>NC_136071.1:140631237-141252915 GCF_964261635.1 Lissotriton helveticus | reverse complement strand
TCATCAGTAAGGAACAATGCTTTAGTTTGGGGGTACTTGGCAAGCTTGTTTCAGTAAATCTGGTTCTATATCACTTCAAGATCTCAGGTACGACCCCCGGGATCATCAACTCAACATCCCTTTAGGAAATATAAACAGTGGGGGAGGGGAACACAATATCCTACCAGGACTCGTCCTACTAATGCATTCTGATAGTTTAAGTCCTTACTTGTGTTCATACTTCCAGTTAATCAAGTGTTTGCCGCAAAGTGTTGGCGCTAACAAGAGCTGGATGTCTTTCCAAATTGCCACTCAGCGTCAAAGAGCATTTTGCCTAATGTTGATGCTACAGCGTACTTTCTGGTTTACTGCCAGATACATTTTTTTAAGTGGGTCATTTGTTTTCATGGTCCAGAAGAGGTTAGAGATTTCTAAAGATATTGCAAATGGTGCCTGCCTTGATTCATTGTGCATCAGAGCCAGTAACTGCTCTATTGTGAAATGATATGGTAGGTATGGTTTTCAAAACTGTTCCCCTTCTGGTTCAGAAGATTCACCATATAGGTGTTCTAGATTCACATTTTCACGTGTCATCTTTTACTTCGTTGCATTTTTCACTTAAATTACTTTTTTTCAAGGCAGGGTTCTGGTGTGCGTTAGGGTTTAGTCTGGTATTTCGTGACACTGTAGAGCTAGGGCTTAGAACACAGCAGCACTGCCAGATTCCCCTAAGTGTAATTGGACCCTGCCCAAGAGAAACAGACTATTGTAAGAGAAATCCCTGTTGTGAGACTATCTACGTCTAGTTCTTAGTGCCTGTGCCAAGCCTGACAAAGGTCTTTGAGTTGGTGTGTGTTTTTGCTAGATGCTGGCTATAGGTTAGTTTGAATTTTTTAATTATGTTTAGAATATGGCGCATAGCATTCAGCAACTTCACCTGACGTTTGCATGTAACTCACTCCGCTCGTTATTCACTTTAACCTGTAATCCAATCTGAACCCCTTGTACATTTTTCTCCACAGTCTTCACAAAGTATTATTCACAGAACAGCCAGAAACATACTACAAATGGACAACTGGCCTCCTGAGAGCGACCGCAAGTAAGAGCACTGTGCTTGGTTCAAAACTTTTTGTAATTGACTATTGCACTTACATTAGTTTGTTAACTGCGAGCCATCGGACATTGATCACTTCAGTAGTGGATGATTTCACTCACTTCACTATGAAGAGGCATTAGCAAGATTCCTTATCTGCTGATTCTGAATGTTATTTGAATGTGTATTCCTACTGTAGCCCAAGCCACTTTATCTATACTCTGGCTGTCATCAAATTGAATAATTCTTGGTTTGTTGCTTTGTTTTAAAATCCCCTCTCATTTGTGGATTTAAACCTGGGTATAAACCTTACTGCTTTGCTGGTAACACAGGGAAACAATTTGAAAAAGTGCACAGAAGCGCTTCAAGTTCTTAAGACTAAAATTAGTTTGGGAATGATTTTTCATGATGACAAACTAGATAGTTATTGATAGTTATTGATGTTTCAAGTGCTTAGGGAGTATTCGCCTGTAGGCATGTGATTGGTGGACAGCTGTCCCCACAAAGGTGAAAGCCTGATATGCTGTTTTTCCTTTTCCTGGGATTAATAGCTTTTAAAACATAGTCATTTTACTGGGGTTTCTAGTCAGATGTGGTGCAGATGGTAAAAGCTTAGAAATGAGTGCATTGTCTTCACTAAGGCACAGTTGAGCCTACAGTTCTTCGGGAATTCAGTGTGATTTAAATATGGCTTGTATTGGCGTTTGAGATGCACAGACTTCAAATCTATTTTTACACCACAAAATAAAATGGAGATCGCCTGGAACCGAGACACCCAATGTAACGAATACCAATTTTGTACCTCAGATTCACCATACCCATTGCTGTAATGCTGTGCTTTATTTGTTTTGTCAAATAAAAAGAGTTTAAAAAATAAAAAGTAAGCTCTTCCTGACAAGATACAGCAGTAGGTACTCCACATGTCAATGTATTGTTCTTTGTTACCACACAAACCTCACGTACCACAAAACATTATACCCAAAGTGCTCGTAGTCACGCCTAAGTCCTTCGTCATTCTCCAGTCGTCAAGGTGCCCTTGAAGTGAAGCTTGGGAAGCACAACCTGTCCTTTTCTGCTCTCGCGAATGAGACCAGAAATACGAAAGGGGGAATGTCCGTCCGCTGATAGTGTTTTTAAGACCTCGCCCTCTGATAACCGGTGATAATGCCATCTACTATGCACAACATTGAGAACTCTGAGATGATTTCTGCTAACCAATGCATCTGCGTCACAAATCCAAATTATATGTTGAGAGTGCACACACCACTTAAAACTCACATTCTTGTACACCGTTTTGTAAGTAAAACAAGGCTGTGCTTTCATGTATGCCTAGTGCAGTTTTAAAATAAAACCAAGCCTGTGTGCCCTGTGCACAGTTACACACCCTCACATAGGAAAACAAAACTATGCTGTTGAAAAGCACAAATAGTGAAACAGGAGACCCTTACTACCTTCCTCAGGAAGCACAAACTGGACCCAAACTGAACAGACTGAGTACTGGGCTGAAAGTTAACAGTACCTTTTCTTCAATCCTGATGCAAGGCACACTCACCTATAGAGCTTAGGACATTCATGCCTTGTGACCGGCACCAAAATGCTGAGCCTCCTCAGCAAAATTGAGGGTAGGGTGTGAACTCCTTCTCATATTGTAGTGAGCATCTCATTTCTTCCTTCCAGTGCAGTGCAGCTGTCTTCATAATCCTGTTTTGGCAACATAAACAATTTGCCATTGTAATGAAACGCCTTTATGTAACACTGCCACTGCCGCTACCTCTAAGATGTCCGGATGTGATATACAGCCATAGTGGCATGTTCTGTTTAAACCTTCATATAGTTCATATATTTTGTAACCAAACAGTGTGAAACACCTAGTTCTTTGATAGGTTGCAACTGATGACCGCAGCACAGAGCACATGAGACTACATAGCCTTATTGAGTAAGCCTGACGGGGCTGGAACCATGCTGCTATGGTGCAGATATTCTGGAAGACAAATATTGTTAACTCAGTCCCACATTTTCTTTCTATCTCACTGAACCCTGTAAAAACCTCTTTCTCTCTCTAATGGGCATTGATGCTTGTTTTCTATGTGAAATTGTCATAAATGATTTTAGTATGTTGTTTTAAAGCTATCCTGTTTTACCAGTATGGAAGCAAACATCTTTATTGCTATCGCACACTAATCTTAGATAATTTTACTTTTCCAGTTTCTTTCTTCGCCTGTGTTCAGAAGTGCCTCTCCTGGAAGACACACTGATGCGTATTCTGGTGATTGGTCTCTCACGGGACCTACCTCTTGGTCCTGCTGATGCCATGGAGTTGGCAGACCACCTGGTGAAACGAGCAGCAGCCGTGCAATCAGATGGTAAAATATTTATATACCACTAGAACGCCACCAGTGGTAGTCATCTTACACTTTTCTCAGTCACATTTCCAACACTGATGGGATTGTAACTTTGACATACACTATTGGCATTTTCGAAAGGTTGTAGTTGTCAAAAATGTATGCTATGAGATTGCCTTGCATGATGGATATTTGTAACCTACTTTTTTGTTCTGTTTATTAACTATTTTTTAGACCTGCGTGTCTTGAAGGTGGAGAGAATTCAACTGCTAGATGCAGTTTTGAATCTTTGCACCTACCACCATCCGGAAAACATACAGTTGCCTACAGGGTAAGTCACAGAGTGAAATCAGCAAGCCTACCTGACTGGGGAGGCGTTGGGTTCCACAAACATAGAAAAGACCACACTTACAAAAGTGACTGTCTCCGCTTTTAATATACTTAGTTTGAATGAAAACTAAGTCATGTGGAATCCTAATCTTGAATATCAAATTGATCAAGATAAGATGGTAGCAAAATGTTCCAGCAGACATACGCTCCAAACATTTCTGTCCATTTTCACCCTCTGAGCTTCTGCAGTCTCCTCACCCAGTCATGTGCCCATGTTTTTGGTCTTAAATTCCTGTCAGTTACTTGACATGAAAGAGTCTGGTAAGAGCAACCATTTAAATATATTAAGACTTCAGTATTCATGGTTGGCATTTTAATGTCTCTGTCTTGATATATGCATTCCACAATCAGTTTCATGATATTTTCAAATAACCCAGATCAATTGTTATTGGCAATTATCAAATTAAATATAACTCTTCCAGTCCTGCTAATTGTTAGTTGCAGTAGAGTCCAGAAAGAATACATAACCGGCGAGGGTGCCGTGGACTGGATTAGTTTGATTGAGACCACTGGATTACATGCAATAATTTCTTATTATTTCACTTCATCACTAAACCTGTATCAAGCATGTCATTGTTTGTATTTGTTTCCTGGACAACACAATTTAAGAATGTGTGAAGTTAGAAGGTTTGAGAAACAAGACCAATAATTATGGCTTTGCCTGTGAATTGCTAAGAGGAAGGGTGCCAAGGAACTCCTGGTATCTCCAGTAAACAGTCTGGCAACATGACGTGTCATGTTACAAATACAAACAGAGGACTTTTCTTTACAATATTTCTTTACTAAACCAAATGTCCAAAAATTCTAAGAGTCAGACTTACAAGCACTGGTTGCTGATATTATGATGTCACTGTCTGGTTGTACTGATGTGGCTTTGGGCTGATGTTTAGATCTCTGTACAGCACATGACGTTTTGTACAAAAGTTCTCAGAACATGGGGAAACTTAGTGGGTCACTAATTCTAGGTAATCACGTTTAATATTTAAGGCTACTTTCCAGGCACACAATCATGCCTGAAATTTACAGAGTTTTGAGCTTAGTTATTGTGCTGAATATACCAGGATAGTTCTTGTAGGAGGCAGACTCACAGGCATGCCACAATTGAAACCATATTGATGTTTTTATTAGGGAGGCAAGGTTGTTTTCTGCTTTAATGATTGGCATTTGTGCATACTAAGCTGTATGCTCTCCCCCCTCCACTGGCATCTCAAATGTGTTTCATGAGAAAGTTTACTTTGCAAATCAGACCGCCCCCATTTGTAAACGTGTGTCTGTAAACTCGATTTCAGGTACCAGCCTCCCAACCTGGCAATCTCAACTCTGTACTGGAAGGCCTGGCCTTTGCTACTAGTAGTGGCTGCATTTAACCCAGAGAACATTGGTAAGTCTACATAAAGATGCATTATTTTTTGTGTGGTGTACATTTGCGACGAATAAACTTTGCATAAAGTCCAGTTTGATTTTCTTGTTATTTTATTAATAACCGTGTTACATGTTCTTTGTGGACCCTGGTCACTTTTACTAGCTTGCTCCTTCTCTTTTCTTCAAGATACATACATTGAGGAATTGTTATGATTGTTTCATTCTGTATAACAAACCTTAGGGCCAGGGGTGGGGGATGGAGACTGGCGGCATGGGACATACAGAACACAGAGCTCATGCGGGGAGGTAGGGCTGACACAAAAGTGTTCTTTGCTGAAAATGTAGGCTCTGTGCAATCAGGCGTGGTAGTGTGGGAGGCATATAAAACAGTACTCCGAGATAGGGCCCAAAATCGAATATCATGGGATAAACGGAAAGCGCAGGCGGAAGTTGCCTCCCTGGTATCCCAAATGCTAACTCTTGAACGGCAGTACCTGTCCGACAGAGACCCACAGGTGTTCCGGCAACTGACTGATATTCAGCAGCAGTATAAAAGCTTGGTGACGGATGAGGCCAAAACACATACACTAGCGACCCTACACAGATTGTATGACGTGGGGGATAAGTCAGGGAAGCTTCTAGTGTGGCTGAGCCCTAAAGAAAGGGACGCCAGGTGGATAGAGGGCGTGGTGGATAGGCAGAGACAGATGCAGAAGGGGGACGCCCAGATTGTATGGACTTTTGCATCCTACTTTAGGACTTCTACAAGCCCAGGGACTTGGGTGAGCCGCCGTCATGGATTACTTGACTACTATTCCGACCTTGATCTTAGTGGACGAGGATAAAGAGACCCTGGAAGCGGATGTCTCGTCTACTGAAATCAGGGAGGCAATAGCCAGACTGCGGCCGGGAAAGTCCCCGGGCCCAAACGGGCTACCAGCGGAATTTCTTTTTAAAAGGAGCCGATTTACTGACGGCCCACCTTTTGGCATTGTTTAAAGATGCAGCTCAAGAGGGCATTCTCCCACTTGATTTGCGGATGCCCACGATCGTACCCATATATAAACAAGGTAGGCCTCCAGAGGAATGCTCGTCCTATCGACCAATCTCCCTCCTGAATGTGGAGGTGAAGCTCTTGGTGACTATCTTGGCTCTCCGGCTGCGTCAGGTGATTTCAGGCCTGGTACATCAGGACCAGACTGGAGTCCTACCGGACAGAGTGACTAGGCAAAACCTGCGGCGGACCCATAATTGGCTCATGGAGGTGGAAAGGCGAGATAATACACATATGTTCCTCTCCCTGGACGCTGAAAAAGCTTTTGACGCGGTACATTGGCCCTTCCTGGAGGCGACTTTGATAAAGTTTGGCGTTGACCCTAACTTTCGGAAGTGGGTGGGACTCCTGTATGCTGACCCCAGAGCTCAGGGTTAAGGTAAACTCTCTGACGACTTTCCCATAAGGAGGGGGACCCGGCAGGGGTACCCCTTGTCCCCACTGCTCTTCGCCCTTACCATTGAAATAGTGGTCTGTGCGGTTAGGCAGGCGACGGAGGTACAGGGATTTCGGATATCACACACTGACACCCAGGAAGAGAAAATCTCACTGTATGTGGATGATATACTGCTCTATATCACCCAACCGGACACTACAGTCCCCGCATTGTTCAGAGTCTTGGATCGGTATGGCTCCTTTTCGGGGTTCACGATAAATTGGCATAAATCGATCCTGTATAGCCTACGAAAGGAAGTAACATGGCCCCCCCATGCCTAGGGCCTTCCAGGTCACACAGGCGGGGTTTACGTACCTGGGAATCTATTTGACAACTGACAGAAACGTGTCCTATCAAAAAAACATCTCGCGAGTGATTACAAACTTTGCGGAAGACGCTCTTGGGTGGAAAGCTCCCCTTCTCACGTTATTGGGCAGAGCCGCAATGTTTAAAATGATCCTGCTACCTCGCTTCTTGTATGCGCTACAAAATGAATACTTTCTGCTTCCCAGACAGACGTTCAACACGATAGATGCAGAATTGCGCTCCCTGCTGTGGCTGGGAAAACAACCCAGAATAGCTCTTGACACTCTCCAGAGGAATCAGTATAATGGAGGGATTTCTCTACCAGATATAGAGGCTTTCTACTGGGCTGAGAATTTGGCGCCGATCAATGACTGGCTCCATGCCTCGGCTGACCACCCTACATACCGCTTAGAAAGGAACACCATGGCACGACGCACTAGCTTACACTATTTATACGGGGTACTGGAAGGAGACGATTACTCCAGCCACACAAATAACCATAGAGGTCTGGGACAGGGCAACAAAGATGGTGGGATGGGCGCATAAACCTACAAAACAGATGCCAATTTGGTCCTGCTCCTGGCTGAGCGAGCTCCACACACTCAGAGGGTTTAAGGGGTGGGATGATATTGGAATCTCCACGTTGGGGGATCTGGTGGCAAGAGGGGAACTTCAATCCTATCGAACCCTGGCGGTAGAGTATGGCCTCTGTCACACACAGTTCCTTAAATATGCGCAATTGCGACATGCATGGGGGGGCTGAACTGAGGCTCTCCTCCCCCTTGCCGGAATATACCCCGTTAGAGGGGTGTCTGTTGCAGAAACAGGTACCTAACAAGCTGGTATCCCTGACGTACAAGACCCTGAATAATAATACACCTGATAGGCTGGGGAATCTGAGGGCAACCTGGGACAGGACGTGGGCGAGATGGTCACAGTAGACTGGGAAGCAGTCCTAATGCATCACAGCAAGGTTGCGATAAAATCACGGCTACGATTCATCCAATATAAGATACTACACAGGGCTTACTATGATAGGGTCAGGCTACACCACATGGGACATGCCAGTGACTCTTGTTGCCTTAGATGCAGACACCCACAGGGAGACTTCTATCATATCATATGGGAGTGCCCTATCATTCAAACTTTTCTGGACACAAATACTAGGAGAATTGAGTAATGTATTGGAGACAGAGCTTGCTATAGAACCTATGTTTGTCTTGCTAGGGATAACAAACGATGTAGACTTGAGCCGCCCACACCTGATCTTCGCAATGGCCCTGTTGATGGCGAAGAGGGACGTAGCGAGGGGGTGGGGAGCGCTGTCACCGCCCCGCGTGGTGGATTGGAGACGAGTTATGGATCTGTACATGGCGGCGGAAAGGGTCACCTAAAAAGCCAGAGGCTGTCCCCGGAAATTCCGAAGAGTATGGGGAAAGTGGAGAAGGTACCATGGCCTTGATGGGGGGTTGGGTTCTGATTGAGGTGCTAAGGGTCCTGATGAATAGAGCCGTGTGCCGAGGTGATGAAGGGTGGTTGGGGAGACCCGGACTTGAAGGGGGCTGCTGGCTATTTAAGGGACTCTGCGAACAGATGTACTGTAGGCGGGTGTTGGATCTTGATATACTGATGATTTTGATGTTGTCACTATGGATGGGGGGTGCGCAGAGGTGTATGGTTAATCAATTGTGACGTGCCAGCTGTGGCTATGTTGGTTAAAAAAGCAAATAAAAATATTTATAAAAAAAAAAAAATCTAAGTTATCATAATTTTTTTGTTTTTTGACAAAATGGGAAAGACAGTTATCATACTGAACATGTAGAACAAACTCCCTCCCTTTATTCCTTATTACAATATAAAGTAAAGTAAAGTCCACATTTGTAAAGCGCACAATCACCCGTAAGGGTCTCTAGGCGCTGGGGGGCCGTCGGGAAGATTAAGCGAGCTATTGCCCAGAGTCACATGGTGCTGGGCTAACCTGCCGCCGGAGCCGGGGATCGAACCGTGGTCCCCAGATTCCAGCGTCAGTCGCCCTGGCCGCGGCGCCACACCTCTTCCACTATAACTTCTTTAGTTCTGTGAAGACTATCAAACCAGTCTAGTTGCAGTGTAGAAGAGTTTCTGGATTTGTGACTGCAACATCAGATAGTAGTTGATTCCATGGACCTTTCTGCATAATAGTGCTCAGTCATTTGTTAATTTCCTGGTAAATTAAATGTGTATAATGTATTACAGAAGTTTAATGAGACCTCAGAATCATTATTACCATAATCTAGACGCAACCAGGTTTGAATGTAACATCAGAGACTGGAGATGACTTGACTCTCCATGCCTGCACACTCACAGCTCCAGTGGATGTGTGTTGTAGGAAGCTGGGTTTCTGTTGCAGTAACCCCCCCACTTTTTGCCAGACTACTGGTGCACTGGGACTTGATGTGCCCTGGGTCCCTGCCCATGAGGTTCCCTGGACCTGTGTTCTTTCCCAAAACTGTATCTTTGTACCCCCAATTTGCACCTCTCTGGTCACATATAAGTCCCTTGTGAAAGGTACCATGGGTACCAAGGGCACTGTGGCCAGGGAAGGCCTCTAAGGGCTGCAGCACATATTGTGCCACCCTTAGAGGGTCCTGCACCTTAACACACACACTGCCATTGCAGGCTGCGTGTTTTGGTGCAGAGAAAAGTGAAGTCGACATGGCCCACATACCTCTGTGCCAAGCCTGCAGCCCATTGACTATTGTATAGGTAATACACCCCTCTAGGTGGGTGCACTATACCACTGGTGAGGTTACAGTTGCATGAGCACTGTACCCCTACAGTGTATAAGTCCATACTTAGACATTGTAAGTGCAGTAAAGCCATCAAGAATATATGGTATGGGAGTTTGTCATTACAAACTCTAGAGCACCATAATGGCTTTACTGAAATGTAGGAAGTTTGGTAGCAAACTGATCCCAGTGTGGGATTTATTATACTATGTACTCAAAGGGCATCTTAGAGATGCCCCCTGAAAAAAGACCAGCATCTGGTGGGTTCCCTGACTGGTAAACACCAGCCGGTCCCCACGAGATGTCTTTCTGGACTCCTGGGGTGGGAGCCTTTGCTCCCTGAGCCCAAAAACAAAGCTTTTCCTGGGTGGAGGTGTTCACACCTCCCCCAGGTTAGGAAGAGCAATCTGTGGCAGGGGAGCTTCAAAGGCCTTGCCACCTTTGTAACACGACCCCCAGCCTCTCGTGCTATCAGGACCAGGCCCCCTTCCTGTCTCCCCTCCTTTTCGTCAGGAAGACAAGGGAGAAAACTTAGCACAGCCCAGAAG
This sequence comes from Lissotriton helveticus, assembly GCF_964261635.1. NCBI lineage: Eukaryota > Metazoa > Chordata > Amphibia > Caudata > Salamandridae > Lissotriton > Lissotriton helveticus. The sequence continues at coordinate 141,242,637 of NC_136071.1, read as the reverse complement.
GTGTGCCCACCTCTGCCAAACCCACCCCTCAGATGGGGGAGGCGAGGTGAAACCCACTCTTCAGTGTCCCCCATCATCTTGCAGATGGCAGGCCCTCTCCAATAAGGATTAGGGATTGTACCCACTCCCCCACTTGGGGTGAGCACTCCAAGGGTGTAGTCACCCTAAGGTCAGTTGCCGATAGCCCATTGGCAACTGACCTTGAGTCCCCTAAAACACCCCCTAAATACAGTATTTAGGGGCCAGCCCTGAACCAAGAAGACAGATTCACTCAACCTAAGAAGATAAAGGACGGAAGAAGGCGTCTAGCAGAGGAGACTGCAGAAAAAAAACTGACAGTGCCCCAGCCCTACGGGCCCGTTTGCAGTTTCCAGAGATCTTGCACCAAAGGCCGCCTTGTCCTGCACCCACGACCTAAAGAACCCCTGGGAGGACTGACCACCTTTAAGAAAGACCAGATCTCCTGTGAACAGCAGCTCTGTTCAAAGGAAACTCCCAAGACAGACTCTGAGCCCGCTGAGGGCAAAGAAACCTGATGCCTGGAACTCCCACTGCACCCGACGCCTTTGGCCCGAATCCACGTGGCCCACTGGTCCCAGCGAGGTCCTCCAGCTCTCCAGAGTCTGAGTCCCCCGTGGGTTGACCCCTCCAGGACTCCCCGACATCGCCTGCTGCCTCTTCACAGAGACCCCACTTCCGCGAAGGGCCATGTAAGGTGAAATCCGACCGCAAAAGACACCCCTGCATCCAGCCGCCCTGTGCCCTGGAGAAGAGGACCTGATGTTCACCTACGTCCCGAGCCCTCCAACTTACCTGCCCAGCTGTTGGTTCCTCCCAGAAGTCTTCCTGCAGCCAAAACCCAAAACTCGCAACTCCCATTGCAAACAGGGTACCTGACGCCAAAACAGCACCCTCCACCCGGCCGCCCCAGTTCCGCTGTGGGTGCAAATTGGGTGCTAACTCTGATCCCACTTTGCCCTGAGCCTAACACCAGGAGTTTTGCTCCCACAACCTTGTGGCCTGCTTGTGAGTGCCACCAACCGGAGGCCCGAATCCCCATTGGATATCATTGGGCCTCAGCACTCTGCACCTGGCTGCCCTAGTGCAGCTGAGGGTGCTTTGAGAGTGCATCCTTGACCCTGGGGTAACCCCAAAATACAAACTCCCACAAATAAGTACTTACCTGCGAACGGTTAACTTCATTTCCTTCGATAGGATTGCATTGACTGCTTTTCTTCGAAAAAGTGTGGAGTTGGTTTGTATGAAACATTGAAAAACTGCATATGTGTAAAAACTGATTTACTTACCTTTTGTCTAGGAAATGTCTCGGTTTGATGTCTAGGCATATCACACTGATTAGCAAAATTAACCTTAAAAGTAATCTAAAAAGTAACATGTACAGTAATCTGTAAAGTAACTGAAAAGTAATTTCGAACTGTTGACTTACCTGTAATTCAACCAACTGCATTTGGACCTGCATTCAACTGTGAAATTCTGCATACTATTTTCCAAAGTGGTATTTCACTTACCTGCACCAGGCTTGGCTTCATTGCAGAAATACAATAACTAAATAATATTTTTGATGCAAACAAATTGAACTGAGTTCACTCGTTGAGTGTGTGACATCATTTCTTGGCTGAGTGTGTACAACAAATGCTTAACACTACCCTCTGATTGAGCCTTACTGCTTGCCCACACTACCACCAATAGAGAGTATGGTGCTATCTACTTTGATCTCTGCCTACCTTTGGGGTTCCTCTGGACTCTGTGCACACTATACCTCATTTTGGTATAGTATATACAGAGCCAGCTTCCTACAGGAGTCGCAGAGCTAACCTTTTAAAGTTAACATTCACTTACGTAATGTGCAATCTAGTCCACTTACAATATGTCTTTCTCTCTTTGTAACCTTTCTGTTGCAGGTTTGACTGCGTGGGAAGAATACCCAACCCTCAAAATGGTCATGGAGATGGTGATGACTAAGTGCGTCTTTTCAGCTTGTACTTCCCTTTTTGTTTCGATTTTTTTGTGTTTGAACTGTTTCTTCTTTTCATTCTGTGGTGAGACCATTAATTTACATGTATCAACTACAACACATAACGTCCTCCTATTGGAAAATAATGTTTCAAAAATTGCTTTATCTTTACGCATATTAGTAGGGATTCAGTTCACTAACCTCTATTTACTAAATGTATATGAGTTCACAAGCACTCTCACTGCAAGAAGGCGTTATTGGTTGTGAATGATCATGGAAATGTACACTGCATTATGTGTGGGATTTTCCCACTAACCCTGATGTTTTACTCTCTACCCTTCAAAACCACTGATTATTGGGTAACACGTCCCTTAGTGCATGATCAGAGACTGCTTTAATTTTTTAGTTTGATCTGTTTATTAAAGATTTTGTTGTTTGTGAATGTGAATATAAACGATGCAGCATCATATAAAACACAGTTCAGAGCCAATAGTCAAATATCATGTCCAAGTAATATATCAACAATACCCCGGAATGGTTATATAGTGATAGTAGTTATACCCAGTAATAACTTTGTTGAACATCCCAACAATTATGATATATCCTCTCTCCACGAAGAGGACTGTACAAACACGTTATGGTGCAACATGGCTTCTATTATGCAACATACAACAAAATATATAATTATGTGTTTGAGGCATATGAGCTGCAGATCACACACTATGCATTAGAGCGCCATCTGGCGTTGGGCTCGGATACTTGCACCTTGTTGTTGTCTTGGAAGAAGTCTTTGCAGTCATTAGATAGGTGACTCCTCCCTTGGACGATAGTGCGCATGAGCATCGACTTCATCCTTAGATTGTTTTTTTCCACCATTGGGTTCGGATGCAACTTCTGCGCTCAGGTTTGAAACTTTAAATGTAACTTTTTTCGATGCGCAAAACGTTCTTAAACTCGTCGGATTGACTTCAGACATCAAAATCTTCGACACGCCTTTCATCGATCCGATTCCAGTCGTCGACGCGGGCCACTGGGCCTATCGACGCCGTAAAGCCTACGGCTCATGGAAAGTACACCGTTAAAAAAATGCCCCCTTGCGGACGGAGTGGCGATTACGGACCCGGCCGAGCTGGCGACGAGTTTTGCCAACTATTTCAAGGCACAATATGCCCCGCGAGACTGCCTATCAGTAGACGAAGTAGCTAAATTCATAGATGACTTGCCACCTAGGGCGGTCTCCGATGAGACCAGGAAGGCACTTGATGCTCCCCTTACAGCTGATGAACTGGGGGAGGCACTGGGACAACTTAACGTGGGAAGGCACCTGGGCCGAGCGGCTACCCCTGCGAATTTTTTAAGAAATTCCAACTCCAACTAGGGTCCCATTATCGATGTGCACTTGAAACGGCACGAGCGCGGGGCAGGTTACCTTCTGACTGGCGCCATGCTGAAATTGTGGTTTTCCAAAAACCGGGTAGACCCCCTGACAGGCATGACTCATATCGCCCCATCTCTTTGCTCAATATAGAGGCTAAAATACTAGCAAAAGCTCTGGCGAACCGTCTACTCCCATATGTAACGGACCTGGTTCACCCTGATCAGGCCGGCTTTATGCCTCATAGGGCAACACGACACAACATCCGGCGTGCGCAGGCGGCGGTAGATGCCATGGGGGCCACCGGGGAACAAGCGGCTTTGTTACTAGCAGATATTAATAACCCTTTGATTCAGTTAGCTGGACGTACCTCTTTGCGCTCCTGCCTCGTCTCAATCTGGGCCCGGTGTTTCTGTCATATATCAAACTGCTGTACACGGATATCACGGCTTCGGTGCGGGTCGCCGGGGCGATATCGGAAACGTTTTCCATTGGACGGGGGACCCGGCAGGGGTGCCCATTGTCCCCATACCTATTCGCCTTGGCCATGGAGCCTCTGGCCTCTTGGGTGCGCATAGACGCACAGATGCGGGGCTTCGTGTGGACCGAGAACCTTGTAGATAGAATTGCTTTATATGCGGACGACGTCCTCTTCTTCCTTACTGACTTGTGTCGCTCGGGGCCCCGAGTCTTAGAAATTATGCAAATCTTTGGGGAGGTCTCGGGCCTTTATTTAAATTTAGGCAAATCCACCCTATGGGTACTGGGGGGCGGAGCAGTGACAGATCCCTGGGCGTCAGGCTTGCAGTTGGCGACCGGAGGATTGAAATATCTGGGGGTGTTCCTATCGGAATCAGTGAACACTGCCTGGGAACGCAACATAGTGCCTGTGTGGGAGAGGGTTCAGGCAGATGTTAAAACGTGGTCTCGGATGCCTCTAACTATCTTCGGTAGGTCTGCGATTTTCAAGATGGTGGCGCTTCCGCGCCTCTTATACCAATTGCAGAACTATCCTCATCCCATCACTCCCCAGTGGTTTCGACAGGTCAACTCTGCTTTAGGCCGTTTCCTGTGGGCTGGGGGAGCGGCCAGGGTGGCGCTGCGGACATGCTTCTTATCCACGTATTGTGGTGGCTTGGCCACCCCGGATCTGCTGTCCTATTATCAAGCCTCCCAACTGCTAATACTTAATGAATGGTGGTATGGCGACAGGGGGGACCCAGCGTATGCCCTGGAGCGCTCACTGATGGGGGACAGTACACTACACACGATTCTTTACTCAGCCCGGCTGCGGCGGACATTGCCATGCGTCACGAAAATTGTCTTTGCTGTGTGGCGGCAGGCGTTGCGTCGCATGGGCTGGTGGGGTAGACTAACAGCGGAAACTCCGCTGTGGAACAATGGACAACTCCCCGAACTGTCCACGCTGCCGGGGTTCGACGGCTGGGATGCAATTGGGATCTCGACGTTGGGACATGTAATGTCCGGGGTCACTCTTAAATCGTTCCAAGAACTTAGCACTGAGTTCCACATGCCCCAGACCCAATTCTTTCGCTATTTAGAATTTCGTCACGCACTTACGCCCAGTATTGCTAACCTGGAATCGCACCCTGAATTTAGCCCTGTTGAAGCGAAAGTATTCATGGGAGACCTCGGAGATAAGAAGGTCTCCCGTATTTACCAAACGATGGTCACTCATTGCTCCTCCACCCTGCTTCCCCTGAGGGCGGCTTGGGAGGCAGATGTTGGTCCCCTCGACGAAGATGACTGGAGGGAAGCTCTGGAATCCCCACGGGGGACCGCAATTGCAATGCGGCTTAGATTAATTCAAGTATCTCCATAGGGCCTATTACACCCGAGAGCGGCTGTGGAAAGCGGGACTGATTGGTTCGCCGGAATGTCTGCGGTGTGGGGCTGCAACGGGCACGCTGCTGCATACGGTGTGGTCGTGTCCTAGACTGATTGGTTTCTGGAGGGGTGTGTGGAGCTGCCTGTCTGAAGTTCTGGGATGGGACCTTCCACGCACTCATCGATTAGGGTTGCTCCACATACTTGAGGGGGTTGGTGAGAACATATATAAACGCCATTTGTTGTTGCTGGGGCTTGTAGTTACCAAAAGAGACCTGGCCCGAGCGTGGAAGGGAGAGCGAGCCCCCCCCCCTGTGTGCATGGAAAGCCGGACTAGACTACTATATGGGGCTAGAACGACCGGTGTTTGAAGCGAGAGGATGCCCCCGTAAACACTTCAAGATCTGGAAGCGGTGGGCAGACTATAGGGAGTTGATATTGGATCCCCCTGTGGAACAAGAGGAAGATATATAGGTGGTGGGTGCCGTACGGGCCTGTGAATTGTGTCATGCCTATCACACTACGACCAAGCACCGAAGGTTTTCTATACACACGTGCACGGGGTTAGGGAGGGATAAGGGGTGGGTAGTAGGGCAGTTGGGTAATGGGAGTTGGTGGGGGTAGGGGTTAATTTTCTTGGTTTTACTCCTATTCTTGATTGGACATTGTTCTTACGATGTAAACTGTACCAAGATACTTGGTGGTGATCTCCTGATTGTGGGGAGCCACGTCTCTTATTCTGCTCAAATCAATCAATAAAATTTGTTGTGAAAAAAAAAATGCCCCCAGTTTGGGGCGAAGTTTCCACACAGTGACCATCATAAGGTCTGCAACCTGTGTCTCTCTCCAGAACATGACGAGTCCAGCTGTCCAGCCTGCGCCTCCATTCGGTCGAAAAAGAATATTCGAGATCGTCGGGCTCGATGACGCATCATGGCGCAGAGATCAGCTCCGGAACAAGAGGACATCTTTAATGAGGGCCCAGATGTCCCAGAAGAAGATTCTGAAGATATCGAAATCGTGTCAGAGGCAGATGACTCAGATGACCCCATCACTCCTTGTCAACGAGTGAGTACTACTGCCCGACCCCAACCCCACCACCAAAACAGAAGGCACTGATCAAGACTTCGCTTTTGGCCCCAGTCGAGACCAAAAGCTCACTTCAGAAGCCCGCCTCCGTGCCCGGCTCCGAAAAAGAAAAACAAGCCTTTCGGTGCTCGAGACCGAGCCAACCACAAAATAAATAAATAAAATAAATAAGGAACACTCGGCTCCAAAATCGGTTCCGACTCCTTCCACATCAAAAGATAAGCTGGGCCCGAACACCTCCAGGCCCATAGAAAAACCGGCGTCAAACATTTCTAAACCTAAAGATCACGCCTCAGCTCCGAAACCTTCGGAATCGAAAAACAAACCTAAGGATTCTACCACGTCTCCTAAGGCCAAAGAGCATTAAAACGGCACAACAACCCCACTCGGAACCGAAGAAATCGACCCCGAAAGTGGTTATTGAGGAAGAGGAACCTTTTCATCCGGATCCTGTCAATCCCAAACAGAAAAAGGTATATATTAACCCTAAAACTGGACATGTCACAGCTGTGCCATGCAAAAGCCTCCAGTGCCTGTGAAGAAGAAGGAATGTGCTACATCACCTATGCCGCCTCCTTCTCCTGTACTTCCTACTAATCCCCTTCCTCTACCCAAACCTGTTACACCACCTCTGCCTGTAACGTCTCCACCACATACACAACCACCAGATTATGATGATGATGATGATAACCTAGGGTTGAGGGTAGACCCCAATGATCCATTCACAGATCCAGACGACACACCACAAAACAATTGGGATTACAATGATCCAATAGGTATTCCAGACCTCCCAAGCCCCCAGCCATACCCAACAAAACCATCTCCCCCAGATGATAATATTGTTTTTGGACAACTAATTAATAGGGCTGCTGTTTTTCACAGCATGACAGTGCACTCAGACACAACAGAAGAGGATTTCCTTTCAGATACATTTGAACAGTCCCAAAAATCTGTGCAAATATTGCCAATGAAGGGGTCATTAAACATGCCCCTGACCTATTCAAAGATCCAGTACAAGCCACGATTCTTAATCCAAGGATCGATAAAAAATATAGACCTGCCCCTGAAGACCCTGTGTACATCAAAGGACAACTACCTTTGGATTCTCTAGTAGTTTCTAACACTAGGAAGTGCGTCAATTCGCAAACCTCCGGGGATGCACCACCCCCGGATAAAGAATCTAAATTAATAGACGCATCTGGCAAAAGAGTAGCTGTGCAGGCGGCCAATCACTGGCGCATAGCCAACACTCAAGCACTGCTGATATGATAGGGCCCATTACGAACAGCTGGAAACCCTATTACAGCATTTACCTGTCCAGTATAAAACGCAAGCAAATGATCTCATACAAGAGGGTAAACTAAAAACAAATGCCTTAGTTAAATGTGCCCTTGACGCAGCAGACACTGCCTCTAGATCAGTGTACTGCTCAGAAGACATGCATGGCTACGCATTTCAGGCTTTAAGTAAGAGGTCCAGACAACTATTTTAAATCAGCCGTTCAATCAACATCAACTTTTTGGACCGGCTGTTGACACTACTCTTGAGAAAATGAAAAAAGACACAGAGACTGCTAAGTCCATGGGAGCGTTAAAGTCTCCGCAAACACGTGGCTCCTTTCGTTGCTCCTTTTACAGAGAAGCCTCCAAAAACATCGGCACAGATACCTCATCTTCTTTTTCTTTTTGTAAAAGATATTTATTCATTTCCATTCCAACAAAACAATAAAGCAATCTAGTACATAGAAAAGCAGTGTAGCACAGCACTGAGCACAGCACTTCATCACCATAAATTCTGTCAATTATTACAAAGTCACAATTTTGCAAGCTCTCAGCATTAGAAACCGGGCCCCGTCTGCCCACCCTCAGGTCTTCATACTGCATCCGAGTCATCATCGTCTCGGTCCGCTGGTGGATCACAGATATCTCCCCTATACTTATTCCACGCCCCCCAAATTTTACTCCACTTTTAGGGCATCCCCTACTACTGAATACCGCCCTCTCGGCTATCATGGCCGCATCCATGTCCCTTCCCCATGCTGCAAGTGATGGCACCTCCGCCCTTCCCCACTTTTGTGCTACGTTCCTTTTGGCAATCATAATTCCTAGTGTTACCCAACTCTGCCCATAACGCGCAAGGTCATTTGGCTCCCATATATTTAATAAACATAGTCTTGGCTCGGGCATAAGCGACACCCCCTCCGATTGTGATATAGTTCTCATTACTTGTGTCCAGTATTCCATTATTCTAGGACAATCCCATATGGTATGAAAAAAGGTTCCCTCGTCTCCGCAACCACGCATGCAGAAGGGGTGCTCTACCCTCCCCATCTTGTGTAGGGTGTGTCTAGTGTAGTATGACTAGTGTAGGATTCAGAGCTGCACTAGCCTGAGGCGTGAGGGTATACCTACCTCTCTTGGGGAAGCCAATGCTTCCTGCCATTTCAAGTCATCAATATCACCTATGTCTTGAGACCATTTATCTCTCAGAGGGCCCGTCGGGTCAGGCAGGTTATTCACTAATTTATGGTACGTAAGAGAGGTGGCCTTCTTCGGCATGTAATCAGTCAACAACCTATCCTCCTTAGGGGATGCCTCCGGGACTTCGGAGCCGGACGGCAGTGCTGTCATCAGGGCATGTCTTATCTGTGTGTACCGAAACAATTCTGAGGGCGCCAATTTGTATTGTTGCTGAAGACACTCAAAGGAGACTATCTCTCCTCCCTGCCACATATCTCCCACCGTGGATATCCTATTATCATCCCATCAATCAAATCCCTTACTATTTCTAAGTCTGCCTAGCTGTTTCGTGTCCCACAGTGGAGTGAGTTGGGTCAGCACCCCTCGCCATCCTAGTTTGGCCTGGGCAGTATGCCACAACGCAAGTGTATGACGCAGTGGTCCGAACAGTGCTAAGGTCATTTTCTTGTCATAGAGGGGAGTAAGCGTATCCCTTATGCCAAGCTGCGTTCTGTCTGCCTTAAATGCCGGGTCCGACTGTGGGACATGTAACCATTGATTAATCACTTTCAGTTGCGCCGCCCAGTGATAAAGTTGTATATTGGGGAGCGCTATCCCTCCGTCGTACCATCCGCGCACCAACTTTGTCTTGCGCACTACGTGCTGGTTTATTACCCCACAGAAGGCTAGAGACCTGCGCCGAGATAGCCTTAAAATAAGTTGGCAGCACTGTGTATGGCGTATTCTCCCAAAAATATAGGAATCTGGGTGGGGCCATCATTTTGCAAAGCGCTGCTTTCGCTAATAATGTTAGTGGCAGTGTCCCCCAGTGACGTACGTCTCTTTTGAGACGATCTAGCGGTGGCTACAAATTCCCCAGAGTCGGCGGTGACGAAGACACCCAAGTACTTAAACGTACTTCCCGCAATCTTAAGCGGGCAACTTTCAGAAAGCTGCGGCGAGGGGCCGTGCAGCACATACAGTATTGACTTAGACCAATTTATGGTGAACCCAGACGCCCTACCGTAAACCGTACAAACATTTAGGAGGGTCAATATGGAGCACCTCGGCGAGGACAGATATAACAGGATATCGTCGGCGTATAGGGACACTCGGTCTTCCCAACTATCTGTCCATTTAAGGCCCCGTATCATTGGCTCCCATCGTATCCACGCCGCCAGCGGCTCTAATACCAGAGCAAAAAGTAGCGGCGGCAGTGGGCAGTCCTGGCGCGTGCCTCTCGCCAAAGGAAAGTAATCGGAAATGTGACCATTGGCTGTAACATGAGCCATTGGCTTGGTGTATAAGTGTTGAACCCAGAAACAGAATTTTGGACCAAACTCCAGATGATGTAGCACTGCGAAGAGAAAGGGCCATTTGACCATGTCAAATGCCATATGTGCGTCCAGCGAGAGCACCACCACCGGCTCCTGCACGTATACCGCTCGAGCAAGCGCACCATGGCGTCTCCTAAGGTTGAGAGCCGTGTTCCTGCCTGGCATAAAGCCCTATTGGTCTGAGTGTATGAGTGCTGATAAGTGCGGTGTGAGCCGATTTGCCAACAGTTTTGCAAGGATTTTAGCCTCTGCATTTATTAAGGAGATAGGCCGGTACGAGGTACATTTATCCGCAGGCTTCCCCGCTTTCAGAATAACCACTATGGTGGCCTTGCGCTGGTCCGGCGGGAGTTCGCCCACCTTCAAACTATCGGTGAACATATTCAGCAATTGAGGTGTAATGGATTCTGCCGTCCTCTTATAGATTTCGACAGGTATGCCGTTTGGACCTTCAGCTTTGCCTGATTGCAGCGCTCCAATGGCTGCCTGCAGTTCGTCTACCGTAAGATCAGCCTCCAACTCCCGTGCCGCTTCCGGGGTTAGTTTGGGCATGGCGAGGTCTTGTATGTAAGTCAGCGCCTCCTCTAAGGACATCTCAGAGTCCGACGAATAGATTGTTTGAAAGTATCGCGCAAGCGTGCGTACTATTGTGTGCGGGTCGGTTGTTGCCTGTCCCTCCTCCGTGCAAAGCTGCGCAATCCATCTATCACTTTATTCCCTTCTATCTAGCCACTGCAGTAACTTCCCGGCCTTATCGCCGTTGTCATACACTTTGTGTCGTGTGGCCTCTAGCTGCTGTCTGGTCAATTCTGTTAGGTGTTCTCTATGTTGCCGCTGTTTGAGGCGTAGGTTGTGGGATGTGTCAGGGGTTGGATCATTAGTGTGTTGGGTCTCTGCAGTGTGTAATTCGGACTCTAGATTCCGCAGTTCCAGCTGCCCCTCCCGTTTATGTGCTGTGATGGAAGCTATGGCCTTCCCCCTGATGACTGTTTTAAACGCCTCCCAGAGGATGGTCGTAGAGGCAACGCAACCCGCATTGTCCTAAAAGTAGTGGCCCGTTACTTTTTTGAACGCGCTCCTAATCTAGGGAACTTGTAGATAACCAGGGCGTATCGGGTAGATACGGCGTCGCTTCTGGTGGTAATAAGTGTATCTGAGCAGCAGTGGGGAATGGTCAGAGATGCCCCGGGGCCTGATTTCTATAGTATCTATATTTTTAAGGCTACCCAGCGAACCCAGGAAATAGTCTATCCTTGTTAGGCTATTATGGACACCTGAGTGATATGTGAATTGTCGTTCTGTTGGGTGGTGTCTTCTCCACACATCTGTAAGACCCATTGCGTCCATAAAACTCCCCAGGCGCGATTCTCCTGAGGTACCTGTCCCCAGAGGAAACCTATCCAGGGTTTCATTCAGAATAGCGTTAAAGTCCCCTCCAATAAGTAGCTCCCCCTCCGGCAACCCAAGTAAGAACACACTGAGATCCGGGAGGGCCACCGCCTGCAGCGCTGGGGGGATGTAAACAGACACTATGTTTAGGGGCCGCCCCTCCCATTGCGTAACTATGGCGGCCAATCTCCCTGACCCATCAGATTTAACATCATTTACTATCAATGGGAACTGCTTCTTAACCAATATACCCACCCCCCTGGATCCCGACGTGAATTCTGAATGTACCATCATTTTGTATCCCCATCTGTCCATCGCTTTGCTCGACGTGCCCGTACCCGTAAGATGTGTCTCTTGCAATAGCACCACCGCCGGGCCACCCCTCTTGATGCATTGCAGAACCAGGCCACGTTTTATTTTATCTCCTAGGCCGCGCACATTCCACGTGAGTATGGAAAGAGTCGGTACCGTGGTGATGGGGCCTTCAGCTGACTCAACCTGTGCTGCGCCACCCATTTCCATGCCCATTAAAGCAAGTGACTTTTTCCAGGATCGAACTTGAGTGCTTCACAGTGTGCGCTATTACTGCATAACTAACTTCGTACATAACGATGAAATAACTATTATGTGAAAACCCTTGAAACGTTCCCCGCCCCTCAACCCCCCTCCCTGCCATGCGGACCCACAACTGCCCGCCACCCCATCTCAGCAGAATACTTGGAACCCAGTCCCTGAAACATTACTTGCATGTATGGAAGCGGGAAGTCAGAGGAAGACCGCATCTTCCCACTGCCCCAGAGTCCTTATCAACCAATAAGTTCATCGCTGTCATATTGCAGAGGAGGGGCTAAACATACATCAGTCTATACCTTCTTTACGTGGTGGTGGGTAGTCACACAGGGTCTCACTCTCCGGAGTCCTTATGCAAGTGTTGTGCCTCTTTCCCTCAAGATCATCCTCTCTCCCAAGACGCCGTCGTCTCCTTGGTGCTCGACCGTGCCTCTCCGCCGGCCGCCATCCCTCAAGCCAGTCGTGAGCCTCCTCGGGCGTTCCAAAAAACCAGGTCATGCCGTCTGCCACCACACGGAGTTTCGCCGGAAAGAGCATGCAGTATGGTAACTCGCGGGCCCTCAGCGCCTTTTTGACCTCAAAGAAACTCCTGCGGCGTGCCGAGACCGCCGCAGTATAGTCCAGGAAGAAAGAGATCACAGAGTTTTGCACTCGGATGGGAGGTGCCACCCGGGCCGTTTGAAGAATGGCGTCTCTGTTCCGGAAGCTGAAGATGCGGGCCAGCACCGGTCTTGGGGGGCTCCAGGTTTCGGTCTGACACCTGGTACCCTATGCGCTTGCTCTACTGAAAAGAAGGTAGAGAGTCCCTTAGGCTGCAGTCTTGCCTTTATGAGTTCCTCAATGTTGAGGTCCATGGCAGGGCCCCCTTCATTCTCGGGAATCCCCGTAATTCGAACATATTTACGGCGGGAGCGCCCTTCCTGGTCATCCAGCTTTGCCGCCATACGCTTGTTATCAGCCTCTAATTGCTTTACCTTCTTGATCAATAGCGTAGTGTCTTTAGTGAAGGATGTCGTCACCTGTTCCACCTCTGTGACTCTGGCGGACATTTTCTGAAAATCCGCTCGAAGGAACGTGACATCCACCGAAATGGAGCCTACCGTGGTCTGCACATTGTGGAGGGCCGCCATAATATCTTCCAGCGTCACTTTGGGGTTACCCTCCTCCTCCGTTCCTTTGTCAGCTTGTCCTTTACGTTCCGGCAATGGAGGAAAGTCTTTAGCGTAGGCAAACTTGTCCAGTTTCCCCTGCTGGGTCGTGTGGGACCCCTTGCCACTAATTGTCTGCTCCGCGGCCGCACCCTTTCACTGCTGCTCTCCTGCACGGATTGTGTGACTGTTTTTAGGGGGCAACCAACAGGCACCGACTGGGAGGCCTTACACTTGACACACAGCCGCGTTATCATTTCTATCCTCGTCCTGCGTCACACTGCCCTGGGGGGGATCGCAATTTATCCTCCGCAGTTCTCAGCCGCTGCCTTCTCATCCCACACTGAACCCGTGCCTCATATACGTCGCGCAGGGCTGCAACCTTCAATAGTCCTACAGTTCTCACCCCCAGACTGTCCATGTAGTTTGAAACTGGCTTTATGTGCCCCTCAAGCCTGCCGCTGGTATCAGTGCTTCACACCTGCATGCCCTTCACTGCCTTCTGACACAGCCTCTCGACACCCAGATAGGTACCTCCAGCAGTAGGGCCTCTGGCCCTGCTGGGCCAATTGTATCAGCGTTCTTCCTAAACACCACCACGGGTGCACCACTTGTGTCCCGGGGCGGTCCCCGGTAATGCTGCTCAGGCCTACGATGCAATGCCAGCTTGATTCTCCGGAGTCAGCCTTTCTTCCCAGCACCCAACAGGCCTCTGTGCCCGACCCGGGCCGCCACCCACGACTACCCGGGGGGGCTCCACTGCCCTTCAGCACCAGGTCGGGCAGTGGCCGTCAGTGCCGCTACTGCCTCCGCTTGCACTCGCCCTCACTGTTGGTATGGCCACCTCTTCTCCGGCCTTCGCAACAGGCCGCGCGTCAGTCGCGTGGGCCGACTATCAAAATGTAGCCCCCGGCTCCAGTCAGTCGTGCAGGCCCCAATCTGCCGCCTCCGGTAACTTGCGTTGCTGACAACGGAGAGACTCCAGCGTCGGATCGATCCGCTCCGCTCCTCCTCAGCTACTCAAATTCGGTCTCTGGGTACAATTTCAATAACGGATAAGTGAGCGGATCACAGGGGAGACAGCCTCAACCTCGGAGATCCTTTAGACTGCGGCCATCTTGCTCGGCTGCTTGCCACGCCCCCTACCTCATCTTCTTTTAAAAACACTACCCAAACATCCCCCAATAGAGGATATTTTAGAGGAGGATATAGAGCAAATAACAACAGAGAGAGAGGCAGAGGTAGCAATACCACTGGCACCTCCCCTGCTGCTAAACAGTGACTTCCCTCCAGTCCCCCCAGACCATTCCACTCAAGTGGGTAAGACAAATTATCTAATATGGTTACTGCCTAGAACTTACAGCTACAACCCCAAACATACCACCCACGCAGCGTTCAATGTCCACAGAAAATCTTGCACTTTTAAAACAAGAAGTTATTTCACTACTTCATAAGCATGCCACAGAGCCAGTCCCATTACTACATCAGGGAACGGGGGTTTACTCCCTGTTTTTTCTAATTCCCAAAAAGGACGGATCCCTAAGGCCAATACTAGACCTCCTACCCCTCAATCTGTACATACATTCAGATCATTTTCACATGATCACCCTCCAACAAGTGCTTCCTCTGCTCCAACAAGGGGACTTCTTTGCCACACTAGATCTCAAGGACGCCTACTTCCACATTCCCATACGTCCTGCTCACAGGAAGTATCTAAGGTTCGTAGTGGACGGACAGCAGTATCAGTTCAAAGTCCTTCCATTCGGAGTCATCACCGCTCCCAGAGTATTTACCAAATGCCTAGCAGTAGTAGCAGCACAACAAATCCATGTCTTCTCATATCTGGACGACTGGCTGATAAAAGCCAAGTCA
The DNA here is from genome assembly GCF_964261635.1 of Lissotriton helveticus. NCBI lineage: Eukaryota > Metazoa > Chordata > Amphibia > Caudata > Salamandridae > Lissotriton > Lissotriton helveticus. The sequence goes on along the minus strand of NC_136071.1, from coordinate 141,227,575 downwards.
CTGAACCAGTGTGTTCAACACACTCAAGAAACCATCCAAACACTGCACAACTTGGGGTTCACAATCAACTATACCAAGTCGCACCTCCAGCCCTCTCATGTACATCAATACCTAGGAGCCACAATAAATACTTCCCCAGCTCTAGTATATCTCAGTCCAGCCAGGATAGCCAGTATACAAGGTCTCATCAGCAGATTTCAAATACAACACTCTCTTCCAGCCATGTTCATGCAACTCAAAGGCATGATGGCATCTTGCATATTCATTGTACCTTATGCAAGACTTCAGACGCGTCCCTTACAGGAATGTCTGGCACATCAGTGGAACCAAGCTCAAGGACAACTTTCAGATTTGGTGTTGGTAGACAGCGGCACACCTCGCTCTCTGCAGAATGGAACACAAAAAACGTATCCAAAGGGCGGCTGTTCCTCGAGCCTGTTCCACAGATACTACTAACAACAGACACATCACTCACAGGATGGGGAGCAAATCTCCTCAATCGCACAACTCAAGGGAAATGGACCACTCAACAAAAAGTGCTCCATATCAATCATCTGGAACTGCTAGCAATATTCCTAGCTCTAAAATCATTCCAACTTCATGTACAAATCAAAGCTGTCCTGATCCGGACGGACAACATGACAGCCATGTATTACATACAAAAACAATGAGGCACACATTCTCTGCATCTGTCACAGCTCACGCAGAATATTTGGAGGTGGGCCATTCCGTAAAACATATACCTGCTCGCAGAACACCTTCCAGGAGTTCACAATCAGATTGTGGATCTGTTAAATCGACAAACACATCAGATTCATGAATGGGAGCTACATCCACAAGTTCATTTACCATTTTCCCAAATGTGGGGACAACCAGACATAGACCTGTTTGCCACACTCAAAAATGCAAAATGCCCAACCTTCGCCGCCAGGTTTCCACACCTGCTGTCCAAGGGCAATGCGATATGGATGAACTGGTCAGGCAGATTTGCGTAGGCTTTTCCGCCGCTCCCTCTGATTCCACTAGTGGTACGCAAGCTCCGACAACAGTCTCTAAAAATGATCCTAGTGGCTCCCACATGGGCACGCCAACCATGGTTCACAACACTGTTGGAACTCTCAGTAGTCCCACACCAAAGACTACACCTCTCCCCATCACTACTAACGCAGAACCATGGAGAGATAAGACACCCTGATCCAACACAATTGAACCTGGCGATCTGGCTCCTGTAGTCCTAGAGTTCGGTTACCTTAAATTTCCACCAGACTGTATGAATATCTTTAAAGAAGCCAGGCGACCTACCACCAGAGCTTGCTATGCAGCAAAATGGAAGAGATTTGCCATTTACTGCCATAACAATCATATCAATCCACTAGATGCCTCCATCCAGAACATCATTTGCTATTTACTACATCTGCAAAGATGTAATTTAGCATACTCATCCATACGTCTGCATTTAGCAGCACTTGCCGCTTACTTACAAAACAGACAACAATTGTCACTGTTTAGGGTATCGGCAATTAAAGCTTTTATGGACGACCTTAAAAGAATCATTCCTCCTAGATTGCCACCCTCTCCGGTATGGAATCTCAACATTGTACTTACTAGGGTCATGGGGTCCCCATTTGCATCTCTACACAAATGTGAACTTCCGTTCCTCACATGGAAAGTAGCTTTCCTTATTGCAATTGTAGGAAGGTGGATATCTGACTATGGTTGCCCCCAACTTTTTGCCTAGTGTTTAGCTGGTTTTCGACCTAGTTGGCCTGGGGCCCTGCTATTCAGGACCCCAGACGAATTGCTCTCTCTGTAAAATGGACTCCATGTAGGTACATACCTAATTGGGTATTGGGACACCTTATCAGCCCCTGTACAGTGTACTTTAGGTACCCAGGGCATAGGTGTACCCAAGGCCTACCAGGGGCTGCAGCATGTATTATGCCCCCCCTGGCTGGCCATCTAAACAGACACAACTGGCTGGTAACACAGCTGGGGCAAGGTGGTGTAATCACCCTTTGCTGTAGATATAGTATACCTATATCTAACCCCAAAATGGACACATATACTCCTATCAGTCACTCCTATGGCAGGCCTTATCAATCCTGAAGGCAGAGTGCTTGGAATTATGTGAGATGATGCTCTAGCATGAGCTGAGCCTGCCTGCAGCTTTCGGACCCAAGTCCTTTAGCTGTTTCCATGATAACGCTATACCATATACTCTTTAGTGCATTATAATCCTCGCGGTTATTGCTAACTATGGTATAGTATTATCAAAACATGTCGAGTAAGGTGTCATACGAATTGGAATACTACCCCCTCGCTAGTTCTGGCGACGGGGGTAGCATTCCACCCTTTTAGAGGGACACGACATGTATGTAACTGTGAATCCTGGTTAAAGTTAACTCGAGCCTCAGCATCACAAAATGGATGCTGCCACCACAGACACAAGTCTGACCTCCTGCTGCTGGGAGTCCTTCCAGCGAGGGAGGCCTGGACAAAGGGTTTCCTGCCTTGGGAGGTGCTAGCACCACCCCAGACAGGATTTTGTGTATTGAGGTAGGGAGGGCTGAAAGGAATGAGACATGCCTGGGGCACACAGGGTGTCCCTGTGCATACCCCGGTTCAAACCTGTTGCTGGGGCACTCCAGCCCCAGCTCTGACGCGAAACCGGACAGAGGATAGGGGGTGTAACCACCCCCCTTCCTGGTCCCACCCATGGGAGGGACCTAGTCACCAGTACAGCCCCCTTTAGCTGAATAAAGGTAGGAGCTGGTCCCATTCCAAATTAGATTATCCTGAACAACTTTACAAGAAGAAACTCTGGACTTCGATTTTCTGCTCCCCAGAAGACTGAAGAAATCTCCCTTGTGGGCAAGGATTGTCCACCCTGCAACTGCAGGCACCATCAAGCGTCCTAGCGGTTCACTTTGTCGTCCTTCCTGCCGGAACCAGACTTCAGAGCCCGACGAGATCCGGACTTCCAGACCTCTCCGACCTCTACCTACATCTGCAGCACAGCTGAGATCCGTGGGTGCGACGAGACACATGGGACCGGCCATCTTGAAGAAACTGCACTTCGCTTCCAGCACGACTTCAGAGGCATCCTCGAGTAAGTGCTTTGGGGATTGAGAAGCCCCAGCCCCGAGCAGCTCCTGCACAGACGACCAGCCCTCCAGCATCCACGAGATCTGCGTGGGGCCCTTTTGCTTGATTGCTGCTCGACGCGTTGTCTGGTCACTTGCCGGCTGGCTAGTGACCTCCTAGACGACGATCCACGAAATCTACACCGCTGGTCTGGTTGCTCCAGACTGGCCCTTGCTCCCTTCCAAAAGAGGAGCACCCTGGACCCTGCTGGTCCGCACTAGACGCCATTTCCACTCACCGCGGGGTTTGCCTTTGCCAAGGCCTGTTGACTCCGAATCCGGATCAGACACCGCCGACAGCGAGAGCCTGCGTGGGACAGCTCGTTCCTCCATCCTGGTCGTCGAAGACACCTCCTGGTCCACGTGGCTGTAGAGACAAGCGTGAACTCTTCACCTGCTCGCGACGACAGCATCTGGTTCCTTACTGGTTCCACACCGGTCACTGGCTAGTGACTTTGAACACTGTCCCCTCTGCTTTCAGGTCTCCATCTTCCTCGATCCATCCTTGGATCGCTCCAGACATCTTCCTCCTGGTCGCCTGCAGCATCTTTCTTCAAGGCTCCATAGACTTAGACGCGGAAACCCGACACACTCTGACACCTATGCACCTGCAGCCCGTGGGTGAGGTAACAAGAGCATTTCGATGCTCAACGGTAGATTGAATCTCCTAGTGTCCAGGTATCCAGTCGTTTTAGTCGTAACTAGTCGGAACTGTCTTTTACTGACCTTTTCGTAATTTGTTCTGCCCATTGACTTTGTTCCGCATCTCGCGTGTGAGTTCACACTCTGCACACGCGTCCCGTGGGCCTCCTGCTACTTACCTAAGGTTAGGGTAGTGTAGTCCCAGCGATCCTACAGCCTCTGGGCATCTTCATTTCCTCTATCGATCTCCTTATACCATTTACTTAGTATATGGTTTGTCGTGCCCCTAGGGCACCATTGTAATTTGTACGACTTACTGTATTTTTCCTTAAGAGTATTGTTATGTGCTTAGCCCTCTGATCTCATAAAGAGTTCAGAGGTGTTTGTTATTAATAAATATATTGTTTATTTTCATAACAACCTGTGTGGTGTCCTTTCATCTGGTATTCAAGGGGTTATATGTGGTAAAACAGCTGGCTTCACATGCCAAAAGAGTTTAGCCTAAGACTGCTCTGTCCATGCTATCATTAGGATAGCTGGTCTATAAGGTTGACTTACAACCAATCACCATAAGGGTTGTTTGGACTGATACAAGGTGATCACTAGAACTAGTGAGCATCATATATCAGGCCAACTTCTCACAGCAATTACCTCTCTCAGAAGGGTAAGTGAGATCCAGGCTTTAACCATACAAAAACCCTTCTTACAAATACATCGTAACAAGGTAGTTATCAGGACAAATCCAAAATTCCTTCCTAAAGTCATCTCTGCTTTTCACCTAAATCAATCAGTGGAGCTACCGGTGTTTTTCCGAAATCCAGACTCCGTAGCAGAGAGAGCTCTTCACACCCTAGACGTCAAAAGAGCCCTGCTTTATTACATTGATAGGACTAAATCCTTTCACAAAACAAAACAATTGTTTGTAGCTTTCTCACCACCTCACAAAGGTAATCCCATCTCCAAAGCTGGTATTGCAAGGTGGATCGTTAAATGTATCCAAATATGCTACCAAAAGGCTAAACGCACATTAACAATTCCTCCTAGAACGCATTCCACACGCAAACTAGGTGCCTCTATGGCTTTGTTAGGGAACATTCCCCTAGAAGACATTTGTAAGGCAGCAACATGGTCTACAACACACACTTTCACTAAACACTATTGTGTTGATGTGCAAGCCATACAACAAGCTTCTGTGGGCCAAGCGGTTCTTAAAACTCTCTTTCATCTACTGCAACCGATACAAGTGACCACCGCTAAGGGAGATACTGCTGTACAGTCTATGCATTGTGTGTGATCTGCAGCTCATATACCTCGAACGGAAAATGCTACTTACCAGTATGCAACTGTTCTTGGCATGTAGAGCTGCAGATTCACACACGCCAACCCACCTCCCCGGGCCCTGTATCTGTTCCAGTTTGATCTCATTTAGGTATACACACATAGACATCTCTTTCTTTTCTACTAACCCCATCATTTTCCATCATGGCGAAAAACAATCTAAGGATGGAGTCAATGCCCATGCGCACTATCGTCCAAGGGAGGAGTCACCTATCTCGTGACTGCAAATACTTCTTCCAAGACAACAACAAGGTGCAAGTATCCGAGCCCAACACCAGATGGCGATCTAATTGGCGATCTGATGCATAGTGGCTGAATCTGCAGCTCTACATGCCAAGAACAGATGCATACTGGTAAGTAGCATTTTCCTTCTTATGGCTTCAATCCACCATATCACATGAATCTGTTTATGGAGTCAAACATTTTATAAGAACACCAAACGAGGGAAAGGTATCGGGAAAGGGGGTGGGAAGGATAGCGAGAGCCGCGGAGAGAGAGGAGGGAAAACACGGATCTCTATTGTCACACCGCAGTGTCCCGTCGTCCACTCTATGAGTGGTCCGACAGGCCACTAAAAGAGGTGACCACTCAGCAAAGGGGCCAGGGGTCTCAGTCCAAATAGCAATTCGCAACTTGGTACAAGAGTCTACCCCAGTCGAACACATTAGTCAGCTTGAATGGGAACATCCATTGAATCATCCTGCACATCAGAGACTGCTTTCATACCAGTTCATTAGAATTGTGTATGCCCAGTCCTATGTACTTGTGTGTACGTCGTTTGCAGCTACTCACCTTTCCTGCACACTTGTGCACCTATGCCAGTGTGCTTCGTTCCGTCAACCGTGTGTGTGTGCATCGGAACCTGCTTCACTCATGCTAAGCAATTTTCTTCATGAAGCCCTGTTCCTGTCATTTACTAGAATTGTTTACTGTTTGTCTGGCAAACTTTATGCAGTAACTCCAACTTTAGGTCATTCATTGTGCCTCATCATCTGTTTACAGCACCTTATCTGCATAACCTCAGTGATTTTCATGATAGTAATCCAATGCATAGCAGTCATCTGCACGCTGGTATCAGCGCAAGGTCCTTCAATAACTGCCTGGGTTGCATATAGAGTAATGAGCCCCCATCATGCTCGAAAACTGAGATTCATCACTTGAATGAGGAGTCAAAAGTGTGTATATTGGTTCAGCATCCAGATGTAGGACCAAGGATGTTTTACCAACAATCAATCAGGCCACTCAACTATGAGCACCCTAATGTTCCTAGTTGCCGTGCCCTCACTTACTTTATGTAAGTAGTCAGGTTGCCAGGGGAAGGTGAAAGTAACGTAGTGCAACCATTTTCTGCCCCCATTACCTCCCTAGCACCTGGATTTCTGTTTTAGTCGAAATTAGCTTCAAGGCCCAGGAAACAGCTGCCAGATGTTCAGGACCTCCTTTTGCTCCTGGGATTTCCTTGCACTGTTTGTAAGAGTCCTACAGAGTTTCTATGTGTATTGATCCTAAGCTTCCTTTTCACTGTGGGATTGAGTCATTCTATTTTAGGGTACTGTGCTATTGACTCTTTGCACAGAGAGGTCAGGTACATGTCTCTGCCTAATTATGTGACGGGGGGGCTCAGTCCATTCTGACTGTTTTGCACCCGGGGCGTTGCATCTTGTAGTAGAGCCTAGTTTCTCATGTGGCACTCCTCAAATGATTCCAACATCTTTGTTGGCTATCACCTCTTTTTCCCCCTCAAGATGGACTTATACCTCTGGGGTGACCCTTCTTATTAGGAGCAGCAGAATCTGGAGTTTAATTGTCATGCTCTGCTTCCCACAGACCCAAGTGAAAAGGTTGTTGTGATACTGACTTCTGACTTTGGGTCAGACACCCTTTTTGAAACTTTGAGTGTGAAGCCGAAACCCACAGAGATTTCACCCATACAACTCAGTGTACCTCATCACCAGCGTGCCAGCAATTCCCAGCATTTTTTGCCCTGCCTCATACATATTTTTCATTGTTACCCCAGGTGCAGCCTCATGGTGCACTATAATTTACCTCAAAATGACCATTGAGGTGTGCAGGACTCCAGTGGAAGCAACTCAGAGGGTTCCACTATGTAAAAGTACAAACAACAGTTGGGCCATTACTAGAGAACTCATGGACCTGCTCCTGTCCAGTTGGTATTTCTTGGTGCTAGCCAAGGGCATCAAGGCTCTGTCCTTAGAGGGTTCTATGCGTACGTGGAGCATAGTTATCTATGCCCTGGTGGCAGCATTGGGTCCTCCATTGAAGCAACTTCGATCATCAAGTCCTCAGTGATCAAGAAGGTTGAGGGGGTCTAAAGGCGCCAGTCACTGGACCAGCTATCACCAAGTCTCTATACAATAGATTTGGACAGTCTAGATCATTCCAATCTTTGACCCTTGGAACCCCCTGCTCAGTGTGTTGTGATGATAGCTGCTACCTTAACATTGGGTTCAAGAATCACCATTAGGTTGTGGGTTGAACTCACTGGAGAAGGTGCTTGACCCAGCCTAAAACTTCACTGAAAGGCAAGAGGTGCAGATGGACAGTAATGTGTTCTCAGATGTGTGACTGGTAAGGCATAGATAGTTCATCTTCATTCATGTCTCCGCAGCATCCAGACAATCAAACACCTGAAAAGCATCATCGAAATCATGTAGTTCCAACGTTTATGGGTCTCTAGCATATTTTTTCCTCGGCAGACCAAATTCCGCAATCTCTTGCGCAAGGAAAATCATGTAATTATTGAAAATACTGGAAGCATTTAGAATTTGTGTGCTCTCTATGAGGGGAGCTCTCCTCCAATGCCTTGTTAATCAGGTTTCTGGGTTGTAGTGATACAGGGGCGCCGCGGCCAGGGCGACTGACGCTGAAATCTGGGGATCAGGGTTCGATCCCCGGCTCCAGCGGCAGGTTAGCCCAGCACCATGTGACTCTGGGCAATAGCTCGCTTAATCTTCCCGACGGCCCCCAGCGCCTAGAGACCCTTACGGGTGATTGTGCGCTTTACAAATGTGGATTATAATCTGTTTCAGCTGGCTATATTAGAGCTTTAATTGGATGTTGAAATTCATTGATTAACTTTTTATAAAGCACAGTATCACTCTGATGGAGTCTCTTAGTATTGCCTATAGGAGCATATGAAAAAGGAGTGTGGAACAGTTAGTCTTGGAAAAGCCATGTTGTAATCCTTCCCTGAAGTGCATCAGCTCTGGAATGAAAGAACTCTCTGATGATATATGGTTGGGGGTGGGGAAAAGGGGAGTAAATGTACCATCAGATATTTGTACACCGGTGTGTTTTGGATCTTGCCAACATTTAGCCCCGTTTCTGGTCAATCGCACAATGTGTTTGGTAATTTTTCTTGCCTCTGTAAAGTTGTATTGCTCAGTTGCTTTTTTTTCCAAAGACACGCCTAAACATTGCATGTCAAGACTAGGGTTGTCAATCGCGGTTTCTGGGGTTCTGTTTTGTGGCTTTGCTTCAAACTTTTTTGTTGCACTATTTGTTTTATTCTTTCTTCTCTCACAGAGAGAATTTTGACAATCCCTGATACTCAAAATCCTTGACACAGTTTGGCAGTCTTGCATCTGATGTATGGCTTTTAAATTTTCTTAATCGATAATATGGATTCTGTTTTTTTTTCCTTCCTGCACAGCAATTTCTCTTATCCTCCCTGCACCGTAACAGATGAAGAGACCAGAACTGAGCTCATTAATCGTGAACTTCAGATCTCCCAACGCGAGAAGCAGGAGATTTTGGCATTCGAGAGTCATTTAGCTGCTGCGTCAACAAAACAGACAATTACTGAGAGCAACAGCCTGTTACTCTCCCAGCTTACCAGTTTAGACCCACAGTAAGTGCTTCCAGTAGTGCTGCTACTATCGATGAAAGAGTCTTTAGAGAAATTTGAGAGAATCTATTGCCCATGGAGTACACTTTCACTACTAAATAATTTGTGAGAAGTGCTCACTAAGTTCATCAGTACGGTTGTAATGTTAAAGATGCAGGGCTGATTGGTCGGCTCTCATCAACTAAGATCATTATTCCTATCTTGACAGGACATCTGATTGTTTTGGTTTGGATGCTATATTCCAAAACCTGGGTTAGGTATGTTTGTACAGGATCTTGTCTATGCTAAGAACATGTCTCAATCTTCCTGTACCTGAGCCCACAATATTTTATAGTCTGAAAAAGATGGATCTGCAAATGTATCTAGATATTCTGCGGCTGTGTTTTAATGTCAATGGCATTCTTAATTGTTATTTTCAGAAAATTAAATTAAGCTATTTGAGAAAGCTAAGAGAGAGAAGCACTGGTATATTGGAGATTGTAGCCAGTGCCCATAAGTTAATTTGGGCAGTGCCAGTAAGCCAAAGGTCTTCCCAGTGTTTCCTTTAGTTAAATAAAGGTTCCTTAATGACTTCATTGGGAATGAGGACATCTGCACCATTTGACACTTCTAAAATTACTGACTGAGGGGCAAGTTGGGTATTTATTTTGAGCTGACTAGTGTGGCCAATGATTAATTCTTACTTATGTTGAGGGAGATCATGCTTAAACAGTTTTGTAGAATATTGACAATTTAGTGAGACTTAGTATCCTCAGATTAGTTTGTCAATTACATCTGATATGCTGACTTTATTAAACGTACAATATAAATCTAATATACAGTCGACGCTGGGGGAATGGTTGAGAGTATGCTTTTTTCAAGTAAACATTCACTTCAGGTGCTATAGAACTTGCCACTACCTCGATACTTTGCTGAGGCTCATTGCTAAAAAGGAAAAACAGGTTTTTGTGTATTTTAATTTAGTATTAACAGCATTCAGTGGGGCTGTAGTGGGCTTGGCAGTGAGTGCCTTTTGTTGAGATAGTGCACATTTACAATGTAGGTTGAAATTGTTAAATAGAAAATAGTGTTAAACCGTCGGTTTGATATGTACATTATTGAAGTAGTGGAAGATGTTGTAGAATTGGAGGTGAATGCCTGTGATGATGGTGCCTCTACAAATTCACATGGATATTTACAATTATGGTCTAGAAGCAGTAAGTATATATGTTGGTGGATTTTCTGGTTTACCCTTTTCTTTTTCTTCTATCTCTCCAATTGCTCATTCTAAGTATCCCAGTGCTCTTCTTAGTCCACGTTTACTCCACTCCCGGTGGATGTCCCCCATGTCTGTCCTTGGTCTATTGCTATTCTCTCTCTATATACATATGTGCGTGTATTTACCTCCTCCTTCAGCTTAGAGGCAAATTACATCTAGATTCACTTTACTTTCCCTGCACACACACCTTAACAACAAAAATACATCTCAAACTTTTTTATAGCCATGTGCCATAGGACGACCTTTTATCTCTTTGTGTGGTAAAACTGAAGCCCTTTGCTTTCCTACCATCACCAACCTCTTTTTTTTGTTTCCTCTACATTCTCACTGCCTCCCTCACTGTTAGAAACCCTGTAGATTCCTGGTTGATGCTAAACTCCTCGATCTCCACCAGAACTGTTGCTGTACAGTATCAGCTGCTTTACTTCTTAAAAAATCAGTCCCTACCTTCTGTTCATATTGGTAAAAATATATTCACTGCACAAATCGTGAGCAAACTGAAGCACTCCAAACCTGTCCTTTAATCTACCCAAGTACAACTGATCCCCCATTGATAGAGTTATGGACTTTTGTCACACTCCTATTCCATAAATTCACCTCTATTGATCACCTTAAAATTGGTTTCCAGTCAGCCCCCTTTCTTACCACATCCCTGCCCTGGAGCACAGAAACCAGATCACTTCATTCCGTCAACCTTCAACTGCTTACAGTACCCAAAACCCTGTGTGCATTGTCACATTGTTGCTCATTTCACCTACTTAACTTTTTACAGTGGATCACTCTTGTCTCCGAGTTCCGACTGTTGAAACATTATTGCCCCCAAGACTTCTCTGGAAAAAAACTATACTTTCATATGTCCCTTCTGGCTCCCATGTCGAGGAGTCTTCATCCATGGTAGGCAATTGGGAGAGAGAACAAAAATGCCCGTGTACTTTATTGACATTGACCAAAGGGCGAAAAGGAGGGCAGGGAAGCTATCGCTTGACGTGGAAGAATAATTCATTAGAGTTATCTGGGGTCTCCAAGGTGATAAACTGAAGGTAAGTGGGATTCAAGAATGCTTCCTAAATTAAATATTGGCTAGTGTAGGAAGCTGGCTGTTTATGTAGTGTATGAAAATGAGGTACACAATGTAGAAATTCCAGGTGACCCTTATTGGCTTACAGGGCTTACATTAATAACCCCAAATGCTCTCTTGGTGGTAGTGTGGGTGAGCTGTTTAGGTTTACCAAAGGTATATTAAGCATTTGTTGAACACACAGACTCAATAAATGAACCACACGCAGGGCAATGGGTGGCATCTCCCAGATCCTGGGGAAGATGGGGTTCGTATATCAAAGGTGGCAGGGGCTTTAAAGCCCCTGGCCTTAATATGCTAAATCCCTTGTCATCCTGCTGCAGGAGGTGTGAACACATTCCTCTGGCGCAGGCATTGTTTCTGATCTCAGAGAGCGTGGGCTCTCACCTGCAGAGTCAGAAACCTGTCTGTGGTAGTCGGCCAGATGATACCATCCAGCCAGCACACTAGATACGGGTAGGTTTTTTAAGGCGGCACATCTGGGTGCATGGCATAATCTAGTACTATCATCAATACAGATTTATTAAGACAAGGTGTTTGATATCAAACACCATAGATTTCAGTAATGCAATCATGTAGCTGGGGAACTTGTAATGACCAGATCACAGTACATATACTTAAGATGGCTTCCCTGTTCACTTGTACCATCTAATAATTGAACTAGACAGCACATGGTCATAGCTGCCCATGCAGATATACCCTCACATGTATTATAATGCATCCTGCCTTAGTTCTAAAAGGCCTGCTGTAGGGGTGACTTACATAGAGTACATGCAGTAACTGTGGCATGGCTTACAGTGAGTGTGTCATGTTGTGTTTTCACTTATGGTTTGCACCTTGACATGCAGTCTGCAATGGCAGCCTGAGTGCCAATTTGTAAGTTGGTACCTTAAAGAAGCATAATACATGCTGCAGCTCTGAGGGACCTTCTTTAGTACCCAGGCCCTAGGTACCAAAGCTACTATTTACTAGGGACTTACAGGGGTGCTAAAGTGTGTACCAACTCGCTACGATTAGACCATTTTACCTTGTTTTTAGGGAATGAGCACTGGCACTGGGGTCTGGTTAGCAGGTACCCAGTGCACATCAGTCAAAAAACATCAGTACCAGTAGCAAAAAATGGGGGTGACTATGACAAAAAGGGGCACTTTCCTACAGCTAATTACTAAGAACAGAGAGATTCAATTGAACAGACTCCTCCAGGGACGAGGTCACATGTGGAGAATTTCCAGGGAGGGTTTCCTGCTTTTCTTGCTCCTCCTTGCTCTTGCTACAAACACTTGCCCAACCTGTCCCATGAAACAGGAACATAAAGGATATTAGACTTGGAGCTGATCTCTGTAAACGGAAAATGTTTCATGTTGATATAAAAGTCATGGCAACAGATCTAGAAAAGTCCTTGCCAGAGCACTAACTAGAGCATCTGAGAGAGACTTCCAGCTGCAGAGGCCTTACCTTTGAATATATCCCCAGGTGTCAGACTGAATTTGGAAGATTTTTTAGCAGTACCCGTTGTGAGAAAGTTCCCTTTTTCTGCATGGCTGCCCCCACTTTTTGCTGAATTGCTGATGTGCTTTGACTGAGTGTGCCCTGCGTTCCTGCTAATCGGGTACCCAGGGCCTATGTCCTTTCCCTAAAACTGCATTGAAGCCTAAACCCAATTGGCATCTCTGGCCACAGGTCAGCACCTGGTAAATGGTACCACAGGTACCCAGGGCACTGTGACCACAGAAGGCCTCTAAGGGCTGCAGCACTTATAGTGCCACTCTTAGAGGTCCTGCACCATTACTCTCACACACTGCGTGCCTTGCCTACAACCCACTGCCCTGGCATAGGTCAGTCAACCCTCTAGCTGAGCGCACTATACCAGTGGTGAGGGTACTGATGCATGAGCCATGTACCACTACAGTGTCTTAGTCCATTTGTAGACATTGTAAATGCAGTGCTGCCATTAAGAGTATATGGTGTTGGGAGTTTGTCATTACGAACTCCATAGCACCATAAAGGCTACACTGAAAACTGAGAAGTTTGGCGAATGCGACAACTTTTCGCCCCTTTTGAAAAGCTAGGAGCAACGGTCTATCTGCAAAATCCGGCGCGCCTAAAAAATAATCTACAAAGGCTCAACGAGGAGCTTCATAAGCGAAATCCAGGCGGAGTCCTATCTTAAGGAGATTGAAGAGAGAGCGAAACAAAATAACGACAAATAAATAGAAGAAGGAATCTAGTGCTGACTATTATTATTATTTGTTATATGGTTGACATTTTCTAGGATGGAGTAGTATCAGGTCAGGGACAAGCCCAGGCGCACGGACCGCACGGCCACCAAAAACTGGGTGAGTCTAAACCCAGGTTGCCTCAAAGGGTGGCAGGAGGGGGGTGGGTTGGGGGGTGGGGTAGGGAGAGGGGGAAGGGGGGTCGGGTGGAGGGTGAAGGGGGAGAAAATAAAAAATTGAAGAGTGTTCGTACTGGTAATGTGGTCATAAACGCAAGAGTAAATTTGAATTTAAAATTGAAATTGAAATTGAAACTGAAATTGAAATTGAAATTGAAACTAAGGATGTGTTCCCATCATGTATATCATGAATGTACTAGCTACTTGGATAGGCTGATGGATTGGCAATATTTGAAAACTAGGTATGCCTAAGTTAAGGATTGGATCTCTTAATATAGGAGGATTAAATGATTGGAAAAAGAGGGGGAAGTTTGAACAATATTTAAATATGATGAGCCTAGATATAATATGTCTACAAGAGACCCACTTACCGTGGAAGAAAAAACATTGGTTAAACTTTAAAGGCTACGAATTGCTGTCATGCACATCTCAGACCTCCATGATAAGAGGCGTGGCCATAATTGGCAAAGTGGGGTTAGGGGGGCCCAAAAGGTGTAAGGCGGATTCACTAGGCAGATGGGCCATATGCGAAATGAATTTAGGTATTACTATCTGCTCGGTATATGGGTCCAACACAGATGAGTCTGAGGTCTTTAGTCGCATCGAAAATGAACTAATTGATTGGCACACCCCCATAGTATTATGTGGGGATTTTAACATTTCAGCGAATTTCTCGGATGACAGCCCATACATAGGCAGGAAGCCGAGGGTGTTCAGTGCGATAACATCAATGATGCAATCATATGGTTTAGAGGATGTGTGGGGAAATCTAGTGATGGGTGACCCAGGGTTTACTTATTTCTCGCATCCCTTCAATAAATATTCGAAACTGGATTATTTCATGGTCTCGACCACCCAGTTGAAGAGTGTCCAAATAAATAAGCTTCCAAAAATCTTGTCAGATCACAATCCCCTAGTCTTAATCATGGATATAAATAAACCATACAAGGTTCCTAGGCCTTGGACATTTGATAAAAAATTACTAGCAGATATGGATTATATTACTCACATGAAAATATGGTCCCAGGCCTTTTTTGATGCCAACAGATATAGTGCATCAAGGGGAGCAGTTTGGGATAGCTTCAAGGCAGGACTAAGAGGAGAGACCATAAGCTATACTACTCGTGTATGGAAAAAGACTAACAGGGAAAGGGAAGCATTGATGGGAAAGCTGAGTGATGCAGAGACACAACACAGACAAGATATAATTCTAGGGGTTCAATCTGTCGAGAGTCTACATAGAGTAAACTCCCTAAAAGCAGAGATCCAGAAACAACTAGCTATAAAGGCGGCAGCAAATTATCAAGCACAGAGATCACGCCTCTACGAAACTGGGGAGCAAGCAGGCAGAGCACTTGCCCTACAAATCAGACAGGTGGCTAGTAAGAACACAGTGACACAAATTGAACATCAGGGCCAAATATATGACAAATCAGGTGAAATTTTGGTGGCTTTCAGGAAATTCTTTCAAGAACTATATCAGGAGGAGGTGGGTGTAGAGGCTCCAAATATAAGTTGGCTAGACATGGGTAGCAAGTTAAAACAGGCCCACATCGAATCTTTGGAACAAGATATCACTATGTTGGAGGTATTTGAAGCCCTACAGGATTTGGCAGGCGGAAAGGCTGCGGGCCCGGACGCTATACCGCTAGAGTTGTACAAAAGCTTAAGGGAGGAAACAACACCGATGCTTTTAGATTTATTTAAAGGCGTCATGAATACAGGTATAATACCCGAGTCCTGGCAAGAAACTAATATAGCGATATTTCACAAAAAAGGGAAACCAAAGACTGACCCTGGTTCCTACAGACCAATATCTTTGATTAACAGCGATAACGAGCTATATGCAAAAATTATGGCTGTACGCATGGGGAGGATCATCGCGTCCTTGGTTTCCCCCTGGCAGCATGGGTTTATCCCAGGAAGGGGTACCACAGACCATATTAGGAGAGCTATCACTTTATTTGACATCGAAGCGGCTAGGGGGGAGGAGGTCGCAATGATCCTCCTCGATGCGGAGAAGGCATTTGATCGCGTCAGATGGGGATTTCTCTGGAAGGTTCTGGAGGCAAGGGGGTTCGGTCCTAGATTCTGCCAAGCCATTCGGGCTATGTATTCATCACCTATGGCAAGAATTCACTTAATGGGTGAAAGATCTGGTAAGATCAACATAACAAGGGGTACGAGGCAGGGCTGTCCATGTTCACCAATCCTTTTCGCGCTTTATATAGACCCCTTAATTAAACAAATCATGAACAGTGTGGCCATTAAACCAGTATTCACTAATGGGTTTCAGACTAAACTTCTCGCGTATGCGGATGACTTAGCAGTTATCACCAAACACCCAGAGTCAGCCATGAGGGAAGTAGTTAATATAACCGGTCGGTTTGGAGAAGTGTCGGGTTACCGATTAAACGTGGACAAAACACAAGTACTATGCTCTAAAAAAAATAGACAAGTTGGATGTTAGATATGTAGACTCGGTAGTTTACTTGGGCATAATAATAAACGCAGAACCGGGTAAAATAATTAATGATAATTATATACCGCTTATGCATTCGATAGAGACAGAATTAAAAAGAATGGATTCACTACAGCTGTCATTAATTGGGAGGGCTAACGTTAAAAAAATGACAATGTTTCCTAAGGTTCTTTATAAATTAAGGTCAATCCCATTCAAAATTGATGAGAAGATTATTAAGAAGATCGAGGCTATATTCATGAAATTCTTGTGGCAATATGGCAAAATAAGGCGATCAAACAGATATATGTCACTACCGCAAGAAAGAGGAGGGCTGGGACTGCCAGATATAAAGAGCTATCATTTCGCATGTCTCCTCACAGACATGGCAATCCTATTACATCCGGGGGGCCCAACCCTCCGACAGGCGGTGATTCCATCAATTTTTCAGCTACTGGTGAGAAGTGAAGCAGTAGGGCTCTTATTAAGGAGAACCCAGAGGAGTTATTACAAGAAATTTGGGTATAAGACGCTTGAAGATGTATGGTATATGTGGAAAACTGTTAAAAAATCCTAGATATACCCACTTTTCATCATAGTACACCACTCTGGAACTCAACACTTTTTCCAAATCTTAGCAGGGATGGAGCGTGGCGACACTGGGAGAGTCAGGGTATTGTGGAGCTGGGGCAAATAATGATTAGAGATCAATGTAGAACACTTGAAGAACTTAAGCAACACTATTTATTACAAGGTTATCAAGAATTTAAATACTTTCAGATTGTCAACAGAATTAAATCAATTAGGCCACGTATCACTTTGTTAAGGAGATATGAATTACTCGAGTATCTGAAGTCGGGGGGTCATAGAATTAGGGAGATATATAAAATATTTATTGAAGCATCAATGGATGATATGGGTAAAATGGAAGCTGCCTGGTCCAAAAAATTGGGGGATCCAGAAGTTGATCTTGATAAGGCTCTAGCTATGGATAAAAGGTTACTGCGCTCCTCGAATCTTAGGGCCCAACACTACAAGACTTTATTCAATCTATACTATACGCCGGAAAACATATTCTCCTGGGGGAAAGCGGCAGATAGCAATTGTCCCAGATGTGGAAATGGTTCAGCTGACATCATACATATGTTCTATGGCTGCAAAAAACTAAAAAGCATTAAAACTGAAATAGAGCGGTTTCTAGAGGGGCTGCTAGATGCCAAAATTAATCTATCGCCAACCCTGATAATAATTGGATGTGATGTGAAACTAAATATGCGCATTGAGGCCGAAGCTTTAGTTTTCATCTCTGTAGCAATCCTTAGGATCCTAATTAGTGCAGCTTGGAAGGATATAGAAGCACCTACGTTTCAAATGTGGATGTGTAGAATGTTGGGTATTCATAACATTGAGGAAGCACTATATGAATTAAAGGGAGTCAAGACAAGGGAAATGGGTAAGCGACTCTGGGCCCCAGTAGCTGCCTGGAGGGCAGCTAGAGTGTAAAAATGAATGACTCATTGGAATTGTAGTTATTTTATTTGTCTATTATTCTTTTTACGGATGGTTTATTTCTAAGCAACTATGTATGTATCTATGTATGTATTTATGAATTTGTAATTTACTGGTACGATCTCTCAAAAAAAAACAAAAAAAACTGAGAAGTTTGGTATCAAACTTCTCTGCACATTAAACCCACACTGATGGCAGTTTCGGATTATTTTTTTTTGTATTTATTTTTATTGATTATAAAAAACAAGCAAGGCTTAACAAAATACAGAGTGCTGTTACAAGCATGAGGCCAGACAGTGAATAAGATAAAAATCAACATTACATGTAGGGGGGGGGGATTCATAGGGGCAAACAATAAATCAAAATTACAATCAGGGAATGTAGGACTAGGGAGACATCGGAGTATCAATATGATCTATCATTGGGGGAGTGCATATATCTCCTCGGTAAGCGTTCCACAGTCCCCACACACTCTGCCATTTCCGCGGACGGCCCCGGGCCACATATATACAGTTTTTTCACGAAACATGCACCAGTCCATGTTTTCTTTCCAAAGTTCGACCTGAGGTGGCCTGTGCGAGCCCCACAGTTGCGTAATGTCACGTTTTGCTATCATGGCACCCATTGAGTTTGAGCCACATTATAATCCGTGGGCTCCCAGACATTCAAGAGACAGCGCCTGGATTCCGGCAGGAGAGAGACACCCGTGACTTCTTTCATCACCTCATACACTCCGTTCCAATAAGCAACAATCTCAGGACATTCCCAAAGAATATGAAGAAACGTCCCCACCGAGCCACAGCCCCGCTTGCAGAGCCCCTCCTCAGAAAAACCCATACGGACCAGACGGGGACCAGTGACATAGACCCTATGCAGAATCTTAAGTTGGACCAGGCGAAGTCTCGCAGGGATCCCAATCTCCTTAGGCGAGGAGACAGCGGACTGCCAGTCCTCATCATCTAATTCGAGACCGTCTTGAACCCATCGGTCACGTAGTGGCAGCAGGAGATCTGACCTGTCATTAATCAGCTTTTTGTACACCAGGGAGATTGTACTGTCTGGAATGTGACCGTCTAGCAATCTATCCTCCAGTGGAGCCGATTCGGGAACCGATTCACCGCTAGCGAAAACCAACATCAAAGCATGACGGATCTGGATATATCGAAAATATTCCGAGTCACTCAGCTCAAATTCCGTTTTTAAAACATCAAAAGACATCACCTGTCCCTTAACTCACAAATCTCCCACCTTGTTAATTCCAATGAGATCCCACTTTTCGAACCCCTTGGATTTCCACAAATTGCCGAGCCTCTCGGAGTCAAAGAGCGGGGTCGCAAGAGTCAGTCGGCCCCTCCAGCCCAGTCAGGCGGTAGCATCATGCCACACGCGGACGGCTGTTCTAGTCGGCCCAGATAAAGACCTGATCACCGATGTCGAGTATAGCGCTCTATAGTAGTTACCCCCCGGAAGCAACAGTTTATCCAGCGCGAATGCCGTGTTCAGTGCAGGGCCATACATACCATGATTGATGGCACCAAGTTGGGACGCCCAATAATACCTTCTGATGTCCGGGAGGGCGATGCCCCCGTCGTACCACGGAAGTGTTAATTTTGCCAGAGCAATACGTGGTCGGCCATCCCATATCAATTTCCTCTGAAGGCCCTCAATCTTACGAAAGTAACTGGCGGGGACCACATCTAGCGTGTTTTGGAGCGCATATAAGAACCGAGGGAGGGGCATCATCTTAAATAGGGCAGCGCGCCCAAGCGGGGAGAGTGGTAGCCTACGCCAACCCAAGACATCGCGCTGTAGCCTAGCCAGGGGCGGGAGAAGATTGCGTTCGTATCTAGCTACTGTGTCCGCGGTAATCCAAATACCCAAATACTGAAATCCCGCCTGTGTCACCTGAATGGGGCAATTACGTGGAGGAAGGGGCGGGTCACCCGAGATCACGTATAGGTAGGACTTCGCCCAATTAATCATCAAACCCGAGTTCCTCCCGAAGGAGGCTAGGACATCACAGAAGACCATAAAGGATTACCGGGGCGAGGTCAGATATAACAGAATATCATCCGCATAAAGCGAGATACGATCTTCGTGTTCAGGGGACCACCGAATTCCTCTTATAGATGGCTCCCAACGAACGCAGGCGGCTAGGGGCTCCAGGGCCAAGACGAACAGAAGGGGTGAAAGCGGGCATCCCTGACGGGTGCCGCGCCCAAGACCGAATTGAACCGAAACTCGACCATTCACCACCACCTGCGCCAGGGGGTCCTCATAAAGAAGACGTACCCATCCTATAAACCCGGTACCAAAACCGAACTTGGCCAGTGCTGCCCAAAGATACGGCCACTCGATAGTATCGAAAGCCATCGTGGCGTCCAAGGACGCAAAAATGGCCGGTTCACGCAAGGACGTCGCCCTCGCGAGAACTCCATGAAGCCTTCCGAGGTTCAGGGCGGTATTCCGGTGCGGAATAAAGCCGTATTGATCCGGATGAACGAGGTCACTAATGACCGTAATCAATCGGTTCGCAAGAACCTTAGCCAGAATGTTTGGCTCGGCATTCAGGAGCGATATAGGCCGATAAGACCCACACTTATCTCTTGGTTTCCCTTCCTTATGAATAACGACAATCGTCGCCAGCCACTGGTCCCGAGGGAGAGTGCCACATTTACGAGATTCCAAAAACATATCTCTCAAATAGGGGGCTATCTTATCAGGTCGCAACTTATACAGTTCTATCGGCAATCCGTTCGGTCCCATGGCCTTACCGGAACGCAAGGAACGAATTGCGATGGCAACCTCGTCCGCGGTTATAGCAGAGTCCATAAGAACCCTATCTTCTTCAGTAAGCTTGGGGAGGGCTATGCCTCGCAACAATAAGTGGGAGTCCTCTTCCGGTCTGTCCGAAACAGGAGAATACACAGTTTTAAAGTGGTCCGCAAAGCACTCAACAATCTTAATCGGATCAGACACCCGTGCACCACAAGCCATCTCAATCTCAGGCACTACACGATTAACTCTCTCTTTTTTGTCCAGCCATGCAATCAATTTCCCTGCCTTATCTCCCACATCATAGAGACGGCCCTGTTGCTCACGGAACATAGTCTTGGCCGCCTCCGTGACCAACGCCTTGTAATCTAATTGTTTTAATCGCAATAGATGCGTGTTGGCGTGGGTAGGGTCTTGCTCCAGAACCAACTCCAGGTCTGCTATTTCCGTTTCAATCTTAACTACGGCCTCATTTCTTTGTTTTTTGACACCTGAGATCAGCGACAAAGCCTGCCCCCTCAAAACCGTCTTAAAGGCCTCCCAAAGCAATATAGCAGACGTCACGGAACCCTCATTTTCCAGGAAGTATAAGTCAAGTGATTTTATCAAGTTTTTTTTTTTTTTTTTTTTTGAGATTTGTAAAGCGCCTGGTGACCCGAAGGCATCCCCGCGCTATAATACTGTAAAATCCGAGACGGGCGAGAATCAGGAACTATTTTGGGAAGAGGAGGGTTTTGAGTCTTTTGCGGAATAGCAGACGAGGGAGTGCGTTCCATGTGGAGGAGGCCTTGACCGAGAAGCGTCGTCCACCGGTGCGCGCCTTCTTGAATCTTGGGACAGTGGCCAGATGTTCGTTGTCCGAGCGGAGGTTTCTGTGGGCTTTGTAAGGTGTGATCATATCTTTGAGGGTGGCAGGTCCAACCCCATTAATGAGTTTGTGCGTGATGCACAAGGCCTTAAACTCCACTCGCTGGCGGACCGGTAGCCAGTGCAGCGATTTGAGGGCCGGTGTGGTATGGGCTCTAGGGGGAAGTTTGAGAATGAGTCTCGCTGCGGCATTTTGTACGCGCTGAAGTTTGGTCAGGGTGGTTTCAGGAGCACCGAGATATGCGGCGTTGCCGTAGTCCAGGCGTGATAGAATGAGCCCTTGCACCAGGAATTTCCTGGACATGGGGGGCAAGAGGGGGAGGATCTTCCGAATAGAGCGGAGGAGCCCAAAGCATGTGCCCGCGGTCTTAACTGCCTGGGTCTTCAAGGAAAGGTCCTGCTCCAGCCAGAAGCCCAGTGTTTTAATTTCAGTCTTGGGCGTGGGGATGTCACCGAAGGAGTCTGGCCAGGCTGAAGAAGGGACAGAGGACCATTTGTTGCCCAGCAGCATGATTTCTGTTTTTGTCCCGTTCAGTTTCAGCGCGGATTCACACATCCAGGTATGTATGTCTTGTAGACAGTTAAGTAGGATTTCAGGGTTCTTATCCAACTGGGACAGGGAGACGACGAGTTGTGTGTCGTCGGCATAGTTGACTATTTTTATCCCATAGCGGGTAACCACGTCCTCCAGCGGGGCCATGTAGACATTAAACAGGGTGGGACTGAGCGAGGACCCCTGGGGCACACCACGCGTGAGCGGGAGGGGGTCTGATCGAGAGTTACCGTCCCACACCTGAAATGAGCGTCCCGTGAGGAAGGATTTAATCCAAGCATGTGCAGTATCCGTAACTCCTGCCTTAGCCAGGCGGTGGAGCAGTACACGGTGGTCCACCGTGTCGAATGCGGCACTGAGGTCCAGGAGGATCACTGCCACTGATCCTCCTGAATCCAGGATACACCTAGCCTCCTCGATGACGGAGAGGAGAGCGGTGTCTGTGCCGTGGCCTGGCCGGAATCCGGTTTGTGACTGCCGTAGTATTTTATTCGACTCGAGGAATTGGGAGAGTCGCATGTTGACCATTTTCTCCGCCAGCTTGCTGAAACAGGGGAGAAGCGAAATGGGTCTATAATTGGCCAAATCGTCCGGGTTGAGGTTGGGTTTTTTCAGCAGGGCTTTGACGACTGCGCCCTTCCAAGAGGAAGGCACAACGCCTTGGGCCAGAGAGGTGTTTATGAGATCCCTAATGATAGGTGCGGTGCTGAGAGACACAGTTTTTAAGAATCTGACGGGTGCTGGGTCCAGGGGGGAACCACTTCTCATTCTGGCCAGCGTGTTGGTAACCTCATCGAGGGAGACTTCTCTAAAGGAGGACAGCCGCGGGTTGGTAGAGTGGGCGTCTAACTCCACCGGGATGGGGGGGCTGATTGGGGGGAGGGATTCCAAGATCCGCGTGATTTTGGAGTCAAAAAATGAGGCTAAGTCCTTACATCTGTCCGGTAGGGGGGGAGAGGCTGCGGGAGCGGAGGGGATGTTAAGAAGTTCCTTAACTATCAGGAAGGATTCCTTAGTAGAGTTGGACGCATTTTTAATTCTATTGTCATAAAAAGAGGACTTGGCTAGTTTGATGGCCGATTTATAGCGTCTAACTGCTGTGTTGTAGGTATCTTTTTTACTGTGCAGCCAGTCTTTCCTCCACGATCTTTCCGCTTTTTTACATTCCTTGCGGAGGTCACGGAGTTCCGGGGTGTACCACGGGGCATGACCTATTGGCCTGTCTTTGATCTCGCGATTTTTTAGGGGAATGAGGCTATCAAGGGAGGCGTGGAGCCAGCCTCTTACTTGGGTGTCGGCCTCGGACGGGTCAGTCGAAAGGCTCGGGGTAGAAGATTCCAGCGCTGTGGCCCAGTCCCCTGTTGAAAGTTTGGCCCACGATCTGTTCATGGAGAAGGTGGGGGCTTTATGGGGTTTCCTGATGGCCCCAGGAATGTTGAAAATGACAACAAAATGGTCCGTCCATGGGAGAGGTTGGGAGTTGGTGAATTGGAGGGAAGGGATGTTTGAGAACACAGGGTCGAGAAGATGTCCTTTGACATGTGTAGGACCTGAGTTGGCAAGACGAATGTCGTAGGACGCTAAGTCGTTAATGAGGTCGACGGCGCCTGTGTCCAGTGGGTCATCAAAGTGAATGTTGAGGTCCCCAGTTAGGAGAAAGTTTGAGGAGAGGTGAGCTGAGGAGGAAACAATTTCCAGAAGGGAGGCTGCGAAGGGGGCGAGGTGGCCAGGAGGCCGGTACACCAGAAGGCCTGAGAGGGAACTGGTCGGAGTAAGCTGAAAGGTGAAGAGACAGCTCTCTGCGTCCAGGGTTGTCATTGTGTTAATACGGCCGGATAGGTGATCCCTGAAAATGATGGCAATTCCACCTCCTCTACCTAAAGGGCGAGGTTGGGACAGGATGATAAAGCCGGGGGGGAGAGCTGCTACCATATCTGCGTTGGAATGGCCCGTGATCCAGGTTTCTGTCAGGAAGAGTATGTCCAGGTTTAGGTCTTCAATCAGGTGATTAATATGCAGGGCATGCTTCGGGAGCGATCTGCAATTGATTGTCGCCAATTTGATGCCCGGCGGTGGGATCGGGGATTGGGATTTGGGAAGTTGTAGCTTCATCGGATTGCAAATGGTGCAGCTGACGTAGGGGGTGTTAGGGTCATGCTGGACGTGGCATGCGCTGGTTTTCTTGGGTCTGAGGCTGAGTAGCTCCTTGCGGGAGTAGCTCAACTTTATGGATGACGGGACTGGCATAGAGTCTGGCCCTAGGCCCGGTTGTGCGCGGACGGGCGCAGACGGGCTTGCCTTAGGCGCGCCTTCGGCGCGCAAACGGCGCTCCCGCTGCGCTCGTCCGCTGCGCTGGTGGGGGCGGCACATTTATGGTAGTGTTGGGGGCGTGGCCTCGCAGGGGGCGTGGCTCGCCTTCGAACCGCGATGGCGGTGTGTTGTTGCTCCTGTCTCAGCGCTGGTTGCCGCTGTCTCAGGAGTGCCTCAAGGGGTCTGCTTAGCGCGTGAGAGAGGCGCTTTTAGTGCAGGTGAGGTTTAAAATACACAAGAATACAAGTAATTTTTTAAAATAGAACGAAAAGTGCCGTCCTCCGGCTTTCCGCCTCAGAGGATTTACAGTGCAATGCTTTGTGCTCTCGGTCAGCGTTTATATAAGGTTCCCGGGTGGGCGTGGCCTCGCAGGGGGCGTGGCTCGCCTTCGAACCGCGATGGCGGTGTGTTGTTGCTCCTGTCTCAGCGCTGGTTGCCGCTGTCTCAGGAGTGCCTCAAGGGGTCTGCTTAGCGCGTGAGAGAGGCGCTTTTAGTGCAGGTGAGGTTTAAAATACACAAGAATACAAGTAATTTTTTAAAATAGAACGAAAAGTGCCGTCCTCCGGCTTTCCGCCTCAGAGGATTTACAGTGCAATGCTTTGTGCTCTCGGTCAGCGTTTATATAAGGTTCCCGGGTGGGCGTGGCCTCGCAGGGGGCGTGGCTCGCCTTCGAACCGCGATGGCGGTGTGTTGTTGCTCCTGTCTCAGCGCTGGTTGCCGCTGTCTCAGGAGTGCCTCAAGGGGTCTGCTTAGCGCGTGAGAGAGGCGCTTTTAGTGCAGGTGAGGTTTAAAATACACAAGAATACAAGTAATTTTTTAAAATAGAACGAAAAGTGCCGTCCTCCGGCTTTCCGCCTCAGAGGATTTACAGTGCAATGCTTTGTGCTCTCGGTCAGCGTTTATATAAGGTTCCCGGGTGGGCGTGGCCTCGCAGGGGGCGTGGCTCGCCTTCGAACCGCGATGGCGGTGTGTTGTTGCTCCTGTCTCAGCGCTGGTTGCCGCTGTCTCAGGAGTGCCTCAAGGGGTCTGCTTAGCGCGTGAGAGAGGCGCTTTTAGTGCAGGTGAGGTTTAAAATACACAAGAATACAAGTAATTTTTTAAAATAGAACGAAAAGTGCCGTCCTCCGGCTTTCCGCCTCAGAGGATTTACAGTGCAATGCTTTGTGCTCTCGGTCAGCGTTTATATAAGGTTCCCGGGTGGGCGTGGCCTCGCAGGGGGCGTGGCTCGCCTTCGAACCGCGATGGCGGTGTGTTGTTGCTCCTGTCTCAGCGCTGGTTGCCGCTGTCTCAGGAGTGCCTCAAGGGGTCTGCTTAGCGCGTGAGAGAGGCGCTTTTAGTGCAGGTGAGGTTTAAAATACACAAGAATACAAGTAATTTTTTAAAATAGAACGAAAAGTGCCGTCCTCCGGCTTTCCGCCTCAGAGGATTTACAGTGAAATGCTTTGTGCTCTCGGTCAGCGTTTATATAAGGTTCCCGGGTGGGCGTGGCCTCGCAGGGGGCGTGGCTCGCCTTCGAACCGCGATGGCGGTGTGTTGTTGCTCCTGTCTCAGCGCTGGTTGCCGCTGTCTCAGGAGTGCCTCAAGGGGTCTGCTTAGCGCGTGAGAGAGGCGCTTTTAGTGCAGGTGAGGTTTAAAATACACAAAAATACAAGTAATTTTTTAAAATAGAACGAAAAGTGCCGTCCTCCGGCTTTCCGCCTCAGAGGATTTACAGTGTAATGCTTTGTGCTCTCGGTCAGCGTTTATGTAAGGTTCCCGGGTGGGCGTGGCCTCGCAGGGGGCGTGGCTCGCCTTCGAACCGCGATGGCGGTGTGTTGTTGCTCCTGTCTCAGCGCTGGTTGCCGCTGTCTCAGGAGTGCCTCAAGGGGTCTGCTTAGCGCGTGAGAGAGGCGCTTTTAGTGCAGGTGAGGTTTAAAATACACAAGAATACAAGTAATTTTTTAAAATAGAACGAAAAGTGCCGTCCTCCGGCTTTCCGCCTCAGAGGATTTACAGTGCAATGCTTTGTGCTCTCGGTCAGCGTTTATATAAGGTTCCCGGGTGGGCGTGGCCTCGCAGGTGGCGTGGCTCGCCTTCGAACCGCGATGGCGGTGTGTTGTTGCTCCTGTCTCAGCGCTGGTTGCCGCTGTCTCAGGAGTGCCTCAAGGGGTCTGCTTAGCGCGTGAGAGAGGCGCTTTTAGTGCAGGTGAGGTTTAAAATACACAAGAATACAAGTAATTTTTTAAAATAGAACGAAAAGTGCCGTCCTCCGGCTTTCCGCCTCAGAGGATTTACAGTGCAATGCTTTGTGCTCTCGGTCAGCGTTTATATAAGGTTCCCGGGTGGGCGTGGCCTCGCAGGGGGCGTGGCTCGCCTTCGAACCGCGATGGCGGTGTGTTGTTGCTCCTGTCTCAGCGCTGGTTGCCGCTGTCTCAGGAGTGCCTCAAGGGGTCTGCTTAGCGCGTGAGAGAGGCGCTTTTAGTGCAGGTGAGGTTTAAAATACACAAGAATACAAGTAATTTTTTAAAATAGAACGAAAAGTGCCGTCCTCCGGCTTTCCGCCTCAGAGGATTTACAGTGCAATGCTTTGTGCTCTCGGTCAGCGTTTATATAAGGTTCCCGGGTGGGCGTGGCCTCACAGGGGGCGTGGCTCGCCTTCGAACCGCGATGGCGGTGTGTTGTTGCTCCTGTCTCAGCGCTGGTTGCCGCTGTCTCAGGAGTGCCTCAAGGGGTCTGCTTAGCGCGTGAGAGAGGCGCTTTTAGTGCAGGTGAGGTTTAAAATACACAAAAATACAAGTAATTTTTTAAAATAGAACGAAAAGTGCCGTCCTCCGGCTTTCCGCCTCAGAGGATTTACAGTGTAATGCTTTGTGCTCTCGGTCAGCGTTTATGTAAGGTTCCCGGGTGGGCGTGGCCTCGCAGGGGGCGTGGCTCGCCTTCGAACCGCGATGGCGGTGTGTTGTTGCTCCTGTCTCAGCGCTGGTTGCCGCTGTCTCAGGAGTGCCTCAAGGGGTCTGCTTAGCGCGTGAGAGAGGCGCTTTTAGTGCAGGTGAGGTTTAAAATACACAAGAATACAAGTAATTTTTTAAAATAGAACGAAAAGTGCCGTCCTCCGGCTTTCCGCCTCAGAGGATTTACAGTGCAATGCTTTGTGCTCTCGGTCAGCGTTTATATAAGGTTCCCGGGTGGGCGTGGCCTCGCAGGGGGCGTGGCTCGCCTTCGAACCGCGATGGCGGTGTGTTGTTGCTCCTGTCTCAGCGCTGGTTGCCGCTGTCTCAGGAGTGCCTCAAGGGGTCTGCTTAGCGCGTGAGAGAGGCGCTTTTAGTGCAGGTGAGGTTTAAAATACACAAGAATACAAGTAATTTTTTAAAATAGAACGAAAAGTGCCGTCCTCCGGCTTTCCGCCTCAGAGGATTTACAGTGCAATGCTTTGTGCTCTCGGTCAGCGTGTCAGACCGTGTTTTAGGATTGCGAAGGTACAAGGGATTAATTGGCGCGACTCTCCCCTCTGAACCCATGGAGAGGTCAAGTCGGAGCCAAACAGGAGAGTGGTCAGAAATTCCTCTAACCATGTGCCTAACGTCAGCCACAGTTGCCGCTTGCGCGGCAGGTACCAAGACATAGTCAATTCTCGAAAGACTACCATGTGCACCAGAGTGAAATGTATACTGTCGCTGAGAGGGGTGCAACAAGCGCCAGCAATCAGCCAGGCCCAAAGTACCAATAAAATCTTGTAGCCAGCTCTATGAGCCCTTAAGGTCTCTCGTGGGTGTCTATCAAAGGTACCCGAGACAACCGCATTAAAGTCACCACCCAGTATCAATGGCCCCACAGGGAGATCTAGGAGAGTCCGCCCTAGGTCCGCAAAGGTAGTAGATTGCAACCCGGGGGGAACATAGACTGATACCAGGGACAACGTCTTACCCTCCCAACGGCCAGTAAGAACAACATAGCGGCCTCTATCATCCAGTGTCGTGGTGTCGATCTCTAAGGGAAATGAAGTCTTAATGAGTATACCAACTCCTCGGGAGCCCGAGGAGAACCCCGCATGAGCAACCAAACGGTAACCCCTCCTATTCATTGCATGACACTTGTTTCTGACCAAATGGGTCTCCTGAAGCAGGACCACATCAGGGGAATGACGTTTAATCAACTGCAGCACTATACCCCGCTTGATCCTATCCCCAAGCCCATTCACATTCCAACTCAATAGTTTCAGCCCCCTACCCCCCATCCCATACAATGCGGATTTTCCAGCCAGACGCAACAGTCAGCACTCGAACCAAGACATGTAAACGATGCAGTGCCTTGCAAAAACAAAACTCCAAAAACAAACAACCCCCCTCCTCCCCCTCAACCACATCCCGTTACAACACCCCCCACCCTGCACCCCTGCGTAAGACCAAAAAGCCACCCCAACCTGCAGTGTGCCTGTCGCCCCCACATCCCAACTAAGCTACGGAAAGTCTAAGTAGAGGAGGAAAACAAGCCACCGATTCCCCCCCACCCCTCCTCAAGTGTCTCGGTGAATCTTACTGCACAGTCAACGAATCATAGATCAAAGTCTGCAGGAACCCAGGAGCCAAACAAACGTAAAAGAGTCATTCTTGATCCGGCGTTCCGCCCTCAGCCCCACCGCTCTGCCCATCCTGCGGGTGGTGGGCCGGAAGTGTCTCAAGCCAGTCGGCCACCACTTCTGGTCGGTCGGTCGGAAAAATAAGTTCGCTCAGCGTGTTCAATGCGCAATTTAGCCGGAAAAAGCATGGCATATTTGAGTCCCATCTCACGAAGCCTCCTCTTCACCCCCAGAAATCCAAGTCTTTGTTTCTGGACTGCCTGAGTAAAGTCAGGGTAGAAGCTGATGGTAGTGTTCTCAAACTTCGTGGGTACACTCAAACCCGAAGCCTGCAGGATAGCATCCCTGTCACGAAAATTGAAGATCCGGGCGATAATAGGCCGTGGAGGGGCCCCGGTCTTATGCCTCCCACCAGGGACTCTGTGGGCACGTTCCACAGCAAAAAAGTTACTGAGCCCTTTGGGGGCGAGGTGGTTAGTGATCAAGTTCTCAACAAAGAGATCTGTCGCAGAATCTTCGGCCTGTTCCGGAACACCTATGATGCGAACGTTATTCCGCCTAGACCTTCCTTCGAAATCCTCCAGGCGACGCACAAGGAAATCCCTAGAGGCCCTCAAATTGCGGATCTCCGTCTGAATCTCAACGACATCACCCGTCAGGGCAGAGGTTTTAATATCAAGTGATTTGACCTTCTCATTGGTTTTCGTTAGGTCCATGCGTATCAAATTCACATCTATGGCAACAGTGTCGAGTTTATGAGCCAGTGTTTCCATCTGTTTGCCAAGAGACGATCGGATCTCATCAATGGCGACCATCACGTCCTGCAAGGTGGGGTCTGCAATCAGGGTCAAGGAATCCTTTGTTCCCTCGGGCGCCTTACTCGTCCCACCAGGTGATACTTTCGCCTGAGCATAACGATCCATGTTGTTGATTTGGGTGTAGCCACCTCGCCGAGTCGTTTTGGACCTCTGCTTGTCCCCCTCTGGCTTGCCAGCCATGTCGAGGAGCCGTGAAGACGGTTATAACAAAGGCCAGATGGCGACGACACACAGGAGCCAAGTAGCAGGCCACACCCAATATACAGGCGAGGTCAAAGAAAATGGTTCACCAATTCACCAACGAGGAATCCGAAATTGATCCAAGGGCGCAGTGCCAGAGTCGCCCTGAAGTCATACAACTCGTAGATGTTCACACTGGAGCGCTGGCCAAACCGCCACAGCAGGAGATTGGAAACTGCTCATGTGGGATCGTCTCATCTGGCGAAAACGAAAGTGAAAGTAGGCCACCCGGTCTTCTCCTTCACAGCTGGCCGATGTTGTTCAACTTCATCTCGGGCACTACACATACCCCGCTGCCGGGCATCGCGGAGGCAGAAGGCCGCAACTCCCAATCGGCACACCTTCGGCACCCCGGGTCCGATTCGAGTTCTGATTGCAGTTTTCGCGTCTACCGTGGTTCGTTTTCACGGAGACGTATAGAGAAGTCAGGATTAGCTGCAGGATATATGCTGGAGGTTTCGAGGGTCTCGGGAGCCCTAAGCTCACGCGGCCATGTTGGTTGCGCGCGAAGCTCCTCCTCTGCCAGTGTCGGATTTGATGAAAAATGGACACAGAGGGCATCTTAGAGATGCCCCCTGAAAAGTAACCTACCACTAGTGTCCAGGCTGAGTGGCTGCTTTCAGCTGCCACCAACAGACATGTTTCTGGACCCCTGGGTCGAGAGCCTGCTGCTCTCTGGGCCTGAAACAATGCACATCCTGGGACGAGGTGCCAAGCCTCCTCCCCCAGGAGGGCAGAGTTCACGAAGGGGAAGCTTCAAAGGCTTGCCGCCTTTGTGAGCTTCCACAGGCCACTTGCTGCTTTCAGCAACTGGTCCCCACTGCTCTGACCCCCACTTTGGGCGGGAGAACCGTTGCGAAAAACAAATGAGGAAGAGAGGAGTGCCCACCTCTGCCAACTCCACTCATCAGGTGGGGCAGCATAGGTGAAGCACAACTCTCAGTCCCCACCATCTTGCAGATGGGGGGCTCAGCCAACCAGGGACAGGCTCATGCCCCCCTCCCACTGGAGGGTGGCATAATAGGGGGTGTACCCACCCCAGGGAAGGGACCTATTGGTTCCTACCTTTTACATACCTGTAACCCACCCTAAATCTAGTATTTAGGGGCACCCCTGAACCTTGCTTCCTCAGACAAGAACCTGCAAAAAGAAAAGAAGGACCAAACAGCTGTGCTGAAGCTAACCAGAGGAAGACGCCCACTGACCTGGCCCCAGCCCTACCGGCCTGTCTCCACCTCGAACCTGCTCCTGCGAAATCCCGGTATGTCCTGCAGCCATCAACCTCGAAAACCCCGGAGGACCTGTCTGCCTTCAGTCACAAATACTTTGTCTCCCGTGAACACCGGATTTGTTCATCTACAACCTCTGGCTCTGGCCGGGCACTGCGAATCTGCACCACTCTGCACCTGCCGTCCAAGGCCCGAGCTCGAATGGGAAAACACCACAAAGAGATCCCCTGCGATCCTGACACAAGATTGCAATCCCTGACCTGCCTGAAGCCTCCAGCCAATGCCTGCAGCCTAAATCCGGAAGGTCTGCCCAACCACCACCAGGAGCCGGTAAGAAGATCCAACCCCAAAAGGCACCCCTGCACCTGACGCCCCACGGCCTTGGGTGGCCAAACCGACGGTGCCTAACCAACCCCCAACTTCTCAACTTACCTCTCTAAGTGGTGGTCGCACCCAGAAGACCTTTGTCCCCAAGCCTGCAGTGCCTTTGCAAACCGGAGGTTCCCCATTGCAAACAAGAGGGCGCCCAACTTCGAAACAGCAGCCTTCACCTGGTCGCCCGGGTGCCGCTGAGGGTGCATCTTTGGTGCTACATGGTTTCCCCATTTGCTCTTAACTAAAGTCTAGGTAGGAGCTTTGCTCCTACAACCAAGTGGCCTGCTTGTCAGCAGCCACCAACCGGAGGCCCCCTATCCCCCACTGAATAACATTGGGCCTCAGCACTCTGCACCGACCGCCCTAGTGCCGCTGAGGGTGTAACAAGAGTGCATCCTTGACCCTTTGGGACCCCTGAGTCTACCCCCAGAACCTCAACTCCCACTACCAAATACTTACCTTAAAACTGATAACTCTATTTTCCTCCATAGGATAACATTGACTGTTTTTCTTGGAAACATTTCGAAGTGTTGAGTTTGAAAACCTAAAGAAATTCTTTAAAATGGTACTGTTTAACCAAAAAGATTTTACTTACCTGTTTACAGGAAATTTCCCAGAGTAGTATCTAGGTATACTACTCTGTGTAAGAATAGTAATCCAAAACGTAACTTACCTGGTATTTTACTGAAAAGCCCATTCAAGTCTATGTACTGTATTTACAAAGTATTGTATTTCTCTGCAACCATACTGTAAGTCAAAACAAAGTGCATATGCAATTACAATTCAAACTGTTTACAAACTGCATTACTACTATAAAGTATTTATTGCTTACCTGTGCCAGGCTGGCTTTGTTCTAGAAAATAAAATAACGAAAAAATATTTTTATACAAAAACAATTGGTCTGAAGTTCAGTCTTTGAGTGTGTGAATTCATTTGCTGACTGAGTGTACAACAAATGCTTAACACTATCCTCTGATACTGACTTACTGCTCGACCACACTATCACAAATAGAGAGTTAGGTTCTATCTAACTTTACCTCTGCCTGCCTTTGGGGTTCCACTGGACTCTGTGCACACTATACCTCACTTTGGTATAGTATATACAGAGCCAGCTTCCTACACCCATGCAAAGCCGGTAGGTGTCGTCGTTCGGTCCCACACCGAAAGTGACGTGCACAGTGTCTATATAGGTGCCGCCTCGACGCACTGACGTTAATTCTTTCATTGCCGCACCAGATAGTGCTGATCCGGATTAAGCTACTCCTCACTCACTTTTTGACGGGCCTTTTTTGACTTTTTGTCGACTGTTTTTCTGAGATTTTTCCCCTAGTGTGAGGATGTCACCTAAGAAACCAGCTGTTTTCAAACCACGTTGAAATGTCAGTGCAAGCAGGCATCACGTACACAGAATTGATGCTGAAAAATATTTGGATGCTGAAGAATCCTAGCTGGACAATGCTTCATAGGGATAGACACTCTCAGCCGGCAGGTTTATTAGACTCAATGGGGAGAAGAGTGCCCTTAATGCTGAAAGATAAACAGTCTGCAGTTGAAGGACCTAAAATGAACAAGCTAAGTGAAGAGGCCCCAAAGTCCCTTACCCACTATATTTCCCTAATAATGTTTCGATAAAGTATGGTTAGTGTAATGAACGTTCAGTAGACCATGCTAGGGCCCCTATCCCAGAGAAGATAAAACTTGTAAGGGGTAACCCAACCAACACATGTTTTGCACTTTGTGACTTGCACTTCTGGAGATTTTTCAAGGCTTTTAGCTCAAATATGAAATAACAAAAGATAACAAACAAAAAAAATATCTATTTCAATATTTGATAGTTGCAGGGAAATGCCCCTTTTTAACATGGTTGCACCCACTTTTTACCTGGTACATGATGTGATTTCAACTGAAAGTGCACTGAATTCTTGCCAACCAGGTCCACAGTGCCAGAGCTCTTTCCCAAAACTGTTCCTCCAATTGGCAAAACCTTTAGCACCCTCTGTAAGTCCCTATTAAATGGTACCCTGGTACCTAGGGCTGAGGTACTAAAGAGGGTCTCTAAGGGTTGCAGCACGAATTGTGCCGCCCTAAGGGACCGCTCACCAAACACATGCATGGCTGCCATTGCAGGCTGCATGTCTTGGGTGCAGACAAAAGTGAAAACACAGCCTGTCACACATCCCTGTGTGCCATGTCCCCTACCATTGCATATGATATTTGTAAGTCACCCCTACAGCAGGCCTCATATGTGCATGAGCAGATATGCCCCTGTGCTGGTCAGTTCTATTGCTTCTTCTGCAGGTGACGAGGGAAGCCATCTTAAACCATGTACTAGACTGGTGAAAGCGAGTTCCCCAGATACAGAATGGCTTCACAGAAAATAGGGATGTTTGGTACCAAACATCTCATCTTGATGAATCCATGCTGATTATCAAAACATACACTCAGAGGGCACCTTAGAGGTGCCCCCTGAAAGCCTACCAGCCTATGGTATACTTGCTGACACGATTCTGCCAGCCTGCCACTCGAGACAAGTTTCTTACCTCCTAGGGTGAGAGACTTTTGCTCTCAAGAGGTCAGGAATAAAAGCATGTCTGGGAGGAGGGTGTAACACCCCCTCCCATAGTATGACCTCCTGATTAGCCTCCTAGGGCTGGTGAGCTTCAAAGAAGCCGCTGCCTTTGGCATGCAAATCTGACTCCCCTCACAGGAGAGTAAGCCCCTCCCTCCCCCATGTCCAAGGCCCATTGGCACTTGGACAGGAGAGAAAATTAGCTAGTCAGGTAGGCGTGCCAACCCCAGGCAAGTACCACCCCTAATGTGGGCTAACTGTGAGGTGGACACAAAATTCCAAAGGTAGCCATTTTTGTGATGGCATACCTAGGAATTCTAGAACAGGGTTATGCCCACTTTCCTCAGGAAGTGGTCATATAGGGGGCGTAGTGACCCAAGGGTCAGTAGCCTATTGGCTCCTGTCCTACACTCCCCTAATGCCCCTAAATTCCATATTTAGGGGAGTCCCTGGTGAGAAGAGAGCTGACTCCGAAGAGCTGCAAAAGCAGAGAAGACTGAAGTGAGCATCTGACTCGGCCTCAGCCTCGCCAGTCTGCCTGCAGCCCTCGTTGAAAACTGCGCCAAAGTCGACTTGTCTTGCAGCTGTTGACTTCAGAAACTTATGAGGACTACCTGCCTTCGAAAAAGACTCAAGACCTTCCGTGGACAGCAGACCTGTCCTGAAGAAGCTCCAAAGAGGAAGCCTCTGAGGCTGCCGGAACTGCCAAAACCCTACACCTGAAGCAACCACTGCACCCGTTGCCTCTGGCCCGAGTTGAGGTGGGCCAATGGTGCCAACAGGGTGCCCAGCCCTCAGATCTCAGCTCCATTTCGGTTTTACCCCTCCTAGATTCCCCGACGATGCTTGCAGCCTCTGCACACAGGCCCCCTCTACTGCGACTGCTCCGGTAAGAAAAAAAGCCAACTCCTAATACCAAAGTTGTCCCCTCCTCCCCAAGAATCGCAAGACTTGAACCCCCTTGCTGGTTCAGCCTGACTGGCCTCCTGGCAGAGTCTTCTGCCTCTTTTCGCAGTAACCGATCTCCATTGAATTGCAATGAGTTCCCAACTGTGTTTTGCACCCTGCACCTGGCCGCCCTCGTGTGGCTTGTTGTGTTCTGTTGGTGCTGCCTTGGATGTTGCCCACCACTCACCTTAACTCCTGGAGATTGGTCTTGTAGGTTGCTGTACTATACCTGTTTGCAGAGCTTGTTCTTCCTTCCATAGGGTAACATTGCAGAACTCCGAAATTGCAGTGTCCACTTTTTAAATTGAAAATATTTTATTTTTAAAAACGTACTTACTGGAACAATTTTTCTGTGATGCCTAAACATATATAAAGATACCTGCTATTTTTATAACTTGGTGCGGATCTCCTTCTTGAGTTGTCATTTAGTCATCTTTGTGTATTTGCAAGTGTCTTACACTCTTCTGTGTTAAGGCTAAGGCTGCTCAACCACACTACAACAGAGCGCTTTGAGATTGCTTAGCAAGCGCTGTCCACTAGTAAGGTGTATTGCTTCGCCCTCCCAAATAATTGAAAATGCCGCACTGCCACACAGAGGCACACACACGACTAAGCAATAAAAACACCTGGAAAGGGAATTCACTCATAAAATGAGGCACGTCAAAAGACAGTTTTCCAAATAGAGCATAGTTTTATTTGAGCAACACTCTCTAGCAGAAAGGCTTTCCCAATGTCAAATGTAGAACATTCTAATGTATATAGATATCTCTCTCTCTCTCTCTCTCTCTATATATATATATATATATATATATATATATATATATTATATATATAATATAATATATATATATATCTCTGCTCCGTTTCCGTTCTAAGGGACAATATCCAATGTCCAGACGGTGAAAAAAGCACTCGCGGGGGACAGTTTGGGTTATTTTATTAGAACGCCAAACAAACACTGCTTAACAGACGAGTTTCGGTAGTAAACCTTCATCCATGTTTACCGAAGCGCCATCTTGGTCATGGTTAAGAACACAAGGTAAATGAAAAGCGAAAAAGGACTCATGAAAATCAGGTCCTAACATGAGCGCCATCTTAGAGTGTCAAATTAATCACTAAATTGATGACTAAACCAAAACAAAGCCCATAGATGGGCGTATCTATTTACAGTCAATACAAGATAGACATGTTTCAAAAACCAACATTGTTCAAAAACCAACATTTAGCCCTGGATGGGCATATGCTCATTATCATGCTGCTACACCTGAATGTTGGTTTTTGAACAATGTTGGTTTTTGAAACATGTCTATCTTGTATTGCTTTCAAATGCACATACCACGCGTTCTGTTCATGGCAAGGCTGTAAAAAGCAAACACTCCCACTTCGAAGCTACAAGGAGACACAAAAGAAATCTTCAAGGAACAAATGCACCTGCAGGAAACATTATGTCGTATGCTCAAGTTAGAATGAATCAAAACGCCTAAATTCAATTAAAACAATGGTAGTCAAAGGTCATCACATGGTCCCAATACATGGGACTGCCTCTGGCACTACATAAGGGAACACCTGGACTCTTCACACAATACATCAGATTATTGATATATCTGATAGAGACGTCTAGCTGCATATTCCTTAACTTAGAATATCCCCAGGTGTCAGTCTGGATCTGAAAAACTTTCCGCAGCAGCACCTGGCGCTCCGTCGCCGAACGGCTCCGCCCTTACGTCATCCACAGACGTGATGTCAGCGGAGCCATATATGCCCCTCCCGGCGCGCTGACGTCAGTTTTCTCCTTTTCCGCATCCCAACGCGGATCCTGGAAAACCAGCAGTTCTTGACCTGTTTTTCGGGTCTTCTCGACACCTTTGGCTACCCGGGACAGTGTGCAATGCCTTCGGCCTTTAAAGCAAGTGAGACCTGTGCACGTCAGATGTCTGTAACAGACCCACACGCCATCTGTATAGTGCCTCGGGGTGCACCACGACTCCAAATAGTGTGACGATTGTCAGCGGATAAAACCGAAGTCCTTACGGGAGCGTTGTATGAAATTACTGTCCGGTCCTGCACCTTCGCGTCACCGCTCTCCCTCTCGGGATCGAGCCCACTCCTGAGGTAAACACAAGCGTCAGTCCAGGAGGTCTTTCTCCCATACCTGTGATGCTGGCGCCTGTTCTTCTCGCTCCCTGCTGGGAACAGGCATCTGGTAGTCATCTCCTTCGTACCCACCCTTTCCGGGTGCCGGCCGAACACAAGCCCAAATGGATGCTTATTCTAAAGCACTCCACTCTTACTTTGGGTCACCCCCTCTCCCTGGTGCGCCTTTGGGTTCCATAGAGGTGGAAGGCACTCGTGTCAGGTCCTCGCCGACGGATTCGTCCTCGGCACCGGCTGTGTGCATCGACTCCGGTTCCGGAACTGATACGACGCCGACGGGACACGGCCCAGTGTGTCCTCCCAGTCGCCCGTCTAGCCCACTCTGTCAGTCGCCGCATAGCCCTGAGTGGCTTCCTATGCGGATGTCGGAGGGTTCGACGGCCCTGTTCCTCACATGTTGCAGTGGGGTTGACGTTTTACGGCGCCCAGCCTGAGTCTCCTTTGGAGATCGTTGACGTCCAGACTACTCCGGCTCGTCGTCAGTCGTTGCCGGTGCCTACGTCCACGTCTCCACTATTTCAGGTTGTTGATATCCCACCCGACTCCTCGGACGTCGATGCGACTCCCATGCAGCGTCGGTCGACGCCGACGCATACGCCTCCTCTTATGCCACAGGTTGACGCTCCTCTGGACTCCCTTCATCTCAGGCTGTTTCGGCCCATGGTGCAGGTACCTTGTGTGGCATGGTCTTTGGATCAGCCTCCGGCTCCTCCACTTTTGCTGTCTAGTGGACGGGTAAGTCTTCAGCCATCTCCTACTGATGGGTTATTGTCGCCTCCCGGGATGGCAACTGAGGCTAGTGCTACCTACGCACGGGCTATTCACAGGGCGGCAGCTATTCTTCATTTTCAGCCCCCTGTGGTTTCCCTGCCTTCTGATCCCTTGTTGGATTTTCTCCATATGGAGCCGGTTGAAGTGGAGCCTTTGCTGCCCTGATCTTGTTGATCGGGCCATAGCTTGTCGACACAGCCCTGCCCCAAATGATCCGCTCTGTCTTTCCCTTCACCCTAGGGCTCAGGACCTAGTTGTTCAGGCGGCCTTTTACTTAGTCTTCCTCCGCCCTGCCTCTGTTGCTTCCCACCAGCGAATCTAGGTGGTTAGACTCATGTGGTTGCCATTTTTTCGCCTCTGCCATTTCTGGCATCCGCGCATTGAATACGGCTTGTGTGTTTGCACGCGCATCTTCTACCCTTTGGGACTTAGTCCAGGACTTTCTTCCTTCACTTTCAGAAGGCCCGTGGGTGGACTTGATCCACCTTCTGCATGATGGCAGGGGAATGGCACAATTTTCCCTCCGCTCTTCCCTTGACGCCATTGACTCAGTGGGACGAGCTCTTGCTCGGTCTGTGGCTTTACGCCGCCATGCTTGGCTGCGCAACGGGCGTTTCCCGGACAATGTTCGGGATGCTCTTAGAGGTATGCCATTCAATGGCGTGGACCTGTTTGACAGCCATGCAGATTCAGCAGTCTCCCGCCTCATGTCTGGACTGCCATGACTTTTGAGACACGACTTTCTGCCTTAAAGTGTTTTTTCCTCTGTATCGGCAATTTTGCCTTGTCAATTTACTTTCAACGGTGTCCAGGGTTCTTTGCATGGGACCCGGATGGTGTTCCACCACCTCAGTGTTTTTTCAGTACAGCTGGACGGCTGGTTCTGTCTTACTTTCAGTCCTCCGAATGTTTCCTTTGCCCAAGAGGACTCCCCGCGCAGGGGTTGACACTTACCCTATGTGGGGTATTTATAGGCTATTGGGTGGCTGCCTTAGCCTTGGTACGCTCCTGTGAAGTTTTTCGCACAATTTTGCTGTGGGTCTCTTTTTCTGCTGTTCTGCGATCCTAACGTTCGCATCGCTCTATGGCACTTTCTGTGCAGTTGGCTCTAGTTGTCGGTAGTCCTTCTACTCCTTCGTGTGGGGTTCTTACCGTATGGCTTCTGCCTCACCTGTATTCACGGGGGGTTTTCAGCATCACTGTGATTCCCTTGCCCTTGCTGGCTGCTCTTCGTTTGCCAGTCATTATCCGTAGGGCCCTTGTTCTGTTCAGTTCAGGTGCTGTGCTCACCTCTGACACCCTGTCCTCATTTTGCACCAGGATACAACCACTGTGTGGCATGCTTCTTAGTGTGGGCGTAACCTGGAAATGCACCCTGGTATAATTGCTATCATAGGGTGTTTGCGTTGTTCTTCCACTGCTGTGGTGCTGGTACTCCCCTCCCCCTTTAGGGGTTTGGGTAACAGTGTTTCGTACTTCAGCCCTTACTGGGTTTGTCTTTAAAGGTGGCAACTTCGCCCTGTACCTCTCTACTGTACATTGCCTTGTGCCCTCGTTTTCTGGGTAGTTTCCCGACAGGAGTTTTTTACACATTCTCTGCTGTGTTCCTCACAGGTGTTTTCAACACTTCTGCTTGGGTTCCTGCTGTCTCCACTTTCAAGGGGAGTGTTCTGTTTAGGAAACTCGTTTTTTGAGCTCCTGGAACATTCGGTTGGTCCTGAATGTTTTCCGGCTATCGTGTCTCGCTCCGTCTCCTCCATCTTGCTGGGGACCGTTGCTCCTCCCGGGCGAGGGGCTGCTGTAGCTTACTGGTCTGGACATTGTTCTGTCCACTCTGCTTCCTCATGACTATTGGTACTTTTCGCATACCCTAGTCTTCTTGTGTGAAGCTTCATTTTTGAGCGTATTTCTTTTTCCTCTATATCGGCTCTGTGCTGTTACACAGCAAAATCATGCTGTCAACTTTTCTTCATTCGGTATACGTGGTCATTGATCTGGTCTGCTCGCTGACGAACTCTTAAGTGGGTGTCCAGCTTGCCTGGTGCCCCTTTTTTGCCTGTTGCCTGCTTGTTATGGCGTATCTCGCATCAGGGCTGCTCATGTAACCCTACAGAAGGGTTCTTGTTATACTTCGTGTGGTTCGACAGTTCGCACGGTATGCTTCTGTTCATATCTAGCATATGTTTTTTCTCTCTCACCCGGTGTATATACAGGAGTTTTTGTGCTGTCCTTTGACGGCTTGTGGTGCCTTTGCCTCCCAATGTTTTTCGCTCTTTCTGAGCTTCATGGTCTGGTGTGAAGGCACTGGCCTGCAGTCCCCACTATGGGTCGTCACCTTGTTGACGGCTACATTGCCTCAGCAACTTATTGTGGTTCAGTCGCAGATCCACCTCCTCTATGGGTATGGCATTGGTAAATGCCCACCCGTTCTCCCCATTCAGTGAGGACCTTTTCAGTTTGGGCTTTCTACACTCGCCTCCCTGCGTTTGGCATGACCCTTCTGCAGGGTGACGTTTTCACTTCACTCAGACACAGAATGTTTTAGTCTGCTTTCATTGTTCTACTCCGCACATTCTCGTGATTGGAGTGTATGCTCATGTGTCATGTATCATGTATCCTTTCCAACCTACACGCTGGGTTGTACAATTTAGGATCTATTCATGTTTTTTTCGCTCCCCGCTTTCCCCTTCTCTATCGCCTTAGGGTCTCTTACCAACCCTGCGCTCCATTGGTTTGGAGTCTATTGGCTCTGCCACGTTTTATAGGTCTTTTA
The DNA here is from genome assembly GCF_964261635.1 of Lissotriton helveticus. Taxonomy (NCBI): domain Eukaryota; kingdom Metazoa; phylum Chordata; class Amphibia; order Caudata; family Salamandridae; genus Lissotriton; species Lissotriton helveticus. The sequence continues at coordinate 141,186,946 of NC_136071.1, read as the reverse complement.
TTGGAGACACAACGTCTCTTTCTGGTGACGTCCTGTGGTCAATTGCCCTAGCTCCTGTGTTTCGGACTTGTTGTCCTTCACAGTTATACATTAAGGTTGCAGACTTTCTGTTGTCTGCCATGGTGGGTTTGCAGCCATTATCCCGCATTTTTTATCCCGCGGACTTTCAGTCCGCATACCATTATCCCGCAAGGTCATTGACCTCGCATACCATTATCCCGCATTTTTTCAAAACGCATGTGCATTTATCACGCATGCCTTTACAACGAATTACGTTTTAAAGGCATGTATGGTAAATGCATTTGCGTTGTGAAAACCACGATGACGAGAGAGGTAAGTGGGTTTGGGTTAATTTTTTCGTCGGTTAGTGATTGTGTAGTGTAGTGTTGTGTAGTGTAGTGTTGTGTTAGTGTAGTGTAGTGTTGTGTTAGTGTAGTGTAGTGTAGTGTTGTAGTGTTTGTGTAGTGTAGGGTCATGCTGGGGGTAGTGTTTTAGGGTTTAGGGTAGTGTTTGCGTAGTGTAGGGTCATGCTGGGGGTAGTGTTTTAGGGTTTAGGGTAGTGTTGTAGTGTTTGCGTAGTGTAGGGTCATGCTGGGGGTAGTGTTTTAGGGTTGGGGGTAGTGTTTTAGGGTTTAGGGTAGTGTTGTAGTGTTTGCGTAGTGTAGGGTCATGCTGGGGGTAGTGTTTTAGGGTTTAGGATAGTGTTGTAGTGTTTGCGTAGTGTAGGGTCATGCTAGGGGTAGTGTTTACGGTTTGTGGTAGTGTTGTAGTGTTTGCGTAGTGTAGGGTCATGCTGGGGGTAGTGTTTTAGGGTTTAGGGTAGTGTTGTAGTGTTTGCGTAGTGTAGGGTCATGCTGGGGGTAGTGTTTTAGGGTTTAGGGTAGTGTTGTAGTGTTTGCGTAGTGTAGGGTCATGCTGGGGGTAGTGTTTTAGGGTTTAGGGTAGTGTTGTAGTGTTTGCGTAGTGTAGGGTCATGCCGGGGTGTAGTGTTTTAGGGCTTTGGGTAGTGTTGTAGTGTAGGGTCATGCAGGGGTAGTGTTTTAGGGTAGTGTTGTAGTGTTTGTGTAGTGTAGGGTCATGCTGGGGTGTAGTGTTTGGGGTGAGTGTAGGGTAGTGTAGGGTAGGGTAGTGTACTTTTACTTACCTTTACAACTTTTACAACGAGTATACCTTTAACATGCATGCCTTTACGTTGTAAAGGCATGCGTGCTAAAGGCATATTCGTTCTAAAAGTTTTCGTTCTTTTAATTTGCGGCCTAATAGTACATGTGGGATTATTTTTGCGGACTGATGGTATGCGGGCTGTTTGTCTGCGGGATAACGTCATATATTCGCCATGATGATGTTTACATCTTCATTTACCTCCAAGGGTGGTTGGCCTTCGCTTTTGCGGGATTGCTTCTCAGAGCGGTGCTCTGCTCTTTCCCTTTACTAGTTTTCAATATACAGTGCTTGGCCCTGCTTTATGGTGCTGTTTTTCACAATTCCATGTCTATTCATCATTTTCACACACTGTTCCCATATTCTAACAATTTTTGGTGGTGGCACCGCGATGTGGCGCGGAAAAGTTTCTCCGAAAACTGTTGTCAGCCCCCCGGGTAGTGCTTCAGTCACCTAGTGGCATTTACATTTTTAGCCCTGGATCCCTCTTGTACCTTATACTAGGAACTTATATGTGTGTTAAATTAGCCAATCATGAGCCAATTATAAACGTACTTTAGGGGCCAGAACACATGCATGGTGGCGTGGACAGCAAGGCCCAGTGCACTACAGAGTAAAAAAACCAGCAACTTGTGGGGGTGAGCATACAGAAAGAGGTCCTTTCCTACATTGACATTGACCCCATGTTATAGTCCTAGTTTGTGAAATTTGGTTCAGTGCCCAGTTTCTGTTTGAAGCGCTTTGGTCGCTAAATAAATACATTCTAGAATGTTTTGTTGTGACAATTTATAAATAACATATAAGGAATGATATGTTTCAACCTTAACAAATGTATTTCTGAATGGAGACCAAAAAATGCAACAAAATTAAAAGGATAGTCTTTGAATTAGTGGCTTCTTTGTTTAGAAGAATGTATTGAACAGTTTGCATCTACTTGTCACACTTTGATCCTGCTAATGAATTGAGATGTGTGTCCATTTTTTGATATTACTGGTCTATCTGTGTAATTTTTAATCTTCCTTTTTTTAGGGGGCCTCCTCGCAAACCTCCACCTGCAGTGCTAGAGCAGATTAAGACCCTCAATCAGACACTGAAATTAGGGCATCTCCTGTGTCGTAGCCGAAATCCGGACTTCCTGCTGAACATTATCCAGAGGCAGGTGGGTTACCTTGTGTATGTGGTCCTGGGCCTACTTTCAAGAATTTTTATCCATTATGAATCCAAACCCCCTCTTCAATTGAATACTCCTATCCAAACATGAGACGTTGGTTTTACAAAAACAGCTTGTTGCCTAATTTCTGTGTCACAGAATTCGACATTAAGCCTCTAGGTTCTGCTCTAGAGTTACTTCTAATTGTAGACCAAACTTTGATTGAGAGGCAGTAGTTTATCTTGACACAGGTCTCCATGTACAGAACAGTTTTACTGTCGCAAATTCTGCATATGTAAACTTTGCAAAATTGGCAAATGCTGAAGAGTTTTTTTTAAATTTACAAACCTGTATTTGTGAGTAAAAACCTTACTAACTCACAAAAACAGTATTGTGAGTCGTAACAAATCGTAGAAGGGGACATCAAAGGTGGAGCGACCCTCCTAAAATGTTTTTTTTTAAAATGTATTTTTGTCTTTATTGTACAACAAATCTTGATATACAAAACAATGCACAGTATCAAGTAGTAATTCACTCTGGACTCGTACATATAATGTCAATGATGTGCTTCCACCTTCCACCCCTACCCAACCCCCCCTCCTCCCCAACTACCACCCCCTAGATCCCCCAAAAATTACAACCAAAATACTGACAAGTTCGACCAAAGCGTCCATTAATCAGTTCAAAGTTCGAATGTATACTCGCCATGCGAGTCAATGTCTCCGGACCGTTAGCATATGGTCACTTCGGGTCAGCAGGATCACCCTACCACCCACAGCTCCTATGCAACCCCAATCCACTGTAACTATCTACACAGCAACCGTCCTAATACACTCTCATACCCACTTCACACCCCTTGCAAGGTCCCCTCAACAGCTTCAACAGCTTCATCCTCTGTGTGCTGGTCCAATAAATAAGACATCAGGGGTCCCCAAATATCCCTGGGACGAGACTTCAACGGCAATTGATCTGTGTATACATAAAGATACTCCTGCCAAGTGGACTTGTCATGTATCCATGCCTTGAATTTAGGCGCCCTGCCCCTGTCCCATCTGCAGGCCCCCTGCTGTCGAGCCAGCCGTATGCCCATTGCCAGAAATTTGCGGTGAGGCGTTTTTATATCCCCAACCAAGCCCAGCAAAGCTCTAAGGGGAGTCGGCTCAATGGGAATACCCAGCATCTTAGTTAGTCCCGTAAAGACCTCCACCCAGTAAGTGGCCCCTAAGGGCAACCCCATGCCAAATGCATTAAATCTGCCTGGCCTTGGCTACATCGTAAGCATTTGTCGTCGTCCTTGAGGTGAAGCTTATGTAACTTCGCTGGGGTATGATACAGTCGATGTAAAATTTTATAATGTAACAATCGCAACCTACTACTGCCAGAAATCGCGTCAGTCTGAAGGCAGGCCATTTCCCACTGGTCATCAGTCAGGGGGGGTCAAAGTCCATATCCCATTCCCGTCTGGCCTTCGCTAGTGAATGGGGAGGTGCAGTGTGCACCCGTTTATACAACAGAGAAGTAACATGTGCAGGGGCATCTGTATGCAACATCAAGTGGAGTGACATAAAAGTCCTCTGGCTCCTTTGGAAATTCTGTGGTCTTGGCCCGAACACTTTGCCTGAGCCTGGTATAAATGAATAGATCCATAAATGAGTATTCATACTCCCCGAAAAATTGGTCTTTTGTGCGAAATTCACCCCCAATGTATAAGTCTCCCCAAGTCGTATACTGTAGTTTGGTTAACAAGTTTTGGCATATCTTTTCGCCTGTAACTGGCAGCAAGGGGCAACATCGTAAGGACACCCTAGAGGAGTACATCAGGTGCACCCCTTCAGCGCGCGCCAGCCAGTGCCACGCCCTGACAGTGCAATCTACAGTGGAGGGGTCCCCGCCTCTTTCCTTGACTGGTGTGAACACATACCCTGATGTCTGGACCGGGGCCATATAGCCATCCTCCACCGCAAGATGGGACATAAACGGAGGAGGATGAAACCAATACACCGCGAAGTGAGCCTGCGCACTATAATAACATTGTTCAAAATCGGGTACATCAAACCCAACGAACTGGTACGGCAGCATAAGAGTGGCCAGTTTTAACTGTGCTTGCTTACCTCCCCATATCAGATGCACCAGTTGTGTTTTAAGTGTTGTAAAAGAATAGGTACCTGGATGGTAAGAGATGTTTATAAATAAGTATAAAAATGTTGGTAATATAACCATCTTAATTAAGGAGATCCTCCCAGCCATCGAGAGGGGTAGCTTAAGCCAATTCGAAATGTTGTCCGTAGCCCATAATTCGTCCTCAACAGTGCGTCTTTATCTCTGGTGACATAAATACCTAAATATTTAAGATCTCCTGTCTCCCACGTTAGCGGGTAATCCAATGGGTGAGCCAGTGTATGATTAGTTAAGGGAAAGACTGCAGATTTGCTCCAGTTTATTTGAACCCCGACTATTGCCCCAAACTTTGTAATCTCCCGTAAAACTGCGTTAAGGTTGTCCTGTGGTTTATGTATATACAGCGTAATGTCATCGGCATAAAGGGACACCAATAATTGCCTAGAGGGATATATGAGGCCCCTATGATTATGGTGCTGCCGCAATTTCGTGGCCAGGGGTTCTATTGCTATAGCAAAGAGTACAGGGGAGAGGGGACACCTCTGGCTCGTCACCCTAGTGATCGAAAAGGCCTCTGAGCGGGAGCCATTAAGAAGAACACTGGCACACGGCTTCGTATATAGCAGTCGGATCCAATGTATAAAGGGTTCCGGCATCCCCATATGTGTCAGCGTCCCCATCACATAATCCCATTCTACGGAGTCAAATGCTTTGGTGGTGTCTAAAAAGACAGCCACCGCAGCGCTGTGTGGATCTATATCCTGTAGGACAGCCAGGAGAGTCCGTAGATTATGAGCTGTGGCTAGATTCGGCACGAACCCCATCTGATCAGGCAACACCAGTCGTTCCAAGAGCAAGTTCAGTCTCAAAGCTAACACTTTTGCTAATATTTTGGTATCGCTATTAAGAAGCGACAGGGGCCGATACGAATCACAAAAGACAGGGGACTTGCCCGGTTTAAGCAGTGACATTATTTGAGCTTCCCTCATGGTCGCGGGCAGGCAACCTTCCTCCAGTGCTTCATAAAATACTGCCTTCAATATGGGCGCTAATATGGACACATAAGTCTTATAAAAGTCTATGGGAATCCCATCGGACCCCGGGGCCTTCCCCGACGCCATGGTCATGATGGCCTCTGTGATTTCATCAACCTCTAAGTCAAGAGCCAAATATTTACGCTGCGTTTCCCCTAGTTATGCTAGTGCAGTGTCCTCAAAGTATTCCTTAAGGTCTAGTGGAGCAGTCCTCTGTGACGTATAAAGTTTTTTTATAGTACTCTACCAGGGTAGACATTTGTATGGAAGGTGTCTGTGTAGTCTTCCCTGCTCGTCCTGTAATTCAGTGACATAATAATGGAATCTAGGGGATCGCACCGCTCCAGCCAGGGCCCTTCCAGGCCTGTCACCCTCGACATACACTCGAGCCACGCAGTGTTTCCCCCGGAATTTACATTCTCTCTCTGCTACTTCCGTGTATTCCGTCATTTTCCCTCGCAGGCTATCTCTTAGCGCCCCGTCCCCCCGCCCACATTTATTGCTCGCTCCAGCTCCTTCAGTTCACCTTCCAGTTTATTTAAATCACGACTAAGGTCTTTCAATATACCCCCTCCCTTAGAGATGCACCATCCCCGCACCGTCACCGTAAACGCCTCCCAAACCGTTGTCAAACTGGCCACCGAGTCAATATTTCTAGGGAAGAAATCAGTAATCTCCTGCTCCATCTCTGCTCTAAAGACCGCGTCCTGCAAATGTAAAGGGTTCAGCCTCCAATTGAGATAGGGGGGTAGATCTATCGGGGGCCTCATGGTCACTAATACAGGGGAGTGATCAGAAAAGGTTCAAGCCAGATGTATCGCCCTACTACCCCATTGCGCCATACCCTTCGTTGCTAACACATAATCTAACCTGGCCCAAGTGTTATGTACAGCTGAGTAATGTGTCCCTTCCATCCATGTGGGATGCATGTACCGCCATGTGTCCAGTAAATTATCAGATTCTATGATGTCCTGCAGGGTACGTTGGGTGGAGTTGTAGTGTGCCGCAGCTGCGTGGGAGCGGTCTTGTCGGGGGTTTACCACAGTATTAAAAGCCCCGCCCCAGAGAACATACTTGGATTCGAGCGTATGTATCTTGCCTCGCAGCGTAAGCAAGTGATGGGCGTCATCTACATTGGGGCCATAATAGTTCGCAATGGCAATATCATGCGATTGCAACCTACCCCAAAGCACACAATACCTCCCATCAGGGTCTGTATCCACCCCCCTGCGATAAACCGAACTCCACGCTTGATAAGGAGGACCACCCCTCTAGAATAGCTGGAGTATGATGCAAGGCAGCTATGGGAGGCTCATCGCGATGCGAACCGGGGCTCACTCCCACGCGGAAGGTGGGTCTCTTGCAGCAGGGCCACATGGACATGATGTCGATCCAAATATCCCAACACCTGCCTACGTTTCCTGGGGTCATTCAGGCCTCTCACGTTCCAGGAGACAATGCGAAGAGCATTTCCATCACTGCTGTCATCAGCCATAACTACCATCTAGCACATTCTGCCTTTAGCATTGGTCGCACTCGTCTCGCACTCTCATATAGGATACCCTATTCCACCCTTCCCACCCCTCATCCCCCCCCACCACCCACACCGGCTTCCCCATCTTGCCAGGAACAACCATTCCTCCCCCCTCCAACAACTGCCCCAAGAATTTGCATCTGCACTCTCGAATGACAAACCATACCAAAAAGAAAAAGGGGGAATGCCCTCAATTGGGGACCGCTAGGGGCCTTCGCCACACCCACTCAGCCTCTCTATCTCACCCGTCCGCAACCCCATAAGCCACAGGGGTCGTTCTGACTGGATGGAGGCGAGTGTCTGGGCGGTCAAATAGTTCAAACATTTAAGAAACTGTAGAGATACATCACCACACGGTATAGCGTCCAGAGATCCCTTAGTGTCAATTTTGTTGTGAGTAGCATCTCATGTAGGTTCTTGTTATCAGCCGGGCTCTGACAATGGTGAGTGGGCCTGGGAGCGACGTCGAGTAGCCTCCTCCTGAGACGTCGACCTACGGTCGCGTGCAAGGTATTCTTCCACCTGCTGAGGAGAGTTGAAAAGATGTGGTTTCCCCCGGTGATGGATCCTTAACCTTGCAGGATATAGCATGGTGTCCTTGATTTCTTGGGCTTGCAACTTTTTCTTCACAGCTGTGAATTTGCGACGGGCTTCCTGCACGGCTTGAGTGAAGTTGGGGTAGAAGGCTAAGGTGGTATTCTCATAATGCACTTCGCCTTTTTCGCGTGCCAGGCGTAAAACAGTGTCTCTGTCGCGATAGTTCAGGAATTGCATTATCACAGGGCGCGGTGGGGCGTCCGGGGGGGGCGTGCCGACAATGATCTATGGGCCCTTTCGATGACCATGTGCGTGGAAAAGGAGTCCTTTCCGAATAAATCAATCATCAGTCGTTCCATAAAGTCTTGCAGCCTCCCAGTGTTTGTAGATTCCGCTAGGCCAAGCATCTGTACGTTATTTCTTCGAGAGCGGGCCTCCAACTCCTCATTCTTGTCTGCAATGACCTTTAGCAGTCTGTCCATCTGCAGCATGTGTTGTTTACTGGCCACCGCACCATCCTCCAGCCTGGATACCCTGTGCTCTGCTTCTTTGAGCCGCTCCTCATGTTTATCAAGTTTCGCAACCACTGCCTCCAGCCTATTAGTCATGGCGTCCATTTTAGAATCAATGGATGTGAGGCTCTGCTGCATCCCCACCAGCAGCGCCTTCCACCCCTCATCCCTAGTCCCTGGGGGATCCCCCTCGTCGCGCTCTTTGGAACTGGAGCCGGACGCTTTGCGCGCGTCGAATGTAAGTTTCGCCTGTTTGGGCTCCGTTCTTTCCATACTTGCTCGTTGTCGTCTAAATGCGTGTGTCTGGGATACGTACCGCAGGAAAGCAGATATGGTATTCACTGCTACTCTCACCTCCTTCTCTCCCACTCTCATACGGTCTCACAGGTCCCCCTGCAGCACTTCCCAGTCATCTGTTTCTGGAATGAGGTAGTAGCCGGAGCACCCGGGGACAGATGGGCGAGCATGAAACAGTCAAGAATCGCCAATAGTGCAGGACAAAGGAAGGCAGCCAGCCCTCAGTCGCCAAAACGTGGTATCTCTGTGACTATGCTGGTCCGTGGGTGCTCGCTGCTGTTGGGCTCTCAAAATGGCGGCCCGGGACCTGCTACGCAGCCCAGGTGGCCACCAGTGCCCAAATATGCCTGTTCGTCCTCTTTCGCTCTTCTCGTCTCTGCCGTGGCCCTTGTGCAGTAAGTTTTAAAGCCTCCGGTGCCTCCAGCCGCTCCTGCATCCTAGCGCTGCTACTGCCGGGTCACGGGCCCCTCCGCCGGTCTCTTCCTAATTAGCGCGTGCACCGAGGCTCACCTGCTCCGATCTTCCAGATTCATCCCTGAGCAGCCCGTGTTTATGTCCTCAGGGCTCTTACTGTAGGAATCGGCCTCTTAATGCTGCCCAGCCGCGATCGTCAGTCTCCTGGAGCGGCGCAGGGCTGCACACAGCACCGCAGTTAGGCCTATGGAGCCTCGGTCTCAAGTGATTTCTCCGGCCAGACCTTTTACTCCTCGCTCCGCCTCTAGTTCCCGCAGCTTACCGCCACAGTAGATAGCTGCCCACCGGCACCAAATTCGGTTCGCAGCACTAGTACTCCTGCCGCTACCCTATGGCGACGGTGTAGGATCTTTCTGTTAGGAAGGATGGAGTTTATGATTAATAATACGCCCGGTACGGCGGGAGCCTTACTACAGCGCGTCCATTACAGTCCAGCGCCACCTAGCGCCCCTTGACCCTCCTAAAATGTGATTTTGCAGTGACGTGTGCCAATGGTTTGTAACCACAGTTGCAGTTACAAAGCATTGATCATATAACACTAATATGATATTCTTTGACAGGATTGCTAGCTGTATTATTCCTGTATCTGAAAGAAACAGGTTAGTATTAGATTCCTTACCTTAGAATATCCCCAGGCGTCAGTCTGGAACCGGAAATTTTTGCGTAGCAGTACCCCTGCACGTCGGTAGGCGTCGTCTGCAGCTCCGCGTCCGTTGTTGGCGTCGTTGGTGCCGGGATGACGTTGCTGGAGTACTTAGACGCAGCCCTCGCGCGCTGACGTCAGTTCTTCTTTTTTCCGCGCCAGCAAGTTCAGGTCCGGAGAAAGTGGTACCCTTTAGTCATTTTTTGGCTAAACTTTTTCGATCCTTTTTGATCTGTTTTTCGAGTCGAACGACTCCATTGGTGCCGGTAGGGATGCCCGGGTTCAAGCCCTGTGCCGACTGCAGCAACCGACTGATGTCGGTTACCGACCCCCATCGCCGGTGCCTTTATTGCTTAGGGGCCGACCACGATGACAAGTCGTGCCCCGACTGCCGGGCCTTGACGTCGAAAGGTAGGCGGGAGCGGTCCCGTAAGTGCCTCGAGATCCGGCAGTTGGCCCCGCGCCGCTCGAGATCCCGGTCCGGGAGGAGGTCGAGGGACCGGTCGTGGGGCCAGAGTCATCACAGCTCGGCGAGTTGACACCACTCATCGAGCTCCAAGTCCTCAGGTAAGAGGCACAAGAAGTCGAAGAGGCGACATCGCTCTTCCGACTCCCCCAGGCGCTCGCTCAGTCCCTGGGCAGAACGCGACGCCGGAGGAGATTGATGCCTTCCTCATGGCCATGAGGTCGCTCGCTCCTCCATCGGGTTCCGCGGCGCCTTCGGGCCCCACGGTCCTGACTGGGAGCCCAAGCGGGCCGGGTGCTTCGGCCCCGGCGCCGTCGGCGACTTCGGTCCTGGCGCCGCAGGGCCCCACTGGATCCGGTTCCGGATCTGGGTCGCCGCTGGTCGACCTTACGACCCCGCCGGCATCGACCCCTTGGGTATTGCCCCCAGCACCATCCCTGCACAACGCCGTCCCTGGTCCCTCCCTCGGTCCGGATCCAGCGTCGGACCGGCGTCGCTCGACGCCGCATTCAACGCCGGCTGAAGTGCAATTCTTCTATGATCCGACTCCATCCTTTACCCCTGCATTCCAGGAGATGGAGGACGAGGGAGACTGGGAGGGGTCTGAGGACCCTCTGGCACGGGAGTGTCAGTCATTTCAGCACTGGATAGAGGAGCTAGGGGAAGCCAATGGCCTGGACACCTCCCCAGACACTGGTTTTGTCTCCCCTCCTACCGTGGCTACGGAGGAGGGGGCTGCTTATAGTGTGGTGCTGACGAGGGCGGCCAAGGCCTTGGCTCTTCAGCTCCCCGTCGCAACGGTGAGGTCTAACATCCTCACAGAGGTCCTTAAGCTGCAGGTAAGCTCTCCGGAGCTCTACTGCCGTTTAATGAGGCTCTCACGGATGTCATGTTGGGCACCTGGTCCAGGCCCGCTACAGGTCCCCCTGTAGATAGGAACTTCGCCAGGCACCACCGCCCTGCTCCGGGCGACCCTAGTTTCCTGTCCACCCACCCCACCCCAGAGAGCCTGGTTATCCAGGCATCTACTTCCCAGTTCGCATTCCCGACTGCACCGCCAGATCGGGAATCCAAAAGGTATGAACAGTTCGGCAAGAAAATGTTCTCCTCCCTCAGTTTGGGGTTGCGGTCGGTCAACTCTGCGTGCCTTTTGGGCCGTTACACCCACTCACTGTGGGATACGGTTGCGGCCGTGCTGCCGGAGTGCCGAGAGCGGCCCGGGTGAAGCTCGCTCAAGCCCTCGCGAAGGGACGAGATGCAGCGCGGTACTCCATACGATGTGGGCTGGATACCACAGACTCGCTAGGAAGAGCGATTTCCACGTCTGTGGGGGTTCGCCGCCACGCCTGGCTGAGGTCTGGCAACTTCTCGGCCGATGTCCAGAACACCCTCATGGACATGCCGTTCAATGGCAGCCACCTCTTCGGTGGCAAGGCAGATAGAGCGCTTGAGCGCTTCAAGGACTCCCGGGCTACGGTCAAGTCCTTGGGCCTGTCGGCCCCGCGTCAGCAGACTTCTGCCTTTCGCTCCTTTTGTGGCCAAGGAAGGGGCGCCCCCACACGTCCTGCCAGCCACGGGCCACAGACTAACATCCAGCGCGTCGGCGGACTTGGTAACCGCCGTGGCGGTAACAGAGGACAACAGCGAGGCCAGTCCACATCCACCCCCACAGCATCCGCCTCAAAGCCTTCCTAGTCCGGCCTTTCAAGCCCATTTAACGCCAGTGGAGGGCAGGGTTCGCCATCACCTCTTCCACTGGCACACCATCACATCGGACAGGTGGGTGCTGCAAATCGTCCGAAGGGGCTACTCCCTCCCCTTCGAGGCGACCCCTCCAGCCATGCCACCGCAGTGCCACCGCGTGTCGGGGGATCACTTGCAACTTCTGCAAGAGGAAGTTACGGCCCTCTTGGCCAAAGGGGCCATCAAGAGCGTTCCTGGGCCAGAAGTAGGGTGTGGTTGTTACTCCCACTACTTTCTGGTTCCCAAAAAGGGCAAAGGGGGCCTACACCCTATCTTGGACCTGCGGAACGTCAACGGCTTCCTCCGGAAGGAGAAGTTCAAGATGCTGACTTTGGCTTAGGTCTTAGCTGCCCTAAACCCGGGAGACTGGATGGTAGCGTTGGACTTGCAGGACGCCTATTTTCACATCCCCGTCCTGCCGGCCCACCGGCGTTACCTGCGGCTCACGGTAGGCCACGAGCACTTTCAGTTTACCGTGCTCCCCTTCGGCCTTGCCAGCGCCCCTCGGGTGTTCACGAAAGTGATGGCGGTGGTCGCAGCTCATCTGCGCAGATTAGGGGTGTCAGTCTTCCCCTATCTCGACGACTGGTTGTTGAAGGCGGGCTCGCCCCAGACAGTCGTCCGCCACCTCCAGACTACGGCCGACCTCCTGCACCTGCTGGAGTTCTCCATCAATGTGCCGAAGTCACACCTGTGTCCCTCTCAGAAGCTCCTCTTCATCGGACGGTTCTTGACTCGGCGCAGTTTCGGGTTTATCCTCCCGAACAGCGGGTTCGGGATATTCAGGCTCTGATTCTGATCTTTCAGCCTTTATCCCGAGTCTCGGTCAGGTTGACGCTGCAGCTGATGGCCTCCTGCATCCTTCTGGTGCATCACACCAGGTGTCGGATGCGGGCTCTGCAGTGGGACCTGAAGTTTCAGTGGGCCCAGCATCCGGGCAACTTGTCCGACCATGTCTTGATCTCTGAGGGCACTGCAAAACAGTTGCAGTGGTGGCTCACGGACCGCGACTGGGTCAGCGGCAGATCCTCTCCCTACCCCAACCGGAGCAAGTAGTTGTGACGGACGCGTCCCTCCTGGGCTGGGGGGGCCACATGAGGCGGAGATCAGAGGCCTCTGGTCTCTGGCAGAGTCCCGGCTTCACATCAACCTTCTGGAGCTGTGGGCGATCCGGCTTGCACTGAAAGCATTCCTCCCCTCTGTCCGGGGGAGTGTAGTGCAGGTGTTCACGGACAACACCACTGCCATGTGGTACTCCAACAAACAGGGCGGGCTGGGGTCGTGGACCCGATACCAGGAGGCTCTGCGCCTCTGGCAGTGGCTGGAACATCAGGGCGTGACCCTAGTGGTTCAACACCATGCAGGTTCCCTGAACGCCAGGGCGGACGAACTCAGCCGTCGGTGCATGATGTTTCACGAATGGCGTCTGAACTTTGACGTGGCGCAAGGTCTCTTTCAGAAGTGGGGAGAGCCTTGGTTAGATCTATTCACCGCAGAAGAGAACGCGCAATGTCATCAGTTGGAATTTCCAAGGTGGCACTGGCTCGTAGACGCTTTTCGTCGCGAGTGGAGTTGCAGCCTGTTGTACGCCTTTCCGCCTATACCACTTCTGCCCAGAGTGCTGAAGAAGATCAGGCGCGACCGGGCCCAAGTTATCCTTGTGGCTCCTGACTGGGCACGAAGATACTGGTATCCCGAGCTACTCAGCATGTCAGTCGATCCCTCGATTCTTCTGCCTCTTCAGGAGGACCTTCTGTTGCAGCAGCAGGGGACGGTCCTCCACCGAACCTGTCCAGCCTCCACCTCCATGCGTGGAGATTGAGCGGCGACAGTTGAGGCCATTTGACTTGCCTCCTGAAGTCTGTGATGTTGTTCTGGCAGCCAGGCGTCCCTCCACAAAATTAGTATACGCCTGCAGGTGGAACACATTTGTGGCATGGTGCACAGCAAAGGCTGTGGATCCACTCTCTGCTCCTCTTTCTGAGGTTCTCCTCTTTCTTCTTTCTCTTGCCCAGCAGGGCTCTGCTCTGGGCACTATCAAGGGCTACCTCTCTGCCATTTCCCCCTTCTTAAGGCTACCTGATCAGCCCTCTCTTTTCAAGTCCCCGGTTGTAAATAGGTTCTTGAAGGGCATCACTCATATGTTCCCCCCTGTTCCTTTCGTGATGCCTCAGTGGGACTCGAACCTTGTTCTGACTTATCTGATGTGCGCTCCCTTCAAGCCCCTTCATATCTGTCCTCTTCGTCTTCTTACTCTTAAGACTGCATTCCTGGTTGCCATCACCTCTGTCAGGAGAGTGAGTGAGCTCCAGACCCTTTCTTCACAACCTCCTTTCCTTTCTGTCCATCCGGACAAAGTTGTGTTGCGGACGCGACCCTCTTTCCTGCCCAAGGTAGTCACAGCCTTCCACATCGGGCAGTCCATCACCTTGCCCACCTTCTTTCCGCCTCCGTATCCCTCGAAAGAGGAAGAGAGGCTCCACCGTCTGGACCTAAAACGTGCGCTCTCATACTATCTGGATCGCACACGCCAGTTCCGGGTGGATGACCAACTCTTTGTTGGTTACGTGGGTACTAAGATACGACGGGCAGTGCACAAACGAACCATTTCTCGATGGGTCGTCTTGTGCATCAAGGCTTGTTATTCCCTGGCTAAAAAGGAGCCTCCTATGGGGCTGCGCGCCCTTTCTACTTGGGCCACGGCGGCTACTACTGCCCTGGGTCGGGGAGTCCCCTTGCAGGACATCTGTCAGGCAGCTCCGTGGGGCCTCACTGCACACGTTCGCTAGACACTACTGCCTGGACAGCCAAGTCCGGAGAGATGGCTTTTTCGGCCGTTCCATTCTCCAGGACTTTCTGGTGTGATTATTGGTTCGCAGACCCACCACCCGGGTTGGTATTGCTGGGGTATCTATTCTAAGGTAAGGAGTCTAATACTAGCCTGTTTCTTTCAGATGCACAAGTTACTTACCTTCTGTAACGAATATCTGTAAAAAACAGTCGTTAGTATTAGATTCCTTACCGCCCCACCCATCCTCCCCGTTCTGCGAACCGATATCTAGGGTTAAGGTGATCCCTTTGAGGGCCATAGTTTCATGGCACCAGTGTTGGTTTTTATCACGGCTCTGCGTTTCTGGCGCAAAAAAGCTGTGTATAAGAACTGACGTCAGCGCGCGGCGTCTAAGTACTCCGTTGACGTCATCCCGGCGCTGACGACGGACGCGGAGCCGCAGACGACACCTACCGACGCGCAGGGGTACTGCTACGCAAAGATTTCCGGATCCAGACTGACTCCTGGGGATATTCTAAGGTAAGGAATCTAATACTAACTACTGTTTCTTACAGATATATCGTTACCGAAGGTAAGTGACTTGTGCATTAACACCTTAAAATATCAATTCACAGAGGTGCTTCACACATAAACAAACTTCCTGAAACTCAAGATAATGCCGTGGAGTATTGCATAGGCTCTAACTTTAGCTTAAGAGCAAAACTAGTGGTATTCACTACAGTAGGATTACATCTTGATTTATAAAACAGATTTTTTACATAGCACTGCTTCTCCATTAATTACATGCCAATCTACAATGCAAGAGGAAATGAAAATAGAGGAGAGTTGGTTTTGTTAGATTAACAAGGGACCTCAAATGAACCAAATCAATCTATGCTCTGTTTCTTGAACTGTCTCTTCACAAAGCTTTAATATTGTACAAATTCCTGAAAGACTTACATATCCACAGCACTGGTTTACTGAAACATCTTGCTTGTGGCCCTTTCAGTTTGGCACCAGATTTAGAGGTGTTGTGTATAGCAAGGTTTGTCTTCAAGAACCTTCATTTAATTTTGAGGAAAATGACCCACAAACTTAAAAAGATGTCTGATCTGGGCATTATTAAGAATGCCAGGCTTGTTCAGAGTAGTATTTGTTTACCTCTATTACTGTCTGTCTGAGCCATAACCTACAGATGCGCTGTTTGCCCCACAGTAGGGCCTTTAGTCTAAACTTGTTTTCTCATGATTCCACTTTATACTGGACCATGATAGCAGGAAGGATAGGTTGTTTGTCTGAAGAGGAGGAGAAGCTGTGGGTTCCTGGTAGGGTTCTTTGAACCACTCCCCAGTCAAGCACCTTGGAATCTTCACTCGGAGAAAGGTATAAACCTATATTTAGAGTCAGAAAGCAAGTGACTCTACTCTGGTCATGAATGATCGGAGATGCTCACAGTCCTCTACATCCCATATAGTTTGGTTTTAAAATCATTGAAATATTTTAGAGGTGCAGGAATTGAACATGGCTGAATAGGGAAACATCAGAAAAGCATGCATAATGGACATGATTCATAGAGCTTATTTTTCTCTTATGCTTTTACTGTGTGTTTACTGTCTGCAAATGGACTCTTCTCCCTTAGGCCTCATCGCAGTCCATGCCCTGGCTGGCAGACTTGGTACAGTCTAGTGAGGGGTCCTTGGATGTGCTGCCTGTACAGTGCTTGTGTGAATTTTTGCTGCATGATGCTGCAGATGAATCTGCATCTGGTGAGGAAGAAGAGGAAGGAGAGAGTAAAGAGCAACGTGCAAAGAAACGACAGGTGAGTAGGGATGCAAATACCGGTTCTTTACTTTGTCTCAAGAGTTGTTTGGTCTTTCGTTTGCAAGTAGGCAGCACATGGCTGTCCTGAGAATTGACTATCTTCTGCTTACATTTCTCTGCAGTGGACCTGCTCACTGATGGTTGAAAAGTGGAGTTGTTTTTTGACACAGTTATGTTAGTGTTTTGATAATATCAGATGCACCCGACACTTCAATGAGTACAATGGTGCTGCTCACTGTAATATTTGACAGAGTTAAATGTTTTCTTTCAGAGGCAGCAAAAACAGCGGCAGCTTCTAGGACGCCTTCAGGACCTCCTTCTGGGACCAAAAGCAGATGAGCAGACAACGTGCGAGGTGCTTGACTACTTTCTGCGACGTCTCAGCTCCTCACAAGTGTCTGCACGTATTCTTGCTATGAAGGTAACAATGACTGCTGCCTAAGGGATTATCAGTCACTCGCTAGATTTATGGAATTGCAAACTTGTTGTTTTGTTTCACATTTTCACTTTCTGGGAACACTGTAGGGTTATGCAGTGGTTGTTCTTTGTTTATTAGGTATATTTTTCTTTTTTGTTGCAGGGCTTGTGCCTAGTCCTTTCAGAAGGTGGTGGGGAGGAGAAGGAGAAGGAGCAGTCCATGGAAGAAGACCCTGAAGATGTAGAGATGCTACAGGCTTACCAGTGGCTGCTGAAAGACCTGCCTAGGCTTCCCTTATTCAACAGTGTCAGGGGAACTACTGCTATGGCTTTGCAGCAGGTAAAAATACCAAGCACCCTTAAAGCTGTGTGGGCTGGGGAGTGTGTAGGGTATGTGTATGTAGGTATCTGTGAGGCTTGAGGATATTTAATGTTGGTGGATCACCTTTGGAGGCACATACACTTGATAAAAAAAAACTGCCTGTGCACTATGATTGTGATGTCTGAGAAGAAGCAGTGTTTTGAAGGCTGAAGTAAAATTATGTAGGGGTGCATCCGGTCACTAGTTTAATATGGGTTCTGGGAAGCATTTAATTAGCAGGTCATTCATTGGATTTCCCACATTAGTTTTCATAGGTCAGAGGCCTATGTTCACCCCTAACATTGGAAGTCTTATAATTACATTGGTATCAATTCTTACTTTTCACAAGGCTTTTTTAGTACACAAAAGATGATGGGTTTGCAATTTAGGATGTTTAAGCTGGGTAATAGATGGAATAGAGAGATTAATTATAATTGTTATTGCCAATTTATAACTTATTCTTCCTAGTAATTAAGGCTCTGGAGAACAGTTTTGTATTACTCAGTGGTATCTCTATCATAAATATCTGCAATTAGGAGATATCTCTATAACCCTGAACTTTCTGGACCGTTTCTCTCTAGAGGACGAATATATGGCCCACAAACTCTTACGCACCGGATCTATATAGTACAGTGGGAAGGGTCAGATTCCCCTTGTACTTTGCTTTCAGGAAATCATCTCAAACATGGGGGATTATAACCTCAAAGAGGAACGTAAGGTTGGCACACCATACTAGGCAGAAGGAGGTAAAGGAGAAGGGTAGTGTTGGGGAATCATTGACAGCCCTTTTACCAGTCGTTCATAGGTGTACTTGTAAAATGCTAAAACAAAAGTTAGAATAGAAAATAGAGAAATGTCCAGGGTAGGCACTTGTTTTGGAACATGAATTCTATTCTACATTCACATGCTTTTCACAATTCTGCCCCCTAGTGGTTTGCATTCTGGAAATGTCTTTGTTTTCCTAAAAAAAAAAAAGGGGTTTTATCCTGTGGGTGCGAGTCTACATGGGCGAGGCCCTATAAGATCATAATTCCACAATGCTCATCTTTTTTCCGCCGTTGGGTACTGAGTCGCATCAGAGTGTTCTGGACTTTTTCCCAACAAAGGTCATTAAGAACTCCTGGAATACCAACAGAAAGCAGTCGAGGGAAGAACTGAGATTGGCACTCGACACGAGAGAGAGGTTTTCAGTTTTTTTGGGGGGGGGATTGACATTCAGGAAATGTTATTTAGTAGAGGTTGGATCCCTGGGGTTCCTCGCCGCCATTTTGGATTATGAGCTCGCTCTTCAAGTTTTGCCCAAACTGCCATTGGACGTTCACTCAGAATGACGAACATCCAGTCTGTTTTTCTCACTCAAGACCACTAGTTGGAGGACTGTGTCCCATTCTCGTACTTTGAACCCAAAAGTCTGGTCCACATCTGCAAGATTCTTCAAGCTCATCTGGTAAATACAGACATGGCAGGCTCATCAGAGATGGAAAAGCAGAGGACTGGTGCTCTGTCGATGGAAGAGATGGGTTTATCTGCAAATAACTGACACAGGAGGCCCAAGGAGAACATCAAGATGTCAAGCTCGAAGCATATGAGGTAAAAACACCACAGAGAACCTAAGTGTCACATGCCTGTGAAACACTTAACAAAGAGAAGGCATTTGAACATTCACGCCCAAGCTGCCGAAGCACAGCCCTTCGAATGAGAGCACAGAGTCACACAAAAGCAAGCCTTGGACATCGAAAAAACAATCAGTAGCAGTGGCACAAACAACTTTCTGTCCCACCGGCAGAGAAAACACACCGATAAACATACACCAAAAGTCATTGGCTTGACTTCTGAGGACGATCGAGCGTGGAAAGTGGTGGAGGGATGGGCACCCTAAAAGAAACAAGTCCATGGAAAACCTAAGGTGCATCAATTGATGTTGAGAGAAAGAAGGGGGCATTGGAGGCAGAGAGAGATAATTAATTGAAGAAAAAGATAGCTTTCGGGGAAACCATCCAACCTCTGAAGGATACAGAACAGCAGGGGTTGGAAAGCCTACACAGGAGCTTGTCTCAACAAAACAAGAGGGAACACCTTGGGCAGGTCAGGACAAGTACATGGTGGAGGAAGAGTTGATTTTCACCGCCCACCTCGAGTAATTTGGGTTCGACGACCCACAGGAGGAAATGTTGTTAAAGACATTGAGACGGGCTCTCCTCTGTAGAAGATAGAATCTTATCCCCTGGCGTCATCCCCCTGGATGATATCTCCACATACCATGTGGTTATGAAAAAGGCAGCAGATGGAAACGGAGAAAGAAGAGACATGTATTCTCCTGGAAACACTAATCCCGATTATGTTGCAAAGTCATCCTGTGCCCTGGGCACCCACCAACTTTTTGCTGTCTCGAACTGGTGGTAACTGACTCTGACTGACCCTGAGCTCTGTTTAACCACGCCCAGGGCCAGTGCCAAGCTAAAAGGAACACATTAGAATACAGTTAAGACACCCAACATACACTAGGGTACACTATGGTATGGTGGGGTACCCCTGTAATTGGCATGACCTACCCCATAAGCCCCTAGTATGTAATAGGGCAGGGGATTGAAACTACCTAGAAGTCTCCAGTATCCTGGGGCATGGCAGTTTAGAGGCCAGCAGATTTTCTGCACTAGCATGTGTGCAGTGCTGAAGCCTGAGGTCAGTTTAAAAGCAGCACTGGTGGCCAGGACAGCTCTTAAACCTTAAATTGTGCCCAAACTCGACTTTGGGCGTAGGGGCCCTTAAAAATGAAAAACCAACCATGTTTTTGCATATTAGGGAACACCAGGGTCACCCCTAGGTATCCCAGGGTTGGGGAGTCAGTTATTTATAAGGAGCGCCCTTATAAAATGAGTTTTTATATGCCTGGGTAAAGTGAAATTTTACATTTCACTCCCCACATTGTATTAAAGAGCTGCTCAAATTCGCTTTGATGCTAGAAGAATTGGGTAAGGATGATCTGCACTATTTCTGCAGAATCAGAACCCCTGAAGTCTCCCCTAGTTGCACAGGGGGTGGGGGTCCTGTAGAAATTAGGGAAATACTTATAAAATATAGTTTTATAAGCCCTGGTGCTAGAAAAGTGTCCCAAGTCATTTTCCCCATTGCAAACCCCATGGCCCATAGGTTAACCTGACCGTCCTGACGAGTTCAGAAGCGGTCGCTCCCTTTGCCCTGCTGCCTTGCTCCTGTGCGGTATCGTTATTTGGAACTGCATTGCTTTCTTCTGCATTATTACTTGATTTGCCTGCATAGCGCTGCAGCGCGAGTGCTGCCACACTTAATTGGGACATCTTTTTAAATTGCTTCTAGGGAGTGCTGACTCGGCACTCACAGATCTATAAATAGAAATAGGAACGCTTGGGGGCATTGCACTGTCGGGGCTTTATCTTTGAACGCTAATTTAAACAGGGCTTTTCAGCTGCAAGCGTAGTGAGTTACCTGAGCCTCAGCATACCGCAAGTTGCGTTTTTGTTCCAAAGCTGCCGCCATCTTACGCTTGTTGTTGTTGTTGTTGGTGCCTCAGAGACCGGCCCCCACAGCCCGCCCCGCCTCCCTGCTGACCCTCCCTCGCCCCTCCCCCTCCTCCATCCATATATGACAGATGCATTCTCGCGCAGCGGTCACGCGCAGCGGTTGCGCCCCAGTTGCGCCGAAGGTGCGCCAAAGGTAAGCCCGTCTACGCCCGTCCGCGCCAAGCCCGCGCCCAGCGCCAGACCCCCTGGCCCCCGTCCCACCCACCCCACCCGCATTACATACGCCGCCTCCACCCTCCTAGCCCTCAACCCAGGCCGACTCCCCAACTGCGCCCAAGCCGCCCCCGGACACACCCATGGACCTTTCACATGCAACTCCTGCAAGTTTGACGGCACCAAGACCAACTCCTCATCCACTAACACCAAACAGAGACCTGACACCAACCACCTTAAATGCATCCTGCTCAACACCCGCTCGGTCCACAGACACGCCATCGTCCTTTGGAATCTACTAGACACCATCTCTCCGGACGTCGCCTTCCTAACAGAAACATGGATGAACGCCTCCTCAGCCCCAGACATCACCATTGCCATCCCGGAAGGCTACAAGATCATCCGAAAAGACCGCACCAAGCAAACAGGAGGAGGCATCGCTATCGTCCATAAGAACTCCATCCGCATCTCAACCAGCTCAGACGTCAACCCCGCTAGCGCCGAGCACCTTCACTTCCAGATCCACACCGACCCCAAGACCACACTCAGAGGCACCCTCCTCTACAGACCACCAGGACCCCGTGCTCAATTCAGTGAAGACATCACTGACTTTATCACCCCACACGCCCTCCCCTCCGAGGAATACATTCTATTGGGAGACCTCAATTTTCACCTGGAAAAAAGCAACGACAGCAACACCACCACCCTGCTGGACAATCTCGCCAACCTCGGACTCAAACAACTTGTTAATACCCCCACTCACTACGCAGGTCACACACTCGACCCTATCTTCACCTCCAGCAAACATATCTCCTTCAGTCACACCACAGCTCTCCATTGGAAACTAGAAAAAAAATCACCATCGACCAGATCTCCTCATCGCTTCTTCAAAACCCCCCTGCCCACTCTTCGAACCCCAACCAAGCAGCCATTAACTTCACTCAATGGCTAACCAACAGCGCCGACAGCCTAGCACCCCTGAAAAAACGTCAAATCAAACTAGGCAGCAAAAACGCCCCCTGGTTCAACGATGATCTTAAGAAATCCAAGAAACTCTGTCGCTCCCTTGAGAAGGCATGGAAAAAAGACCCAAACACCAACACCAGGGACGCCTTCAAAAACGCCATCAGCATACACCACCAACTGAACCGGTCCGCCAAGAAAGCCGCTTTCAAAGACCGACTTGACAACAACGCCCACAACAGCAAGGAATTATTCAACATCGTCAAAGAGTTTACCAACCCCACTGCCAACTCCAACGACCTCACTCCCTCTCAAGCCCTTTGCGACTCCCTAGCTTCGTTCTTCCACGACAAAATCGCAGACATCCACAACAGCTTTGACAACCAACCCGGAGACCAACCCACCCAACCTTCTGCCGTACCTTCACCCCCCTTGAACATCCTTAATGACTGGAACCCAATCTCCACCGAGGACACCATCCGCCTGATGAACTCCATCCACTCAGGATCCCCCACAGACCCATGCCCTCACCACATCTTCAACAAAGCTGACTCCATCATCGCACCCCACCTCCGAGATGTCATCAACTGCTCCCTCAACTCCGCCACCTTCCCGGAAAGCTGGAAACACGCCGAACTCAGCGCCCTTCTGAAAAAACCCACAGCTGACCCCACCGAACTCAAAAACTACCGCCCCATCTCGCTCCTTCCATTCCCGGCCAAAGTCATCGAGAAAGCTGTCAACAACCAGCTCGCCGCCTTCCTCGAAACCAACAAATCCCTCGACTCACAGTCTGGCTTCCGAGCCAAACACAGCACTGAGACCGCACTCATCGCAGCAACAGACGACATTCGAACTCTACTGGACAATGGAGACACAGTCGCCCTCATCCTCCTCGACCTCTCCGCAGCCTTCGACACAGTCTGTCATAGCACCCTGTTACAACGCCTCAGAAACATCGGAATCCAAGGAAAAGCACTGGAATGGATCACCTCGTTCCTTGCCGGAAGAACCCAGAGAGTCCGCCTCCCACCATTCAAGTCAGAGGCCACTGAAGTCATCTGCGGCGTGCCACAAGGATCTTCACTCAGCCCCACCCTCTTCAACGTATACATGAGCCCCCTCGCGGCCATCGCACGCCAACACAACCTCAACATCATCTCCTACGCTGATGACACTCAACTGATCCTCTCACTCACCAAAGACCCTAACACCGCCAAAACAAACTTACATAAAGGAAGGAAAGAAGTAGCCGAGTGGATGATGCACAGCCGGCTGAAACTGAATTCCGACAAAACAGAAGTCCTTATCCTAGGTACCTCCCCCTCCGCCTGGGACGACTCGTGGTGGCCAGAGTCCCTTGGAAAAGCACCCATCCCGACAGACCACGCACGGAACCTGGGCGTCATTCTGGACTCCTCACTCTCGATGGCCAGACAGGTCAACGCCGTTTCATCATCTTGCTTCAACATCCTTCGCATGCTCAAAAAAACATTTCGCTGGATCCCCACCAAAACTAGAAAAACGGTCACCCACGCACTGGTTACAAGCCGCTTGGACTACGGAAACACCCTATACGCTGGTACCACCGCAAAACTTCAGAAAAAACTCCAACGCATCCAGAACGCATCAGCCAGACTCATACTAGACATTCCGCGTAAAGACCACATTTCTGGTCACCTGAAAAACCTCCACTGGCTCCCCGTCAATAACAGGATAACATTCCGCCTCCTAACCCACGCACACAAAGCACTTTACGAACTTGGACCCGAATGCCTCAACACACGACTTTCCTTCTACACCCCCTCCCGCCAGCTACGCTCCTCCCACCAAGCCCTCGCTGCTGTACCTCGCATCAACAAAACCACCATGGGTGGAAGATCCTTCTCCTACCTGGCAGCCAAAACTTGGAACTCACTTCCCACTCACCTTCGCCTCACTCAGAACCACCTAGCATTCAGAAAGCAACTTAAAACCTGGATATTCGACAAGTAATTCCCCACCCTTCTCCAAGCGCCTTGAGACCCTCTGGGTATGTAGCGCGCTATATAAATTAATTGAATTGAAAAAACATGGTAGGAAGTTATTGATTAATAAATATTGATATGAGAGGACTAGCCGGACCATTCAAAGACTTCCCAGAATGGTAGTAGTAAATCCAACAATATTATATTGTTGAATGTCTCCTAAAGTTTACATACATGAAGTTATAAGACTTTCTTGTTTGTAAGTCCAAATTCAGCCTTTCAGTGGTCTGCCCTGATTGGTCAGAACTAAGTGGATTAGCCAGGCTGCTTTGAAGAGTTGATAAGGAACCCCTCGGGTTAATCACTCTGCTGGGAGGGCAATGTGCTGGTCTATAGGAATGCCAGGCCAGGGGGTGGAGTCGTAAACCATCCTTTTCAAAGGCAGAGGGGAGGCCTGGGTTCCAGTTTCACTCTGACAATCTTGACCCGGAGTCAGGGCTAGGCTTAAGGAAGGTATGTGCAGATGGTGGGTGGAGAGTCCATGGAAATAAGCCATCCCAGGGGGTGTGTTTAGCCAGCTCTTACCTCCTTGCTGGAAAATCAGCCATTATGGATTTGGAAGAATGATGCACTCTGGGACAAACTAATGCCACACTCTACAGGATGTGGTCATAAGTATGAGGAGTTGCCCTGCTCTCATTGGTCAGAAGTGACCTGGTGCTTGACCCAGAGAATTTTGAATAAGTATCTGAGAGGGGCAGAGCCCTCCAGATCTGCTGCTTGAAACTTACTGAAGCAAGAAGTGCCCTGCTGAAAAGATTTTGCTGTGCAAGGAACTCTAAGGCCTGACCTCTGAAGACTGCACCAAGTGAAACTGCAGCCCCATGGATTACCTTGCTGCCAAAGGACTCGAGATGAGCTCCCTGCAAGCTTCAGGTTAACAGAGCTCACCTGGACAGCCCCACAAAGAATTCAAAGCCTGGAGTACCAGTGGATTTGTTAGGGTTTTGTTCAAGTGGATTGCGGAATTGAAGTTTCACGCTTTCAAGGACCCTCTTGGAGATTCCAGAACCTTGGATTGTGTGTTGGATACTTTGGGACCAGCAAGCAGAACTCCAGGAAGGTGTTCTAGCTGGACCCCGCTTGCTGAAGAAAGCAGCCCACCCCAGTGGTGAGAAAATTCTTCAGAACAATTTATAAAGGTGTGTCCGTGACAGAGAAAACAAAATGACTAAAAGGGGCACTGTTGGTTTCTAAGCACTAGAAAGTGACTAATCTTTAAAAATTCATATCTCTGGTTCCCTACAGTAGATTTTTTTTCGTTTTGGTGTCATTTAAAAGATAAAAATATTACCTATTTTTATAAATTGGTGTTGGATTTCTATTTTGTGTTGTGTCTTAATTATTTACTGAAATGGTGTTTTAAATGCTTTACATACCTGTCTTTGAAGTTAAGCCTGTCTGCTCGCAACCACATTACCAA
Source organism: Lissotriton helveticus (assembly GCF_964261635.1). Classification (NCBI taxonomy): domain Eukaryota; kingdom Metazoa; phylum Chordata; class Amphibia; order Caudata; family Salamandridae; genus Lissotriton; species Lissotriton helveticus. Next base: position 141,161,782 of record NC_136071.1, on the reverse strand, counting down.
GGGTTGAGCAAAGGAATAATTTTCTAAGACCTATGCTGAGTCTTATCATGTGTTAGTGGCCTTATTGCCAGTGGAAGACCTACAGTTGCCCCTACCAATAACCCACTTACCTGGTATTTGCTGCATTTTTGACTGAAGTGTACTGGGTTCACACTAAACCGGTCCCTAGTGCCAGTGCTCTAAAACAAGGTAACTCTTCAAGAAGTCCCCCAATTGGCAAGACCTTTAGCAACCTCTGTAAGTACTTAGTAAATGGTCCACCTGGTAGCTATGGCAAGTGTACTAAAGAAGGTCCCTGAAGACTGCAGCATGTATTGTGCCACCCAAAGGTACCTATCACCAAACTCATGCAGACTGCCATTTTTGGCTGACTGAAATGGTGCAAATAAATGTGAAACTACGACATTGCACACATCTTGTTCCAGAAGGTCAGATCCGACTCCCCACTAAATTTGGAGACACCAGGACCCCCGGAAGCCTCCCTCCATCAATGCCCATGGTACCTGAACCCATACAGCACAAAGGCTTGTTTAGTGTCCAGCCGGACGCGAGCATCGTCTTAACCTACCTACCGATGTGGAACTCCTGCATCAGAGAGGCCATCACCCAGAGTGGCCCTGTGTCCTGTGTTGTCCCCCTCTGCAGATCTGACCAAGAACTGTGAGCTCCTTCGACACACGGGAACAGCCAACCAAACCCCGCTGCACCTGAGCTCCCTGGGTCTGGTACACGCACAACGGGTGTGCCCCCCTGCTTACAAGGCCCTCCCGAACCAAGCCCTACGTTGGGAGCCCCTAGACTTGTGCCCAAGTCCCCCTCTGTTTCTAGGCACCCCCTACTTTACCAATGGTGTAGTGCGCAAGACTACCAACCTGTCCAGCATCTCTGCACCCAGACACGCCAGGGTAGGTAAACCCAAACAGCTTGTGGATCTTATGATCTTGACCCCCTAGCGCCTTAAGTGGACCCCTGAACTACGATTGCAAATACTTATATGCAGTATATGTTTCTTTCTCCGTAGTAAAGCATTACTGCATTTTCTGTGACATTTTTGATTGACTGTAAAAATTGATAACTTGAAAAGTACTTACCTAATTCTGAAGATCTTGGTGTCTAAAATGATATAAAAATCTTGGTTATTTTTCTAATTCGGTCTTGAGTTTGTTGTGGTCTTGAGTTTGTTGTGTGTACAACAAATGTTAACAGTACTCTCTAATAAGCCTAAACTGCTCGCCCCCACTACTACAAAAGAGAGCATTTGGGATTATTAATTTAAGCCCTGTAAAACAGCATTTGGGATTATTAATTTAAGCCCTGTGAGCCAGTAAGGGTCGACTTCTACATAGTATATCTCATTTTGGTCAACTACATAAAAAGGCAGCTTCCTATATCGATCATAGAGCCTATTCTAGAATTGCGCTTTGTAAACCTACATAAAGGCAAAAAATTCAAATGACGACATTGCAAATTATTATACCTTTGCTAGACAAGAGGGACTTCTTGGCAACTGTAGATCTCAAGGACACTTTCTGCCACATCCCCATTTACACAGCACACAAGGTGTACTTAAGGTCTGTAATGGAGGGGAAACATTACCAGTTCAAAGTCCTACCATTTGGATAAAGACTGCTGTCAAGCATCTTTACTGTCACGCTGGCGGTGGCCAGGCTATACATGTTTACCCCACCTGGACTAGTGACTAGTGAAGGCAAACACCTTACAACATGACAAAGATAGCATCACTACTATACCTACTAGGGTTCACAGTAAACTGGGGACAATCATTTTCCACCCTAGAAACACCCAAAACTTTCCTGGAGGGAAAAACTCAACATCCAGTTGGCAATGGCATATCCAACCACATGGAGGGTGCAGGCCATGCTAGCTTAAATGCTCCCCTCCCCCCACACACACTTTTTACCCCATTTTTAAGGTCTCGGCTCTAGACAGCGCGTGCACTGTCTCGACGAGACATACATATACTTTGTGGGCTTCAGCCTGCCAATATGCTTCCCATTTGCTTGCTCCATCGTCGCTCTTATATTCTTTCTCCCATTTGTCCATGGCATACATGCGTCATGCCTCTTCAGTGTTTAGCCCTCCCCAAGAGCAGGGACCAATTACTACTTTCAATCCCCATCTCCTATTTTAGCATATTTGTTCAGAACTACTTTTATTTTTGAGCACTTTATACGAGCCTCCTGTTTTCAGTGGCTCTGAGCTCCGTTTATGCAAAAAGTCACGTCACATTTACTGAGCATTCAAAGATCCAGGTCCCTCATCCCCCTCCCACTTTCCTTCTTGGTGAAGAGCGCCATACTAGGAATTTACAGACAGCGAGAACGGTCACACAGTAGCAACTTGGAACTGCTGCTTAACAGTAGCAAGAACGTTGGATACAACCTACAGGTATTTGATACAGGAAGCTAACTCAATCTTTAAACACTCCTTCCTAAAGGTCTCACAGCTGATAAACAGTGAAGAAAAGGTTTCTTTAATTCCAGTTGTTTTATTTAATAGCAGATATAATGCGTACCCTGTCCCCGCTCGTGTTTTCACTTGCTCATATTCTGACAACGAAGGAGGACCGCTTTAAGGGAATTTAGAGAAAGGAAGAGATCTGTATGACAGCAGTAAGCGCCTTTCATACAGGGTGAGTCACACCACTGCTGCTTGTTTATACTGCTTCTTGTTGGCCTGTCAGTGTTTGGTCGCGGGCTGCGGCAAGTAAGGCATGCGTCTTTGTGTGTGCATAGATGTATGCATGTTTTAATACATGACGGGTCAGTCTAACCGCATTTCTTTTTTGGCCGGTTGGTATTCAGACCCGGTCTGTCACTTGGAATCCTGCCTTTAGTGTATGCGCACTGGGACACTTAATAGCATTGTGGTCTTGCGCATGTGTAGTAGTTCCTGGTTTGCTTTTTTTCCTCGGGACGCTCAGAGACAGGCTTCATTCTATATTTGCCAGCCAGAGCTTCAGGTTAAGGGCTACTTTGGGGTTTGCAGCAGAATGTATTAATCTGTTGGCAGTGTTTCTTTGCTCTCACTCTATTTCTAAAGTATTATCAAGGGTAGGTATTACGCTAAGATGAAGCATCTTTCACCATCTTCAGTTCTTCCTTAGACTGTTAAGCCTCCTTGACGCTTCAGAAGTATAATGTCAGAACTTCCAGGGATGATGAGAGGATTAAAAATATTTATATTGGAGGCACTAATCTGTATCTAAACTTGTCTCAGCTTCAGCTCATTATCCTGTGGTTCTGGGCAAATCACTTAATCTTGTAATGACTTCATGATAATACTTTCGGATTGAGTTGGTGCTATTTAAATCTGCACAAAAAAAAAAAAAAATGATGCGGAAACCCTGTTGATGAAACAATGACCAGCCATAAACTTACACTAATGGCCGTCCTCAGAGCCTCCCTGCGAGAAGTGAAGTGAGAAAAGCACCCAAAGAAAAGTTTCACAAAGCCAATTGCAGCACATTTTTATTAAAAGCCAAGAAAAAGCAGAGCTGTTAAAAAATAATACCCTGGATATCCACCATAAGTATTTGTTGCAGTATTAACATTTATTAGCGAGCCTGGCTTAATTTGTTTTCTCCCTATCCCGCAAAGAGCTCGTTGTTATTCAAGCTGTTTGCCATTAGCTCTCCCCCTCCTCTGTGCCCACAGCAACGGAAAACCCCAGCCCAGCTCCAGGTGTGCTCTTGGCTAAAAGACCTAGACAAAGCCAATAGCGCTCACATCACTGAGACCTGTTTGATTTGCCAATGATTGTTTACTACGAGATGCTAGTTTTCAACTCTGAAGTGCACTGAGGCCTGCTAACCAGACTTCAGTGACAGTACTCTTTCTCCTAAACCAAGTTAAAATCTAATTGTAATCCAATTGGCAAGGTCTTTAGCACCCATATAAGTCCTTAGTAAATGGTACCCCTGGTACCTAAGGCATGGGTACTAAAGAGACTCCCTAGGGGCTGCACTATGCCTTATGCCCCCCTAAGGGACCCACACACACAGTACATGCTGTTAGAAATGGGATCTCTGGTTGGCGGAGGCTTGCGCCAAAGCCAAGCAGAGACTACCACTCTAGTCAGGGCAGGGGAGTTACACGCCAAAGATAACCCCTGCTCACCCCCTTGGTAGCTTGGCACGAGCAGTCAGGCTTATCCCGGAGGCAATGTGTAAAGCGTTTGCACAACACACACACACACAGCAGCAACACATTAGGCACACCACAAAAAGGAACTCCACACAAGGTTATATATAAAAATAGCCTTTGTATTACCCTAAACACATTAGATCATAATCACACAATGTACACTGTGCCAACTGGCACTGGGCAGTATCTACAGGGGATTATATACACCTGACAGGGACAATTGGGCCACTATCAGAACAATCACAAACCACCAATTGTAAATGTAGCACAATTGTCCCTGTTTGGGACTTTAAAGGAAAAATGCCTCTTCAGAAATATGGGGCTGGCACTGCGGTGGCCCTGAACCCCCCACTGGGGCTTTAAAATTGACCTGGCCCCAAGTCCTCCTTCGGGACTTTTAAAAAGGAATGGCCCACGAGAGTGCGGGCACCACAGTGCCAGGTACGTTGGAGTCCCGCTCTGGTACTCAAGAGGAGAATCCAAACTTTGCCCCCATGTTGCAGCTGCCCATGTTGCAGCTGCCCTCTGACAAGCGGGGCAGCTGCGAGCACTGACAATGTGCCCGAAGCGGGCACCAAACGTGCGTGGGCCCCACGGGGCTCGTTCACCAAATTGTTATTGTTATTGTTAACTGAAGCTTGTATAGCGCCAAATCACCGTCAGGTCTCTGGGCGCTCATGACAGAACGAGATAACAACAGCAGAGTGGATGAAAAAAGATCGTGTGGCCGTGGCACTAAGCGGTGCTTAAGGCTTCCCTAAACAGGAGCGTTTTTAAAGACTTCCTGAAGTGCAACAAGTTAGATTCTTTGTGGAGAGACTCTGGAAGTTTGTTCCAGATCTGTGGAACCAACACAGAAAAGGATCTCCCTCCCTTGGTTGCCAATTTGTATCGGGGACAGTACAGCAACTGTGTATTAGAGGACCTTAATGATCGTGTGGGGTTGTAAACCCCCAGGTGATCTTTGATATAGGCAGGTGCTTGGCCATAGATTGCCTTATGGGCAATGCATAAGCTTTTAAACTCCACCCTTTGCTTTATGGGGAGCCAGTGTAACCTACACAGCAGTGTATGCAGGCTCCCTCTTAACCCCACTCACCGGAGCTTTCGGGTGTCTCTCTGCCTTTTCCTCACGCCAGGTGGACACACAGGGCTCGCACCGCAGCTGCTGGAGCCCTGCCTCCAGGATCCCTCAGAGCTTCATTGAGGGCATACGTCACGATGCTCTCCCTTGACCCCGGGAGCCCTGCGGGCCAGCTGCAGTCCTTCCCGCACGTCTCTACGGGCACTTGCAGGAGTGCGGGGTAGGCTCCCGTCTGCTTCCTGCTTCCGGGTTAAGCCCAGCACACGTCTTCCAAGAGGTTGCCTGACTGCCTGGCTAAGCCCGGGCTGCGGCGGTGATTTCTGTGACGTGGAGGCAACACGGGGTAGGCTCCCGTTATGAAGCACAAAGTCGCTGGCGGGGTGGGCACCCGCTAGGGGTTTTAAAAGCAGCACAAAGTCCCTGGCAGGGTGGGCACCCGCTAGGGGTTTTAAAAGCAGCACAAAGTCCCTGGCGGGTGGGCAACCACTAGGGGTATTAAAAGCACAGCAAATACGCGGAGTGGGCTCCCGTCTCCCTCGAAGCATGGGGGAATCCCTACGCCGGGGATTCCCTCACAGGGAGGTGCAGCTCAGCGATGCCAATTACGAAATAGAAGCGCTCTCCAAGCACCAGAACAAAGTCTCGAGCACCAACCCCAGGACAAGGGAAGTGCTGCCAATCGGACACAGACATCTCCCAGGGAGGAAAGTCCAAGGCTAGAAATGGAGCGCTCTTCCCAGCAAATGAAGGGCAAAGCGCTTCTTCCAGATGAAGTATAACACGAAAAAGATGCCAATACTGATGATTGATTTCAAAACATGAATTTACAGATATAAAGACCACAGTTCAATGTATCTGTGTGCTACTAATTAGCAGTTTATTTTGAAAAAGAATTTTGTTTGAACACACTTTTGAATTAATACTGATGTTCAAATGACAACACAATGTATAAAGAGGAATAATCAAAGAAAGGTCCCTAGTGTAGAATAAAAAAAATCATTCAAATCATCATTCATAATTTTCACACGTCTCACAGTCATACCTGTCACATTCAAAAACAATCATACAGAGTACTCAACAATCACTGGTAAAAGATTTGTGTAGACCAGTGGGATGAGTACTGGGTCCGCTGTGTTTCTAATAGCTTTTCTTATTATTTACAACTATACACTTTGGTACAGAGGGTTATAAAGTTCAAATTTCAGACATGGACAGCGGTCTGCTGTCCATGTCTGGGTGTTAATGGAATTTGTGCACTTAGACCTTTTCTTTAAACTGTATGAATTGAAATTTGAACTTTATAACCCTGTGTACCAAAGTGTATAGTTGTAAATAATAAGAAAAGCTATTAGAAACACAGCTTGTAGATTGTTTTATGATATTTGGTCAATAAATTTGTTTTATTTGATATTGCATCATTGAATCCTTTGGGCTGTACACTGCCTCACTCAACAGCAAGTCTGTGTTCGTATCAATTTTGTCTTTATGTACCTGATTACCTAACAGGACCCTTCAGTTGCCTAGGTATTACTATTTTGAATAATATTGTGCCCTGACCTAGGAACTGTTATCTAGTCGCAGGGGGTCCCTTTCTTATTTACAGGCCAGCACACAGGGCCATCCAGCTCGGAGGCAGTCCCTTGTGGCGGTTCCTCCTAGAGCCCAGCAGCAGCAGCAGGCCCCCCTCAAGTCAGGAACACAGAGAGAACAACTTTCATGGGGTCACAGCCCCTTCTTTTATACACACTTTTCCTTTGTTCATCCAGCACAGGGCTGGGGGAAAACCTGATGCAACTGGTTTGGGGGAGCTTTGAAGCACTTTGTTGTGCTCAGCTCCTCTCCCCTTTGTCAGGTGGGAGCTAGGTGCTCAGACGCACCACAGGGGGCGGAGCCAGCATTCTGGAGGGAAGGCACAATCCTATTCAGGTCCCAGGTGCAACTCCTCCCTCTCATCTACATGCAGATCTCCCTATTCACCACCGGGCAGTCCCATCCTGGCTCCTGGAGCCAGGCACACCATCCTGCCCCTGTCAATCACAAGCCAGACATGCACTCCACATCAGGCAGGCAGACACACAGCACACAGAAATGCCAACTTCTAAAAGTGGCACTTCTCCACCAGTCACAATAAATCTGCGCACACCATTGCGCAGCATTTATTCTCACGAGTTCACACATACTAAACTCGCCCCTGCACTCCTCTCATATCAGGAATTACCATGGAAACATATATCCCCCATGCATTCCTATGGGAGGGCAGACCAATCTCACCACACACACTCGGAGTGCGCACACACTTTACACTGTGGGACACAGTGCTAAAGTGCGCTGAGGCCAAAAACAACTAATATTAGGTCACATTAAAAGGCAAAAGTTTAGGGGTGAACCTGCCAAAAGGGACAAGTCCAACACATACAGACACAGTGTGGCACACATCCTGTGTGCTATACCCACAGATACTGCATGGAATATATATAAATCACCCCTACTGCAGGCCTTACAGCCCTAAGGCAGGGTGCCTTATATTACATGTGAGTGCATATCTGCATGAACAGATATGCCCCTGTGATGTATATTTTTATTCCTAGACATTGCAAGTGAACAGGGAAGCCATCTTAAGTACATATGCTCAGTCAGCACTGGTCATTACGAGTTACCCAGATACATGATGGCTTTGCTGAAACCTATGGTGTTTGGTATCAAACACCTTGACTTAATCCATACTGATCCCAGTATTGTATTAATTATGGCATGCACCCAGAATGGACATATGGGGTGGTGTCCCCTGAAACCTACTAGTCCTTTAGTGTGTTGGCCTACTGGCATTGTCCAGCCTGTCACCATAGATGATTTTCTGACCCCTGTAGGTGAGAGCCCACGCCCGCTGAGGCCAGGAACAATGCCTGCTCTGGTGGAAGGTGTTCAGACTTCCTCCTTGAATGTCTAGTGATTTAGCATATCAAGGCCAGGGTCATCAAAGCCCCTGCAGCCTTTAATATGAAACCCCAGCTCCCCCAGTCCTGTTAGATGCCACCTGCTGCCCTGAGGCCCATTTGGCACCCGAACAAGCGGGAAATTAGCTGTTGCACCACCAGGCTAGTCACACCCCTAGGGGGGGCTACCTGATGTGCTCCACGAAAGAAGACCACCATCTTGTTTTTGCCGGAATTAGGAACTCTTGGACAGGGTTATGCCCACTCCACAAGTGGTCGTATAGGGGATGTAGTGACCCCAAGGGTAAATAGCCGATTGGCTACTACACTTCACTCCCCTTAACACACATAAATTCAGTATTTAGGTGGCCCCTTATTGCCAGGATCTCAGATTCGCGTGACTAAAGAAGGACAAAGAAGAGCCGATGAATGCAAGAACAGAAGACTAGCTGTGGACTTGGCAGCAAACCCTGCGTTCCTGACTCGTCCTGCAACTGTACATCCTCCAAAAGCCTCAGAGTGTTGCCAGCACTTAGCAAACTAACCAGCATCTAGGGGTATTAAAAGCACAGCACAACAAAGTCTCGAGCATCAACCCCAGGACAAGGGAAGTGCTGCCAATCGGACACAGACATCTCCCAGGGAGGAAAGTCCAAGGCTAGAAATGGAGCGCTCTTCCCAGCAAATGAAGGGCAAAGCGCTTCTTCCAGATGAAGTATAACACGAAAAAGATGCCAATACTGATGATTGATTTCAAAACATGAATTTACAGATATAAAGACCACAGTTCAATGTATCTGTGTGCTACTAATTAGCAGTTTATTTTGAAAAAGAATTTTGTTTGAACACACTTTTGAATTAATACTGATGTTCAAATGACAACACAATGTATAAAGAGGAATAATCAAAGAAAGGTCCCTAGTGTAGAATAAAAAAATTCATTCAAATCATCATTCATAATTTTCACACGTCTCACAGTCATACCTGTCACATTCAAAAACAATCATACAGAGTACTCAACAATCACTGGTAAAAGGTTTGTGTAGACCAGTGGGATGAGTACTGGGTCCGCTGTGTTTCTAATAGCTTTTCTTATTATTTACAACTATACACTTCGGTACAGAGGGTTATAAAGTTCAAATTTCAGACATGGACAGCGGTCTGCTGTCCATGTCTGGGTGTTAATGGAATTTGTGCACTTAGACCTTTTCTTTAAACTGTATGAATTGAAATTTGAACTTTATAACCCTGTGTACCAAAGTGTATAGTTGTAAATAATAAGAAAAGCTATTAGAAACACAGCGGACCCAGTACTCATCCCACTGGTCTACACAAATCTTTTACCAGTGATTGTTGAGTACTCTGTATGATTGTTTTTGAATGTGACAGTTATGACTGTGAGACGTGTGAAAATTATGAATGATGATTTGAATGAGTTTTTTATTCTACACTAGTGACCTTTCTTTGATTATTCCTCTTTATACATTGTGTTGTCATTTGAACATCAGTATTCATTCAAAAGTGTGTTCAAACAAAATTCTTTTTCAAAATAAACTGCTATTTAGTAGCACACAGATACATTGAACTGTGGTCTTTATATCTGTAAATTCATGTTTTGAAATCAATCATCAGTATTGGCATCTTTTTATTGTTATACAGTATTTGGCTCAGCCTTACTGATTAGAGCCGGCCCTATTTGTTACCAGTCTTCCAGATGAAGGCAAAGTTCAGGGGCGGGGGGCGCACAAGGCTGGGTTCAGGCAGGCCAGCACACAGGGCCATCCAGCTCAGAGGCAGTCCCTTGTGGCGGTTCCTCCTAGAGCCCAGCAGCAGCAGCAGGCCCCCCTCAAGTCAGGAACACAGAGAGAACAACTTTCATGGGGTCACAGCCCCTTCTTTTATACACACTTTTCCTTTGTTCATCCAGCACAGGGCTGGGGGAAAACCTGATGCAACTGGTTTGGGGGAGCTTTGAAGCACTTTGTTGTGCTCAGCTCCTCTCCCCTTTGTCAGGTGGGAGCTAGGTGCTCAGACGCACCACAGGGGGTGGAGCCAGCATTGTGGAGGGAAGGCACAATCCTATTCAGGTCCCAGGTGCAACTCCTCCCTCTCATCTACATGCAGATCTCCCTATTCACCACCGGGCAGTCCCATCCTGGCTCCTGGAGCCAGGCACACCATCCTGCCCCTGTCAATCACAAGCCAGACATGCACTCCACATCAGGCAGGCAGACACACAGCACACAGAAATGCCAACTTCTAAAAGTGGCACTTCTCCACCAGTCACAATAAATCTGCGCACACCATTGCGCAGCATTTATTCTCACGAGTTCACACATACTAAACTCGCCCCTGCACTCCTCTCATATCAGGAATTACCATGGAAACATATATCCCCCATGCATTCCTATGGGAGGGCAGACCAATCTCACCACACACACTCGGAGTGCGCACACACTTTACACTGTGGGACACAGTGCTAAAGTGCGCTGAGGCCAAAAACAACTAATATTAGGTCACATTAAAAGGCAAAAGTTTAGGGGTGAACCTGCCAAAAGGGCCAAGTCCAACACATACAGACACAGTGTGGCACACATCCTGTGTGCTATACCCACAGATACTGCATGGAATATATATAAATCACCCCTACTGCAGGCCTTACAGCCCTAAGGCAGGGTGCCTTATATTACATGTGAGTGCATATCTGCATGAACAGATATGCCCCTGTGATGTATATTTTTATTCCTAGACATTGCAAGTGAACAGGGAAGCCATCTTAAGTACATATGCTCAGTCAGCACTGGTCATTACGAGTTACCCAGATACATGATGGCTTCGCTGAAACCTATGGTGTTTGGTATCAAACACCTTGACTTAATCCATACTGATCCCAGTATTGTATTAATTATGGCAGGCACCCAGAATGGACATATGGGGTGGTGTCCCCTGAAACCTACTAGTCCTTTAGTGTGTTGGCCTACTGGCATTGTCCAGCCTGTCACCATAGATGATTTTCTGACCCCTGTAGGTGAGAGCCCACGCCCGCTGAGGCCAGGAACAATGCCTGCTCTGGTGGAAGGTGTTCAGACTTCCTCCTTGAATGTCTAGTGATTTAGCATATCAAGGCCAGGGTCATCAAAGCCCCCTGCAGCCTTTAATATGAAACCCCAGCTCCCCCAGTCCTGTTAGATGCCACCTGCTGCCCTGAGGCCCATTTGGCACCCGAACAAGCGGGAAATTCGCTGTTGCACCAACAGGCTAGTCACACCCCTAAGGGGGGCTAACTGATGTGCTCCACGAAAGAAGACCACCATCTTGTTTTTGCCGGAATTAGGAACTCTTGGACAGGGTTATGTCCACTCCACAAGTGGTCGTATAGGGGATGTAGTGACCCCAAGGGTAAATAGCCGATTGGCTACTACACTTCACTCCCCTTAACACACACAAATTCAGTATTTAGGTGGCCCCTTATTGCCAGGATCTCAGATTCGCGTGACTAAAGAAGGACAAAGAAGAGCCGATGAATGCAAGAAGAGAAGACTAGCTGTGGACTTGGCAGCAGATCCTGCGTTCCTGACTCGTCCTGCAACTGTACATCCTCCAAAAGCCTCAGAGTGTTGCCAGCACTTAGCAAACTAACCAGCATCTCCCTTGAAGTGGAGGAGCCACTTTCCTGCAAGCAGCGACCGCATTTTCGGTTCACCGATCTGCTGAACACCAGGTCCACTGACACAGCAGCCGCCCAGTAGGAGGTCATGGTGCTACAGTATGTCCGATCCATCTCCCTTCCAAGTTTGGAGACACCAGGACCCCCCACCACTAATACCTGGAGTACCTGATCCCTTGCAGCAGCCAAGGCTTGTTCAGTGTCCAGCTCGGACACCAAAACTGCCAAGACCGATGTACCAGCAAGGGACGTCAGCACCAGGGCAGCCATCATCGAGTGTGGCCCTGCTGTCCTGTTTAGTTCCCATCTCCAGGTCGACCTAACAAGCGAGAGCCTCCGACGTAAGCGACCCGCTGGACAAAACACATCTGCGCTGGAGCCCCAAAGCCCAAGTCCGAGCCTACTGATGATGCATCCTTACCCCAGAGATCCTCAAGGACCAAGCCTTCTGTGGGTTCCGACTGACTTTCCCCCACATGCACCATTTTTCTGTTATAAATTTACTCCATAGACTTGAGCTGTAGTGTTCGAGCCGACCTATGCGACCAGCACCTCTGCACCTGGACACACCTGGGGAGGTAAACCAAAACTGCTGATGGTTCTAGGGACCTTGGCCCCTACTTACCTTAAGTCCAGAAGCACAACCCTGCACCTCGATTGCAAGTACCCCTGTGCAGTGTATGATTCTCCCAGAAGATAACAATACCGTGTATGAGGCTCATGCCTCAAATCTGACAGCTGTATTTTCTGTATTCCTGAAAATCACTAAACTGCTAAGTACTTACCTAAACTCATAGATGTTGGTGTCTGAATTAATATAAAAAGCTTGTACTTTGCTCCAAGTACTTCAATCTCCTGTCGCAGGGAAGTGCCCAGTCTGGTATGGTATATTGCATACACTTTCCCTCCCGTACCATTGATTCCAATTGTTCTAGAAAAATTCTGAATGCCAATGATCTTCATTGCTCCAAGGTGTCCTCAGCAGCTATGATTCTCACACCTACTCCAATTGTCTAAACACCAGTAAGTCAAAATTCCCCTGAACAGGAACACTCTAACCATGCAAAAGAGAAGTTCTTTCCCCCAAGTCCTGGGGACATTCAGTTGACAGTATGGTTCCTGAAATAACCTAACGTGAGCACCTAAATCTACAGAAGGCTACATTATGTATCTTGAAGGAAGCACGGAGACCAACCACTAGAAAATGTTGTGCTTTATTTGAAAGAGGGACATATGACATTGTCCTAGTCCAATAACGAAACACATCTCAGAAAATGTAGTGGGCAAGATACAAACACTCACAGTGCATAAACCTTACATTTCCATACAAAGGATAAGATAATAACGAGGACTCACCCAAAAATCTTACCAAGGCCATCTCACCTTTTCACATTTATTTCTTGATTTTGAGTTTTATATAGCGCTGGCTAGACCCGAAGGTATCCGAGCGCTTTACAAAGGGTTCCACAAAGTTACAAAATTACATCAGTTACCAGTTACATCAGTTTCTATAAAAACATGTCAAGAGCGTAAAGACAAGATAAATGGAGCTTAGAAGAGAGGGGGTAGAGTAAAGGGGTAGGAGGGAAATAGGGTGGAGAGACAAGGTAGAGTCTGCCCAAAGTCCGGCTGGGTAGGTGACGGCCGAGGGGGAAGCCCACAGCCCATCTCCTCTATAGCTATTAGGTAGCTCCATCGGGCATTGGCCAAATAGCTAGGTCTCAATGGAAAAACATTTAAAAAGCATAGGGGATGAAAAAATGGAGCATAGAAGGGGAAAGGGGGTAGGGTAAAGGGGTGGGAGGGAGAAGGCGAGACGAAGGAGGGTCTGCGCAAAGTCTGGCTGGGTAGGTGACGGCCAAGGGGGCCATCTCCTGTATAGCTATCAGGTAGCTCCACCGGGCATCGTCCAAAAAAACTAGGTCTAGCGCATAACATAAGGATTGTTACAAATTCAATACAGGAGTTATTAACGAGCATGAAAAACAAGATCCACAGAAAAGAGAGGGGGGGGGAAAGCAACAGGCTTGGGAGAGCAGGGAGTCCACGGGAGGGAGTCCGCAGTGGACAAAGATGCGAGACATACGTTGAGTAGGTGATGGTCACAGCGGTGTGCCAGACAACAACGCAGGGAATAGAATAGGGCTGCAGCGCTTTGAATCAATCCTGGTGGCAGCGCTCGTTGTCAACGGAGTCTGGACGTTTTCAACCGAGCAAAACAATGTCTCCTCGTCCTCCCTAGACTTCCTTTTTAGAGTCGGGCTCCATACTTGGCAGTTTCTTCAAGTAGTTGACGTCGGTATCTTTAAGAAGAAGCTTTTCAAATAGGCCACACTTGTTGCATTAGTAGTGGTCTCCCACATGCTTGTGCTTCCCATCACATAAGACACGCTATCAATAACCTGGCTTCCCCCCCCGTTAGAAAAATCCAAACATCCTGTTTAAAAATGCAATAAAATATTTGATTGCGAACGATTCTGGTCTGCTAGGACTTTTCTAAGGTATACAAATATCTGCATCGTAATTCTTTACACACTGAGTTTGAGGCCCTCCACCTTGACACCTACTCCCTTCCAGGATATGAATGACAAAAAATGTTAGTGATCGCCTGTAACAAAGCAGTTGACTGTTGCTTTCTTTTAACCCTAAAAGCAAAGCACTGTTATCAGCATGATGCTTCTCTATGCTCTGTTTACATAGCTCGCTATGCTGGTGATCGGCCAGCTTGGAAGTGTGCGAAGTTTTGGCAGATAATAGTTTATCTGGAATCACAGTCTTTGGAAGTTAAGGAGCTCAGATTTGTAGGAGCCTTCTACATTTACAGAGAATTAGTTTAACCCCCTCTCTCTATATACCCCCATCCCCTCCAGTCTCGTATCGCCTCTAACACGTTCCCGTGGTGTACAAGATCAGGCATGCATAACCTCCCACGCTTGCTCAAATGTTCCTTCGCATTGTTTTCACAAGCCTGGAAGAGAGTGCATTGCGTCAGTAAGAAAGGCCCCTCGGTACCTATCCCAAATGGACTGTTTCAAGGAAACCGCTTTCTGCCACATCTCGCGCTTGCTCCAGTTGTTACGACCCAGGGCAGCTCTCTCTCTCTGATCAGTATTGTAGCTTCCCTCGTCTTGTTTCCCCAGTTACATCGGAGCATGAACAGATGATTTAATACTGTATTTAAGCTGTCTCCCATATGATTGTCCCAATTTTCAGTGCAGTACAGCATTTACTAATTTAATTTCTTTTGTCTTCGCTTTGGTAGTTGTAAATTAATTTTTATTTACAATTTCGTTTTGATAGTTGTTGGAGGCGCTTACAGCCAGATTCATCATCGGCATGTTTTGCGAGTCTGTAATAGCGAATAATAAGGAATCGCTATTACAGACTCGCAAAACGGGATTCAATATTTATTGCGATTCCTACAGCTTCCTTATTTGCGATTAGCTAATTGCTAATCGCAAATAAGGAATAACTCCCCATTCATTCCTATGGGCCTATAGGCCCATACGAATGAATGGGAACACATATCAATGTGCGAATCGCTGTTAGCGATTCGCATTTTGATTTTGCGATTTCAAGGGTGCAGGGACGTCCAATGGACACCCTGTTGCACCCCTGAAATGACATTGGGTGCTGGTGTTACGCACACACACGTCCTTGGGACATGTGTGTGTGTAACATACAACTTAGAAAAATGCACTTAAGTGCATTTTTCTAAGTTTACGCAATTTACCACGAGGTTTGACTTCGCGGTAAATAGCGGCCAAAATTTGCGAATTCGCAATTTTTAAATGTTTCATGAATTGCATTTAAGGAATCTCAAATAGAGATTCCTTAAATGCAATTCCTCGCAAATATGCGATTTCGCAATTAGCGATTTTTGCATTTGGGATGATGAATCCCAAATGCAAGAATTGCGCTCGCAAAGTGCCAGATTCTGAGAATCTGGCCCTTTGCGAGACGATTTTTCGTTCATGAATCTAGCTGTTAGTGGTTGACTATGCTGCCCTCCAAGTTTTAGTAGTGTGTTTTTTGTTACCTAATTCGCAGAACAGGCAAACAAGAAATGTGTGGCCTCTGCTGTAACTGACAAAGGAATTTGTGTGGAACAGGCAGACAGACCCCCTTCACTACACACTTATTATTTGTATCCTTATGTTTTTTCCAAATGCACTTTTTCTGCAAATTAAAGGTGGCCCGTCAACTTTCCTTTCACAGAACGGGAGATTGTATGGCGCATTTGGGGCAAGTGTTATTATTGCAAGACGCCCAATCGTTTCCGTCACGTGGGGCAGTGGCAGTGGGGTGGGAGGGTGCGGTGTTGAGGTTGGAGGGTCATGGGGAGATTCTAAGGATGCTGAAGCGGCAAAATCTGGGGACAACTGGTGCTTGGCAGTTTAAGAATAACTTGCAGTTGTAGAGAAGCCGAAATATACGCTCTTCGTTTTGACGGACGTGTGTGTTGGTGTGCCGTTTCTCTTCAAGGGATTTAACCAGGATGCCCCTTGCTGTATTTCTTAGGTTTCGTGATTCATACGTAACCTTTTTCGTCCTAGCCCAGAGATAGCCAGCTTCGTATATATTAAATAAAAAATGAATGAATGAAAAAAAATACTAGCAGACACATAGAGTGGCTTTGGAGCAGCCCTCTTTATTCATTGCTCTCTTCAAGTGTCAAATAACATTTTGCTTCTACCTACGGAGCGGCCAACATGGGGTAATTCATGGTCAGCTCACTTAAGTCCTTGGCTCTCTTGCACTGTGGGCGATGCATTTTGCCTCAACACGTGCACATCTGCCTAAAAAGATGTACGATTTAGGGCCAGGATAGATGCGCCAATAAATTACTTTAAACTGCTTCCCTCCATACAGGGCTTTAAGTTGGATGAAAAAAAGGGATCTCTCAAAGGGGCGTGGCCGAAGTAATTAGAGCGTGGCTTAAAACACAGTAGCTAAAAATCGGTGCTTAGCATTGTGTGCTGCCCGACTAGTATTTTGCTGCTTCTGTCATTGCATCCATATATATAATACAACAAGTAACATTTCACCTACAACAAGCAAGGCCTATTGGCTTTGTCAATGGTTGTTAGGATCATAAGATAAAAAAAACAACTATGTCTTTGTTGTTTATAATTTTGAGAATGCTTCAGTTCTAAAAAGATGAGACTTTGCAAGAACTATAACCAGTGTCTTTGAAGTTACATTAAAGGCAGTAAAGGGTGGTACTACTGCAGAGTTACGATGTTTTTGTATTCATCGAAGCAACTGCTGGTGCTCAGGGCCTGGCCCACTGAAAACCCTGCCTCCATTCTTTATCGTTTTTATATTTAGGTTTCGCCTAAGTGAAAGCTGCGCACTGCGCAGCTTTTTCACGCAGGTGAAAACCTTATGAGAACAATATGTGGCTTTGGAATACGCCCTCTGTTCCATTGGCTAGCTCCATAAATGGAGGCTAGCCATTGGAACAGAGATCTGTCCGTCATGGCCGGACCAGATTCGTGGGCGTTTCCGCGATTTCTTCCCTCTCCACCCTTTTCTGATCGTCATCGCGGCGGTGGGTGTGTGCTATTTTTTTTTTTTCGTGTCGGCCTGTTTTGTTCTTTTTAGAAGTGTCTGTTGCTGGAGTTGGCTGCAATATTTAAGTTCCCACGAAGCGGGTGCAGCGCCGAGGTTGCCGCAGCCTAGGAGGACGGTCGGGCGCAGCGCTGCGCGGAAGCCTCAGCTCTGGGCTATAATAAGCCACCATTTCCCGACGTGCCGAGTGTACAGAACAAAGGGGGCTCGGAGAGGAGGGCTGAGGCGAGGGAGGAGGGCCGAGGCGAGGGCGGGAGCGACCACTCTGTCGAGAGAGGGAGGCAGTCGTGAGCCCGCAGAGGCTCGCCTCAGCCGCCTCTTATCCCCTCGCACGGCTCGGGACATGCTTAATCGATTGTCTCGCATTCAAAGCGCCGTCCGCGCCGCCGAAACAAAGTGGCAATTACACATTCAAATGGCGGGCGCCCTCCTCAGGCGGGGGGCGGCGCGCGGGAGGGGCTTTTTTACCTCAGCCGGCTGCGCAGGAGCTGCGGAGCAGGGGTGTCCTGGGCCCGAATACGAGCAAGTACAAGGGCTTTCTCCTCCCGGCCCAGGGATGGAATAAAAACAGCTGGTTTTAGGGTACAGTGCCATTGCACCTGCCGAATCAATGCAGTACACGCGTGGGAGCGCAACGGAAGGAACCCGGGGTGTTTGAGTAAAGCCTGTGCAATTTAAGAAACTGAAGATACGTACATTTTGCACCAGATTACTGTTTTTGTAATAATTGGCAACCATCCTAAATTCCAGAGAGCATGCCGACCCTGGGCCCTCACATACATACCTATGAGACACTAAGCACTACATAAAAAAGTGCAGTGTCCGCGTCTACCCAAGATTCTACGCAATACTTATAGTTAAGGACGTCCACTGCCGTCATATTTGTAGCGCGAACCTCACACGCCTCTCCCAGCACTTACTACACAGGCCCAGCACTTACTACGCGGCAAAACTACAAACCACGCCCTATTAACTAGCACTACAAAAACAAGGTGTAGCGAAGCGGTGTGCGGCCTCCGTAAGTCTATGAAGCGCTATACAAGTTCTACAGTGGGATATGTTACTGTGAGTGGTGAGACTTGGACGAACATTCTCGCTAGCACCTAGAAGCATTTCAAGTATACAGTGTTCACTGTACAAAATCAGTAACAAGTAAATTGTTTTGTTTAGTGCTGGCTTGTGACCAAGGGGTCCCATAAATGCCAATGAGCTTACTAAATTTTAGTCAATCTTGAATTGTTAACATTGTTAGCTGATGATAGTATCCATGCCCATGTTACTTTTCCCAATTTGCCAACCGTGGGTCACCGCTGCAACCAGCGGTAAG
This sequence comes from Lissotriton helveticus, assembly GCF_964261635.1. Lineage (NCBI taxonomy): Eukaryota > Metazoa > Chordata > Amphibia > Caudata > Salamandridae > Lissotriton > Lissotriton helveticus. The sequence continues at coordinate 141,143,031 of NC_136071.1, read as the reverse complement.
CGTGTAACTCATTGAGTTTCCCAGCGCCTAACAGGCAGCATTCTTTTATGTCCCTCCACTGTTGCTCCAATTGACTAAATTAAGTAGCTACGAGGTCAAAACTAGTTGCCCTGTGTTACTTTATTTGCGTTTTTTCAACTAGGGTTATTTGTGAGCAGCAAAGTGCTGCAAATTTTTCACACTTTGGCACACCAGGGCTTTTGTTTTCGCCCTCTTCGCACTGTCGCCCCCTCCATACACGCACAGTGCTTGAAATTTAGAAGTGCAGGCGCCCACTGACTCACGGCACCAGTTTGCTACTAAAATGTGCTTGTACTATGACCTTACCTGCTGAGAAGCGCCGGTACTCCTTATCCTCGGTACCTTCACACGGACCCAACTGACAGGGTGCATGAATTGAACGTATCGAAACACCCGCCATTGCAGCGTAGCCATTTTCCAGCGGGCGAGAAGTGCTTTAAAACGCTTAAATATTTAGCATGCATAAAACCAGCAAAACTACCGCATCATGCTCTGTATATAAAATTAATATCCCAAAAAATTATCCGAAATATAATAAACATATATTATTGATACCTGTTACATTCTAGGGAAAGTTTATTTTGGAGGACTTGAGGTTTGGGTATCTGTTGCCAACCAGTAGGGTTGAATATATTCTGCACATTAGGAGGCAACCCATACATAGCAGTAACAGCATCAGCAAGGCTTCTGGCCTGGATCATTTCCAATCATGGACTTTTTTTAACGTTCTCAACTGTGGGCCGAGGGGGGCGGGCCAGACTGCATATAAAATAGCAAGATGGATAAATTCAGTCATTCATCCATCCAGTGTCAACAAATCCAGTGCCGTTATACTGCGGGGTAAAACACGTACTTATTACCTGTTCTTTTGGATGCGTTGGCACCACCGGATTGCGAAGACTGTAGCGCTTTGTGCACGTCACTATGATTTCTTTTCTAGTTACAAATTTACTTACTTACTTACTTACTCCTAGTTACAGTAAGTACATTTTAACATACATGCCAACACTTTCTGAGAGAAAAGAGGGAGATTAAAAAAAAAAAATGATCAGGCATAGAGAAAGAAAAAAAATGCGGTGCACTACCCTTCAGGAGCTGGATCCTGGCACTGCATACTCCGTGTCACATAAGATAGACCCTGAAGGAGAAGATTATCGAGGAATCGGGAGACCAGCCTTGAAATCGGTAGTTTCCCGTCGGAATCGGGAGGATTGACATGCATGTGTTAAGGAGCAAGCGCAAAACAGAGATACTGCAGTTCTTAGTCACGCAGCGGCCACAAAATATTCACAAGCTTATCACCGCTATACCTCACTTTCTATACCCCGAACACTTGGAGCTGCATTTTCCAGCAGCTCACAGAATAGACGTTTACATGCATATTTATGTATTAGGCCCTGCAGAGTATTCTTATTCGTCTAATACGCACCAGTGCAGGGGTTTCAAAACACACCACAGGCATGGAAGTGGCACTTGAACCCGCAGCCAGCACGTTGGCCACGAACGCGAGCGGCCTGCGCTGTCTGCACAGAGCGCGCGCCGACGCCTCCCGCGCGGCGCCGTGTTGAGGTTTGGGTATCTGTTGCCAACCAGCAGGGTTGAATATATTCTGCACATTAGGAGGCAACCCATACATAGCAGTAACAGCATCAGCAAGGCTTCTTCAGGTAAACGATTTTGTGTTTTTTCATACTTTTCTGTGTAAAGTAAAACACATCAATGTTTTACACATAATTCAAAGAAGTTAGAAAAGACCATTTGTCAAAAGCAATACCAAAAGCTCAAACTTTAACAAAGGCGAAACCATTGCATTGTAAATGCTTGTTCAGTCTTGTGTGTTAAAAACATATATTTGCAGAACGGTTCAAAGCCAATAGTTCTTTTTCTGTGAATCATTAAGAATCCTCCTTTTCTGTTCTGTGCTTCAAAGCTAAATTATGGTTTCAATGCATGCTCCTAATACACTTGTCCGCTAAGAAGCACCCGTACTGTCTTATTACAATTATTTGCAATGGTGAATTCTTTTTATTGTAATTAAAAATGCTTATTGGAAGTATATAGCCACCATGTTTTGCCTCAGCATGACATCTTTAATTTTTTGCACCATGTGGCATGTGTAGGCAATATCAAACAAGCATTTGCAATGCAGTAAGTCTCGCATTTACGAGCCTTTGAGCAATTGGCATTGTAAATGGCAATGCCTTTTATTTATGTGTTGGTTTTCAAAACATAAATTAAAAATGCATTGCCATTTACAATGCCAATAGCTTAAACTGTCGCAAATGCGAGACCTATTGCATTGCAAATGCTTGTTGTGATTATGGTCAACATCTTACAGGGGCTCGCCTATGTTGAGTTCCACCCGGACGGAAATACCAGTTTGAAATATTGTATTTGGTTGCCTCGTTGTTTAAGCTCAAAGTTTAAAGAAAACAAAGACACTTCTGGATCCGGCCACAAGATGGCAGAATTGTGCAAAGCATGTGAATCTAGAAGCGTTGCAAGTTACAAAACCAACAAACGCAGGAAAGTAACTAGTTTAATGTGCAGGTTGAGTGATGCGAATAAGTCGGGCAATGGAGATGGTCTTAGAAACAGGTGTTTGGAAGCAAACTGATAAATCATATCCAAGTTTAGCAAGGAGATGTGGCATAGCAGCTACAGCTGCCAACTTTGGAACTGAGGAACCAGGGTCCAATCCCTGGCTCGGCACAACATCCGGTGATTCTGAGTAAATCATTTACTTTACCCGCGAATAAAAAAAATGTGAAACTAGTTTGGTTCTCCTGTAAAGTTATGTGGTGCGCAGTTTGCACTATATAAAACTAAATAAAAATCGGATGTTATTTAGGCTAGTGCTTTTTAGTAATAGTGGCTTTACCAAATATTAATATTTGAAACTAATTCTACCCCTTTCAGTTATGATTGCTTTTTCATTTGTTTTATGATTTTACTACAGGCCATTCACATGGAGACTGACCCTCAAACCATCAGTGCCTACCTGATCTATCTTTCGCAGCACGCTCCAATTGAAGATCAGGGTCAGCATAATGACCTCACTCTGGTGAGAAAAATATGACTTGAGTATTTTGTCCAAGAACTGTTTTTTTACAAAGTATTTCAAGCATTGATTTCCGAAGAGCTCCACAAGTGTCTTGATATAGTTTAATCCCTTTGTAGATCCACAGGCAGTACTAAATATTGTTGCTTCCACAAACCTATTCAATCACTGATTGTAGATTTGCAAAATTTACAAAATTAATACAGTCCCCATTGATCACTGAAATTCATCAGATCTCATTGTCTGATCTTCCCTTTCAAAAATATCAATAATGAACTAGACCGTTTTTTGTTAATTGTATTCCAACGTCCTTGAAAAACCCTGTAAACTTGATTCTGTTATGGATACAGTGTACTAGAAAAAGCATATTGTCTTTAAATTGTTCTGTGTTGTGCTCATTCCAGCTGCTAGATGAAGCCCATTCTTTCCACTCACACAAACACGAGCAGACACACATGACCCACATACAAACTTGATATCTTAAAGGATGGCAGATCATATCTACCTTATTACTAGAGCCTCTATTTGTTTTATCACTGCAGGATGTGGCCAGATTAATAGTGGAACGATCAACTATCATGAATCACCTCTTCTCCAAGTTAACCTACTGTCCCGAATCTGATGCTGTGCTGGCCGCCCTATTGTCCATCTTCTCAAAATATGTGAGACGTATGCGCAAGAGTAAGGAGGGTGATGACGTTTACAGCTGGGTAGGTATGACTGCTCTCGCATCCTTGAATCCTGGTATGTTTCTTGTTTTTTATTTTAAAAAGAAGTCTGTAGGGTTCTTCTCTCTGAAATGTGTTTGGTTCAATTCACTCTAATTGGGTTTCATTAATAGTTGATAAAAGTCTGTGTTGGTGTTCAACTAACTCCTAACGATGCACAACAAAACGCTTTTTACATCTTCGATCTCGTGGTTAATCAAACGATTTTCCAAGCCAACTCCACCCAGATTAACCTAGCATTAGTGGGGAGGGTACAGTCATGAATATCTTTGTGAAGACTATTTTCTTTAAGGGGACAAAGTCTGTTTCTAGTCTCCACCATATAAAGAATATTGGAATGCTGAGAAGCAGGCATTCTCACTTGGATCTGATAACAAAAGATTTTGTTTTTTACTTCAGTCGTGTTTTTGCGACTAACTTCATTTTCTACAAAACACCACTTTTCCGGCTATTGCTTGGATATTTAGGTAGTTCCCCACTGGAAAACAATAAACAACTGTAAGGGGTGGTGACTCCCATCTACTTATACCACAGTCTTGTGGTGTTTGTTAGAATTCCCTTGTGCAGTGTGACTTCAATATAGATTCACACATTGTGCATAATTCCTTTATCTAGCAGTTCCCCCGTGGACTCGAGTTTTGTATTGTTTTGAAACTTAATCAATTTAAGTGTCAACTCCAGGTGAGTTCTGAATTGCTGAATATGCTGCTGATTTGTGTAGGTGGTGTTAGGTATGCTGCAATTACCAAGAGTGATCCTAAATAGCAAAGTAGTGGAGACGTCTGTTGGCTAGATACACCAGATATAGTAAGAAGGCCATTTCTTGATCAGTTTCTGAACTTATCAAGAGGTTACAACCTCAGCACCATTAACAAACATTGAATCTTTTGTACTTCATCTTGATCAACCCTCATTACTGATTTGAATGCAATCTTCTGGAAGGTTCAAATGCCATATTGGAATACCTCATAAAATAGATATTATGTTTTGGGTGGTCAGGTTAACCTAGAGAATAATCTGTCTGTTGCTGCAAAGAAAGTCAGACCTGCAGGACATCAGATGGGAGATTATTGTAATAGATTCAGGTGCCATACTTGATTTGCCTTATTGATTTTCCTCGCACTTGTAGATTATTGTTGTTCCTGAATTACATAATTTCTTCAGTGTGAGTCTGGTCTGCGGCATCGGTTATATGGTTTACAAGAATTGCTTTCACCAGTATTTCCAAAGTGCATAGCCCAGGAAAGTTGAATATGGGTGCCTGGATTTGGTAATTGTGCCATTTTGTCTTAATGCTACTATGCAAATGAGGCTGCCTACAATTATTTTCAAGCTTCAGAAAGCTGGCGAGTGACCTCTGCTAGAAGCTTCCACTCACAATATCCTGTGAAGTGCCTGTTTGCACTTTTTCAGTGAAGCTCCCACTGCTGAGCGCTATGCCCCCCTTGACAACACAATCAACACTGTTTCACCATGTTTCTTGATGTGAAACATGCTGGTTGTCTTGTCTTCCTGGATCCAATGGCATATTGACATAATGTTGTATTTTAAATTTTGTGCTAGACAAATATCATAGCTAAAATATCGATTACCACAAAATCGTGCGATTAAGTATACGTGGGTATAGCTTTAGTTCTTCCAGAATCGAATCCACAAATTGGGGCCCTCAATAAATATGGACAGCACCCAGTTCAATTAAAACAAATTCTGAAATCCAGAGGAAATACCCTAGTGAACTAAGTCATTGGTGTCAATGTATTTGTTTCTTGTTTGTTTTCCCCAACTTCTTTTATGCCACACTGAAAACACAAAATGTAAGAAATTATAAAGCTATACATATTTTTGTGGGAGGAGTGATGCAAGACATTAAGTCATGAGCATTCACTATGATTCGATCTTTCAGTCACTGATGTCTCGAATCCAGTGTTCCTAATTGATCACTTATATTTGTGTTACGTATGGCTGTCATAGAGAGCCTCTATCCTTTATTTCCCTTTCTGAAATTCATACGTCCTTGCTATGAAATCACACCATTTGATAAAAAAAACTGGTTATCAACTGTTGTGACATCCTAAGAGTGAGAGGATGCCTATGATGAAGCATGACACGATAATGTGTGTGAGGCATCCTCTTCCACTAAGAATGGCCTTCTTGTTTTGAAGGGTCCAACATGACCTGTAGTTAGTAGCTTCTGATCCCAATCTTGGGCTCCAACTCTGTGTGCTTGTTAGGCAAACCACTTCCTTTGCGGTTAATGTGACATCATAAAAGGCCTTCCAGGCCATGTGACGGGGATCTCTGAGAGCCTGTCAGCGCAGCTCTGCTTGTCTACTTTGATTGACAGCAGAAAGCACAGCTGCAGGAAGGGAAAGGAAGGCACATAGTGAAAGAGGGTCTTCGTCGCTATAGTATTGTTTTCTTCTTAACTCGGTCTATTCATAATATTTAGTAGCAGTAGCGTCTGCTACTGATCGGGAAAGGTGGGGCGGGGCTGAGGGGGAAGGGGTGCGTGACGGAACGAAATAGCAAAAAAAATAAAACCACTTACCTGGGCCAGCCGCTGCCTCTTCTCCGTCCTCTTGTTCCTGTCTTCGCCAACTGTAGGAAGGAGAAGGAAGCACCCGGGCTCCCAGGCTCCCCATAGCCAATCCGGACGCTGCAATGCAGTGTTGTGATTTTTCTCAGCGCTGAACCACAGCACTCAGACTGGGCTGGGGATGCTTTGCATGGTCCTCAACAGGCTGTGTAAAGAAAGCTTGGTGGGGAACATGCAAAGTGCGCAGGACTGTTTGGCCGGCCCGAGAAGGCCGGCAAACCAGTTATACGTACTTAACTGCTTGCCTGCGGCAGGAATTCCAGCCCGGTGCTGGACATTCCAATTGCGGGCGTGGTGGTAACGGAACCATTCCTTCATCAGCACAGCCCAACCGTGACTCATGACGGAATGGTTCCATCACGAGCATGGAAGGGGTTAAGAAGTGCAAACCACTCTCCCTGCTCTGGCCAGCCCCGCCCCTCCCTGAACGCCAGTGACTGACTTCAGTAGGAAAAATAAAATGAATAATAACGATAATGACTGTACCTCCCAATGCTTGAAGCTAGAGTGTGGTCTGTTTAACAGCTGCAAAATGCAGTGTCCTCACTGGCTTGTGACATGGCGTAGAAACTGTCTTTTGTGGTTCTGCTGTATAGCGGTAGGCTGTGTCCTTGTACGTCTAGTGTGACGTACTTCATACGATGAGTATTGTAGGTTATTCTGATTCTGGTGCGCATGCAGGACTTTGTGATTACAGTGTGTTTGGCATGTTAAAAATCACTATGTTTACACAGCTTTTTTCATATATAAATTCCGGTGCACATGAATTACTTTTACATTTACATCGTATGGCACAGCTCTCGGGCCGCAGCACATGGACGACTCCTTGGGACGATTACGAAGTTCACACCCAGGGTGACACAAACCTTGACCATTATTTCGTTGGGGGCATCTTCTGTGAATGGTACCATAGTCTACTACAAGGCCATTCATAAAGCAGCCATATTCCACACGGTGGACTTGCAAGTCCACCAAGAGAAAGCCGATTTTGTCATTGAGACATTGTCTAAGTCAGAGCTGAAGGTACAATTTCTGCCAATAATAAAGACTATGCCCATGTCCGCCCCAGAGGCACCCAGGGAACCCGTTAAAGCAAGGGCTCGGAACAACAAGGGTAGAGAAGAAGTATAAACCTTCCCACAATGACCCTGTGTAAAACAGGAACCTTGTCTGGCTCGACTCCCTGATGATGCACACCTCCCACAAGTGGGCTTAAACCAAACGGGGATGCCCTTCTGCTTGATAAGGAGAGCAAAATGCTGGATGCAGTTGGAAAGCGGGTAGCTGTAGGGGCGGTTACCATCTGCTGCTGCAGAGCAAATTTCGTGGGACCCATCTCCCAGTATGAGAGGGCCCTATGGGAAGAAGTGCAGAAGATGGCCAAATATTTCCCAAAAGTATTCAGAAAGATGAGGGAAGAGATGGAGTCTGAGGGCAAGACCATTGCCAATGCCACCATTCGTTGTGCTCTAGATGCTGCAGACATATCCTCCGGGAGGAATTGGGTGTTTACCACCTTCCTCGTAATTAGACACCATGCCTGGTTCCGTGTTTTAGGTTTTACGCCAGAGGTCCAACATCATCTCCTCAACTTGCCCTTTAATGAGGGCCATCTATTAGAAGCCCTGGTTGTTGAAATGAGGATAAAAATGGAGACCAATATCACCAAACTTAAAGGTTGCCCTTAAAATCTTGGTGTCCAAAGTAAATTTAAAAGATCACTGTTGACATTATTGGAAGAAATCAATTAGACATTTGACTGAAAATAAACCTGCTTGTCAACCTTCATACAAACAGGCAGTCGCTTTACCACTACGTGCTAATGCTCGAGGGCCAGAGTGTGTACCGTTTACCAGCTGCAAAAATTAGTGTCCATACTTGTTCATGTGGAATCTGGCAAGGAAGCAGTCTTTCATGGTTCTTCAGTACAGCGCTAAATTGTATCATCTTATGTCTTTTTTAAAAAAAAAACTTTTTTATTGAGAATTTTGTGTTTTTATACAGGCCAGTAGAAGAAACAAAGCAGTACATTATACAATAATAGAAAGCGAGAGAGTTAAGATATTCACACACTATCAAATAATACAGCATGTATAGCTCATCCCATAATTAGGTATAATCAAATACCATAGACTAGCTCATAAATGTTTTACTCTTTAGACCAGTTCATCAACGGTGTCCATATTTTCAACTCCATACTCTTTTTCTTCCTCCCCTTGGTCTTATATATAGCCAGCTCAAGGTTATATTTAGCAAGTAATCCTGCCCGCCAGGTCTCAAAGGAAGGGGGAGAGATGGGATGTATGACGTTACAACGCAGGCTATTACAACGCCTGCCTTTACAACGCAGTTTTTACATCGCAAACCTTTACAACGCATAGCGCTTAGAGGTGCTGGATAGTGAAAAGTTTAATTTTCTATTCCAACTCCAGTCCCCGTGGACACTAGGGAAGGTGTTGGATAGAAAATTAAACGTATTCCCTATCCTAGAGCGCCCCCCAGCGCAATGCGTTGTAATGGTTTGCGTTGTAATGACCGCGTTGTAATGGTAGTGCGTTGTAAAAGTTTCGTTGTAAAGGTTGTTCACCGGAGAGATGCTAATCCTTTCCCGAGTAATGCAAGAGCGGATAACTGCCATACAAATAAATAAAATGTGTTTTCTTTCTATGGGCATTACTTCGGATGTTACCCCAATCAGGACTAATTTCCTGTAATGGAGACTGCCGATTGCAAAACAATAGTCAAACATTTTTCAATAGAAGAAAATAATTCCTTTAATTTTGAACATGAGAAAAACATATGTTTTGCATCTGCGGCGATCTCTCCACATCTACTACAAGATGTTCCCACCGACGCCTGCCATTTCGAGATTTGACTGGGGGTATAATAAAGATAAAAAATTACCATATAATGTTGTGATCTAGAGCGCCATGTAATTTGATTGAATCAGCTAAATTAACAGATTCCAATTCCAATTTTGTAGCCCACTTTCTTTCAACTATCTCCAAATCATCAAGACAAGTTTCCTGCAACAGTTTATAATACAGACCAATTAGGGTTTTCTTGTATAGGCTATCCACAATAGGAATTCTAATTAAGGTGATTTTAATTTATTAATGTAGCTGTGAATTTGCAGGTAATTAAAGTAGTCAGAGCCAGGAAGATTGTATTTCTCCTGTAGAGCCTTAAAAGACAATAAAGACCCATTAGAAATTATATCGGCAAGCCAGCAGATACCCTTCAGGCGCCATCTAGGCATCACATTATCTCGCCATATTGATGGTAACAAGTGTGAAGCATCAAAAGGTGTGTATAATGTTACATTCGGCATTCCTATCTGACGTTTGAATAATCTCCACACCTTGTATGCTGATTTTAAAACCTTGAATCTCGTCTTTTTAAAATAACTGGGCTCAATTATTTTTGTTAGAGCAGCTCTGCACTCCTTTCCCAAAGCAAATTCATATATAGAAGGGGAATGACCCGGAGCTAGTCTTGCTTTATCCCCAATCACTAGTGGTCCCATATACTGTAAAGCCGCAGCCAAGTAGTAATACAAAAAATAGGGAATGCCCCACCCTCCTCTTTCTTTGGATAAAATCATTTTTTTATATGCTTGTCTATGTCGTTTATAGCTCCATAAGAACCTAGCCGACATTTTCTCTAACTCTTTAAAGCAACTGAGAGGGAATTCTAAAAGTATAGCTCGAAACATATATAACAAGCATTGAAAATGCAATAGGTCTCGCAATAGAAAAGTTTGACCTTTTGGTGTTGCAAATGTAAATTTTTCTTTTTTTGTTTATATTTTTTCAATAATAAAAGTATTAATTTTGTTTTTTGTAAAGTGAATAGTTATAAATCTACCAAATGTTACATTTTATGCAGAATGATAAAGCTAGCTTTATAATTTATTCCCCAAAAGGATAATGCAGCAGGGAAGAAATCTCCAACATGTCACTACTAGCGGCGTCATGTGACGTCATGCACACTTTGACCACATCCAGGTAGTAGGGTTGATCTGCTGAAAGGAACAGAGGTAAAGAAATAAGGAAGGAAAATAAATGACATTTTTAAAAAAATGAAGAAAAATAAGGAAAAAAATAATTCACGATGGACACAAATAAAATAAAGAAATGAAAATCGAAAAGGACAAAAGGAACTACAGAAATAGACAAAATAAGCTATTGAGGATGAGCGATGTAAAAGAATGATTGGGAGGCAAACAGAAAATAAATATAGACATTGCAGATAAGATAGCTCAGAGGACGAAAGCACTGATTGCGGAGAGCTGTCTAAAACTTTAAAGTCACATCTTGGAGTCCTCGTGGGTCAAATTAGTCTTAGCTTCTTCCGAGGTGGATAAACAGCACAACATTGAGGAGCAGAACTACAAACATTCTATTCCAACAGCGCTAAATCGTTATGTAAACATGATGCACAGACCCGGACTTGTAGAGGAATACAGCCAGCTCGGTTGGGAGAAACATTGCAGAGCGAAGCATTCGAGCTAAGACTGCAGAAGAGAAACAGATGGGCTGCAACAGTCACGGAGAGACGGCATGAAATAAACAAGCAAAAGTGACGTGAAACTCATCACGATCATGAACAAAGGAGGGTGGGGGGGGCGGGAAGAAGGGGAAATGGAAAATTAAACTGATGAGGAGGGAATGCGTGGGGGGATGAAGAGCAACACGGTGGGTGGAGGGCTGCTAAAATGCAGATCGCTTAAGCACGCGAAGAAAAACAAGTTAAAAGAAAAGGAGACACGGCCTGCCGGCCGTGAAACTGAAAGCACGGCCGGCCGTGAAAGCCTTTGATGCAGCAGGGGGCGGAGCGGGAAGAGCTTACAGCCGTGTGTAGACCAAGCAATCAAATGCGCTCATAAGGTTCACGTACTTGCAGTCCACGCATACACTCTGCATAGAGTTTGAAAGCACAAATAAAAGTAAATAAACGAGATGTAATACTAGAATGGGGAAAGAAAGGGAGTGATGGGGAGCGAAGGAGAGAACAGGGAAAAGAACAAGTTAAAAGAAAAGGAGACACGGCCGGCCGGCCGTGAAACTGAAAGCACGGTCGGCCGTGAAAGCCTTTGATGCAGCAGGGGGCGGAGCGGGAAGAGCTGCTGGCGGCACCAAGCTGGGCAACAGATGGCTGGCGATTTGATGCTGTGCACGCGCATTTTAACTCATTGCGCTTGCGCATTGAGCTAAAAGCGCACATGCACTTCATCAAATCGCCAGTCTGGTTAAACTCTGTTTAAGCCCCTATAGTCTCGCTCCGCTCATTGCGCATGCGCATTGACAGGCGAGACCTAAAAACTTAGGAAGGACCACCATTTTTAAAATATTGGCCCAACCAGTTAGTGAAAAATGAAGGTGGTCTATTCTTTCCAACATTGAGTTCATTTTTTTTAGGACTGAATTAAAGTTAATACTTGTAATACCAGACAATGAGGTGCCAATTTTGATACCTATCATCTTATGTCTAATGTGACGATGTCATATAAGGAGAGATGAGTATTGCTGTTCCCATCATTCTGATCCCAATGCACAGGGAGCTCCTTGTATTTACAGTGCGTTTGACATCTTACAAATTACAGTTTACTCACATTGGTGGTGTTCTAGTTTCTTTTCTGGGTGCAAATGCAATGCTTTTATATTTGCAGCTTAATCGATGTGTTCCAATTCACTTCCTGCCCATAAGTGAATTATATTTTGAAGTTCTGAGATTTCATTAGGTCCATTGATCACATTGTTGAACAGCAAGATGAGACTTGCATTGTGGTGAGCCATCTTCAGAGTTAGTTATCAGATCAGTCCATGTCTGAGTTACTGACTATTAAAAGCTCCTTTGGGAGAAGCATCTGCAAATATTAATGCAAATTACCACAAATATTTGTTATTGGTAGAGTTTGCCAGTCGCAAATAATTTCATACCTACACCAGGTTAAAAAAAACTCCCATGCCAAATATTTCTAGCTGATGCCTTTGTGGTAGAAAAAGCCACAAAAATTAGTCTTCCCGTGGCACATTTGTCTTTCGCTGTAATGCTGGTTTTTCTATTTGCCAAGATATTTGTTTTCAGGGTCTTGTTCGCACCTTTCTATTAGGTATTTATCTTATTTCTATCTAGTTTAGTTGAGGCTCAGTTCCATTTTTTCGAGCCCTAGTGCTTTCTCTGTTAACAGGTGAATAGTTACACAATTTATATGTATATTTAGCTTCCTATGCTAATCATCTACATGATGAGATTTGCTAGCATGGAGCATTTATAGGAAAAATAAACATTTCTCATAGTTATGATATTCTTGCTTCTTATCTTGTTTGTTCTCATATTGTTTGCAGTCAGAGTCTCAAGATCAGGTGTTCCTTCGCTGGACCAGTGGGGAAGCAGCCACCATGCACATCCTAGTTGTACATGCTATGGTCATTCTGCTTACACTTGGACCTCCTCAAGGTAAGAAGTACTTTTAGATTGGATAACATGAAGGGATAATTTTCTGGAAAACAATTGACAAGCCCATTCCAATGTGTGTTTAATGCAGTATCCATAGGTTGTGAAAAATCAAGTAAATTAAATTGTTTATTTGGTTGTGTCTTTAACACCTTAGGAGCTTCGTAAACAAACCTCCCCAGTGCTGCGCTGTCCATTATCCAGTGCTGAACTGGACGTCCAGCGGTCGCACGCAGCACTGGGGAGGTAGTGCCCGTGACGACCGTTGGCCGACGGCAGCACCTAAAGGGTTAAAACACATGCAAGTGTCAAGCTATGCCTTACCTTAAGCACACCAGTGGGTTAACTAATTCCATGGCTAAGGCATTTCTGGACAGTATGGCTGCTCTCCAGATTACACAGAAAGGCTTTGTGCCTACGCATGAAAAGGGCCATCTTCTTGACGGTGTTTTCAGCAATGATAATAGACTGGAAGTAGGGACTCCATTACCTCTTACCTGGACAGACCACTATCTAATACCTATTCAGTGGACCCCAGCTACGCCATCTCAGCCCTCTCTTCGCACCACCCTTTTTGGAAGAGATTGGTCCAAAGTCTCCCCAGACCAATGGGCCAATTTACTTTCGGCCGCCCCTCCCCAAAGGGCAACAGACCCTGCAGTGCAATATGAGAATTACATCAAATGGCTGTGCACAGCCCTGGACTCTATTGCACCTATCAAAGCCCTTAAAGAAAAAACTAAGTCCAAGGAATCACCTTGGTACACTCTTGAACTTAAAGAACTAAAAAGGGCATGCAGAAGATCTGAAAGAAACTGGAGGATTTCTCGTAGTAAGATAGACAAAACAACACACCTTGAGGCCATTAAAAAATATAAATTAGAAATTAGACGATCCAAAATTTTATACTTCGAGGAAAATTTTTTAACTGCCTCCAACTCTTCTAGAGAAATCTTTCAGATAGCAAAATTCCTGGTTGATGTCCCCCTGGTTCCTGCTGACCCAAGCACAGCTCAGGCCCGCTGCGAAAGTCAAGCTGAGTATTTCTATAGTAAAATACAAAAAATTGCCTCAGCTTTTAGCTCACCTAATCTATCCCAGGATATGGGAGCCAGCTCATCTAATGTCACGACTCCAACATTAAATGAGTTTCCACTGCTGGATGAGAACTCCCTTGGGACTATTATGATGAAAATGAAATCAGGATCTCCTACAGACCCTGCCCCTCCCTATCAGTTAGTACAAATTGAGCACATTGTCAAACCTGTTATCCTCAATATACTAAACTCATCCATTTCCACAGGTTCTGTACCCACCGCATGGAAATGTGCACAGGTCAGGGCTTTGCTGAAGAAACCCACCCTGGATCCAGGTAATATGGTCAACTATCGGCCTATTTCCCTCCTTCCGTGGATCAGCAAACTCTTAGAAAAACATGTCAACTCATCTATTACCCAATTTTTAGAGAACCATCATCTTCTCCACGATTCCCAAGCGGGCTTTCGCCCAAAATTGGGAACTGAGGCGGCCCTCCTGGCGGTAACTGAGCTGGCCAGGAAGCAAATGGATCAAGGCGGCACTACAGCAATTATGTTCCTCGACCTTAGTGCCGCCTTCGATACCGTTAATACCAGCATTCTTCTTCACCGCCTCAATCGGATGGGAATCTCTGGGAAGGCCTTGCATTGGCTCCAGTCATTCCTGGAAAATCGATCCTTCAGGGTAGTTGAGGGTACCATTCACTCACAAGTCTGGCCCTTGGATCAAGGTGTACCTCAGGGCTCTTCATTGAGCCCTACCCTTTTTAATATTTACATGCAACCGTTAGCTGACATAGTGCACTCTTTCGGCCTTGATATAATCACCTACGCCGATGATACACAATTAGTGGTATCTATGAACCAGGCAGACTCTTCCTCATCCAACTTAAGTAACTGTTTGGTAGCGGTAGCTCAGTGGATGGCCACCTCGCATTTAAAATTAAACGGCGAGAAAACTGAGCTCATGGTGTTGGGCAATTCAACCATTCCCAGCCCTCTGTCAGATTGGCCACCGTGCATGGGTCCCATACCCCAACCAAAGTGCCACATAAAGAGCCTAGGCATTTGGCTAGACTCCAATCTCAGCTTTATGCAGCAAGCTACCACTCTCTCTGCCACATGCTTTGGACTAATGCGTATGCTGAGAAAAGTGTTGCCCCTTCTCCCCTTTGAAGCCCGCAGAATAATGGTTCAAGCCATTATTCTGTCCCGCCTAGACTACGGGAACTCGTTATATCTAGGTGCCCCCGCATTTACAATAAAAAAACTACAGGTGACCCAGAACGCTGTAGCCCGCCTCCTGTTGGGCCTCAACAAACGAGAGTCAGCCACCACTGCCTTGAAGAAACTGCACTGGCTCCCTGTTAAGGCCAGAGTGCTGTTTAAATCTCTTTGTCTTATGCACAAAGCTATGTGGAAGAATGCCCCCACTATGATTTGTTCTTTGGCAATACCCTATCTCCCTCACAGATCCCTAAGATCCAGCACTGCCTTTCTGGCTACTGTTAGCAAAATCAGACGGACCAGATGGGGCGGACGCTCCTTTTCTTGGAATGCCGCGAAAGAATGGAACTCTCTGCCCACCTCCCTTCGCAGTGAGCCTAGTCTTTTAAAATTTCGGAAGGATCTGAAAACTTATCTGTTCATTTAATCCCTTCCCTTTTAGTATGACGGTACTTAGCGCTACGAGGCCTCCGGGTTGTTTGCGCTTTATAAAACCCGATTAATAAT
This sequence comes from Lissotriton helveticus, assembly GCF_964261635.1. Classification (NCBI taxonomy): domain Eukaryota; kingdom Metazoa; phylum Chordata; class Amphibia; order Caudata; family Salamandridae; genus Lissotriton; species Lissotriton helveticus. The sequence continues at coordinate 141,127,395 of NC_136071.1, read as the reverse complement.
AATAATAATAATAACTCTTAAGACTTTTAAATAAACTGGTACCATGAATTATTGTTGGAAGAAGGTGGCGTGGTTAACATTTTTAATGTTCTAAAATAGGCCTTAATAAATTGAGCATCTTTACACATTGGGTGTAATTTCAAAATGAATAGTCAAAGTAATTTCAAATACCAGGAATATTTAACTTCTTATACAGCGCTTAATAGATTAATTTCAAATAAACGAAAAATGTGTAAGGATGTTACCAATATAGAAGGAGGAGCTAAGATGGCCAGCTCTGGTCAAAGTAGAGGTAGTTGGTATACTCCAGTCTGAATCCAACGATCTCAGAAATGACCCATCTTTTGTCAACCTTATTATGAACAAGTATGATTTTCTTAAGTAATTTCAAGCAATAAAAGCACTTTGACAGTAAAGTTGACACTTAATTAAACATGTACAAATCTACAATTGTTTTTGTTTTCAGGTTTTTAAAAAGTTCCACTGGGGATGGGAAAGGACCTAATTCAACTCACCAATGATTATCAAGATATATACGTCTTCTCTGAATTTGAATTTAAAAAGCTTATATAGCGCATCGTACACCATTACGGTTTCTTGGCGCTTTAACGGCTTGCAATAACACAAAAATGGACCATTTAGAGTGGGAAGGCCTGAGCAAACAGAAAGGTTTTCAGGTCCTTACGAAAAACAGAATATTGTTTAGAGCTTCGGAGGTGGTCCGGCAGGGAGTTCCAGAATACCGGGGCTAGGAAGGAAAAATTAGAGCCTCCCCATTTTTTCCTGGTGAAGCGAGGAACTTGTAGGAGGGACCGATCCGACGAACGAAGTTGTCTGACGGGAACGTAGTTGGTTAGAAGTGATGAAATGAAGGCCGGGGCCGTTCCCTGTCGTGCCTGAAAGACCATGCACCCCATCTTAAAAAGTGAGCGTTGCCGGACAGGCAGCCAGTGTAGTTCCTTCAAAAGAGGTGTAGAATGATGGAACCGGGGAAGGCCATACACCAGCCGGGCTGCTTGGTTCTGCACAAGCTGAAGTTTGCGGAGGCTGTATGCCGGAATGCCGTTGTAAAGGGCATTGGCATAGTCTAGCCGGGAGATGACCAGGGCAGACATAATGAGTTTGAGTGCCAACGGGGAAAAGAAACGGGAAACAGTACGGATAGTTCGGAGCATAAGAAAACAAGAAGAGACAACAGCAGCAACCTGTGAATGAAGGGTGAGCTGGTGATTAATTTTTATACCCAATGTTTTTACCGTAGAAGAAGGAAGGGGAGGGGTACCAAGAGTGAGGGGCCAAAAGGAAGAGTTCCATGGACTGGAGGAGCCACCAGTAAGCACCAACTCGGTTTTATCCGGATTGAGCTTCAGATGATTGTGGCTCATCCAGTCCCTGATAAAAATCATAATAGACTGAAAATTGGAAATAGCGTGAGGGGAAGAAGAAAGGTCGAAGACCAGCTGGAGGTCATCCGCATAGTTGTACACAGCGACCACCAGCTGTTGAAGTGCAAAGATCAAAGGATAGATGTAAAGATTGAACAATAGAGGAGAAAGAGAGGAACCTCTCCCCTTAACCCTAACACTTTGGGCTTCCCGGGTGTAAGCTTCTGACATTTAATACCCACATACTCTCAGAAGCATCTCATGCATGGCTAGAGTTATACGTCAGGTGCTGGGTCACCACTCAGTCATACTAGCAACCAGGTGTTGTTGGCATGCATGTTGAAGTCCACTTATTTAGAATGGGTCAGTTTAGGCAGTGACTGCACATAAAGATTAAACATATGTGATGATAGAGCCATGCACTGTGCTTAATGAAGTGGTAAATGGACAAAACCAAACTGATAGCGTAACTCCAACTTAAAAAGACAAGATCCTAGACAAGTATGCATTAGCAGTCCCTGCTGAATTCAGTTGACCCAGTAGAGTATACTGGTTGGTGGATCAAAAGCCATGAAAGATCCAGGCATGGTGAACTGCTGCTTGAGTATTGTTAAAAGCCAGCATAAGAACCATTAACAGTTGACTTCATGATTTACCAGCAGTGTAGGAAAGAGGTATAGCCGGAAAATTCTTGATAACATTTAACTCAGCGACTAATGCCAATTCTAAGTATGAATCCTTGCTCAATAAAGGAATTAATTGCTAATCTTAGTGAAATGAGATCGGAGCTGTGACGCTGTTTTAAAACTGATATTGGACAGGACTGTGTTGGTTCCCCAAATTTCAAAAGAATCCGAACTCTGTACAAGTCTTCTTCAGTGAAAGTTTCCCGAAAAAGGGGACCATAAACTTGTGTATCTGATATAATAATCTTCATACCCACACAGGGAATAATTGTATTTCTTTAACCTTGTTAAAATGATATTCCTTCCCAAATTGCTATATGTTTTTCGCACTGTCCCATTGGAGGTTAATAATGAGTGGTTTAAAACAATTGATCGATTAGTGGCAAGATTCATCTGGGCTTATAGGAGGACTAGGAGGGCTAACATTTTTATGTGCTTACCTAGAGACGGGGGGGGGGGGGTCGAGGTGAACTCCCCGAATTTCAGATTATACTATTTAGCTGCAGTCCTGCAATGCTATAGTATATTATTCAGCTACATGGTATTGGAATGTGGGACAATATGTTATGCACCCTCGATCTATGCGTTTTTTTCATTGGCAACTCAGCCCACGCCTGTTTACTGAAGTTCTTTGAGCCAAGCTATTTGAAACTGACCCGTTTTAAGACTCTGCTTGCCACATTTAGAAACTGGGCAAGTGTCCGGAAGAAATTGGGGGTGAGTAGATCTAGCAGATGCACCCTCTTGCTTAGGAATGAACAACTGCCCAGCATATTTAATTACAATTGCCTAGCTAGGTGGGGACGCGGGGGATGTGGCAGGATTGGAGAATGGCTTGTTGTGAATATCCTTGCATCCTTTGAGGTTGTGTGCAGTAGATTCAATGTTGGATCTCGGGATTTTTTAAAATATTTACAGATGCAGGATTTTCTTACTAGAAAGCCAGGTGGGGGGGGGGAGGGGTGAAGGCAGTTGGCTTTGCTCTTATTCCCCTGATTGAGATACTGGTTAAAAGCAATAGCCCCTCGATCTCGCAGCTATATGGCCGGTTGCTGGAAGGGGTCCCAGATGACTTGTTGCTGGAAGGGGTCCCAGATGACTTGTATAAGCATAATGGAAAATGGCGGGAGAGGCTTGAGGTGGTGGACTCCAGTTTCTTGAAATCACTTGAAATGGGAGGTTCAATAGTGTGTGCCTCGACCCCACAGTCAAAACACTACAAAACGTTGTTTGATCTATATATAACTCCAGCAAAAATCGCTAAATGGGACAGTGAAGTGGGGACTCGCTGTCCTAGTTGTCATGCCATTGATGCGGAGATGGTTCATATGTTCTACTCATGCCCTAGCTTAAAATTGCTTGGATTGGAAATTGTAGGTTTTTTAGGGGAAGTTTTGAAGATTAATATCTCTCCATCACCTCAGCTTATGTTGTTAGGGTGGACGAGTCATCAGCTGGGTCTAGGAGGGCTAACATTTTTATGTGCTTACATAGAGACTGGGGGATGGGCACTCCCCAATTTCAGATTATAATATTTAGCTGCAGGCCTGCAATGCTATAGTATATTAATCAACTACAGGGTATTGGAATGTGGGACAATTTGTTATGTACTCTCCATCTATGAGCTTTCATTGGCAACTCAGCCCACGGCTGATTACTGAAGTTCTTTGAGCTGAGCTATTTCAAACGGACTTGTTTTAAGACTCTGCTTGCCACATTTCGAAACTGGGCAAGTGTTCGGAAGAAATTGGGGGTAGGTAGATATAGGAGATACACCCTCTTGCTTAGGTTGTAGGTTTTTTTGGTTACGTTTTGAAGATTAATATCTCTCCATCGCCTCAGCTTATGTTGTTGGGGGTGGACGAGTCATTAGCTGGGTCTGGATCAGAAATATTTTTATAGCAATGACGGTTTTTAGGCTGTGTATCCCCTCATCTTGGCTTGACCCTCTGCCGCCGAATTTTCAGCAATGGAAAGGGCGCTTCTTGCATGTTTACGCAAAGCCAAGCGGGCTAAAAGCAAAGGGAGGAGGATATGGAGGCACTCACGACCAGCTGGCTATGTGTTAATAAGTATTATTGCTGGGATCATGTTATAAGCTGTGCTTGTTTACAAGTAGGAATGTTTTATGAATTTGTGCTGCGTTTCTATTGTATTTTACCTGTTTTAGTTATCCTAATGGACTTTCATGTAATTTATTTATGTACACTTGCTACTAGTGTATGGGAAAAATTGGGGATTTTTTTAAAAATAAACTATAAAAAAAGGGAATCATTTTGTTTCTTCAATGTTTGTCTACAGAAGAGACTGATTTCTATGCCCTGTTGGACATCTGGTTTCCTGATAAGAAGCCACTTCCCACTGCTTTTCTTGTTGACACTTCTGAAGAGGCTCTTCTTCTCCCTGATTGGCTGAAGTTGCGCATGATTCGTTCTGAGGTCCCCCGTCTAGTGGATGCTGGTATGTCATGTTTTGGGCTAGGATATGAAATACACAACCATCAGAAAAAGTTAAATGAATCATGGGCTAAAACAGTAACTTGTCAATTGTATTAAAGAGCCAATTTAGTCTTGCTTTTGGTTAAGTTTGTTAATACAGGTTTTGCATTTTTTTCTGCAAGGCGTGCTTTACTTCTTTGAATGTAATACCAGTTTAATGTGGGCGACTTAATGACAGGTAGTCCTTGTAATATTCAGGCCTGACGAATCTACTGATATGGCTTGTTCTATGGCAGCTGACAATCCATGTAGAACGCAGAACCATTGCAGCAGCAAAGTGTGCACCAATAGTAAAAATAAAAATATTGGGTATTTCCTCAGGATAAAAAGAGGTTTCAAAAACCTGGAAAAGGGCACATTTGAAACTCCATGTTCAGCGGTAAGGACAATGAGATTTCTTAATTACTAGCAGTCTTTCAGCTGCTTCAGGGTGCTTGGCCTGAGAAATGCGAAGAGGGAATATGAGGGCAATGGGAAAACTGATAGGAAAATGGTAATGAGGTTCAACATCGACTTTAGATACGCGAAGGAGAATAGGTGCGCTATCAGCACCTTACAAATACTTATCAAAATGTCATGCAAAGTGGCAGTGGGGAGGCAAGTCTGTTGAATAGAGCCATATGCATGAAGATGTTTCTCTCTGTTAGCAAAGGTATTCAGTGAGAGATAGGACTTATGGTGGCTAGGGATTATAGAGTATTGTGGTGAAATAGCCAGGCAGAGGAATTTATTTTACACCCTTTTCTTGATCATGAGCCTCTGCAGTAGACACGGAACAGGGGATATGTGGTCTGATAGTTTTGAGTTGATTATGTGGAGGATAACATGACTTAAGGCTTGTTATAGTTTTCCCGAGGTTGAGGCTTTTACCATATGTACTAGCTAGTTGAATGTTATTGAGATAGTATTTCCAAGTCTTAAGAGCAGCCCGCAAGTCTTTGAAACTTTGAGGGAGAACCAGGTTAACTTCCTCAAACTTTGGACATTGGTGTAACATTCCTTGATTTAAAAGCATTTTATATGTAGCCTTTTGAATTCTGAGAGTGATCTTAGTGTCGCTAGCATACACGTTCCTGCCTACATTGTTCTAATCGAATATCGAATAATCGAATATCCTTGAACAGTGATGGAAATTATTAGTTAATGGAATGTTCACTAGTAAATCACTCACTATCCTTCCCTCATTTACTTAAAGCACCAGTGTATTAAAAGACTACAGAATATCATGGGAAGGCTTTCCTAAGTGGGCGATAAAATAATACCCAGAAAAGGAAAGGGTGCATTATGGTTATCAAGGGGCGTAAGTTGCTGCAGATGTTCCTAAACAAAAAGCTGAACCTGTCCATGGTCAAAACAGTGCCCATGCATATGAGAGCAATCCAGAAATGATTTGGGAAGAGGGTACAGAAACAGAAAATATTTGCATTTGTCCGAGTAAATGATGCCTTGGGAGTGCTGCATTCATCAGGTAGGATGTTTGTGAACATGTGAAAAATATGCATTCATTTACAGTCAACATACATCCTGTGTTAGGTATACTATTTGAGTGAACTTGCCTTGTTCCAGCATTGCAGGATCTGGAGCCCCAGCAGCTACTGCTGTTCGTACAGTCATTTGGGATCCCAGTGTCCAGCATGAGTAAACTGCTGCAATATCTTGATCAGGCTGTGTCTCACGACCCCCAAACCTTGGAGCAGAACATCATGGACAAAAGTAAGACCACTACGAGTGGATATGCAGTCCTTTAAATCTGATTTGTGAAGAATATAGGTGTTCTGTTTATAATTGGATTTCACAGTCATTAGCAGTCACTTGTTGCTAGTTTCTCTCTCTTTCACTGTTTACTTTGAGCAAACGCTGTTCGAATGTATGTGAGACAGAGATCCAGTGTGTGATTTTCTTAATATATTTATTACGTCCAGCCACATTCATTCTAAATGTTTGGATTCAAGTTCCCCGAGTATATAGTACTAGAACTTGTTGTAATATTATTCCAGTAGCAAGTGGAGTGTGATTTATGTTTGTCCTCTGGGGATCCCTTCTTTACATCTACAACTCCATAGCCTTTGAGTCCCTTGCATACAATACACTTTCCATGTAATTCCATTTTCTTCTACATCATGATTACCAGAACTTGCCACATCCTGAGCAAGACAACATTGGCAAGTACTTGATTGAAAATGTTTTTGGAAGTGTAACCTCTTCTTCCACATTTCATCTGATTCTTCTGTGGTATTGGATAGTTTTCACTATCCTTCAGTTTGCACTTGAAATTTGCAGACCATTCTGGAATGAGGAAACACTTTACTCATCTTTCCCCCTATGAATTTGAGACCTTGCCTATTCACAGTTATCCTTGTCAGTACCGGCATTTGTTAATGGCCAGCTGACTACCTCTACCTCAGAACTGAGAAACACCTTTCTCCCCTTCCTTGTAGTTGTTATGGAAACCAAAAGCACTGAATTAAGTTTGCTCTGTGCATTGTTATGCTCTAGGCACTGTTATTAAAGTTTTAGGAGAGTTCAATGAGAAATATCCGTTGATGGAAGTCAAGCATAGCAATCCTTAAGACTACTTACCCTGTATGGCCCCCAAGGGCCATGGAGTAATTTACTTACGTTTAATGTTTCTTTTTGAATTTTGATATAGACATGTTCATAAAAAAGTTTGCTTTTCCACTTTGGTATTGAACACTTAAGAGGAAATTCTTGCAGCAGGTGAAACCCGACTCCATGTTGGATGGCAATAAAATCAAAGAAGGCAGTATATGGTGAAATTGAAAGTACCTAGCTCTAAACGTAAGCCACCCCCATCTTGCACTTTTCCCTACAGCAGCGGTATTTCCTTTGGACAAACCAGCAAGAAGAATTATGTTTTTAACACTAAAAGAAGGTAGCCATTTCAAACTGTTGTTTCATTCAAGGCAGACTGTATTTAGCATTATGTTCTGTATAAGTGTGAAATACTGAATTCTCTGATAACTTCAGTTCCCCACCAATAGGAGCACTATAAGAATGAGCATTTTCCTTCATTTCGTTCATTTGCTGAAATTAGCTGGAAATGCTTTTATTTTTTACAGTATTGTAAATAGCTCCATGTCTCTTTTCTGTTTAAAAAATATATATAGTCTTTAACAGAATATGGTGTGGTGTCGCTGTAGGTTGAAAATGAACTCTAATGGGTGGATCTTCTGCCAGGTCATAGTCAGATTTAATATGGTTTAGAGACCATACATCATCCAGGAGTGAGATGCCAATTAAATCCTTTGCATGGAAACCCATTAATCAGGCAGCTTAGGAGAGCCAAGTGCCCTTCCATAGTGGAGCCGAGTTAGTCAAGGTGCCATGTGTGAGAAGTTGGCCTGATGTGCAGTGCTCACTATTCTAGTGATCACTATATATCAGTCCAAACAACCCTTATTGATGATTGGTTGTAAGTCAACCTTATAGACCAGCTATCCTAGTAGCATGGATACGAGCAGTCTAAGGCTAAGACTCTAGAGGGCGTGTTAAGCCAGCTGTTTTACCATCACATTACCCCTTGAACACCCAGTGAAAGGACACCACACAAGTGTTATGAAAATAAACAATGTATTTATTAGAATCACAACAACCCTGTACTCTTTATGAGGACAGGGTGCTAGGCACACAACAAAACTCTTACGAAAATACTTAAGTTAGCACGGTATACACAAATGCCCGAGGGGCACGAAAAACCATATACTTTAAAAGTGGAATGCGAAATTACTAGCAGGTAAGTACAGTACTAATAGGCTTTGGAATCGCTAGGACTTGACTAGGGAATCGTTAGATTACTTCTAGGAGACCTAGGGGACTCGGGTGCAGAGTGTGCACTCTCACGCGGGATGCGGGACAAAGTCTATGGTAGCTAGTAACGCTAAAGTTAGTGTTCACGGGCGAACCCGACCTGGTAGGGAGAAAACGACAGTGGATCCTGACCCTTGGATAGTGAGGCTATGCTGGGGCACCGAAATGCCGAAGTTACCTAGCCCAGGGGCTGCAGCTGCCTATGTCTCAAAAGACGTCGGGAATCCTCGTTGCCGGACCAGGAGCCTGGAAGAAAGATGCTGGCAGGCGACCAGTGAAGATTGTTCGAAGTGATCCAAGCCTGGATCTGGAAGATGGATGACACCTGAAAGCAGAGGGGACCAAGTTCGTGACTACTAGCCAGTAGTCAGTGGGCACCAGGAGGGCACCGGATGGTAGTCACCTCGACTAGGTGAGTGGGTGACGCTGTGCTCTGCAGATCTCACGGACCAGGAGGCGTTGTCGGCGACCAGGATGGAGAGGCGAGCTGTCCCACGATGGATGAAGCTGTCGGCGTCGAAGAACCCAGGATTGGCCAACAAAGCCTTGGCTAATTCAAGCCCACGCGGTGGACTCAAAATGGCGCCTTGAGTGGACCAGGAGGGTCCGGGGTGCTCCTCTTCAGGAAGGGAGCAAGAGCCAGTCTGGAGCAACCAGACTAGCAGCAGTGATGTCGTCGGGCGTCGTTCAGAAGGCCACAAGCCAGCGGGCTAGTAGCCAAACAACGCGGTGAGCAGCAAAAAGCAGAAGGGCCCCACGCCGATCGTGGAGATGCTGGGGGGCTGCTCTTCGGTGTTGGAGCTGCTCAGGGTCGGGGCTTCTCGGACCCCAAAGCACTCGCCAGGAAATTACTCGGCGGGCTTGCTGTGCAGAAGTCGTGCAGTCTTGGCAATAGTCGGTCCCTTGAGGTCTCGTCGCACTCACGGTTCTCAGCTTGGCTGTAGAGGTGAGTAGAGGTCGGAGGTGCCAGGGAAGCCGGGTCTTGTCGAGCTGGGCAGTCGGATTCCGGAGGAAGGACTTACAGCAGACCGCAGTGTTCTTGCGATGGTGCCTGCGGATGCAGGGTGACTACTCTTTAGTCACAAGGGAGAATCTTGAAGAAGGAAATCTTGAAGTCCTTTCGCAGAAAGTCGTATCTTGATTCCAAAGATGATCTAATTTGGAAGGGGGCCTGCTCCTACCTTTATCTGAGAAAAGGGGGCTGGCACGCGACTAGGTCCTGCCCTATGGGTGGGACCAGGAGGGGGGTGGTTACACCCACTTCCTTGGCGGGCTTTTCCCCAGCTCAGGGTCTGGAGTGTCCCTGGAACTGGTTCAAGCCGGCCTATGCATAGTGAGCACCGGGGTGCCACTTGCAGTCACCTTCCTCTGAAGCCCTGCCTACCTAGGATACACAAAATCCTGTCTGGGACGGTGCTGGCACCGCCCCTGGCAGGAAACCCTTTGTCCTTATCTCCTGCTCTGGGAGGACTCCCAGCAGCAGGAGGGCAGACTTGTGTCTCGGTGGCAGCATCCATTTTGTGGAGCTGAGGCTCTGTTTGACTTTAACCGGGGTTAGGGGTTACATACATGTCGTGTCCCTCTAGAAGGGTGGAATGCTAACCCCGTCGCCAGAATTGGCGAGGGGTTAGTATTCCAATTCGTATGACACCTTACTCGACATGTTTTGATAAAGCGATACCAGAGTTGGCATATAACCGCGAGGATTATAATGCACTTAAGAGTATATGGTATGCGATATCATGGAAACGGCTAAGGGATGGATCCCGAAAGCCGCAGACAGGCTCAGCTCATGCCAGAGCACCATCTCACACGATTCCAAGCACTCTGCCTTCAGGATTGTTAAGGCCTGCCATAGGAGTGACTGATAGGAGATCTGTGTGTCCATTTTAGGGTTAGATATAGGTATACTATATCTAAAGCAAAGGGTGAGTACACCACCTTGCCCCAGCTGTCGTGCAGCCAGTTGTGTCAGTTTAGTTAGTCAGTCCAGGGGTGGCACAATACATGCTTCAGCCGCTGGGAGACTTCTGGGTGCACCTCAGCCCTGGGTACAGGGACTTGGAGAGGGCCCAGTGCCAATTCAGTACCTGAGTACAATTTGGATAGAGAGAACAGCTAGGCTGTGGGTCTGATTAGTAGGCCCACAGCCAGGGAAAGTCGTAAACCAGTGCAGCAAAAAGCAAAAATCTGGGTGATCATAGGATTGCAGACCCTACTCTCCTACACCATGCTATTAAATGTGGCCCAGAGCTTTGTGCAAGCTAACAACTGGAATTCTGGTAGCTGAGGCGGTGCACGTGGGACTGATGTGCTATATAGCAACACCAGTGGATCTAATGGAGCTACTGCTTCCACCTCAGCATTGTCCAAGAATGTCAAGGACCCCTCACCAGGAGATATCAAAGAAAAAATATGAAACCCTTCACAGTATTCCTGGTACACTAAATGGATGTCTAGGCACTCAAGATCAAAGGCATTAAAGCTCAATGCCAAGTTGCTTGTTCTTTCATATCATGTGTGCCAAGACTAAAGCAATGTTACTGGTGTGCCAAAAGGGCTAACACTGTCAATTAAAAGTTCTGCTCTACCATCCCTACTCCACTTGGTCTGCCAGCCGCCACCAAACTACTGCCCATGTTGGTGTTTTGCTTCCTGGGCATCCTCCAGTCCTGCTCCTGCTCCCCTTTGAAACTAGATTTCTCCATTCATTTACTAAATTCTTTTCTAACTTGATCTACAGTGATTCAGTTGATATGGACTGTCTTGGAGTTAAAGATAATTTTCTTTACCTTTAGGGCCTGCTTTTCTGTGATCGTGTTAAAAGTGGTTGTGTTCAACACATGATAGCCCCTTAATTAGTTTGAAACGTTTACAGTCTGCATTATATATCACTATTGTATTCGTAAATGCAGTTTTGTAAATGTGCCATCCTGTCATTGCTTCTTTCGCTTTGCATTCCACAGCCCAAGGTTACTTATTGTTTAGACTTGCATCCTTAGCAGGTAGTCAGACACTTATTATTACTTATTATTATTGATGACTCAGTGATCTCAGAGATTGATACATGACGAGAAAGGGGACAACTGGAATGCAATCTTTGACACTATTCAGAATACCACATGCAAACACTTTGAATCATGGATGTGCAATTATTTGAATGGTCGGGCTGCAGCTTGATCAATTGGTTGAAAAGATTAATCTATTCCTTTCCAATGATCCTTTTCATTCTACAGCTACAATCCCAATTGTTCTGCCATGCTTCTAGCCAAACCATGGTCACATCAGTTCTGATATTGAGATGTTTTCGACTTGCAACAGTAAGATCAATTCTGTCTGAGGCATGGCCTCTCCACAAAGGGTAGGTGGTGTATCTCTCAGCCATTCAGCCTTAGGTACTGACCGGAGCTCTACAAAGCTTGAATGTCCTCCTGGCTGTCAAGAGAACCATAACAAAACTTCAGAACAAGTACTGTAATTTTTTGGGCCCTGGCCTGAAGAGAGGATAACCTTGGGTCTCTATTTAGATGAGTACATGAAAGACCTACTTTTCAACAGCTGGCGCTTACAAAGTCACGGCAAGTGAGCTCTTTTCATCTTAGATTAAGCACTTTCTGAATAATTCATTTTATTTATCTGTTTTGAAGCTTAATAGTGTCACATCCTACAACTTAACATCCTGACATCCTGTATCTTAACTGGAGGAAGAGTTCAATTTTCATGTGTTGTTATGTTCACTAATTCTATAATTTTGATAATGTGATGCCACTGACAAAGGTAACTTGTGAATATTTCCATTGAGTGAAAACTAGTCAACTGAAAAGGAGATGTGTAGAAAGAAATTGCAACACTTGCTAGGACTTCGAGCCTGATGTACCATTTGGAAAGCCAGTCACTGAATGGCTAGCACAGCTGATGCACCTTCTCAACCACCCCAGCCAGCTCACCAAACTAGGCAATTCCTGGTACATGGCAGTTGCCTATTTGGAGAAGGGCTATGTGGTGAAAGGTCCTGCCTACAATGCCTACTTGGTAGACCTGACTTCATTTGTATGTCTGTCTTTGAGAAAAAAAATAACAAACTTAACTCTCATGTGCTGGGAACTTTCTTGCTTACATTTGTATTTCTTTGCAGTTGAGTTGGTGTGCCCTGCACAGAACCAGTTCTGGTGAGAATGGTTACAGAAGGATTGGCACCGCCAAAACCTCCACGGTTTAATCTGTCAATAGGTCTTTTGCATGAATTTTCCAGGTGGCAGAGTCCCTGGTGGTTCCACTGTTTGGAAAACACATACTGCTAAGCTGTAAATAAAGAGGGGAACCAAGAGGATAATGGACGGGTTGCCCCATAGTATCTCTTGGAATTTACTTTTTTGTGGAACCCATAGCTAATGAAATTTAGCAGCAAAACAAGATGATGTCTACACAATACTGTAGTGCTTATACTTCTACAATAGCATCAGCCTGCACTATTTGAAGTATCAGACAAAGTAGGTAATTGAAAATGTGTGAGAAACTCAAAATGTATGTGGGATTTTACAGAAAAGGGTGGTATTGTTGAGAAAAGAAAATGAATGACACATGGACACCCATTCTTCACCATAGATGTTCAATAGTTTCTTTCATAGAGTGTTTCTCAGAAGTTGTGAATAGTGATTTTTATTATGTAAAAGTGACACTAATAAGTTGTAAAACTGTCACACTTTTATTTTTACTTGTGTCTCTTCTTTAGTGTGACGAATAGCATTTAATTAGCACTGAGGCAGCAATATGCTAAATGTTGAGTTACCACTAAGTCAAATTTTATCTGCCTCTATTTCTGTACTATTTAAGTAACACAATTGTTATTGAATTGCAGGTTTTTGTTACCTCTTTTTCAATATGCATTGCCATCACTTTACGGTACTGTTTCTCACGTGTCACATATTGATTAAAATGATACATTTTACAGAGGTTACTTTGTCTATTTTTTGCGGTTGCTTCTTTGCAGATTACATGGCTCATCTTGTGGAAGTTCAGCATGAGAGGGGAGCTTCTGGTGGCCAAACCTTCCACAGTTTGCTCACTGCAACCATTCAAACGAGACGAGGTATTGCACTTTAATATTTAATAGAAGTAGGAATTCATGCACCTACAATGCTCAGTAGATGGTGATCTTTTAAATTAAAATATTTCACTACTGTTGGCTTGCTCAGACTGATGTTATGACTACGAGGAGTGTTTGCTGATTTTTGCTTTAGATAATCTATTCTAGTGATATTGATCTTCTGTTTATTGTGCTCTCTTCCTGGGCACATCTTGCATTCCTTCCAATATGTATGGTAGCCACTTTTATATCTCTATGCATCTGTTCAAAAGATCACTTTTTTCCCAGATGGATACTTTTAACCACAGATTCCTCACCATGTGAATATTTCTCTGCTGTCTGACTGGATCTGGAAAGTTTAAAGTAGTACTCCTGCGCGCCAGTAGTGGCACGGTGCGGTTGCACATCAGCAACATTCCGCTTCAGAAGTGATGAGTTGAACCACTTATAAGCACAAATCATGCGCTCTTATCTTAGTTCCTTTCTTTTGGGGCCTTTGATGTTGATCAGAGCTTCTTCTTGGTGTCAAGACCACAAATTTAGTAACAATTTACCAGTATTCAAGAGGAATGTCACCGCCTAAGATGACCGGGTTTAAACCTTGTAGGGACTGTTGCAAACGGGTGTCTGCGATGGATCCTAACGAAGTGTGTCTTTGGTGCCCGGGGTTGGAGCACAAATTCCAGATCATGTGATGACTGCACCCAGATGAACTTGAAGGCCTTTTGGAACTTTGAGGCAAACTTTACATCTCCAAACACAAGAAGATTCCACGATGCGACCTGTAAAGTCTAAAGGACGGTCCTGTTCCAGCTCCTGTGGCTTATCATTGCGATCAAACTCTTAGGGTGAGTCCGACAAAAGGCATCATAAGTCGAAGCGGGATCAGCCCTATCCAGTCAATCTCGGACTGTAGGAAGGATTCAAGGGTGTCAGTGCACTTCCTGATCTAGCTCCCAACCAGAGGTGATTTCAAGTCAAGTCTTAGCTCTCCCTGAGGTTCTGGGTTCATCGGCAATGTCACAGTAAATAGGGGCTTTCTGGGGGCAATGCTGTACATTTTCAGCTCTCTGATGGCACCCACTGTTGTGCATTTGGAAAAGGAGGACTCACAGGTGCCTCCAGTGAGATATCTACTGGCAGGTCCTCAGTCCGCGCCATCTGTGCCAGTGAACCTGCATCAGGTTCAGCAATGGTGCTCACTTCAGTCCCAACGCCACCCCCTGTTCTGGTTCCATTTGCATCAACGTGATACCGTAAATGCTGAAGGAGAAATTTCAGCCAATTGTGCTGTTTGTCTCTCTCCTCTCTCTGTAGAATCCACCACGACCTGACTGAGGTTTCACTTAGCCTGGCAAGCGACCCAACAGTCAATCACTAAGAACCTGACAATTCGCCCTACTTCGCGCTACAGCTCAACTGATTTGGACAATGACAATTATGATGAAGGGGATGATTATATCCCACAATGTGATGACGATAGAACTCCAAGATGCCAGTGGTCTGGATACTTCTCCAGATACCAACTTTGCATCCCACCATGGTCCTGCTATGGAGGAAAGTGCCTTCTTTGCATTAGTTATGCAGAGGGTGGCAGAAGTCGCAGACGTGGAGCTCCCCACTATGGAGGTCAAGGCTAATGTTTTCATTAAGAGACTTCTGCCAGGTCATCACCATCATCCTGCACCTAGCAACCCAGCCATTTCTTACACAAAAGCTGACACCAGAGAGTTCAGTGGTCCATGCGTCCACCAGCACAGTAAATGCCTTTCCTACCACTCCACTTGATCATGAGTCAAAATAGATAGAGACATTTGGCAAGCGGGTTGTCTCTCCTATGAGCCTTGATCTCAGGTCAGTAAATTCCATCTGTCTTGGCCGCTAGTCCTATGCCCATTGGGACACTGTGGTGCAAGTTTTACCTGCCTTTGTGGATGACCTTCAAGCATCTCTTAATAAAGTTATCCAGGATAGTTTCAATGCAGTGAAATTTATAATACATTCTGACTTGGACACACCCAACTTCCTGGACCAAGCAGTGGACACCAGTGTGGCACCTCAATGTCTTGCCTGAATGGGGTTTAAAGGCTTCTCTGCGGATGCCTAATCATCCATGATGGGTATGCCGTTTGACAGCTCTCGACTCTTTGGCGAAAAAGCAGACTTAATCATGGAATGGTCTATGGAGCCTGGGGGCACACCAAGTACCTTGGCTATTTCTGTCCCACCAGACAGATGCACCAACCATTTCGCCCTCTCCGTGGCTGTGGTCAGGGGTTTTCAGTTTTGCCTACGCCAGACCCTTCCACCAGCCAAGCAGGCCATTTAGCCCTTTCGTGGCAGTCTGCAATTCTCAGAGACAGAAACTAGGACAGAAGGATAATGTGCAGTTCAGTGCCCGCCCCTCTAGCAAATCTGCTTGAGTGTGTCCTTACCAGCACAGAGTCGCCCTGTTGGAGGCAGAATGTAATATTACCTCCTTGGGTGACAGGCCATCACCTCGGGCAAGTGAGTCCTCCAAATTGTCAATCAGTGCTGCGGCCTCCCATTTCTTTCTAACTCACTGCACATTCCACCAGCCTTAGGGCAGCTAACGAAGGACCTTCTGTCCAATTAACGGTAGCAAGTTCATGCCCCCTTTAGGCCAACTGGGCAATAGAGACAGTTCTGGTCATGGTAGTAAGAAGTGGATGTTACTTTCATGACTTCCTGTACCGAAGCAGTACAGAGGCCTTCGTCCTATTTTAGAGACTTACCCTCTCAATGCCTTCCAGCAACACAACAAATTCAAGATGCTCTTGTTCATCTAGGTCTTGTCTGCTTTAAACACTGTAGACTGGATGGTGGAGTTTCACTTGCAGGGCGTTTATTTCCATATCCCTGTCATGCAAACCCAGAGACACTACCTGCAGTTCACTGTAGACCAGGAGCATTTTTAGTTTGGTATTCACAAAATTGTTAGGACGGGTCACAGAACACCCTTGAAGGTAGGGGGTATTCTTCTTACTATACCCCGATGTTTGGCTGCTGATGGCAGGCTCACACCAGTCATTGTATCTCCCCCCCCCCCCCCCCTCTCCAGATGACAGCAAACCTACTGACATTGTTGGGGTTCACTTTCAACGTTCCAAAGTCATCAAATCAAATCAAAGGGGATCTATAGAGCACTACTTGTCACCCATGAGTGTATCCCGGAGCTGGAGGGAGGGGGGTGAGAGGGGGGGCTGCTGCTCCTGTTGATGAGCCATGTTTTGAGGTTCTTTCTGAACTCCTGAAGGGTTGGGGTTTTTCGGACTTGAAGAGGGAGGTTGTGCCAGTGTTTTATGACCTAGAGGGAGAAGGTGCAGCTGCCCCTCTGGGGTTGTGCAGCGTGTGGGCAAGGTAGAGGGATGAGGAGCTTAGTTGTCTGGTGTAAGTTCATTATGTTGTTGAGGTATGCTGGGCCAGTGTTGTGTAGGGCTTTGTGGGTGGGGAGTTTGAACTGGCATTGTTTGTTAACTCAGAGGCAGTGCAGCGCTTTGAGGTGAGGGGGGGGGCAGGAGGGGGGGGGTAGGGGGGGGGTGTTTATGTGTGTTTGCATCTGGAGGTCAAGGATAAGCCTTGCTGCTGCATTCTATGTGGAGTGGAGCCTGTTTAAAACGTGTGTGGTGATTCCTACGTAGAGGTTGTTGCTTTAGTCCAGGCGGCTGATGACGAGAGCTTCGGTGATGGTGATTCTGCTGTCAGTGGGGAGCCATATCAAGAGTTTCTTTAGCATGTGGAGGATGTAGAGGCGTGCCGATGAGACATCATTTACCTGTTTTCTCATTGAGCTTCCTGTTGAGTATGATGCCCAGGTATTTCGCGTGTTCTGTGGGTGTGGATAGGGGACTGATTTCTGTTGGCTACCAGATGTCTTTCAAGGGGGAGGTGGCGCTTCGGCAGATGAGTACCTCTGTTTTGTCGGTGTTGAGCTTGAGGCACTTGCTCAGCATCCAGCAGGCGATGTTTGCCAGGCATCTGTGGAAGTTAGCTTTGATGTTAGAGGGTCTGAGGACAGGGACGGGATAAGCTGAGTGTCATCCGCGTAGGATATGATGTTCATAATATGTGCTCTGACCAGGGTGGCTATCAGGGCCATGTAGGTGTTGAAGAGAGTTGGGCTTAAAGATTATCCTTACGGGACTTTGCAGACGATGTCCTTGGGTGGCGAGGAGTATGGTGGGAGGTGGATGCTCTGGGTTCTTCCTTTGAGAAAGACAGCGATACACTTGAGGGCTTTCTCTTGCCTAGCCATCTGGTGGAGAACGTGTAGGAGGGTGTAGTGAGATGCGGTGTCAAAAGCTTCGGAGTGGCCGAGGAGGATAAGGGCAGCGATCTATCCCTTGTCATATATGGCTGCTATAAGGGCTGTTTTCATGCTGTGGTTGGGGCGGAATCCTAACTGAGAGGGGTCCAGGAGTTTGTTGGTTTCCAGATGGTTGGTAAGTTGGAAGTTTATTGCTTTTTCCAGGTCTTTGACTGGAAGGGGAGAAGGGAGATTAGTCAGTAGTTTTTTTTTTTAGATCTACCGGGTCTGCAGAAGTTTTGTTTCTTAGTAGAGGTCTGCCTTCTGTGTGCTTCCATGCGGCTGGGAAGTATACAGAGGGAATGGAGGCATTGAGGATGGTGGAGAGCTACTTGCTGATGAGATTGATTCTCTTGTTGAACATATGGTGGGGTCTCCGTGTGGTACTGAATGTATGGTACTTATGATGGTGGCAATGGTCTGCATTGGGAGAGTCTCCCATATAGAGATTGTTGATGGGTTGTGGTCCTTTTTAGTGGGGAGCATGTTGATGCTGTCTAGGGGTGGTTGGGGGTCATAGTGTTCATAGATGATTGTGATTTTGTTGTGGAAGAAATCTGCGAGGGAATAGCAGAGGTCCTTGAAAGGGGTGATGGTTTTTCAGTTGCTGTGGGGTTGGAGAACTCTTAGACAATGCAGAAGAGTTCCTTGCTGCAGTTGGCACTGGCTTCAAGGCAGGTATTGAGGGCGTCTTTCTTGGGGTTCTTTAGTTGAGAGTGGTAGTTGTTTAATACTAGTTTGAATTTTTCTCTGTTAGTGGGGGTATTGCTGGTGCTTCAGATCCTTTCCAAACTTTTGCTGTTGCGTTTTGAGTTTAGGAGTTTGTCTGTGAACCATTTGGCATGGTCGGGGGGGGCGGGGGTCTGTCATGTTTGGAAGGTTTAAAGGAGGGTGCAACTTTGTCAGTGCAGTTGGTAACCCGGGTGTTGAAGTCTTTGATGGCTTCCTCTGGGTTGGGGAGGAGTGCAGCTGTGACGTGTTGAGGGTGTGAGTCCAGAGGTCCTCTGTTACCTTACTCCTGCTCCTATATGGGGTGCTGGAGGGGTTGTTAGAAGGGTTGGTAGTGGCGGAGAAGTTTACTATTGAATGGTCGGACCGGGTGACTTTACTGGTGTGGCCGTATCTGACCCTGTTGGGGGCAGAGAATATGGGGTCCAGTCTGTGTTCAATGATGTATGTGGGGTTGGTGACTCACTGGGAGAGTCAGAGGATGTCCATGATTTCTAGGAGGTAAGAAAAGTTGGTGTTGGTGTGGTTTTCCAGGTGGAAGTTCAGATCCCCTAGGAAGAGGAAGTGTTTAGAGTGGATGGGTAGGGGGGGTGGTGAAGTCAGAGATATCCTTGCAGAAGGCGGGGCGAAGTCCGGTGGGTCTGTAGGTGAGGGTGCCTCAGAATGTGGTGTTGATGTTGATCTGGAAATTCCATGATTGGGGTTTGGGCGTCCGTGATGGATGTGCAGTTGATGCACTCTTTATGGGTGATGGCTATTCCACCACCTTGCTTGTTGGTGCAGTTGCTGTGGATTATCTTGTATCTGCGAGATATAGCGGAGGCGAGGATGGGTGTTGATGCCAGGTTGATCCATGAGAAAGGCTGAGCCCAGCATGAGAGAGACAATGTCCCAGTTTTCACTGGCATGTTTGTGAAGTGAGCAGGTGTTGATTAGTAGGCAGTGGTGTTGATCCTTGGTGGTTATGGTCGGAGGGCGCCTTGGGGTGGCAGGTTCGATTTAGCAGTGGACAGGGCAGTGTCGACAGTTGAAGGGTCCTGCAGTGTTTGGCTGGAATGCGCCGTAGAAGTTGATGCGTGGACCTGGGTCATACCTCACTCCTTCACAGATGCTCCAATTCATCTGCGCTATTCTGGATATTCTTTTATTTTGTGCCTTTTTCCCGGAGTGGAGAGTCCAGGACATTCAGGGTATGTCCCCGATGTTTAATCCTCGGTCCTGGATCTCATTGCATTCGCGAGACACTGAGTGTCCTGGGAGTGTTGGCCTGCTGCATCTTACTGGCCAACAATACCAGGCTTTGCATGCGGGCTAAGCAGTTAGGCCTCAATTCCCAGTGGGCACAGCATCGGGTAAATCTTTTGGATTGAATCGAGATTTTGAAGAGGATACCAATGTACTGCACCGGTGACCACTGGACCATGACTGGGTTAGTGGCAGACCCCTCTCTTTACCTTACCCAGAGCTGACAGTGTTTACAGATGCAAAGCTACTGGGTTGGGAAGGCTGTCTAGGAGAGGTGAAGATCAGAGGCCTCTGATCTCCTGCTGAGACTGGGCTGCACATTGGATTGTTGGAGGTAAGAGCGATTCACTTTGCTTTGAAGGCCATTCTGCCCATTATCAGAGAAAGGCTGGTACAGGTGCTCACAGACATCACCACCACTATATGGTACTACAACAAACATGGTGATATGGGTATAAGGGTCTTCTGTCAGGAAGCTCTCTGCCTCTGAAAGTGGCTGGATAGACAAGGAATTTCTCTGGTGGTAAACCACCTGGCAGGATCTCTAAACACGAGGGTGGACTAAGTCAGCTGCCAACACTCCAAGGATCATAACTGGCATTTTCACCTGGAGGTGGCATCGTGTCTGCCAGCAGTTGAGAGAACCATGGCTCCATCTTTGAGAACCATGGCTCCATCTTTTCACCACTGATGAGAATGTGCAATGTCAGCACTTTTGCTCATTTTAGTTGCCAAGGTAGATCCGGCTTGGAGAAGCCTTCTGTCTAGAATGGAGCTCGAGACCCCTATATGCTTTTCCACCTCTTTCTCTCCTGCTTTCAGTTTTTAATAAGATTAGGAATGATCGGGTCCAAGTCATCCTAGTGGCACCAAATTGGACAGAAAAGTGTGGTACCCGGAACTCCTGGGCATGAGGCATGTACTCCGATCAGGATGCTGCTTTTGGACAAACTTCTGTCGCAGAAGCAGGGCAGGGTACTGAAACTGGGTCTGCAAGATCTGCATCTCGGATATTGGAGATTAGTTAAGCGGTAGTACTTGTTCGTTTTTCCTGAGTTCGTTGATGTCATTTTGGCAGTTAAGCTTCTTTTCACGAAATCAGTGTACAGCAGTCGTTGGAACAAATGTGTGGATTGGTGCAGCACCCGTGCAAACAAAGTTATCTGAAGTTTTGTACATTTTGTCGCTGGTTCACCAACGACTTGCACTAGGGTCTTTTTGTCTGGTTGTCGGATCAGCCCTCTTTGTTTAGACGAACATTTGTGATGAGATTTTTGGAAAGTTTGAAGCATTTATTTCTGCCCAAAAACCTCACTGTCCTCACTGTTTTGATATGCACCTGGTTTGAGATGCTGCACAGTTGTCCATCGAGATTCCTGATGTTGAAGACCATCTTTCTCATCGCCATAACATAGATATGAGAGCCTTTCTGTCATCCTATCTTATACAACCTTCTGTACGGATACATTGGTGTTGAGGATCCAAGCTTTCTTTTATACCTTATGCGGTTCCTCCATTTCATGTTAGAAGTATTTTTAGAAGAACAAGTTACTTGCCTTCCGTAACAATCTGTTCGAGGCATGTGGGCTGCTGAATTCATATCTGTGCATAGATCGCCGCCTAGTGTTGGGTCCGGATGATTGCACATTGTTGTCCTGGAAGAGGCTTCGAAGTATCACGAGATAGGTGGCTCCTCCCTTGGACTACAGTGCGCATGGGCATCCTCTCCATCCTCAGATTGTTTTTTTCCGCCATTGGGTTCGGATGTACTTTCCTACACTCCAAGTTCGGAATCAAGAAAACTTTTTCTAAAGGCCAAAAGGCCTTTGGATCCGTCGGTATTGTTCAGCGCTCGGTACCGATATACTTTTTCAACATCTGTTGCACTCCGGTCGTCGAATCGGGCCGTGAGGCCTTCTCGACACCACGTGGACCGACCGCCGATGGAACGAAGACCATTCAAGTTCTGCCCGCAGTGCAACTCCAAGTTCCCGCACACAGATAAACATCCAGGAGCGCGAAGTCATACATCACAGCAATCCTCAACTTACAAGAGTAATACACAATCCACATACAATAAAACTACCAACAGAGGTGGATACAGAGGAAATAATACAAAAGGAAGAGGTCGTGGAGGCAATGCAAGTAGATCCTTCACTAACACCAAACAGTGACTTCTTGGCACTACCCCCAGACCATACAACACCGGTCGGGGGAAGAATACAACAGTTTCTGCCAGTCTGGTTAAATATCATTACAGACAAGTGGGTCAGGCAAATTATCCAACATGGCTATTGCCTCGAACTCACCACAACACCACCCAACATAACACCCGTGCACCGTCCAATGTCACAGGAACATATAACGCTACTGCAGCAAGAGGTCATCAGTATGCTGCAAAAGGGGGCCATAGAACCAGTCCCACTACAACATCAAGGAACAGGAGTATACTCCCTATACTTCCTTATTCCAAAGAAGGACGGGTCGCTCAGACCAATTTTGGACCTCAGGCCCCTCAACCTGTACATTTTGTCGGAGCATTTCCATATGCTCACTCTCCAGCAAGTCTTACCATTGCTTCGCCAGGGAGACTTCCTAGCAACTCTAGACCTCAAAGACGCATACTTTCATATACAAATACACCAATGCTCACAGAAAGTATCTGAGGTTCACCATTCAGGGACAGCACTACCAGTTCAAAGTCCTGCCATTTGGTGACACAACAGCTCCAAGAGTGTTCACCAAATGTCTGGTGACAGTGGCGGCACATCTCAGAAGGCAACACATCCACGTGTACCCTTATCTGGATGATTGGCTAATACACGCGCCATCAGCCCAGCAATGTGCCAACCACATGTCAAAGACCATACATCTCCTGCACAGTTTAGGATTCTCACTAAAGTACCCAAAATCACATCTGCAACCCTCCCACGTCCAACAGTACCTGGGAGCAACAATAGATACACTGGCAGCAAAAGCATATCCCAACGCAGCATGGATCAAGGGAATGCAATCATTGATCCAAAAATTCAGACCCCAACACTCACTACCAGCTCGAGTGTTTATGCAACTGATAGGCATGATGGCCTTGTGCATATTCATAGTCCATCATGCCAGGCTACATATGCGTCCGCTACAAGAGTGCCTAGCAAGGCAGTGGAACCAGGCTCACGGGCAATTAAAGGACCTAGTGTTGGTGACCAGTCGAGCATACAACTCTCTGCATTGGTGGAATCCACAAAACCTTTGCAAGGGACGACTGTTCCAGGAGCCTGTCCCACAAATAGTGTTAACAGCGGATGCATCCCTATTAGGATGGGGAGCCCATGTCCTACACTACACAGTACAGGGACTCTGGACCGTACAGCAAAAGAAAATGCACATCAATCTTCTGGAATTGATGATGGTATTTCTAGCCCTAAAAGCTTTCAAGACACACTTATGCAACAAAGCTGTGTTGATCCGGACGGACAACATGACAGCTATGTATTACATTCAAAAACATGGAGGAACGCACTCACCACAGCTGTCACACCTAGCTCAAGCAATGTGGAAATGGGCCATTCAGAGGAATATGTTTCTCATGGCAGAACACCTCCCAGGCAAGGACAATCAAGTAGCCGACCTGCTCAGCAGGCACAGCCATCAGATGCACGAATGGGAAATTCACCCCAAAGTGCTCCAACCATTCTTCCGGAAGTGGGGACAACCGGAGATAGATCTGTTTGCCACAAGCGAAAACGCAAAATGCCAGTACTTTGCCGCCAGGTTCCCACATCCGCAGTCGCAGGGCAATGCGATATGGATGAACTGGTCAGGCAAATTTGCGTACGCTTTCCCCCCAGCTCCGTTAATACCGCTGGTGGCACGCAAAATGCGCCAACATTCGCTGACACTGATCCTAGTTGCTCCCACATGGGCAAGGCAACCGTGGTACACAACGTTCCTAGAACTGTCAGTGGTGCCTCATCAAAGACTGCGCCTCACACCCAATCTTCTGACTCAGAGCCATTGAGAAATCCAACACCCAGACCCGCAACAGCTAAACCTGGCGATCTGGCTCCTGGAGTCCTAGAGTTTGGATACCTAAACTTGCCCCCAAACTGCATGAATATTATCAAAGAGGCAAGAAAACCCACTACCAGAGCATGTTATGCAGCAAAGTGGAAACGTTTCGTCATTTACTGTAGTAACAATGACATTAACCCACTTGATGCTTCTACTCAAAACATCATCTGCTATCTATTGCACCTACAACGTTGCAATTTAGCCTATTCATCCATCAGGATACATTTAGCTGCGTTAGCAGCATACCTGCAAAACAGGCAACACCTTTCACTATTTAGGGTGCCAGCAATTAAAGCCTTTATGGAAGGACTTAGGTTTAAAGAATTTTTATTGGTGCAACACAAATGAACACACAAACAAAGCGTATGAAGTATAAGGTCACTGCTGCTAGGGCCACTCTCATGACATTGCATCTACAAAAGGGCAATCCGCCTGTACACCAGTCTGCGGCGACATCTGAGAGCATTTGACGTTGCACAAAAGAACAGGTTTCTCTTCTCGAACCCCCCCCCCCCCGACCCAACTCCCGGATCTCCCCCCCCCATCCTCCCTCCCCCCCGTCCAGTGCACTGGTCCATCCCCTGTTGTCCTCCTAGGACGCTGTCAGCTGAGGAGAAAGATCTCGTGTCTATTCAAGTGGTCGGTTCTGCAGGTGCTGTGAGCTGCAGGAGGCGGAGGGTTTTGGGACAGGTGAGTTCCCTGAACTCAGTGACCAACAAAGACTGAAACGGCTGCCAGAGCTCGTCAAACTGCTCTATGTCCCCCGCCACTATGAGCGATAGTTTTTCCATGCCCAGGATATGCCACAAGCGATGAAGCCAGCCCGTGTAAGAGGGAAGTGTGGTAGTGCGCCAGAATTGCAAAATGTTTTGAACCGCTTAGCCTAATGCTATGGCTATCTGCCTGCCTCTGCGGGACTTGAGTGGATACACCAACCTGTTCGGGAGTCCCAATAGAACGTATGCTGGGAAGCGCGGCAGTTCAGTGTCGAAGTGGGAATCTACCTCATCTAGCACTTCCTTCCAATAAGATTCTAACAGTGGGCAGTCCCATAAAACGTGTGTCAGAGTGCCTATCTGCTTGCATCCCCTCCAGCAATCGCCGTCCTTATTCCGGTCCATTTCATGTACCCGTTCTGGCGTATAGTACCAGTAGGTAGCGACCTTCGTTAGTGTTTCGGTGAGTCCCATATGATTAGCCGAATGACTTGCTCTGTAATATATCTGATCCCATTCTTTATGGCTCAATGTCCTACCCAGCTCCCGTTCCCTACGCTCCCTCCCAGGATTGTAAAAGTG
Organism: Lissotriton helveticus; assembly: GCF_964261635.1. Taxonomy (NCBI): domain Eukaryota; kingdom Metazoa; phylum Chordata; class Amphibia; order Caudata; family Salamandridae; genus Lissotriton; species Lissotriton helveticus. The sequence continues at coordinate 141,102,245 of NC_136071.1, read as the reverse complement.
TGAGGAAGGTGGTTGCAATAGTTTATAGAGGTCCGTAATCAATTTCGTATCTGTCTTGCGTGTCATGAGCCACCTTTCATACGGGAGTAGCTGCCTGTCAGCCGCGTCCCGTACCTGCGGGTGTAGTGCCCAATGGCGAACCTGCATGTAGCCGTGTCTGTCAGAATCTGGGAGCGAGTATACCTGTCGGAAATGCGGAAAGGGAATGACCCCTTCAGGGCCATACAGATGGCACAGGGCACGGCACCCGGCCGCTCGCCAGTAGGCAAAGGCGCCCCTCTCCATCCCTGGAGTAAAGTCCGGGTTGTCCACCAGTGGCGTAAGCGGGGACGGGAACGTGGTAAGGTTGTAAGCGGTGTTGGTGGCATCCCAGACCCGCAGGGGTACCTTGCTGACGAAAGAGGCGTATAGATTCGCAGGGCGATGAGGTCGGCGCAGAAACGGCACCTCCTGCAGAGGGCAGCCCGCCACCGCCTGGTCCTGGAAAAGCCAGTGCTTATCTGATTCCCACCTGCTCCATGCTACGAGATATCGCAGCTGAGCTGCTTGGAAATATTTGCGAAGGTCCGGGATTCCAAGCCCTCCAGCCTCAGGGGCCAGCATAGAGAGCGCCCTGCGCATTCTGGGCTTCCTTCCCTGCCAAATGAAACGGGAAAGTTCTGCCTGTGTCTGTTGGATCCATCCAGTGGGTGGTTGAAGTGGCAGGGCCCTGAACTGGTACAGGACCTGGGGCAGAATCGTCATTTTCACCGCCGCTATTCTGCCCAACCAGGAAAGGGTGCTACGATTCCACCTCCCCAGCTCCTCCCGGATCTTTTTGCCCAGCGCGGTGTAGTTGGCTGTTACCATGGCTGGCAAGGTGGGAGCCAGCTGGATCCCCAAATAGGGTACCAGATCCGATGACCAAAGCATGGGAAACCTGCCTTGTAGGTAGGATCTAGTGGTCGATGTAAGGGAGACATCCAGGGCTACTGACTTCCCCATGTTCATCCTAAAGCCTGCAACCTCAGCGAAGGAGTCCAGCTCCTCAATGCACGCTGGGAGAGCAGACCGTGGGTCATCCAACGACAATATAATATCGTCCGCGTAGAGGCTTATTGTCTGAATAAAACCTCCGAACTTAACCCCCGTCACCGCCGGGTTGGTGCAGATCCGTTGGGCGAGTGGCTCCATATAAAGGGCGAAGAGCAGGGGGGAAAGTGGACACCCCTGTCTAGTACCCCTCTCAATGTCGAAGCTCCGTGAATTATACCCATTCACCCGGACCACTGCGGTCGTGAATTTATAGCAGTTGAGGATCATAGATCGAAATTTCTCCCCAATACCCACTTTCATAAAAACTTGTTCAAGATGGGGCCAGTGGACGCGGTTGAACACCTTTTCAGAGTCCACCGCTAGCATCATTCTCTCGCCGGGGATTCGGGAGGCTTTCTCTATGAGGTGGACAATCCTTTTGGTGTTATCCACCGTCTGGCGTCCAGGGACAAAACCCGCCTGGTCTGGGTCTATAAGCCCCGGTAGGTGGGGGGCTAGTCGGGCCACGAGGATCCCGATGTACAGCTTGAGATCGACATTTAAAAGAGATATCGGTCTGTAGGAGCCGCAGAGTGATCAATCCTTTCCCGGATTGGGAATGACTGTGACAGAGGCCCTCAGGAGATCAGGCGGGATGGCCCCCTGTGTGGCGAATGAGTTAAATAGGCGGGTGAGGAGTGGTGCCAGTGACGCGCAGAATGTTTTATAAAAGAGAGATGTATACCCGTCCGGTCCCGGGGCCTTGCCGTGTTTAAGTTTGGCTATGGCGGAGATCACCTCCTCAATCCGAATGTCTCTTTCCATATGTTCTGCCTGTGGAGGGGTAAGTGACGGGAGGGCGACCGAGGCCAGATATGCCGAGGTCGCGGACTCATCCGGTGGATCCCCGGCATAGAGATCTGCATAAAAGCCGCAAAACGTTTCGGCAATTTGGGTATCTTCCGTGACCATTGACCCTGTGGGGTCAGCGACCTCCTTCACCATCTGACGCTGGTGCGTTACTCGGAGCCTGTTGGCTAGGAGTCTGCCACAACGGTCCCCTCCCGTGTAGTAAGCATGTTGCAAACGAAGCGCAGCATACTCCGCCCTGTCCACGTCTAGGGCCGATAGGAGTTTCCTTGCCACTTTAAGCTGCTTCCAAATCCGGGGGGCCCCCGTCCGGCTGTGTATCTGCTCGAGCTCGCGGACCCTTCGGGTGAGTTCCTCCCTCTGTCCCGCCGTTCTATATTCTCGGCTGAAGAAATGGCCAGGAACTCCCCCCTGAGAGCCGCCTTCAGGGCCGCCCACTGTGTTGCCAGGGAGGTATCGGGGTTATCATTGTGCGATAGGTAATCCCGATTCGCATCTTCTATACGCCTAACCACCACCTTCTTATGCAGTAGGGTATCCCTGAGGCGCCAGACCATGGGAGGGCAGGACACCGGCGGCAGACAGAGCGTGGCAATGACCGGGGAATGATCCGATAAGGATATCACTCCCAGTTCGGATGAGGAGACTAGAGCACGTACCGGGGTCGTGACCAGAAGATGATCTAGCCTCGCGTACGTTTTGTGTGCGTGGGAGTAGTAGGAATACCCCGGATCAGCGGGATGCATGGAGCGCCAGAGATCGTGGAGGTCCACGTCCGATAACGGTGCCTTACTCCCGGCTGAGAACTCCCCGACCTGCGGGGAGCATTGGGCGGATCTATCTAGGGCCGAGTCGAAGACCATGTTAAAGTCTCCCTCCACAATAATGTGTCTATCTGGTGAAGCGTAAACGTCTACCATAGCCGATCGTAAGAAGCGGTCTTGCTGGTCATTAGGGCTGTACAGGGACCCAATCGTGAATGTAACCCCCCAACTCTGAACCGATAGACCAATTATAGTCTGCCTTTGTGTTCTGCATGTTTGTGAAGGATTTCTCCCCTGAAGTGTCGGGCCACCAGGATTGCTACCCCCGCTGTCTTAGTAGTGCTAGAGAAGAACAATTGTGTCAGGAATTTATGGGAGCGCAGTCTATGAGAGTCGCGGGCCAGCAAGTGGGTCTCCTGTAGAAGACAGATATCTGCGTGGGTGCTCTCGAGGAGAGATAACAGCGCTCGCCTCTTGACTGGATTGTTTAGGCCCCTGACATTGAGGGTTACCACCTTAATAGTTGTGGGAGGCATGTGACATAATGGAAGTGAGGGCGCAGAATCTCCTCCTGAGTGGAGCGGGGAGCATAGATGCCGCTGGAATGAATACAACCTTCATGGTGCACTGGACGACCCACCCTCCCCTCCCTGAACTGTTACCCGGCATAGCACACTGGAACGACCCACCCTCTCCTCCCGGTTCCCCTCCTCCCAACCAGAACTCCCCCCAGCCCCCTTCAAAACCCTCCCCCCGCAACCCCAACCCGAGATCCCCCCAACTACCCCCGTCCCCCCCTCCCCCCAACCCGCCCCTTCAACTGATCCCCAAACCTCATTGTCCAAGTCCAGTCCCAACGGACAAGTCTGTGGTGAGTTACTTAAGTGACGTTCAGCCACTACACACCCCGCCACCGCCCCCCCACTCCCAGGACCCCCGAACCTGCATTGCTGAAGAAGCTGTGTTGGTCTCCCCCCGGAGTTCACTCAGGCCGTCAGAGCAATATCACTAGATGCCGTGTCTCTGGCCACTTCCTGGACCGCGTTAGCCATTTCCGCTCGGATAGTGGGTGAGTCTGGTCATGCGGAAGACGTAGAGGATCGCCGTGCAGGGATCGTTTGCCAGCCGTCTCTGGTAATGCGTCGTCGGCGAGGGGTGGGCGCAGCGTCATCCGTCGCGGTGATTCCAAGCACTCCGCAGGTATCCTGGAGGGAGCGAAGCTGATGCAGAGTCCCGTTCCACCTAAAGATGAGGCGGAAGGGGTGGCCCCAACAGTACTGCGTATCGTGGTCTCTCAGGAAGTCTGTTGCTATTTTGAATGCTTTACGCTTCTGGAGTGTGATCGCCAATAGATCCTGAAAGAGAGCGACCTGGTGCCCCCGGAAACGCAGGGACTGCCGCTGTCGTGCTTCACGGAGTATCCGCTCCTTCAAGAGGTAGTCTGGCAGGAAGGCCAAGATATCGGGGGGTGGCGCAGAGGCCCGACGTGTCAGGCCCACTCTATGCGCTCTGTCAATTCTGATGGGGAAGTCATCCGGCTCCCCCAGTATCTCCCTGAACAGGTCTCTTAGATACCCAGCAACGTCCACACCTTCTTCCTTAGATGGAATTCCTTGGACCCGGATGTTGTTACGACGGGACCGGTTCTCGAGGTCTTCATTGTGCGCTTGGAGGTCAAGTTGTTGATCCCGTAGTCGCAGCACCTCTTGTTGCAGCTGCGCAATCTCCTCGTCCCGAGTGTGTCCAGCTTCCTCTACAGTAGTCACCCTCTCTCCGCACCTCCCTAACCTCTCCGGCCACTTCTTGCTTCAGCGCGTGGAAATCTTCCCTAAGCGAACTGAAGAGAGACTCCAAGAAGGATCTGGTGACTGGGGGTTCCCCCCCTTCCGCCCCCTGGGAGCCGCCCGAGGGGCCCGGTGAGTGCTGTCCCTTATCTTGTTTCGTAGGGCCTCTACTCAACATTTCTGGCAATGTCCGCTCTCCTTTCTTGCCCCCTCTGTTGCCAGCCATACTAAAAGCAGGGGTCGCACACCAAGTGGCTTGCTACTCAGTTGGTCATCCACGCTAAGAAATACAGTTCCGGGGCCAGCACCTGTCCGGCGAGCCGACCACTCGCGGCGCACGGGTCCAACGCAATACGCCCAAGTGTCCCAATGGTGTGCTCACCTCCGCTTCTGGATCCCTGTGCGCTCCTGGTCTTCAGACGTAGGGAGGCGGATGGTGACAACCCCCAGAGCAGCCGCGGTAAGAGTCCCCTAATGAGCGCACCGTCGCCTTCTCAGCACGTGCCGTGTTCGTCTTCGCTTCGGGCACCTGGTGCTTCAAGCGCCTACTACTGGAGGGCAGATCCGGCTCTCAAGTGTTCCCCTTCTCGGCCACAGTAGTCCCCAGGTCGCTCCCGTCCTCAGCAGACCCCTAGGTCCCCTGGCCCAGTGGGTTCGGTGCGCTACCACCTCCGATGACCGTAGTGCGCGACACCCAGGCCTCAGGTTTGCAGGGGAGGCGTCGCCACGCTCACCGACCATCAGGTGTTGTCCGCTAGTAATTATGGGGCTCGGTTCACCCCCGGGTGCACTGCCTCGGCGATCGGGCGGCTCCAGGCCGATTCCTGCGGGATCGGGTCTGCCCTGTGCAGTCAATCCGGGCCCGCTGCGCCTGCTCGGCGGTGCACTGGTGTGGCACCCGAGGCCTATCCGCTCTTTGTAGGCCTCCTCGCCTTCCAGCTGCGTTCTAGGGCCGGGGCCGCCCCGCCAGTAGGCCTCGTTCTCGGCCTTGTGCGTGGGATCAGCGCTGGGGCCTATGCCCTCCGTCGGTCGCTCACCACAGACGCTACTATGTGCCGCAGCAGGATCACGGTCTCTCTGCGGGGTCTTCCACACCGCCCCAGGCCTCGATGTACTTCTTTCCGCCACAGCACGGCCTCACCACAGTGCCGCCACCACTCACTGCTGCCCTCTTGGTGCTCCTCTACTGTGGGTCATGGGTCCCCAGATGGGGTGGGCGAACAGTTTGGCGTTCCCGCTCCCCTGACGTTGAGCCAGCGGCAGGCCGGGAAAAGTTTGTGTAGCCGGGGGCCTACTGATAGGCCGCGTACCCGGCCTCGCGTAGCAGCCCGCGCCGGGGCCCTCAGTCCGAGTCCTCCGCCTTCGGGCACCGGGCGTTCCTACACCGCCCGGCCGCGCCGGAGCCCCGGGAGGGTTCCGCCCTCTACCTCCGGTCGGGCCCTCTACCTCCGGTCGGGCACTTCAGGATGCCTCCGATTCGATTCACCGCGACCCTCGAGGGCTGCGGTGCCTGCCGTCTCGTCGTGCCGCCTCTGCCGCCGGCCTCACCCCCGGGTCTCCTCCGCAGTAGCCACGGAAGCTAGCAGCACTCCGGACAGTATTGCTGGATGCCCCCCAACCTCCGACACAGATCACCAGCCGTTTTGGGGGGAGATCTGCAGATAGTGGCGGTTCAGGGGTCCGGGTTCACGGGAGCTCGCAGAGAGTGCGACCGCTCACTCCGCCATCTTTGCCACGCCCCCTTATGGAAGGACTTAAACGCATAATTCCTCCAAGACACCCACCTTCACCAGTCTGGAATGTAAACTTTGTTTTAACCAGACTTATGGGACCACCGTTTGAACCACTACACTCATGCGAACTACAATTTCTTACTTGGAAAGTGGCTTTCCTTATTGCCATTACTTCACTTCGAAGAGTTAGCGAGCTGCAAGCCCTAACTATTCAAGAGCCATTCATTCAAGTACATGCAAATAGAGTAGTTCTCAGAACAAACCCTAAATTCATGCCAAAGGTGGTATCCCATTTCCATATAAATCAAACTATAGAACTGCCGGTTTTCTTTCAAAACCCACTCCGTAGCTGAAAGGGCCTTGCATACTCTAGATGTCAAGAGAGCTCTGCTATACTATATTGATAGAACTAAGGCATTTCGAAAGACAAAGCAGTTGTTTGTTGCTTTCTCACCACAACATAAAGGTAACCCTATTTCAAAATCAGGTATAGCCAGATGGATCGTTAAGTGCATCCAAATATGTTATTTAAAAGCAAAACGCACCTTAACAGTTCCCCCTAGAGCGCATTCCACATGCAAGCTAGGGGCATCCATGGCTTTCCTGGGTAACATTCCTTTACACGAAATCTGTAGAGCAGCCACATGGTCAACCAGACATACATTTACCAAACACTATTGTGTAGATGTACATTCAAAACAGCAAGCTGCTGTAGGACAGGCTGTTCTCAAAACTCTTTTACAGACTGCTACAGCTGACACAGGTAGCCACAGCTAAGGGAGATACTGCTATACATTCTATGCACAGATATGAATTCAGCAGCCCACATGCCTCGAACGGAATATGCTACTTACCAGTATGCATCTGTTCTTGGCATGTAGGGCTGCTGACATTCATATCGCCCACCCGCCTCCCCGGTGCCTGTCGCAGCTGTAGCATTCACTCTTTGCATGGACATCTCTTACTGTACTATACTCCATCTCTGCCACAATGGCGAAAAACAATCTGCGGATGGAGAGGATGCCCATGTGGACTGTAGTCCAAGGGAGGAGCCACCTATCTCGTGATACTTCGAAGACTCTTCCAGGACAGCAAGGTGCAATCATCCGGACCCAACACTAGGCGGCGATCTATGCACAGATATGAATGTCAGCAGCCCTACATGCCAAGAACATATGCATACTGGTACGTAGCATATTCCTTCTGGTGGATACTCTATCTTACTACATATTCCTCACTGACCATCCCACCACCCTATTCTGTGAACAGGACTCTTTTTCCATCTAAAAGGCTCCCATTGTATAGATCGGCACACTGTGAGCGTGCTTGGGTGGCACATATTTGTGGCTCCTCTCGTCACTTCCAGAGGGGAACAACGTTGGTGTGGAGACACCTATTGACGCGTGGGAAATATCGACAAGGTGAGGAATTTGCAGTTAAAAAGAGCATTCACGAGAAAGATGTTTACGGAAGGTTAGTAACTTGTTCATCAGAGCACACAGTCTTTTGGACTTGTTGGAGAATTTCCCTTATTCATTCCTTCTCTTGTGCTCTGTGCATTACTTCTTTTTATCTTACCACAAAACAAAACTGATGTATTTTGGCATAAACGTGGTGGGATCAGACTGGGTAATTGTTTAGTTAAGGATGTGGAATCATAGAATTGATAATCACCTAAAGATAATTGTTTATATTCACAGACAGCATTGATTCTCTGAGGCCAAAAGTAAGCACGGAAGCCCCTCAGGGTCCAGGGAGGATACGCGCTCTCACTCAGATTCCTGTTTTAGGCCCCGAGGACGATCTTGCTGGGATGCTGCTTCAGGTATGAAGATGAAATCTGAGAGTACTGATTATTAAATGCCTTTGTGACATTTATGCTTGCTTAAGAGTAAGTGTTCTTGTATGTATAGCCTAACTCAGAGGGCACTATCGGATCAGTCAAGTGGATATAGCTTGATTGCAGGGTTCAGGTCTCATTGTAGTATCATAACACTTTTTAACACTGCAGGGCCTAGTTCTTTCCCTGGATGTTGTGTTTTTTAAAGTAAACTTTGTTTGACGACTGCCTAAACTTTGGGATGTTGCAAATAACATTCACAAAGAACCCCTCCAAGCAATGCCTAAATCTTTATTCATTTTATTGATTGGCAAAGTGTGGGTCCTGTGTTGATGAGTCACTTCCTAGAGTCTTTTTAGGTCTAAAATATTAAGATATGACATCTTTCCTCAGTAATTGAAGAAATTGGTGGTTAAATGGGTGTTTGTCTTTAATAGCTGCTGCCACAGAGAAAAGTAGTCCATCTTGGGATCTTGTCCTCTAGACCTTAGAGCAGGTGTAGTCCATGAGGCGATGAGCAGTGACAAAAAGCCTTGTTTACAGATTTCCTCTCAAGATGTCAAGTTCAGTTGAAATCTAATGCCCATATTTCCAAGTTCCTTAGATGTGTGCGCCAAGATTTCTGAATGTTTACAATGCAGGAGTCTTTTTGGAAAATGAGGGCTGAGCAAAAAGATTAGCTTTGCTTGTTCTGGTGTTGCAGCTGGACGTGGTGAGTTAGGGTTAGTTTTTATAGATAGATGGACTCAGATCTCCCTGTTTTGAAGAATGTGAAAATTAGTTTGAACTTGATGGCCTGGGCCACCGGGACCAGCAAAGTTCCATTAGGGCTGGAAATTATAATGAGATCTCTCCGGGATGCGGCAAAGTCCAGGTGCTTAGTTTTACATTGTCTGAAGTTTGAGGATGTCCTTGTTATATTCTCTCTAAAGACAATTTGTCTATAATAGTCAAGTTATGTCGAAGACCCTAGTGAGTCTGAACCAATTCTCCAAGGAAGGCAAATTCATCCCTCAAAATATCACAAAGCGTAGTTTCTTTGCAGGTGTGCAGACAGAAAATGCATTTCTCCAGCTGTCTCTAATTATCCCATCATACCCAGTATTTTGTGCAACAACATAATGAAAATAAAATATTTCTGTACCCTTTAAAAGCTGATAACGGATGCAGTGCCCAGCTTTCCTCTGGTGAATAGAGCCTGGCCTAGGATCAGGTCCTGGATTCCATATTTCAAAAGCCATTTTCTTTTAAATAGAGTGCATAGTCAACATGCTGCCTTATATGCGTTAATGCCCAGCCAACTTAAAGCCTTCTTATCCTTCTGCTCTCATCAACAGTGTGGCCTCCAGGAGAATGGACACGGTCAGAAAGAGCTTTAGGTGTGGCTCCCAGTGTAGCTGATTACATTTCAAATGTTAAAAATAACCTCTACATCAAAGCGTAATTCTGCCAACAGATTTGCCCTTTGCGATGAAGGAACCATTTTAAAAATGATTGTGTTTAACTCCTGTTTTTTAACAAGAAATTGAATACTCTGCAATCTAGTTCCTTAAGGTCTGTAAGGTTCGGAATGCTGCAGTTTGCCTCCAGATGTATGCTGTCATGCTCAGCACTTTCTTTTCATTGACTAGCTGCATGCATGCATAAAGTATTTGAAGGATACCATATAATGCATATTGATCCAATTGACTAAGCGTTGGTAAAGGAAGTCATGGTCTCTAAGCTAATGGACTTGATTTTCTTGAAGTAGCAAGAGTGCATGCTGCACAGTGGTTGAGCAACTTTTTTAATGTGTTTTTTTCTTTTAGCTCTTCCCTTTGAATTCAGACCCACGGTGGCAGAACGCAAATCCGCGACCAATCTCCCTAGCAATGCAGCAAGCTCTAGGGCAGGAACTGGCACGCATCCGGCAAGGAAACACACAAGTGACAGGTGTTGCAGTTCGTCTTCTCCAGGCTCTGGCAGCCTTATTGAATTCCCAGCACAGCGCAGCATTGGTCTTGTCCATGCATCGGAATCACTTCATATCCTGTCCAATAATGCGACAGCTGTACCAGTATCAGGTGAGGATTCTTGCTCGTGTGAAGTATGTGGAAAGAAAGATTACCCGTCTCTTAACTTTTCAGCAGACAAATTGGTGTCAGAGAAATGCTATTTTTGAAACAGAGTGCATCCAGAATTCATCTTGGAAGTGAAGAGTCAATTAATTCTTATTGTTTTTGAATATGGATTCAAATTGAGTTTCACAGATACTTAGGGACATATTTCTATTTGTAAGAATTAATTTAAAATTCTGTTTCTGCTACTACTATGCTTTGACCCGTATAAGTAGCACCACTACAACAAGGTTTAGGACTATTATAACTACTTGGTCTGTTGGCACTAGTGTTAGTTCTATGAGAATTAGTACTATCGTAGTCTATTGCCATAACACCTTTTTACCTCTGTAGGTGAGTTGAGACTTCCGCTAATGTGTGCCCTTCCGTGAATGCATAGGATTTCATGTTCCCATCTGGGATATAGTGTTCAGTATCACTTTTGTGCAGGCGTTTTCCTTCCTTATATAGTTATTTTTGTACATTTGGTCTGATGTTGTATAATGAAATATTAGATTCTTCAGTATTGTATCTTTTATAGATTCACATGCTTAAATCTTCCCAGTTGTCATGGTGGGAGCCCCACGGTAACAGTAAAATAGCATTATCAAAGTTTAAAACTTAATCTCCCTTGAAAGTCAATAGCATTTAGTAACCAGCTAACCTCATTGAAGAACATCCAAACTCCAGCCAATCACATCACAGACCCAGAGTATCCATCCCCTGCAGGGCCACCATACCGCTGTTTTCTTACCGCATGTTGTGCGTTACAGAGTCTCCCCGAGCTCTGCTCAGTGACAGTGTTTCTTCCTTGACCTTTTCAACTTTCAGCTAGCAGTTACCATTTCTGCATCCTTCTCTTCAGCTGTGGTGCTGTGGGAAAGTGAGTGTAGCTTTTCTGTCACTGTTGCAGAATTTCTCATTCTAAAAAAGGGCTGTTTAGGCCCTGCAAGACTTCTGGAAAGTCCATGCTTTTCTCTGAAGATCCACACAAGGAGTGCTTATACTGTCTATATCCAGACCATAAGCACAGGGGCTATAATCACTGCCGGACTTTTTCTTCAAAAACCCTGAAGGATCGAGAGGGTTGACTGCTCCTCTGGCTTCAAATGAGAAAATCTATAAAAGATTCTGACTCCGCTTCTTCTAAGAAAGGGAAGGAAGAAGATCCTCCTTCTGTCCAGAGAGATCCAAAGAAATCAAGGTGTCAGAGTGAGGAGTCATCCATGGAGAAAAGGCTAAAAAAGAGCAGCCTGGCTCATCTAATGCCCAGCAAAGATCTGGCTCTGCACCTCCATCTACGCCACATACTGCCTCACAGAAAATTCACCCATCGACGGCCTGGGCATCAAAGCATTCGACAGTTTCCTCGGCGACATCTAAGACGGTGACTGTCAGGACAACGACAGCTGTAGCGTCGACGAAAGTTGAGGTGGTGATGGCGGCAACGATGAGGAGTTCTATGTTGTAGAGAACTTCACCGTCGACGGTTCAGCTGGACGCTGCTTCATCGACGGGCATCTCCACACCAGTATTTGGAAGGGGAATATTCCTTCTCGGACAGAGGGCGCCCTGGCATGCAGTGCTTGGACACTTTTCAGGAGCATTATCCTTATTATGAGCAGGAAGAGGAGGAACGTCAGCAGGAACCCTCCATTAATGTTCCGATGTCTGTAGTCACCGACTTGCGTCTGATGCTCAGTAACTACTATAAGCGCTTCCTGGAGGCTAATGTTGCTCAAAGGCCAGCTCCTGTACAGGAGGATCCTGTTGTCCTCTCTGATCAGCAGGCTGCACCTGCACTGCCGAAGCAGACATCCTACCACCCTTGCAGAGTCCTGTTCAAACGTTGGACAGTGGTGACCAGCAGCTAGAAAAAGGAGAGTGGCAATTGGATCCAGATGTCCACGACGAATGGATTGACTATGTGGCACACACACACTGCCTTCTCCCACTCTGCCACTGGCCGATTCTCCGGTGGATATTCGCTATTTCCAAGACCTTTTAGAGCAGACATTAAAACGTTTTGATCTCCCCATACCTGTAAAGTAAATGGAATGCTTAATTTACGATTTCAAGGCCACCACACAGCGCTTCATTAGGGCAATCCCTATTGTTGATTTCCTGTGGCAGGAAGGCCTTAAACTAATGAAAACTCCAGCTTCTGTGCCTGCAGTTATCCCAAAATTGGATAAAAAGTACAGGTTGCCGGAGGACTCTACTGCATGCCTTATTGGCCATCCAAAGCCTGATTCTGTGATAATGCAAGCTGCCCAAAGAAGATCTAAGAGTCCTGCATCACCATGTACTGCCCCGCCAGACAAAGAAGGGCGCAAGGTAGATAATATCGAAAAGAGGTTTTCCGCATTGGCAGCACCGGCCATCAGGGCCTCCAGTGCCATGGCCATCCTCGGGAAGGTAGGACAGGCAGATGTGGTTGGACTTCTTTCCCTTCCTGGAATTTCTGCCTGAAGACAAGAAGAAAGAAGTGACGGATATACTCTGAGGGGATGAGAGCCTCATCAGAGATCATCGATGTGGCGCTGGACATCTCCTCTACCGCCGTTTTGCGGAGACAGGGATGGCTCAAAGCAACGACATTCCGCCTGGAAGTCCAGGCTAAGATGCTTGACATGCTGTTCGACGATGAATACCTTTTTGTCAAGCATGTGCATGAGGCGCTTCAGTCTCTTAATTTGAACACTGACATCTAAATCCTTGGCCAATCTGCAACAGAAGACATTTTCTTCTTTTTGAGGAAGAGGCCAATTTTCATCTTGACCCCAGCTGCGTTTTCAGCTTTACTATCAGCAGAGTTTCCAACCGCAATATTCTCCGCAGTCCTTTCGCCAGAATTCCACACTGTCTTACACGAGAGCACCAGCACGCAGACGTCCTGCATCTGTAGGAAAGTCTCATGATGCAGGCAGAAGACAATGACTACTTTCAGACATCCGTCACCCCAGTCCTACTCCAATTGGCTCAGACTTCCTCGAAATTCTCCTTTCAACGGAATACCATTTCTTCCGACAATGGTTGTTAGACGTCTTCAACCATGGTCACACCCTGGAATTTCTTCAGCAACCTCCGAATTTCCCTCCCCGGAAGACTGTTTACCGTCATCTGGCGCTTCTCAAAAAAGAAATAGTTCTCCTTTTCGACAAGGAGGCAATCAAGGAGGTGCCACGCAGTCAACACAACCAAGGCTTCTACTCTCGCTTTTTACTGATAAAGTAAATGACAGGAAAATGGAGGCAAATTATGGACTTCAGGTTGTTGACCAAGTTCATAAAAAGTTAGCCTTGCATGATTTTGACGCTCGAGGACATCCTTCTTTTCTCGAACACAGGGGATTACATGACCTCCCTGGATCTTCTGGATGCATACTTACATATTCCCATACATCCGAAGTATCGGGGTTTTCTCAGGTTCGAGGTGGAAGGGTGCCATTATCAATTCAAAGTGCTGCCTTTCGGGCTAAAATCACCACCCAGGGTTTTCACCAAGTGTCTGGCGCCGGTGGTAGCCTATCTTCGGCGTTGCAGGCACCAGGTTCTTCCCTACCTACACGACTGGTTGGTCAAAGCCCCATCCCTTTGAGGTGCCAAAGTGTCTACGAGAGCCGGTCTTCAACCTTTTCACTCTCTGGGTCTCAATCTCAACAGAGAAAAGTCCTCTCTCCTGTCCTCCGAGTCGCTGGTTTTTCTGGGAGCGATATGGGATACCAACCGCTCAATGGCCTTTTCCACAGAGGAAAGAATCTCACGTCTTTAAAGGTTGGCTCAGTCCCTCTCCTCAAGAAGGTGCGTTTCTATGAGGACTTAAAAGTCGATGTTGGGTATTATGTCATCCTGCATCCCATTTATTCCACACTGTCGATTGTGAATGAGACATCTCCAGGAGCAGCTTGAATCTGAATGGATTCAATCTCGAGGCTCCTTGACGACATCGTCTTAATCACGCAGGAGATGACGATGGCGATGTCCTGGTGGACAATCAGAAGCAATCTCTCTCAAGGCCTGTCCTTCCTTCCAACAAAACCAAAGATGGTCATGACAACAGACGCTTCCATGTAGGGATGGGGAGCTCACCTCCTGTGCTTCAGGTCCAAGGGAGGTGGTCGGACCCAGATTTATTGTGTCACATTAATCTGCTGGAACTAAAATCAGTCTCTCTAGGGCTCCGATCCTAAGGGGATCGTCTCTCCTCTTCCGCACAGACAACCCAACCACCATGTTCTTTCTGCAGAAACAAGGGGGAACGAGGTCTCTGGCGCTGTCAAGTCTAGCGCAATAAATTTGGAAAGGCTAAATCACCACAACTTATCTGTACAAGTCCCCCACGTGCAGAACAAATGGGCCCATTCCCTCAGCAGGGACACCAAACAGTGTCACGAATGGGAGATGGACGCCGTTCAGCTACGAAGGGTGTTTCAGTGCTGGGGGTTACCAACCCTGGATCTATTCGCTACATCACTCAACAAAAAAGTCAAATTTTACACCAGCAGATTTCCTCAATCAGGTTCTGTGGAGAACGCCTTCCACTTTTCTTGGGAAAGGACCATTTGCTGACGTGTTTCCTCCATTCCCTCTCATTCCGAAAGTTCTTCAAAATCAAACGGTAACCCTGCCGCTTTATCCTCATTGCCCCAGCATGGGCAAGACCGTACTGGTACACAGAGCTGTTTCGCCTATCAGAGTCTTCACCAATCCGTCTGCCTCCAACGGAACATCTGCTTTCCATGGACCAAGGCCAGGTGATTCATCAGCAGATTCACACACTTCACTTGTCGGTTGGGCTCCTCACCACACAGAGTTTGGGGACTTAATTCTCTCTGAGGAGTGCCGTTCAATACTTCGCAAAGTCTGAGCTCCTTCTACAGTCAAGTGCTATTCGGCTAAATGGAAAAAAACTGCTCCTTGTGTGCTAAGCACTCTTGTCATCCTCTCTAGTCCCCTCCGGAAGAAGTTTTGCCATATCTCTTGTCTCTGGCCATGGCTGGTCTTTCACACTCATCGATTAAAGTTATTACACTTAGCGGCGATCTCTAGATATAGGAGGCGTTCAAACCAGTTGTCTCTGTGGTCCAACAGACTGGTGAAAGAATTTATGAAGGTTCTTTTTAGAGCTTATCCACCAATTTGACCCTCTCTGATTCTCTGGCAACTGAACATTATTTTGTTGCATCTCATGAGATCACCCTTCGAGCCGATTCGCAAGTGTGAGTTGAAATATCTCTCATGGAAGGTAGCTTTTCTCTTAGCCATCACGCCTACTAGACACATTAGCGAAATCCAGGCCTTCACTGTAACGGAGCCTTGTCTACAGTTTCAACAGGATAGGGTGGTACTCCGCACTAATCCTTCCTTCATCCCCAAAGTACCTACCACGTTCCATCTAAATGAACCGGTGGTCCTGCCGTCCTTTTTTCCTTCTCCGTCTACACCGGTAGAGAGAGCTCTCCATTCTTTGGACATCAAGCGTTGCTTGAAGTTTTACTTACAAAGGACAAAACACTTTCGTAAATCTACCCAGCTCCTCATCGCCTTCTCTGCCCCTAGGAAGGGTCAGGTCTTGACTAGAGCATCTATTGCACGCTGGGTTTCCTCTACTATACTTTTCTGTCATGAGAAAGCGGGAAGCCCGTTAACATCTAAAGTTACTGCCCACTCTGCCAGGAAGATGGCAATGTCCTCTGCCCTGTTTGAGTGTTTGAGTGTCTTTACCTGACATCTGCAGGGCTGCAACATGGAGGAACGTCCATACCTTCACAAGGCACTACTGCCTGGATGCCTGTCGGAAGATGAATATTGCTATGGTCCGAGCGGCCTTACGACTAAGGGTGGGCGTAGTTCGCGGAGTAGCGCTACGCGAAGCTACGCGAAGTGCACTTCGCACTACGCGAACTTCACGTAGCACTACGCGAGCTGCGTAGTAGCATGTTCGCACTGTGCAAGATGCGTTTTCAATGATTGCACAGTGCGAACAAGCATCCGGCACTGTGCAAGCATTGAAAACGGCATCTTGCACAGTGCGAGCTGTAGTTTTCTGCTGCTCGAGGAGATTATTACTCGAGCGGCAGCTTTCTCAACGCGAACAGGTAGTTTCTCATTGAGAGCGGTCGCGAGCATGCGCAACCACTCACAATGAGAAACCTGACCTCCTCGCGTTGAGAATCTCGCCGGGATGTCATTTTGCTTGCTCGCGGTCGCGAACATGACGTTCAGGACCGCGAACAAGCAAAAAATGAGCGCTACGCTACGCTGCACTACGCATGTTCGCATGTTCGCACTGTGCTACGTGCCGCTCGCGTAGTGCGAAGTTGCAAAAACTTCGCAAACTCCGCGAGCGGAGCGTAGTGCTTCGCCCAGGGTTACTTACGACGTCTGTTCGCATAAGGTGGGCCTCGTCTCATGGAGGTTTATTATTTCTTCTTATGGTGCTGTTTCAGTATTTTCTCTTTGTAGTTAGACATATATGTATATTTTTTTATATGTAGGTACTGCATTATTGGCTTGCGATTCTAATTAGAGTTTTATGGTTGCATGGTGGGGTGGTTCACCTGTTCTTCCCACCTCCTTTACCTCTTATGTACTGCTTGCTATTCTGATTCAAGCATGTGAATCTATAAAAGATACAATACTGGAGAAACAACAAGTTACTTACCTGTGCATTGTGGTTCTCAAGTATTGCTATCTTATATAGATTCACATGTGGCCCTTTGTCCCCCCTTTCCAGGTTCACCTTCCTTACATCTATCCTTTTACTAACTCCACTTGTGCTAGAAATCTGAGGTATGGTGGCTCTGCAGGGGATGGATACTCTGGGTCGGTGATGTGATTGGCTGAAGTTTGGATGTTCTTCAATGAGGTTAGCTGGTTGCTAAATGCTATTGAATTTCAAGGTAGATTACGTTTTAAACTTTGATACTGCTATTTTAATGTTACCGTCGGACTCCCACCATGATGACGGGGAAGAATCAAGCATGTGAATCTATAAAAGATATCAATAGTAGAGAACCACAATGTACAGGTAAGTAACTTGTTTTTTCCAGAAGTCGCCATTTTTACAAAGTGTGGGATTCATCCTCATACTTTTTTTGATTTTTTGATTGGCATTTGTGTACCTTTACAAACATTTAGCCTGCATTTTTAAACAGTACATCCGTACATATTCAGTCAGGTGCAACAACTTAAAAGAACGTGTGCAGCTTAGTGGAGAAAAAAAGAAAAACGCATTGCAATTTGCGGATCATCAACAGTTGTTATTAGGGCCAGCCAACATCAGCAACCATTCTATGCGAGACCATTGCGTGTTAATGTTTTTGTCGTTAACAACACAAGTATAAGCAGTATAAGTCTAGCAGTGGACTTCCGCTATATGTATTACAGTAAAAAAAAAATGAAATATACAGATGTACAACTTGTTTATTCTAGTGGGCAGACATCTGTGTCAAGCTATCTAACCTAGCCGGGGGGGATGAATCAGAGGTGCTGTTGAACCAGTGTTGTCTTGGGATCTCAGATAGCTTAACAGAGGTTCCCAGATATCTTTTCGGCGATATCTTTGCGACCTCATGCTCCAAAAGTGCAATAATTGATCAGAACAATAGGCCGCATCCTGAAGCCATTCTTTCTGTTTCGGTGCCAACCATCTTCCCCACGTCATAACCACTCTACACTTGGCTAAAAGGAGGAGCCAGAAGAGCTGCCATTGCTTCCCAAATTATCTTTGTAGTGGGGCGATATCTCACCCCAAACCAATCGCACTGCGTTACTGTGCCATCCTAGGCAACATCTTTATACATGTACTCCTTTTCATTGCAATATTTATCCTCTCTTCTTTTACTCTTTTTTCCATTCTTGACCATATTCAGATTCCACACGTGGAGTGAAAATGCTATTTCCCAAGTTTCTTATGTTCTCCCTGTGCCCATCCGGACCTCTACAAAAGACCAAGAATAAAGCATATTTCATTCAGGGCAGCGTTTATTTTCTAAAAACCCAATGCATTTCGTGCTTAATGGCACTTCTTCAGGGGTCACTACAATCAATAGAAAACAGCCAACAATTAATACTGTAACATATGCTGCACTCATATTTTGCTTCATGTTCGCATCTTTCAGTCTTTAATGACCAATTAATCTTTTACTAGCGTTAAACCATAGACCATAGCCCTCCCTTCTTCCCAACCAGCAACAGGTTAATTCTTACGCTAAAAACATGCCAATGTCACAACCCTCGACCCCTCCTGACCCTGTCCCTCTCATCTCTGTATTTTTCACTTTGATGCAGGCCCCATTCGTCTCTACTTTCCGCAGTTTCAATGCAGTGTATTTCAGTTTAGCAACTCCCCTCCGTTAACTCCGCCTTTGTCTAAACATGCAACTCTCACTACATAACCTTTCCTTCACTCTTTATTTTATCCCTCCCATGCCTTCCCGTTTACAGGAAATTGTTGCTAAACCTTTCTTAAATCCACACATACACCCCTATCTGCTAGTTACAATTTGCCTTGTAATCACTAACACTTTTAATCTACGAGCTCTACATACCTGCCCTGTGACGTTAAAAGCCTTCCATTCTCGAGGCAGCTGCAACCCAAACATGTCTACGCCCCACTTATCCTCGCGCTTTTAACCTTTCTATTGCCCACCCAATTAGCGTGCTGACTAAATTGATTACGCACCCTCCGCACCATAATCAATCACAACCCTAGCTGTTGGCTGAAAAAAACTCAATTACCCATAAAGCAGTTCGTGTCAACAAACTACATCGATAAACATCTCATTATTTAAAACCAATGAAACATTTTACACAATGTATTGTTCATAAGTGAACACAGTAATGTAATGTCCGTTTGTTGCTCATTAACTCTGTCCATAATAAATCACGATGGAATAACCATCCGTGTGGAATCTTCACATTTTATGTTCCTCTAGAAATTTCAAAAATGAAATAGAATGAGGCTTGAGCGCACTGCTTTGAAATTTCAACCATGTTCAACCAAACAGGTGCAATCCCGGTGTTGGGCATTCTTTTGTAACATCAAATGTGGAGGACGGGATGCACACTTTCTTTTTGAAACTAACCCAAACTTCTCGTGTTTAACTGTCTGTGCGTGCAGACTGGTAGCAGTGCCATGCCCAAAAAAAGCACTTCGCAAATTGCCAGCTTGCTCTCCCGGAGTTGAGGAGCTACTCCCTGCAGCCACAGGCACCAAAGAAGAAAGGTCCGGTTCCCTGCCCTGTCACTTACCTGAACCATGCTCCCAAAGGTCCGATCCGTCCTCCCCCCAAGTGTGGGGATATCAGGCCTGACCGGAGCTGCACTGTACCAATACCTGGGGGGACCCTTTGCAGCAACCAAGGCTTGTTGTGTCCAGCTCGGACAGCAACACTGAGAAAGACTGATCTTTATGTCGAGGGATTTCAGGGACAGTGCAACACAGTAGATTGGCCCAGCTGTCCTGTATGCCCCTTTTCTGCCGAATTTAGACAAAAGTGAGCCTCCAACTGCTGCCACCCGACGCCTCAAAATACCTCTGGACCCGCGCCCCATATCCTGAGTCTGAGGGAGGTGACTGTAACAACAGGGTCCCTTCGTGCACGAGTATCTCGAGGACCAACTGGGCTGGCCCCCCAGTCCCAGCTTGCAGCCTCTTTTAAACCAGACTGTTCTCCATTTAAGTGAACGGGGCACTCAACTCTGAAACACACAGCTGTACCAGGCCGCCCCAGTGCTGCCTGAGGTGTCTTGTTGGTGATACCTTGGACCATGCCCCCTGCTCACCTTAAGTCCAGGAGAAGGGTTGCGTAAGTCCCCGACAAGTGGCCAAATGCAGGATTTGTTTTTTTCCAATAGTATAACATTACCGCTCCAGAAATTGCTCTAAGCGTGAACTTTTGTAATATGTATAATTTCATTTCTCCAAAAGTACTTACCTGATTCCTATGGACTTGGTATCCAAAATCACATAAAAATATGTTATTTTTATAAATTGGTGTCTGATTTCTTAATTGTGTGTTTGTCTCACTTACTGCCTTTCTGTGTGTAATAAATGCTGCCCCCCTGATAAGCCTAACTGCTTGCCCACACTACAACAAAACAGAGCATTTAGGTAATAATTTGTTCCTCTGTAAACCAATTGGGGTTTGCCTGGGCTTATTACACAGTGTACCTCATTTTGGTCCACTATATAAAGAGCCAGCTTCCTGAAAGCTTCACTTAGACGAATTAGTGAAATGCAACCTCTTACGATCACAGACACATTTACACAAGTTCACAGGGACAGATTGGTGCTTGGAGAAAAAAAACGTTAATTTCTAACGAGGTTTCACCTTTTCATGTCAATTAGAGTATTGACCGTACCGTTTTCTTCCCACTACTAGATAGGGTTGCAGATAGAGAGTTACATACCGCAGATATTAACAGGGTGCTCATGTAAGACTAAACATTTTCGAAGGACCAATTAACTTTTTGTAGGCTTTGCTACATCTTGTAAAGGACATTGTATCTCTAAGGTAAGTATTGCAAAGTGGATTTTTAAATATATTCAGACTGTTAATGTGGAGGCAAAACTTGTACACTCTATACACCTACGGCTCACTCTACACGCATGAAGGGTGCCAGTATGGCTTTCCTAGGTAGCCATCTTAAACAGATAACTGCAAATATACTACTTGGTTAATACCACACACATTCACAGAGTATTAATGTGTCGACATCTTGGCTTGTCAGCTAACTGTGTTTGGCCAGACTATTTTAAGAACATTGTTTCAAACATCCACAATTGCTTCCTCTTAGCCCCTGCAAGGAAGAAACTGCTTTACAGTTGATACAAACAAAGCATGTGCATCTACAGCCACACATGGTACACATGGAAAATGGTTCTTACCCTGTAATCATCTGTACGTATCATATAGTGCTGTAGGTTCACATGCACCTACCCTCCTCCATGGCACATGTTTCTTACAATAAATGCATATATCTTCTTCAATGCATACTGCAGGACATATACCTACTACTCTCAGCGCTCCACTTTAGTCTGCTGAGTGGAAAACGATCTAAGGGTGAAATCAGTGTCCATGTGTATTGGAACGCTAACGGAGTAGTTGCACAACATCCAGTTATTCAAAGTTTCTTTAAAGAGAAGCAACTTGTAATGTCTGAGCCCAGCACTACAAGGCAGAAGTATGCAAAGCAGGTGAATCTACAATACTTTAAGTTACAAATAGATGCTTACACAGTAAATAACATTTTCCTTATTTGTAATACCTAGATCTGCAGTAATAGATAAGTTTGTGGAAATTGAATTCAGAACATTTAAGTACCTTTTCATTTGAGAAAGAGCTATATCTTATTTGGAAGAACATAACACGTATCGCTGTTTAAGCAGAGGTACGCTGTCCTACGCATTTGTCTTTGTGAAAATGCTTACCACTGTGTATTTGTTTTTCTTAAGGCATACCCTACCATCCTTCATTTCACCAACCCTTTACCAGATCAAAGGCTGGCTTCTTTTTTCCTCTGCTGTGTAATTCACAACATGTATGTTTATTTTGACTTCCTTTCAGCTTTGCGTTCCACAGGATACTGCCTTCACTTCACTGTTCTTCAAGGTTCTCGTGCAAATGCTTCACTGGTTGGAGAACCCAGCTGTGGAAGAAGGGCCACTCCGTGGCCAAATTAAGTCCTTTGCTGCACATTACTCTTCGAAGCACAGAATACCTGATGGTATGGAACTGGAATGAGTGTGGGCGTTGTTCTAGCCCTAGCTGTGGAATTGAATCTTAATTTAATTTTGACTTTCTTACTTGATGTTTTGCATTGTTCATTATATAGTCTTAGTTTGTTTTAACTCCCTACAACCCTTCAATGTAACTGACTTCCTGGCAAGGGGCCATCTTTTGAATTGAATATTCTTTAGTGAGAGTTTGAGATTTGGCAAAACCTTTTTCACAAAATGATCTGTAATTTTGAAGCCCACATATTTTGATTATTAATCAGTGCTTTCTTATTTCAATTTGCTCTAACTAAAGAGTGCTCATTGGTGGAGTATCATTCAGTATACTGATATTTAAAATATTTGTATTGCGTATGGATGTCATATTTGGGAGTATTTAGGGTAAAACCTAAATGAACTATGGAAGATGGGGCTGGCCTATGGGTACATTATGTATGTTTCCAATGCTTGCGGCTTACTACCTGCTGCATTTTACATTCTTCCTGCACTTAGGCAATCCAGGCCCGTACACCTGTATGTGCGTTACATTTTGGAAGCGCTCTTAATTGATTCTTGGGAGTGTTATCGCACCTGTTTTCCTTTTATTGTGTTTCTAGCTGTTAGTTTCTGACATTTCATCTGTGCTTTTGTGATACTGAGAATACCTGCTAATTGTGTTCTTGTATTGGCATATGGAAGGTTGGCTTATGTTCCTCCTAATTATTCAACTGATTCTCATGTTTTTTGTAGTTCGAACAGGGTTCATGCACTTGGCAGAGATATTGGCATTTCATCGTGAACCTGAATTGATCAATTCCACTGTTCGAACCCTTGCCACTACTCTTAAATCTGGCGAGAAGTGCAACGTAGAACCGGAACTGATTGGCAAAGGTATGTTATGTGCATTTCCTGGAGACAACTGTTGTTTATAACTAGCAGAAAGTGTTATACCTTATAGAGACTTCCAGTTGCAGATTCCGTATCATTGAAGTTTCTAGGCGTCGGGCTGGATCAGGAAACTTCTGCTGAGCAATGCCCACTAGGCGCGGCGTCGGGTGGCTTCATTCGGCTCTGCGTGACGTCCTCTGCATCAGTATGACGTTGCAGTACCTATAGAGGTGCCACCGAAGCGCACAGACGTCAGTTCTTAATTTTCCGTGCCAGTTAAGTGCCGATCCGGGAAAAGCTACCCCTCTTCCGATTTTTGGCAGGTTTTGTCTTGACTTTTGTTGAATTAAAAAAAAATCCACTTTGTGTGCGAGGTATGTCTAGGAAGAAGACAGGTTTCAAGCCATGTGATGCCTCCCACCGCATGATGTCGGTTACCGATCCCCACCTCGTCTGTATCTCGTGTCTCGAGCACGACCACAATTCAAAAGCCATGCTCAGACTGTGGGGCCATGGCTCCGAAGGCCTTGAGGGAGCAAGCGATAAAGCTCCTCATGGCCCAGCAGTCGACACCATCCAGCGAGACTTAGCAGAGGTCCCAGTCCCGATTGACTAAGAGGAGGTCGCGGGACCGCTCACGGAGCCCTAAGTCCTCTTCATCCCACTTGAGGTCCACGGGACATTTGGGGAAGAGGCATAAGAAGAAGAAGTCCAAGCGGACTTCATCTTGACCTCGGCTGATGTCTGTCATTGAAAGAGGTAATGAGCACCGATGCTCTAGGCACGGTCCCGCGGAGACCCCCACCCTTTCCAGAAGCCGGAGCGACTCCGGGAAAATAAAAGAATTTTATGAGGCCATGCGCCGCGTATTTGAGCAGAACGACCTTGCTGGTGAACCCTCTGACCCAGTGGAGTCAGACAGGGGCCCTATCGTGTTCAATCCATTCGGCTCCGGCCACGACGCCGGTAGGGCCTCAAGGATCCAATCCCAGGTCCGGGCGACGCTAGCCATGCCATTGTGACCTCCCCTGGCGCTGGACCTGAAGTCGGTGCCTGCGGCGCCGCTGGTGCCCATCGGCAATGCCAGCCCAATCCTCATCCCCCATAACATGGAGCCGGAACGATGTTGCTCTACACCAGTTCTGGCATCGATTGAACCCCAAGGTCTATGTTGTTGCCTGAGCACTTTGAAGATGTTCTAGGCTCAGGAGAGGAAGGGGAGCAGTCTATGGACCCACTGGAACACTAGGATGTCTCTGTGGAGAACTTGGACTGGTATGGGAAATTTGTTGAGGCCATTGGACTGGACACTTCCCCAGATACAGGCTTTCTTTCTCCTCCAATAATGGCTACCGAGGAGGGGGCATCCTATGCCATGGTGGTAAATAAGGTGGCAGAGGTCCTTGGACTAGAGCTGCCCTCAGTGCAGGTCACTGCGAATCCCCTGACTGAGGTACTTCAACCAGGGGCTTTAACTTCTGAACCCCTTTTGCCCTTTAATGAGGCCCTTACGGAGGTTGTTCTTGGCACATGATCCAAGCCTAGCACAAGGGCTCCTGTGAATAGGATGGTTGCACGCCACCATCACCCAGCTTCGGATGACCCCAGGTTCTTCAGTTAACACCCCACCACAGAAAGTTTGGTGGTGTAGGCCTCTACGTCCCAGGGCGCGTTCCCTTCTGCCGCTCCGGATAGGGAATCCAAGAGGCTGGACTCATTTGGAAAGAAGTTGTTTTCTTCCTCCAGCCTGGCATTGCAGTCTGTGAATACCGCATGCTTATTGGGCCATTTCTCCCATTCCCTTTGGGAGACAGTTGTGCAAGTGCTGCCACACGTACCAGAGGAGGCCCAGGCTGTGCTTTCGCAAGCAATCAAGGATGGTAGAGATGCAGCAAAATTCATCGTACAGTGTAGCCTAGATATGATAGATTGCTGGGAAGATCAATTGCAATGACCGTGGCCATGAGGCGCCATGCCTGGCTTAGAACAACTGGCTTCTCGGGTGATGTCCGAGCTAATCTGATGGACATGCCCTTTAATAGAATCTGTCTTTTTTTGGGAAAAGGCAGACTCGGCCCTGGTCAGGTTCAAGGACTCTCAAGCCACGGGCAGGTCCTTGGACCTCCCCTTAACTCCTTGTGGCCAGTCTTTCTTTCACCTCTTTCGTGACAACGGAAGGGGTTTCCAGCTGCGTCAGCCCTATCCCAGCCAACTCCCTGCACAGTCTGCCCAAACCGTGCGAGGACGTGGAAGCGGTGCAATCCAATAAAGGAATGGAGGCCACAAGACGTTGGTCACACTGCCACCAGCAGCCACAGTCTCCAAGCACTCCTAGGCTGACTCTGCAGGACCACACTTCCCTAGTTGATGGGAGAATTCGTCATCCTCTCCCCCACTGGAGATCCATAACATCGGACAAGTGGGTCTTGCAGATCGTCCAGAAGGGCTAGTCTCTACATTTCCTCTCTTTTTCTGATTTTCACATCCAACCGAGCCACAGGTGTTACCTGCAGTTCAAGGTAGGCCGCAAGCACTTTCAGTTTTCCATGCTCCCCTTCCACAATACCAGTCCTCCTTGGGTTTTCAGCAAGATGATGGCGGTGGTCGCAGCTCATCTGCACATGCTAGGGGTGTCAGTCTTCCCCTACCTCGATGACTGGCTGTTAAAGACGTCCTCGCCCCGGGCAGTCGTCTCCCACCCTCCGACTAAGGCCGACCTCCTGCATTTGCTGGGGTTCTCTATAAATGTGCCAAGGTCACACCTGACTCCTTCTCAGATGCTCCCTTTCATTGGAGCCTATCCTCTCAAGCAACAAGTCCAGGATATTCAGGTTACGATTCCAATGTTTCGGCCTCAATCCTGGATTTCGGTGAGACTAACTCTGAGGCTGTTGGGCCTCATGGCCTCCCGTCTCCTGTTTATAAAGCATGCCAGGTGGTGTATGCGAGCTCTGTAGTGGAACCTGAAGTTCCAATGAACACAGCATTGTGGAAATCACACCGACCTGGTCCAGATCTCGGAAGGAACTGCGAGAGATCTGCAGTGGTGGTTGATGAACCGCGATTGGGTCAGTGGCAGATCCCTCTCTATTCCCCAACCAGATCTCACTTTTGGGATCGGGAAGCCATCTGGGAAAGGTGGAGATCAGGGGAATCTGGTCTCCGGCGGAGACGGGGCTCCACATACATTTGTTGGAGCTCTGGGTGATTCGGTTGGCATGGAAGGCATTTATTCCCTCTATCACGGTGCAAGTGTTCACGGACAACACCACCGCCTGCTGTACTGCCACAAGCAGGGCAGGGTGGGGTTTGTCGGGAAGCCCTGCGTTTCTGGACATGCTGGAATATGCAGGATATAACCCTTGTGGTTCAACCTCTGGCAGGTTCTCTGAACGCCAGAGCGGACTAACTCATCCGACGATGCCTAGCAGATCACGAGTGACTTCTCCAGTCGGAGGTGTTACAAGGTCTCTTTCAGCAGTGGTGAGAACCTTGGTTTGATTTGTTCGCCTCCGAGGAGAATGCAAGGTGTCAGCAGTACTGCGTGCTGGAGTTTCCAAGGTGGCTATCTCTCGCTGACACCTTTCGTTGGAAGTGGAGCTCAGGCCTGCTGTATGCCTTTCTGCCCATATCACTCCTGCCCAGGGTTCTGAAGAAGATCAGGAGCGACCGGGTCCAAGTCATCCTTGTGGCTCCGGACTGGGCAATGAGAGTCTGGTATCCAGAGCTTCTGAGAATGAGCATAGATCCTCCAATCAGGCTACCTCTTTGGGAGGATCTTTTGTTGCAGCAGCCGGTTAAGGGTTCTCCACCCGAATTTGTCAACTCTACGCCGCCATGCGTGGAGATTGAGCGGTGACAGTTGATAGCTTTTGACCTTCCTCCCGAAGTCTGTAATGTTATTCTGGAGGCCCACCACTAAGACGGTATACGCCCGCCTTAGCTAGAACCCCCATAGCACTTAAAAATCTTATTGCTGACTACACAGCCTTTATGTCCGACCTGGACCTCCAAGTAAATAAAACTGAGACCTTTATTTTGGCCATGGGGGTGCTAAAAAAGAAAAAAGAAAAGAGTTTTTATCTCTTTGGGGAAAAATTGGAACTGGTCACAAGCTTTTACTGCTTTGGGGTGGTCTTCAATTCTAAACAGTCTTGAAAGGTGATGGTACAGAATAGGGCAGACAGCATGGACAAGAGTATAGCCGCTATTTTCCATTTTTTTAAAAAAAATCTGGGCATTAAGCCCCTTTTGGAAATGATTAAAATCTATCTGGCTAAATTGAGATCTATTGCCACTTATGGGGCGGTGGTCTGGGGGATAGCGGATACTGCTGCCTTGCAAGTAATGGAATACAACTGTGTTAAGTGGCTGTTATCAGTTCCAACAGCCTGTAGAAATGTTGTCGCCCACAAGAAAGTCGATCTGCCCTACATTAGTGATGTTATTAAACTGGCCCCACTTTTCATGTGGTTGTTACTGTGGAAAAGGAATAGTGTTGACTTGAACCAAATGATCCTGAAAGATATCATGTCTTTAGACCATGCCCACAAAATCCCATGGCTATCCTATGTAAAACACACTTTCGAAACTTAGTCTCTGTGAAGGTTTCCCTAAATCTAGGTTAGAGGAACTCTTTATCACAAAAACTGCTTCTGATAGGTGGGATAGGTGCAGGGGGAAATTTCTGTTTTGGCCTATAATGGACTATCACATTCACAGCAAGGAGTTCCACAATATCTCTCCTTTGTTGAGAACATTCAGCACCGGTACATTTGAATCAGATTTCAATTGAATTATATACCGATTATGCTTGGGTATCCAATGCATGTATTTTCAATTTTCCAACTCCCCCCTTGCCCATGTATAATAACAAGTCACCTCAATCGACCGTGCACATATTGTTCTTCTGCACTTTCTAAGTAAAAGTGAGGAAGCAATATATTATTCCCTTGTTGAAAACATTTAGTCACCACTTGTCATTTGCTATGTTACAAAATCTAGAAACCCCGAATGTCTGTCTAACTATGGCCTCCTTCCTACAAGCTGCGTTAAAAATCCGTAATGGACCGCCCCTTTAACCTGATTGAATTTATATCTGGGGCACATCCTGATTTTAATTGTCCATTGAGTCAAGTTTTTAATGCCAGCTAGAATTGCACAGTCACATTTGTACCTACAAACCATTTAAATGCGTTTGGCTAATGTGCTGTACATTGAGCACATATGAATTTATTAATCGTCTATTGGTTGCAGTGAACTCTGTTTTTAATTTCAGTTTTTATCCCCATGTTTTATCAATTTCTCGTATTTAATCTTATTGACGCAGCATATGAAATTTTGCCCAATGGTTTTATTCATCCATATCGTATTATTAATTCGCATTTTATTTTGACCTGCACTGTAATTGTGCTTGTATTTCGTGGTTCGCAGTATGCATTATACAAACTATTTTATGTATGTACTTTTATGCATTTAATCAAATGCGAAATAAAATTTTGAATTGACGTCTGCAATTGGCAGAAATGTGTATTATACTGTACAGAAAGGTCTATTAACACTCTTTCTGCTTCTCTTTAAACTGTCCTTTTGTTCCTTCTGACCCTTGCCCAACAGGGCTCTGCTTTGGGAAATCTTAAGGGTTACCTTTTTTGCTCTGTCTGCTTTTTTGTGACTGCCAGACCATCCCTCTCTCTTCAAATCTCCCATTGGACATAGATTTCTGAAAAGGCTTGCTCACCTGTTTCCACCTACGCCCTTTGTTATGCCGCAGTGAGACCATAATTTGGTCCTCACCTACCTGATGTGCACTCCCTTTGAGCCTTTACACAATTTTCCCCTCTGGCTGTTGACCATCAAAACAGCCCTCTTGGTGGCGATCGCATCACCCTGGAGGGAGAGTGAGCTGCAGGCATTATCTTGCTTGCCTCCTTATCTTATGTTCTTTCTGGACAAGGTGGTGCCCCGCACCTGGGCATCCTTTTTACCAAAGGTTGTGACCTCTTTTCGTCTGGGTCAGTCCATCACGTCGCCCACCTTCTTTGCTCCCCGCATCCTACTGAGGAAGAGGAGCGTCTCCATCGGTTGTCCCAAAAAAGAGTGTGCTCGTTCTACCCTGACCACACAAAAGAGTTTGGGGTGGATGACCAACTCTTTGTGGGGTACGTGGGAGCGAAGAAGGGAAGGGCAGTGCAGAAAAGGACCGTCTCTTGCTGGTCGGTCTCTGCCCTGGTGAAGAAGCCACCCCCTGAGGGATAAAGGGTCCATTCCACCAGGGGAAAGGCTGCAACTATGGCCTTGGCTCTGTGTGTCCCTTTCCGAAAACATCTGTCAGGCAACAACGTGGGCATCGTTGTACACGTTTGCAAAGCACTATTTCGTTAACAATTTCTAATAGTGTTATTGTACCTAACAACCAAAGGCATGTTATTTCAGCATTTCCTCCTATTGTGTGAAAATAGAAGTACTGCTAGCAATAAAGTAGTTAGCAAACCATATATACCCAACACGTGGTAACTACTACACAAATCTTTGAGTAAATAATTTTTTTTTTTTAAAACTAGGATGATATAAGCAGCTAAATACCAGTGGCCATTCACATCCAATCTGTTCGCAGAGGGACTGAAGGGAGATCCTTTCAAACAGCAGAATGACTAGGAGAATGCCTTTCACAAAGGTTCTGGGTCCAAATGAAATCAAATCATTTATCCCAGAATAAGCATAACCAGTTAATTAGAATAGAAATATTCAGTTTTCTGTCCTTCTCACATTTCTGTTTGTGTTGCCTAATGTGAAGGTTTCTTTCTAGCCACTCACTTGTTGTACTCAGCTTTTCTAACTTTCTTTTATCATTGTTAAAACTCTTAGAATATACAATTAACAGAGAGTGGCATAATGCCCTTTAACTTATTTTCATTCTGTGTGTTCACTTTTGATTGATAATTACATGTAACTCAAGAAGGAGAATTCATATAAGAGAAAAGCCATAACAATCATGACACCTGCACTCTATAGAGCAGCAATTTGGGTAGAACTCCTTTCTGATGGCTATCCCCAGGTGCCAGACTGTGTCCAGAAAATTCAAAGCAGTACCCCTGCATGCCGGCAGGTAGCGTTTGGGACTCCGTTTGCACGCCATTCCGCTCAGAAAGTTACAATCGGATCCCAAAAAAGCACCATCCATGTATGATTGCTTTCTTTCCATTCCTACAGATGTGGATCCATAGCATAGTTTCTTCTTTTTGTTTACTAGTGAAGAGAAGTTTTCCGTCCAAAATGTTTGTGTGCAAGGGATGTCAGACTACAGGGTTTGTAGGGACTGTCGCAAGCCAACGTCTTTGACGGATCACCATAAGATGTGTCTTTGGTGCTTAGGTTGCACAACTCCAAGGCCTTGAACCACAGTGCCCAGATGAACCTAAAGGGTATGCAGACTTTACCATGTTATCTTTACCCTAAAGGACAGTACCACACAGGTAAGTAGCACGCAGGGCCCTTTTCAATACTTTACCCCACTGTACTGCACCATGCAGTATGTATTTTTTAGTAACATAAATGTTAAGTTGTTAAAAAAGAAAAAGGGAATTTAAGAGATAAGGGATTAGTAAGGTTAATGGAGGGTAGAGGAAAAGGCAGGTAAGGAGTTAGGATTTAGGGAAGGGTAGAAGTAAAGGGGAAAAGGTTTTTTTAGGGTTCAGGGTGACTAGATGTTAGGGTTTTTTAAGCGTTAAAGGGAGGGTTATATGTGTAAAATGGGCAGGGTATTTTTACGGTTCAGAGGCAGGTTGGGGTAATGATAAGTGTTTTTTAGGATTCAGGAGTGGGCAGAGGTAAAGAAATGCAAGTGTTTTTTTGGGTTCATGGAAGGGTAGAAGTAAAGGGTAGTGGAATTCTTTTTTTAATTGGCGTTTCAAGGGTTACACCCCAAAAAATGAGAATGGAAAGAAGCGGGTTAAGGCACGCTAGGATAGTGACCTGCCTTGTAAAGTCCGATATCCTGTTAAAACCTTTCAAGATTGCGATCGAAGCGCTAAGTGGTGAAGCACCGGAAAGCTCTGTGTTGGTCCTCCTCCAAGTCGAAATAGAGAGCAAGGATCCACTCTGGAAGTCGTTCCCAAGGCCAGTCTTCCTCAAGGTCAATGTTAGGTAAGTCGAAGAAGAAACAATTGCACTCTGCCCCTTCCTGTCACTTTTCGGAGAACTCTGATCAGAGCTAGCGATATGGAGATGACAGTGGAAGGAAAATCTAAGAACTTGCCCCTTTTAGGATGTAGACGATTGGTACATGTCATTACAGGAGGCCTGTGGACTGGTACCTCACACAACTCTGATGTGTTCCCACCCTGGACCAGCATCAAAGGAGAGTACTTTCTTTGTCACAATAATCATAGGGGCTGCTGAGTTGCTTGACCTTCACATCTTAACTACGGTGATTAAAGTTAATGTTATCACAGAGGACTTCCATCCTGACCGTCACTAACATGAACCTCTTTTGCCCATTAATGACACCCTTACTGGGATACTGTTAGGCACTCAGGCTAAACCATGCTCTGGCATTTTAGTCAGACGAGTCAGATTTTTTACCCTTGACCCAGCATCGTGCACCAGAGGGCATTGTGATAAAGGCATCCACCAGAAAAGTAAACCCTAACGCATTTCCAATCAATCAAATGAACACTTTTGTCAAGCATATGTTCGCCTCTGCCAGCCTTACCCTGAGGTCAGGTAATGCAAGGTGACTACTGGGTCATTTTACCCACATACTTTGGGACACTTTAGGTGAGATTTTTCCTGTAGTCCCTGAAGAACTATGAACTTTACCAACCCAAACTTTGAAGATGGTTGTGATGCAGCCAAATTCATCATTTGCTTTGGCCTAGACACCAACGATTGTCTTGGAAAGGTCATAGGACTAGCGTGGGCTTTGGTGCCATGCAATGATTGATGTTCATGCTAGAGTGATGACTGCAAAGCCTCTTTAGCACACTGTTAGCGGCACACTGCCATCCAGCGGGCCTCAGGATCCGCCACTTTCTGCAGGGTTGGCCGAACATTATGTTAGACATGGGTCCTGGGGATTGTCCAAAGGGATTGCGCTGTGCCATTTCTTTCTGATAGAGATTTCTAACAGCAGAATCCCTCACCTTAGAATAGTCCCCTGGGTTCAGACTGAATCTGGAAAACTTTGAAACAGTACTTCTGCGTGCCGAGAAGTAGTGGCTATGACTGCACCAATGTCGATGTGACGTGCAGTTTTATATATGGGTGTGCATTGATATCAGTACCTTTCTTTCTGCTCAAGCAGACGCGGTCCAAAGCTACCGCTGGTCTCTTGAGACCACTTTTTCGACAGAATGTTTTACCAGTGTGCAAGGGACATGTCCCTCAACAGGGTTTAAGCCTTGGGGGGGGGAATGTCACAGACAGATGTTAGTAACTGATCCCCACTTAGGCTACCTGTATTGCCTGGAGTCGCCCCATGATTCCATGGCCTGTAACAACAGTGCCCGAAGGCCATCCGGGAGCAAGAACTTAAGTTGTTTATTGACCAATACTGAAAGACCTCGCGTCAGTCAAAAGTCACCAGGTTGACGGCCCTGCTTCTGAAAACGCTCTCATGTTGTTGTCTAGGTCAGGGTCTTCGGGTAAGTCCAAGGAGACGAAGGAAAAAGTCAAAGAGGGATTTGACCTCGTTGTACCCCCTCAAAGATTCGTAAAAGCTACTTATACCTCTTAGCACTGTCAATCCATCTAACACAGAAACTATTCCAAGGCAGGGAGCTGTTTATTTACTACATAGTTGGTAACAACTCTGACAATGGCACCTATGATGCAGGGGATGACATTGCTCAGCCATACCAGGACAATAACTGGAATGATGAACTCCTAGAGGCCAGTGGCGTGGATACTTCTCTGGGTACTATCTGGTTCTCCCCTCCAAGGCTGACTATGGAAGGGAGTGCATCATTCGCCATGGTGGTATGTAGAGCTGCTTAAGTCCTTGACCTCCAGCTCCCTACAAAAGAAGTCAAGGCAAATGTGCTGAATAAGGTCCTATAGTCAGTATTCCTCTCCTGAGAGTCTGGTTTTGCAGGCTGCAGCCAGTAAAGTCAACCCAAGTGCTTTCCCTTCCAGCCCTCCAGATAGGGAAACAAAAAGGATCAACACTCATGGGCAGAGAGTTTTCTCATCCATCAGTCTTGTCTTATATTCTGTGAACAGCACATCTCGTGGGCCGCTACTCCCAAGCCTTTTGGGACTTTGTGGCTCAGATTTTACCACTGTCACCTGAGGAAGCCCGGGCTATCCTCTCAAGCCATGCAGGAGGGTCATCATGCAGCTAAATCCACAATTTGGTGTAGCATTGACACTACTGATTCATTGACCGGGCAAGACACATGGTTGCGTTCCACTGGTTTTCTGGTGGTGTCTAATCAAGCCTTGTGGATATTTCCTTTAACAGTTCCCTACTTTTCAGGGACAAGGCACACTCTCCGCTAGAGTTTAGGGCCACAGCATCTCCATTGGAATGATGATCGCTCCACATCAGCCATTCTTGCCCCCTCAGTAGCAGTGGTACGGGGTTTCAGCATTGCTAGCAGATGTTACCATCTCAGCAGCCGCTCCAGCCCTACTCTGTGCCATAGTTCCCACAGATCATATGGACAACAAGGGCAGCATGCAGTCCACCCGTTCAGCCCCTCCGGCTGCAACATCCCCCAAGCCTCTTTAATGTGTTTTTAGCGACACATGAGCACCATGTTGGCGTCTGGATCCGGCACTTTCTGCCAGGGTGGCAGACCATCAACTCGGACAAGTGGGTGTTCTAGTTAGTTCAGCTGGGTTATACCCTTTTTATTCCTGGATACCCCACTACTCTTGCCACTGTCTCAAGAACATCTGATGGGGACCATCTGTCCCTTTTAAGACGGGAAGTGCAGGCTGTTTTGGCCAAAAGAGCCATAGAGAGGGTGCCAGCCTCAGAGGTAGGGAGGTGACGTAGGGTCTCTGCCACCAATGGGAAGAGCATTGGCTTGATATGTTAGCCATCATCTGGGAACACTCAATGTCAAGCAGCTCTTGCTTGGAGACTCCTTTCACGTAGAGTGGAACTTGAGACTCATGTACGCCTTTCCACCCCTTCCTCTCCTGTCCCGAGTAAGATCAGGACTTACCAGGCCCAATTCATCCTAGTGGCTTTGAATTATGCACAGAGTATGCTTTCCAGAACTCCTATTTTGAGAATCTGTCCTCTGAAAAGCTGCCTTCTTGGAGGATCCCTTGTCGCAGCAACAGAGAAGAGTCCTACACCCCAACCTGCACATGCTCCACCTCCATAATTGGAGATTGAGCGGCTGCCGTTAAGCGCCTTTGACCTTCATCCTGAGGTCGTAGATGTCATTCTGGCAGCCAGCCCTCCTTCAACCAAGTCTGTATACACCTGCCGTTGGGTCAAGTTTGTGACTTGGTGCACTACCCAGCAGATGGACCCACTCCATGTCAAGCTGACCGATGTTTTATGGTTTGTGTTGTCCCAAGGCCAGCAAGGCCTTTGTTTGGGCACACACTCACCTCCAGTGGGATTGAGCCAGTTCACTGACCTACCACTGACCTACCACCTAAGAGGTATTTCTTGTGTATCAATTCTAAGGTGAGGAATCTGTGGTTAAAACTAGCCATCATAAAAACAAGATTCGTAGCATGTGTTGACTGCAGAAACACATGCCTTGCATACTCCTGCCATCTAGTGTTGGGCCCACATTCTGCAAGTTATTTTTCTCGAGAGTTTTATGATCAGCATTGTTTTTCCTCCCACTCGAGCATGTATGTTCAACGGCTTCTTTGTTGGAAAGCTTTTTTTTTCTGCCATCGGGCACAGACAGACTGCGTCGGAGCTCTGCAGAATTCAATGCCCTGGTGGCCTACGATCACGAAAGAATGCCTCCGGAGATCCAGTAGACAACACATACGGATCCTAGGAGCAGGGGACCGCTTAAGCAGCACCTAAAACACTAATGCCCATAGAGAATGAACATCTCCAGATGGTGGACACAAAAATAAGGACCTCTTCTGACGGTGAGCTTGGTGCGGGGTCATATAAGCACACTCTGACACAAACAAAGTGTGTAATTTGTGCCTATCCCTGGAGTACAAAGAAGATGAGTGCATGGCTTGCGCATTGTTCAAAAATAAGAAAAGAATTTAGACTTGTAGGGCTTGACGCCTGGCACACACCATTGAACAGGTGGCAAAGGCGGAGTTCTCTTGCATGACAGTGACATGGAAAGCAAAGCAGCTGCTCTGTAGGAGGTGGGGTCATCTCCAGCTCCTCCTAAGTCACTTCTGAGTCATCCTCCACGGAAGAACACGCTTCAGTGCATGACGAGGGGCCCCCATCGTCGAGGCGGATACCAGGATCTGGGAAAAGGAGCAAGACAATGCCACTTACTGTGAGTACTGTAGACTCCTGTGTAAAGAAGATCTTTCACTCACCGCCACAACCCCCTCCACGCCATAATGCGCCACAGCCATTGGACTCAGGGAAACACTGTGAGCACACCTCGGATCTGAGAAGGGACGAGAACGTTCTCGATCCCAATCAGGCTATAAGGTCACAGCACGGGGACGGCTCAGGCACTACGCTGGCACCTAAGCACAAGTTGGGACCGACTGAGCCACCGGCACCGATGCATAAGTTGGCACTGGCAGAAACATCGGCACCGAAGGATGCAAAGCAGGCTGTGACCCCAGGAAAATCATTGGATCCTAAAAAGCACTAGGGCTCGAGAGTATCTGAATCGAAACAGTCCTCAGTTCCACGGACTGAAAAACAACACAGACATTCTTCTGGCCAGAAGAAAAGTCTCATCCTTGGGGTTCCAAAGCCACATAAAGTTTCAGAGGACACACCACTGGCTCCAAAGAAAAAAAAGAATCCGATACAAAGAGGAAGTGAAGACCAAGGCATTGAATTTGAAGGACTGCAACAATTTATGCAGGAAAAACATAAAGAAAATCCCAGGAGACAGGCTCAGGAAAAATCCTTGCCACAGTGTTCACTAAAAATAGTGGCATAAGAACAGAGGGCCACAAGCCCACTGACCTTTTCACCACAAACACACTTACCCTCTCCACAAGAGGGGGATATAAAGGACACAGATTCCAAAGGAACAGAGGACACCCACCATACCCCTGACCCATAGGATGATTATGACCTAGACATAGAGCTGCCAGTACCTACTCAGGCATCGCCTCCAGATGACACATCTTCATACCACAGTGTCATCCGAAGAGCAGCTGAGTACCACAAACTCCCCATGCACACTACAGAGGAGCCAACTGACTTCCTAGTGGAAACTATTTTGCGCACAGAGTGCACAATTCAATATCTGCCAGTAATTTGACCCAGTCACATCCAGTCCTAACTCCTGATCATAAAAAAAGAATACAAGCCATCTCCAACTGACCCTAGTTACATAAGGGGACATCCCCAAGCAGATTCCCTCGTTTTCACCACAGCCAGGAAAAGTGCTGCAAACACCAGGTACTGGAGAGGTCCTCCTCCAGACAAAGATAGTAAAAGAATTAATGCAGCAGGCAAAAGAGTAGCATCAGGGCACACAAACCACTGGAAGGTTGCCGGTTCAGTTGGCCTACTCTCCCGATACAATAGGGCTACCTGGCATGAGATGCAAGAGCTGATGAAACATCCACCAGATGAATACAAAAAAATAGGGGAAGACCTGGTAAATGAGGGGAGGAGGATAGCAAATGCAGCAATCAAATGTGCATTAGACGGAGCAGAAACTGCTGTAAGGGCCATCAATCATGCTCTGTAAAAATGTGTGGATACACATATCTATGTTCAAACCCGAGTTGCAGCAGCATATTCCTAATTTCTATTGAGTGTTGGAAACCTTTTTTGCCACTGTCGAAACAGTTAGAAAAAATCGATTGGTGCTTACAGATAACATCTCAAAAGCCAGTCCTGTTAGCTTTACCAGGGGCAACAAAAGCCTCCACTCTAGAAAAACAATACATATCAGCAACAGCAATATCACCAGCAAAAGCGTGGATTCTATTGTGGAGCATACAAAAACAGAGGCTGAGGTAGAGGAACTTCCAACAAGGGCACCTCCACACCATCAAGTAAATGACTTCCCCACACTTCGCCCCCGAGTACAAAACACCTGTCGGGGGAAGGCTACAACAATTTCACCTCTTGTAGCTAAACATCACTTCAGATTAATGGGTACTACAAATAAGCAGGCAGGAATATTGCCTAGAACTCAGGCAGGGATATTACCTAGAACTAACTCAACAGCCACCAAATATCCCTCCAAAACAGCAGATGTTTAATCCACAACATCTACATCTGCATCTGCTAAAGGAAGAAGTAAAGTCGTTACTGATAAAAGTGTCCATTGTACTAGTCCCACTCAAACATCACAACATCACAACATCACAACTAAGGAGTCTACTCCTTTTATTTATTCACACCAAAGAAAGACAGCTTACTACGGCCCATTCTGGCCCTGCTACCGCTCAATCGATACATACTACCCGAACACTTCCATATGGTCACATTGCAAGATGTAATATCACTACTACAAAAGGGGGACTTCTTTACTGCATCAAGCCTGCAGGACACATACTTCCACATTCCGGTCATTCTCAATTCAAGGTGCTACCGTTTGGGGTAACAGTCCCAAGGACATTTACTAAATACTTAGCTGTAGTAACAGCAAAATTAAGAAGAGAAAACATACGTGTATTTTCCTATCTCAACGCTTAGCTACAGTACAAATAAAGACTAATGCCTAATAGACACTCAAAACACGATCAACCTACTTCTCCAATTAGGCTTCACAGTCAATGTAACAAAATTACATCTCCCACCAATCCAGGTACAACCATACCTAGGAGCGATACTCAATTCAATATTGGGAACAGCTTACCCCAATCCCCAAAGGGTTCCCAATCTCTAGAACCAACTGGATCAATTCTAGTCACATCGTTACCTGCCTGTGTGTCCTTAAACATCAACCCTTCTTCACCAACAGAACAAGAACTAGTCAGTTACTTGTTATACTTACAAAAGGCACATTTGGCATATACCCCAATATGCTTACATTTAGCAGCCATTGTGGCATACCTACAAAACATCAATCGCTTTTCCGTATTTTTGTCATCAAAGTCTTCATGGAAGGATTAAAATGAGACATTCCATCACGTACTCTTCCAGTACCCGAGTGGAACCTAAACATTTTCCTAACATGACTTATGGGGCCACCGGATCACTGACAAAATATCGACCTACAAGAATATAGAGTACAGAATATCGATATCCTATCTCTACAAAGGTAAGTAAAAAATAGCGAAACCAAAATATCATTGTTTAAAATATCATTGTTTCAAATATCGTTGTTTAAAATATCGTTGTTTAAAATATCGTTTTTTTAAATGTCTTAAAAATAATATAACATTAATTAAATAACAAATATAATTAATACAAACAGCTATAATTATTTAAACAAATAAAAATGATAAATAATAAATGTAGTATAAAAAAATTGAACATACATATTAAAACATGTTTATATATTATTAACTTGATAATATTAATACATAATTATAAAATGTTAGGGACATAATACAAATTATAAATACACACACACACACACATATATATATATATGTTGAAAGTGAATGCTGACAAAACGGAGGTGCTGGTGATCAGTAACAAAGAGGATCCCTGGAGTGACCTGTACTGGCCTCCCGAATTGGGAACAACACCGCACCCTGGTACTGTAGTAAAAAGCTTGGGGTTAAGGATCGACGCAGATCTCTCAATGGCTCCTCAAGTTTCTGCCGTGGTTGGATCCTGCATAGGGGTGTTGAGGCAGGTGCGAAAGCTAGTTCCCATCCTATCTGCTTCCACCATGCAATCGATCGTATCCGCCACAGTCATCTCGAGACTTGACTATGGTAATGCCCTATACCTAGGCTTGCCACAGAAGCTGTTGAGGAAGCTGCAGGTAATACAGAACGATGCAGCCAGGCTGATCCATTCTCTGCCTAGAAACTCGCATGCAACCCCCCTGCTTCAGAAGCTGCACTGGCTGCCAGTAAAATTTCGAGTCCAGTTCAAATGTCTCTGTGTGGCTCATAAGGCACTCTTTGGGAAAGCCCCGGAGTACATCAAGCAACGTCTGAAAAGGTACATCCCCGGGAGATCCCTGCGCTCAGGAACCACTTCCAACCTGACTCAACCTAGGTTCAAATTAAAAACCAAAGGAGGCAGGGCCCTATCTGTGCTTCTCCCGCAACTGTGGAACGAGCTTCCGTCCACCTTGAAAGAGGAATCGCAGCTCCTACCCTTTAGAAAGAAATTAAAAACTCATCTTTTCAGAAAGGCTTTCCTGGCAGTATAGGAGGTGAAACAACTGAGGTTCCAAGGGCATTAGTGTGTTATGTTTTTTCTGGTAAGCGCTCAGAGACCGGTGGTGATAAGCGCTATACAAATAGTCCCTAACATAACATAACATAACATATATATATATATATATATATATATATATATATATATATATATATATATATACCTGTAATATAAATAGATTTTTTAAATATATATATATAATACGTAAAAAATGTAAATTAATATGTATTTGTAAAAAAAAATGTTTACACTGTTGGATAGCGGAGGGGTTAAAATTACTATTCCCACTCCAGTAATTGCAACAGTAGGGAAAGTGTTGGATAACGGGGGGTTAAAATTACTATTCCCACTCCA
The DNA here is from genome assembly GCF_964261635.1 of Lissotriton helveticus. Lineage (NCBI taxonomy): Eukaryota > Metazoa > Chordata > Amphibia > Caudata > Salamandridae > Lissotriton > Lissotriton helveticus. Next base: position 141,062,737 of record NC_136071.1, on the reverse strand, counting down.
GTAATTGCAACAGTAAGGAAAGTGTTGGGTAGCGGGTGGGTAAAAACTACTATTCCCACTCTAGCAAATGTAACTGCAGGGAAAGTGTTGGATAGCGGGTGGGTAAAAATTACTATTCCCACTCCAGTGAGTGCAACAGTAGGGAAAATGTTGGATAGCGGAGAGGTATAAATTAATATTACCACTCCATCAAGTGTAACAGTAGGGAAAGTGTTGGATAGTGGATGGGTAAAATGTACTATTCCTACTGCAGTGAGTGCAACAGTAGAGAAAGTGTTGGATAGTGGGTGGGGGAAATTACTATTCCCACTCCAGCAAATGCAAGAGTAGGGAAATTGTTGGATAGCAGAAAGGTATAAATTAATATTCCCACTCCAACAAGTGTAACAGTAGGGGAAATGTTGGATAGTGAGGGGGGTAAAATGTACTATTCCTACTCCAGTGAGTGCAACAGTAGGGAAAGTGTTGGATAGTTGAGGGAAATAATTTACTATTCCCACTCCACGGAGCGCAACAGTAGGGAAAGTGTTGGATAGCGGAAGAGATAAAATTACTATTCGCACTCCAGCGAGTGCAACAGTAGGGAAAGTGTTGGGTAGCGGAGGGGAAAAATTTACTATTACCACTCCAGCAAGTGCAACAGTAGGTAACGTGTGGCTACTGGAGGGGTATAAGAAAATAAGTTACTTACCTGTAACTTTAGTTCTCCAGTATTGGAAGCTTTCATAGATTCACATGCCTGAATCATTCCCCGTCGTCGAGACGGGAGTCTCCGGTATATAAAAAAGCAATGCTTAGCAGTAAAACTGAAAAGAGGCCTAGGCCCATTTCCCTTTTGCAACCCATAGCCTTTGTTATGTAAAAAAGGCCCAAACTTTTCCCTGTACCAATCAGAGCTCCTCACCCTCTAGAACACTCCTGAGAGAACCTTTTGCCCCTCAGATTTTCTCGCACTTGTGCATATAGAACACTTGTCGTGCTAAATCCAAGGTGAGCCTCTCAGGGGAGGAGGGTGGGTGCATGTGAATCTATGAAAGCTTCCAATACTGGAGAACTAAAGTTACAGGTAAGTAACTTTTTTTCTTACTCCAGTATTGGAACTTTCATAGATTCACATGCCTGAATCAGAATAGCGAGCAGTGAGATTACAAAGCACATTAAACTGTTACATTTCATCATCATGTAATACAGCATGGAAACCAAGCACAATAAAATTTAAGAAATGTGACTTTGTAAAACAAGAGAAAAAAGGATGGAGGGATGGAAAGAAGGCTCACCGTTATTGGATGATATTCCGCAGTACCGCCTCTCCCACCGCGGCATCCGACTCTGCGGCTGCCTCCAAGCAGTAGTGCCTGGTGAAGGTGTGCGTAGATGCCCAGGTCGCTGCCTTGCAGATATCCTGGATTGTCACTCCTCCAAACAGTGCAGTGGATGTGGCCACTGCTCTCGTGGAATGAGCACAAACTTGTGCATTTAAAGGTTTTCCAGCAGCTTGATGACAGTAGACAATTGCACTGGAAATCCATCAGGCAATTCCCCTTTTTGATAAAGGGAAACCTTTCCTGGATGCACTGCAAGCGACGAAGAGCTGAGAAGATTTGCAAAAGCTCTTAGTTTCTTTTAAGTAGAACTTGAGACATCTTTGAACGTTCAGTGAGTGTAATACTCTTTCCTCCGCTGTTCTTGGTTGAGGAAATAAACATTTTAATACCAACGGCTCATTTAGATGAAAATCAGTTGGCACCTTAGGAATGAATTTTGGATTAGTCCTAAGAATCATTCTGTTCTCCTGAAACTGTAGGAAGGGCTCCTGAATCGTGAGTGCTTGTAGTTCTCCTACTCTTCTCGCTGAAGTTAATGCAATGAGAAGAGCCACCTTCCAGGACAGGAACTTAAGGTCCGCTCTATGTATAGGCTCCAACGGTTGTTTCATCAACTGTGACAGCATTATATTGAGATTCCAGAGTGGTGGTGGAGACTTTACTGGGGGAAGGACCCTGAATAATCCCTTCACAAATTGTTTGATGATCTTTGATGACCATAAGGACGGGCCTGAGGAAGACCTCCTGTAGCGTGATAATGCAGCTAAATGTACCTTAATCGAAGCATGAGCCAATCCTGACTTTGCTAAAAGTAAGATGTAAGGGATAATTTGATGAGGTGCCGCAGTAAGAGGATGAATGTTATGTCTCTTACACCATAGACAAAACCTCTTCCATTTCATCCTGTAGGTTTTGTTGGTACTATCCGCTCTAGCCTTGGACAGGATTCTCCTACATTCGTCTGAGATATTCAGATGACTAAACTCACAGTGTTCAGGAGAATCGCAAGGATTTCGGGTCCGGATGGAGCACTTGTCCCCTGGATATTGTCAGAAGCGATGGAATTGGACGGAGATGAACTAGACGGTCCTCCGACAGCAGCAGGAGTTCCGTGAACCAGTGTTGTCTGGGCCACCACGGGGCTATCAGGATCAGCCTGCACGGCTCCTTCTTGATCTTCACAAGCATGCGGGCAGAAGAAGAATTGGAGGAAAAATGTAAGCAAAGACGCCGGACCATGCCATCGAAAACGCATTCCCCCAAGATCCCCTCTGGGGAAGCCAGCTTGCGAAGCACCTGCATTTCCTGTTCTCCCTTGTGACGAAAAGGTCCACTGTTGGTGTCCCCCACCTTCGAAAAATGCTGTCCAGGATCCCCTGGTCCAGCTCCCATTCGTGGAAGGACGATTTGTGCCTGCTGAGAGTATCCGCCTTGATGTTTTGATCTCCCGGGAGATGTTCTGCTGCCAACGATATCCCTTGCTGTAGTGCCCATTCCCATATCTCCTGGGCCTCTTGAAACAGGGAGAGAGATCTTGTTCCTCCCTATTTCTTTAAGTAGTGCATCGCCGTAGTGTTGTCCGTTCTTACCAACACCGGCAAGCCTTGTATTCGTGGCAGGAAAGCTTGCAATGCTAGGCAGATCGCTCTGAGTTCTAGCAGATTTATGTGTAATTGCTGCTAGTGCACCTTCCATCGACCGCTAACTTGAAGGTCTTGAAGTAACGCTCCCCATCCTTCCAGGGACGCATCTGTAGTCACCACTAATGGAGCTGGTCTTGAAAGAAAGGACAGACCCTGAGAGACATTTTCTTTTTGTGTCCACCATGTCGCTGCCTGAACCATAACTGGTGTCACTTGGATTGTGTCGTCGAAGGATCCCTCCGTTTGACGCCACTGAAGATCGATCTGTTCTTGTAACGGGCGCATCCTTAATCTGCAGTGAAGCATGAGGGAATGCAATATGACATCATGCCCAGTAAGGATTTGTACTTGCGTACTGAAAGAAACTTTCTTTTTAGAAAGTTTTGAAAAAGAGATACGATCCTCAGTTGCCTTTCCTCGGAGGGAAACGCCTTGTTGCTGTCCATGTCCAGTATTGCTCCCAGACATGTGATCAGTTTTGTCGGTTGAAGGTTTGATTTTCCTTCATGTAGAGTCAAACCCAGTTTGGTAAACAAATCTATGCAGGCCTTTGTTGACGCCCTGGCTTGTGATTCCGATGGTGCTTTGACTAACCAGTCTTCGAGGTAAGGAAATATTTGATGTTTCTGCTTCCTTAACACAGGCATTTCGTGAACACTCGCGGTGCTGACTTTAGGCCGAATGGCAGTACCTTGAATTGATAATGTCTTCCGGCTACCAAGAACCGAAGGTACTGTCTGTGTGCGGGATGGATAGGTACGTGAAAATACGCATCCTGTAGGTCCAGAGTGGTCATACGATCTCCTGGGTTCAATAACGAAAGGATGTCCTGAAGAGACACCATCCTGAAAGATTGCTTTTTGAGATAGGTGTTTAGGGATCTGAGATCCAGAATAGGACGCCATTGGAGTATGTTTTTCTTGATCAGAAAAAATGGGGAGTAAAACCCCTTGTTCGTTTGGGCATTCGGTACCGGTTCTATTGCTCCCTTTCGGAGCATTGTCCGAATCTCCTTCTGGAGTTGGTGCAGATGGTTGGCTTTCTGATGTACCGGCGGTGTACAAGGAGGAGTCTGTAGAAATTCTAGGGTGTGGCTGAATCGAATAATGTTGAGGACCCATTGATCCGTTGTTATTTTTTGCCAATTTTGTAAATAATAAGCAATTTTTCCAACCAGGGGAGCACTTGATCTTAGGAATGTTGATGCAGCCGGAAGATGAAGGTTGTCATTGTCGTCGGGTGTTGTCCTTCCCCTGACGACCTCCCCTTCCTCTCGGAGTTGACTTCATATAACCTCCCGATTGTCGCTGAGTGTACTGCTGGCGGTAGGGCTGCGATGAGCCAGAATAGGAGGAATATCTCCCTTGCTGATATCCTCCTCTATAATATGATTGCCCTCTACCTCTAGAGCCACGAAAAGGAACTTTCCTGTACTGCAGAGTTCCCAATGCTTTCGCAGTATCGGTATCTTTCTTGATACTCTGTAGAGTGTCATCAATATGTTTTCCGAATAGATCTTCTCCATTGAAGGGGATGTCTAGGATCTTATTCTGAACCTCAGGCCTAAAAGCCGTTGCTCTTAGTCATCCTTGTCTGCGCAGAACTGCTGGTCTTCTTAAAGACCTAAACGCCGTCGTCGCTATATCCATAGCGCAGTCTATGACTTCTGCCGAAGTCCTTTCCCCCTCCAGAAGAATCTTTCTGGCTTCTTGCTTCTCTTTTTCCGGCACATGGTCAATGTACGGCGACAGGTCGCACCGCATTTGCCTGTCGTATCTTCCTAAAATAGTGAGGGTATTAGCTGCTCTTACTAGTAGAGCAGACATTATGGAAAACCTTTTTCCTGCGTTGTCCAGCCTCCTACCCTCTATGTACGGAGGTGCCGTAATTGGAGCAGACTGATTCCTTGATTTCTGCTGCGCCGCCTGCGTAGTCACCGAATCCGGTTTGGGATGACCCAAAAGACACGCTGGAGCATCTGTAGGCGCCTTATATTTCTTGTCCAGTCTTTTCAGAACCGGTGTCACCGTAGCTGGTGTTTCCATAACCTTCAGGCCTTCTTCCCAAATATGACTTACAATAGGTAAGGACCGAACAGATCTTCGATAAGGTTCCTTAAAGTCATATAGAAAGCATTCTGCTTTATCTTCCAACATGGTAAGTGCAAATCTCTTAGTGGCTCTTTCCATCAGGTTATGAAAGCCACCAATGTCCTCAGGTGGAGAATCAACTGGCTTTGGCATAGGAGTTGAAGGAGAAGGAATGAGATAGTCATCCCATTCTCTACTAGGTTCTGCAATTTCCCCATCCTCGTAGTCCTCATCCGAGGTGTCTGGGTCATGTTGAGCTGCTGGTGGCGGAGACCTAGTAGTGGGCTCCGGTAAGATCTCCTTCCTTCGCACTGGCGTACCCAGTACAGATCGTGGACGAGGCGTAACCTCTGGGATTTCCTGAGAGGCTTGAGGTGCCGGATACCTTCTTCTATAATCCTCCAACATGCTCTGGAGGTCTTTCAGTAAAGAAGATGGCACACTTGTCATCTCCTCACGCTGCTGTTGACGATATTGTTGCTGTTCTTGGGGATGCTCTTGAAACTTCCCATATTCCTCCTCCGAATCTTCCTCCTGGTATTTTACCTTTAATTGCGAAGGACTACTCGCATATCCAAAAGAACCACCTTCGTCCTCGTCCTCTGAGTCTTCCTCTTCCAGAAGGTGAGAAGGGACTAATGGCGACACCTTGCTTGATGATGTAACCTCTGGCGTTATTGTTCTTTTCCAGGATAACAACCTTTTTTCTGGTGTTTTTCTCTCGTCGAAGAGCCCGTCGACGAGATTCCCGTCACCGTCGTCGACCATATTATCGTCGTCGACGCTATCGTCGACGTTGTAGTCAACGCTATCTTCGTCGACGCTCCAGCCGTCATCGATGATCCTGTCGTCGACGATCCAGATACAGCCATGGTCGTCGACGCCCTTGTCGACGATGAACTTGTCGTCGATACCGCCGTCGATGGTGAAAGTGTCGACGGCGTCTTTTCAATAGACTTTTACCTCCTGTTTCGTCGACGATGATGATGCTTTTGTCGTCGACGATGACATCTTCCTCGTCGACGATCCGGTCGACAGTGTAGCTCCTTTCCCTTTCTCCTCAGAAGGTGTAGAGGAAGTCTTTTTTATGGTAATCTTGATCCTTGAAGGAGATTTTGAAGGTTCTGAGGCAGTTTTCTCTACCTGTTTCACCTCAGAAGCAGAACCCTTCTTCCCCTTAGGTTTACCTGAAGGAGATTTTGAGCGACTGCGCCCTGAAGACCCTGGGGTGGTCTTTTTTGGGGCCTTCTCAGGTCTCTCACCTGAGGTATGCGCCTGAGGAGATCTACTTCTTTTTTGAGATCTTTTAGACGACCAATACTCCTCCTCACTCTCACTTGAGAGAATTTCCTTTCTGGCTTTAACCTTCTGGAGCCAGAGTAGCAGTCTTCCCTCACGATCCCTCAAGGTTTTATTTGAAAAGGTTCGACATACCTTACAATTCTCTGCCTTATGGTCTGGATAGAGGCAGTATATGCAGTCTTTATGAGGATCATCTGCATAAAGCCTTTTTTTAGAGCAGGTGGCACAAGCTCTGAATAATCCTTTCTTTTCCTTCTCAGACATGGTAGATGAATAAGGAATTCCAAATAAGAAGAAACTAGAAGATGAGAGAAACCTCAAATCCCAGTCAAAATGAGTTGAATTAAAGATTTTGAGCAGAGCTCAAAGGAGACTCCCTAGCACAACGTGCGGTAGAAAATCTAAGGGGCAAAAGGTTCTCTCATGAGTGTTCTAGAGGGTGAGGAGCTCTGATTGGTTCAGGGAAAAGTTTGGGCCTTTTTTTACATAACAAAGGCTATGGGTTGCAAAAGGGAAATGGGCCTAGGCCTCTTTTCAGTTTGCTATACTGCTAAGCATTGCTTTTTAATATACCGGAGACTCCCGTCTCGACGACGGGGAATGATTCAGGCATGTGAATCTATGAAAGTTCCAATACTGGAGTAATTTACTATTCCCATTCCTCTAAGTGCAACAGCCACGAAAATGTTCGATAGCGTAGGGGAATAATTTACTATTCCCACTCCAGTGAGTGCAACAGTAGGGAAAGTGTTGGATAGCGGAAGGGAATAGTTTATTATTCCCACTCCAGCAAAATAATAAACATTAATTAACAAATACTTAAATAATAAAAAATAATTTACCTCTCACCAAATACCCCTATAAATAACACCAGCACTATTGTAAAACATACCCCAATTTACATAATTGCTTAACAATTGATTAACTAATAACAATAAACAATACAATTAAAAACAATGAGTAATACATTAATTCATACTATTAGTACTATAAAATAACAATAAATAAATATCCGAAAAAAATTAAAATTATATTCATTTTTACTTACTTGCCACACTACTCCCCTCTAAATACACAACTCACTCATTAAAAAGTGACACAATTGACATATTTACCAATTAATTATTAATAATGAATATCCAATTTATAATTAATAAATAACAAATTATCTAACACAATTAACTATATGAAATATTAAATACACAAATATGAATTAATACAAATGATTAATTAATGAATTAATAATTAAATTACTTCCCACCCTTCTCCCCTATAAACCCACAAACCGCTCTTAAAAAAGAACACAATTAAAATATGTACCAATCAATTATTGATAATTAATATCCAATTAATAACTAATTATTACCAAAATATTTAACACAATTAACATAAAATATTAAATATATACATATTAATTAATACAATTATTAATTAATTCATTATAATTAAATTACTTCCCACCCTATTCCCCTATAAACCCACAACCCGCTACGGAACTAAAACACAATATCTAATTTCTTTAGAAATTAATAATTTCTAAAAATGTATTGAAAAAATATATTATAATTAAATTACTTCCCACTCTATTCCCCTATAAAGCCACAACCCGCTACGGAACAAAAATACGGAAAAATTACTTAACATAAAATTAATTACTTCTAAAAATTTCAAACATACATTACAAAAATAAACTATACTTTTAACACATATACTAAAATACAGAACGCTAAAATAAATTTAGATATTATTAACAATATTTTGACTAACGATATTACTAACTTCGATATTAAAAAACAAAAAAACATCTTTCTTACCTGCATGTCGATTTTCTGGTTGACAATATTCTAGCAGGTCGATAATGTGTAATCTCGACATTTAAACATCGATATTTTGGCTCTATACCGGGGCCACCATTTGAACCACGACATAACTCGAATACAATTTTTAACATTGATGGTGGTCTTCCTTGTAGCAATGACATCTCTACAAAGCGCTAGTGAAGTACATGCGCTCACTGTGGAAGAACCATATTTCCAAGTGTTACCAGATAAAGGGGCCGATTAGGATGGCGGACGGACTTGCGTCCGTCCGCCACCCTTGAGGAGGAGGGAACGTCCGCAGGGGCTGCGGCGTTCCCTCCGTGCTGATTAGGATGTGACCGCCAGGGTGGCGGTCACATCCTCTATATTTAACATTGCGGCGGGTGCAGCTTCAAGCTGCACCCGCCGCAATGTTAAAAAAGCATGTGTTACATTTACATGCACAAAGCGGCAGGCACCGCACGGTGCCTGCTGCTTTGTGCACGCAAATGCAGGGGGGTACCATAGGTACCCCCCATGTGCACCCCCCACCCCCCCTTCACCTAGGGGGCCCGCAACGGGCCCCCAAAGTGAATGTCCGTATGCTTTTCCATGGCGGAAAAGCCACCGTGGAAAAGCAGTTTAACACAACCATCATAATATGGCGGACGGTGTCTCATAGACACCGCCTGCCATGTTATAGCTTTTCCGCCGCGGTCGGAAGCCGACCGCGGCGGAAAAGCGGCGGACGGAATTCCAGACCCACCAGCCATCCTAATTTGGCGGTGGGTCTTTGGAGCCTCCGCAAAGGATTTTCCGCCTCCTCCGGGCCGGAGGTGGCTTCCGCCGGCCCGGAGGAGGCGGAAAATCCTCCATCCTAATCGACCCCAATGTGTGTTTACGTGCAAACCCAACGTTCTTAGCTAAAGTTATATCTCCTTTCATTTTAAATCAAACTTGAGTTACCAGTTTTCCTCTCACAAACCGAGACAATCACCGAGCGTGCTTTTCATACAATGGATGTTAAACGGACACTTCGGTACTACTTGGAACATACAAAACCCTTCAGAAAACACAACTACTATTTGTTTTGTTTTCAAATCCACATAAGGGAAAGGCAATTTCAAAAGCAGGAATAGCAAGATCGATTGTTAAATGGATCCAAATCTGTTGCTCTAAAACAAAACTAACATTGACAGCTATGCCAAGGACTAATTCCACAAGGAGGAAAGGAGCAACCATGGCTTTTTTGGGAAATATCCCTTTTTGTGACTGTTACAAAGCTGCAACATGGATGAACCCACATACAATTACAAAACATTTTTGTGTGGATGTTAAAGCACGACAACAAGCTCTAGTTGGACAAACAGTCCTTCAGCCATTATTTCAAACACACATCTCATGCCTAAAGCCACTGTGAGTAGAGTACTGCTTTACAGTCTATGCATTGCCTGTGTATCTGCAGCCAACATGAATGGAGTATGTTACTTACCCTGTAAGCATCTATCCGTAGTGTGTAGTGCTGCAGATTCATGTGCATCCTCCCCGACCGGTATTAGATGTTGAGAAGAATACTCACAAATACAGCATGTTCAACAGCAAATTCTAATCTAGCAGAGTTTATTCCCACTCCATTTATGGTAAGGGGAAAAACATTATCTAACAAAGGAGCAGTTGAACATACACAGTACCTCAAGGGGGAGGAGAAATGCCAGTACAATGCCGATCATAAAACTTCATCGAGAAAAACAACTTGTAGAGTCTGTGCCCAACAATAAATGGCAGGAGTATGCATAGCATCTGAATCTGCAGCACTAAACACTACAAATAGATGCTTACAGGGTAGGTAACATACTCCTTACTCAACTTTGATAACGTTTTTCCTGTTGGATACTCTATCTAACTCCACATTCCCACCACCCTCCCAACTCACTTTCTTTGGTGTGGGCTCTTTATCGAAAAAGATCCCAAACTAGAAATCTGCACACTGGTTTGTTGAATCTGTTGAGAGGTTCTACATCTGAGGGCGCAGAAGAGTTCATGAAACAAAGTGACGTCAGCCCTAATGGATGGGACACTTAAATGCAGCTCAGTTCTCCGCTTCTGGTAGGATGGCATTGGCATGGAGTCCTATGGCCCCACCTGGCATGTACAGGAGCACTGGTTTGAATTTTCTGGATCCAGTCTGGCACCTGAATATATCACAAGGTGAATAGTCTGTGGTTAGATCGAGTATCCACCAGAAAGAACATTACTGACGGTAACTAACTTTTTTGTTTAGTTGCTGACTGCAGAACAGAGACACAAGTGATTCGGTCTCTCTCTGTGAAACCGATTTGGTTAGGTTTCCTTTCCCACTTTTGTTGTGCATACTTCTGCATTACTTGCCTGTGGGGGAATCAGCTTGTTTTATGGTCTGTTAATGAATAGCAATGAGGGTACCAAGGTGGCAGGGAAAGCTTACTTGTATTCTTCGTGCTCCTACATGGGAATAGTTGGGTAATAAACAATCTTGCAGTCCCAGTAGAGAACAAGAGAATGAAAAGACGTATAATCGATCTGGTACATTAAAAATAACTGCTTGTCATTACAAAACACTGTATATAACCTAGGCAGCTCTCTGCTTTGTAATAACAATGCAGAATCTCAGTCTTGTGAGACCGCTGTCTATATGACGCCACTATCTTTATGTTTGGTGTTAAAACATCTAATAAAATTAAATCCGGACCAGTTGCTTGAATAATATTATCTCCTTCTTTATAACCTTTTATTTTGATCACATCTATCTATTGTCCTACAGTGACACGATTATCACATCAAGCAATACAAATAAAGAAATTATATAAATTAGCATACTAATTTATGTTATAGAATCAACAAACTTCGCAATATCATTTTCCTTGCCTGTTATAAAATGTGATAACTTGTATTATAAAGAACTTATATAATCAGCTGTGACTCCTTATATATATAATGTTGTTCCAAATAGTCTCTGCCTCATATCAACCCATAGAAATATTAATTGAGGAGAATTCACCAATGGTGGATTCATAGCCATTTGACAAACCAGTGGCACTTCACAGATCCTGATGCCTAATCAATATAAAACTGGGCACAGAAACTTTCTCTTACAGGCTTGATCAATGTCACAGAAGAATAAAAGTAGCATGCAAGTCTGTTGAGATCATTGGTAACACAGACAACCAGTGTCTTTCTCCTCTGCAATCCTAAATTTTGGTATGCCGCGAACAGATCCATCCATAAAAGGTGGAAGAATGTTAAACACCCTTGACAGAATCACACACGTTTTTACTCTCTACCTTCAATATTGGGGTATATAAATTGAGAGAAATCCCTGATTTACCTCCTCTGCTGGGGTGCCCAGTGGCTGCCCGATGGCTGTGCGACCCACATAGCTGTGTAGGGTTCCTCTATTTGGGAATATATATCACTGCGGAACTGAGTGTTTTCCACACTAATAAGCTGGAGTCCCCCTTGGCGCGTCTTTGGAAGGATGTTGAGCATTGGAGAAAGGCCGCCTTATTCAAAATTATGGCATTGACTTGATCCCTATATGCACTCCTTAATATGCCTTACCTGATTCCAGCCTCCTATTTTCATGCTGTAGTTCGTGAAATTTGCACGCTATTTTGGGAGTGGGTCCCGCACAGAAAGCTACTAAGAAACTAACCCAGAACTGGTACCATAGTGGTATTGCTCTGCGAGATATACAAAATTAATAATGAGCGGCGCAACTAGCAGACATCAACCCTTGGGTTCATCTTATGGACTCGGAGCTGGCCTACTGTATGAACCAATATGCCATGCAGCTCGGAGGCCACCTCAGGACACTCTATAGGGGGAGCCGTCCCACATCCTTCCCGCTCCCCACAGCTGTTACTATTGTTGTGTTCTCTGAAGTGGTGGGACAGGATCACTCGGTCCACTCTCCGATGGGACACTGTGCGACTGAACATTGTGGGTACTTAGTCAGTCGGGTTTCCATAAGTAAATTTTATTGGAATCGCAAAGTGGGTGACCTGTGGCTGCGGGGCGGGGTTATCCCATTCACTGATTTTTGCAGGCCGTATGTCAGCTGGCACCTACTGATGAAGATAAAACACCAAGCTAAGGTATGGATGTGTCCCCTACATTTGAACTCAAAGCCAGATGTGCGCTTACAGAGGTTTTCAATAACTTATAGAATTTTCTTCCTGCATCAAAAAAGAAGTACAATAATCAAATAATTGTGATTTATCTCTCAAAATAATCGTAGTTAGGTTCTCAATATTCTCCGTACATCCTGAACTCCGTGTAGTTCTAGCTATACATAGAAGTGATACATTTTTCAAGGCAAGGGTTTCCTGTAATCTAAATATAGTTACGTTTGCATAAGGGTTAACCCAAACAAATATCTGCTGATTTTATATTTTAATGGATAAAAACACAGATCATGCTGTGCTTAGATACACATCTGTTTAAATGATATGTTCAGCAAAAATGTTTCCCTATGAAATAAGTGTTCTGAGATCCCACAAACGGGTATAGCTCTTCTTTGTGTATGAATTAAGTTATGGTTTGTTAGTGAGATATTTTTGCCGTGGCACATGCTGAAGATGCATGCTTTGTTTTTATCAATTTGTTTCCTTTAGTTCTACAGGGGTTGATTGAAGCAAAGTCCCCTTACCTGGAGGAGCTGCTGACTGTCCTACTCTCAATCACCATAGAGACCGCTTCTAGGTTTCCTGCTTCTGGTCCGGTTGCAGTAGTTAGTTCTTTACTGCTTCAGGAAAAAGAGGAGAGCAAGGTGAAGAAGGAAAATGATACTGCTTGGTAAGTGGGGAGAGGTTTGACCAAACTTTGACAATGCAACGTAGTACTTATCAACATAAGAGAGGAAGGATACAGTTGAGTACTCAGAAGGGCCAGCTAAAGGTATTGCCTCTAGTTGTCTTTTAGGGCTATCAGGGCTGTAGGTATTTTAACATAAGACTTTTCTACTTGTTTTTGCCTTAATGTAGTCAACTCTTACTTTCTCTTTCTAGTATTGATGCAACCCTAATGGGGCATTCTTCAGGTCTCCTAATTGACTGGTTGGACTTGCTGGATCCTGAGGTGATCGGGATATGCCCGGACATTCAACAGAGATTATTATTCTCCTTGAACAAGGTACAGTTTGCTGAACATCTGCTGCTTACAGTAGAATCTGTGAATGTTTGACCATTTCTAATTTAATGTGGACATCATGTATTGTGTTGAGGGCGTCCTTTTCGGCACACTTAAAGAATATTGTGAGCGCATCCACCTAAATGTTTTCCATATCACGGAGGTGTGCTTAGCTGATTGAAAGGTAACAGCATTACTTACCTGAATCTTTACTGTCTTTTCAGTGAGAAGTACTCACAGTTGGAAGTGCTAGCAGAGTACCTCTATATTAATCAAAATGTATGTGTTACATACATTTTAACAATATGCAAGTATCCACACTGTTTCCCAGTCTCCCGTCACACTTCTTTCATATATTTACATGCTGAATCATTCTTCGCCATTAGAGTTATGATGTGAAAGCCGAATGGGTTTCTTTTTTTCACATGAACACGAAGGCAGCGTAGATAAAGTGGTCTCCATGTTCACCTGATCACCACAGTTTGAACAAGAACAGTGATAATCCTGGTGATCCCATGGGAATTAGGTTGGTAAAAAAAAACTAAAACACAGGAAGAATAAATAAAATAGAAGTGGCTCGTTGGCATGGGTGCTACTGGTAGAGAGAATCAGAATCTTCGGCACAGTGTGTAGTACGTGGGGCCTACTGTATTTCAAAGGGCTGCCTATCTATCAGGAAAAATTTGTAACCTGTGACGTTTGTTTTCAATGATGCTTAAGGCATGCTGGAACCTCTGGATTTTCCACAGCCTTCGAAACATTGCCATAACTTTCTTAATTTAAGTTAGAGTAAAAAGTTTGACAAATATACTTACAAGTAAAAGTCTTCACTTAATTGCATTTGAATGATTTTATCGTTTTTACCACTGAACATCATGCTAAGCAGACCCTTGAAAAAGTGTGATATCCCTGGAACATAGTGTCCAGATCACAAATGTTTTTCTTAGCACCAAAGTCTTTAATGTTATTTTATGTATATACTATTTCTATGGGGCGATCCTAGCTAAAAGGCAGTAGAATGCAGTCAAAGACCAGGATAAAGTCAGCAAATAAGAGGAAAGGAGGCTGGGTTGTGGGTGGTTAAGACATGAGTAGACGTGTAGTGTGTGAGTCTTCAACTCATACCTAAACATGAAGAGTGTTGGGTCGGTTTTGATGGATGCATGGATGTTGTTCCAGATCCTAGATGAATAGATGAAAAAGGCAGTCTTGTTTTTTCTTTTTCACACTTCTTAGCCTGCAGTCTAATGGTGCCTTAGCTGTGGATGAGCAGCTATCTACCAGAGATGGTGAAGTTGTCTTCAAGATATGCAGGATGTTTATGTGTAACTTTGTAAGTGAAGCCACTGGTTTTGATGATAATGCTGGCCAACATCGGAAGCCAATAGTGTTCCAACAGGATGGGGGTGATTCATCATATTTCTGTTTCAGTAGATAGGAGTCCCCTTAGGGGTGCCAGTATGGAGTCTGGGAGGATGTGGAGTAGGAGAATCTGGACCACCCTCCAGATGTGAGAGTAAGCATGCTTGCAAGGCAGCTATGAAGTCGCTTTCTGGAAGAAGTGGTTTGACTATCTTTGGAAGTGATTGTTGGTACCAGGCCATTTTTGTTTTTTTGATTTCTCTTCCTTGGGGGTGAGGTTGATTTCTTGGGTGAATCCAAGTGACTTAGCGTTCAGTGAAAGTTGGGTTTGCAGCATTCAAGGTTCATGTCATTGATCCGGGATTTATACTTTATCTTGTTTATTGTTCTTGTCAAATAACAGGAAGTCCATCCACGGTCAACAACGCCCTTATCAGTGACGCCTAAGAAACTGCCATCGACAGTACATAGCCACGATCTGCAACTTTGATCCCTCTGATAGGAGTAACATTATCCATCCTCACGGTACATACCTCACCATTAAAGTGAGGTATCCAACCTTAGAGCCAGAAGATGAGAGTGAGATCAAGAGTGATGGCACAGATGCCTATAATGCTAATTTCTATCCGTGACCGCTCTAAATTAAGTGGCAGCCAGCAGATATTGAGAAGCATTGGTGTCTTGAGCATTATCAAGATGAGGAAAAAATTGAAGTAGGAGGGTCTCCAAAGAATACGATGAACTGCAGTGTTTCAGAGAATATTACCATTAATATGATGAACTGCCTTGCTTCAAAGAGCCACCAATTGGTCAAGTCCCAGCAGACTTCATAGCATTACTATCGGGCCTTGTAAACAATTTCTGTACCATGCTACAACAGCCTCTTCTGCCTCCACCTCTACTACCTGTAGCAACGCCGGCCTCTCCCAGGCATGATGCTCCTGGACTGGAACATAAGGAAGGGAGACCAAAGAGAAGAACTGTAAATGCATGATCGCATGCATAACTTCGAGTGGCCCCCTTTTCAAGTGGAAAAGTATGCTTCTATAAGAGATTCACCTGTGTATTTATTCAAGGGCTTTTATATAACACAAACTATTACCCTGCAAGAGCTATCAAAGCCCCTTGCAAATGCATTATAGTGTCTAATATATATTGGTGTGCCAGGGTCCAATTCAATATAATTCCAGGAGGTCCTTAAGCAACAAGGTTTTGGGGACAATGAAAATCTTTTTGTTTCCTTGTAGATGGGTAGGAAATTGATGTGTAGTCTGTTCCAGTGCATGGGTTGCTTCAGTTGTGATTCGTCTGGGTTATTCTTGTGGGACCCTGATGTTAGTGAGTTTCAGTCTGTGTTTGTGTTAGTTTTAGTGCAAGGAATCCTTATATCAATGACGTCCCGTCATCCTAGTGGGAACTAAGATAGGATTGTTAATCTATATTTACTTAGTTATTGAGTTATAGTTGATATAAGGGGTGATCTAGTTCCTCTTGTTTTGCATTTTCAGCAGAGTAAGGTACTAGGAGAACGTAGTTGGCCGTTGTGGAGGAATTGTTGGAAGAGTAGCTTTTTATCTCCTTTTTGAAGACTTCGAGAGAGGAATTCATTCTGATTGAAGGGGAAATGTTCCAAAGCCTGGCAGCACATCCTTAAAAGGCTTGTTTTCAAGTTATATTTATTTTTTAGGGAGGTATTTTAAATAGGAAGTTGTTGGAGCTCCTCAGGAAGTGTTGGCTTTCGAGATGATCCGTTTCTCAGCCAGATAGATCGGGGATTTTTTGTGAAAGGCTTTGTGAATAATTCAGGTCAGTTTCAGGATAGTTCTGACTTAAGTCGATAACCAGCTTAGTGCAATTAAGATTGGTGTGATGTGGCCTATTTTCTTGAGTCAGATGCAAGTCTAGTAGTTGAGTGGAGGGTGCTTTTAAGTTCACAATGTGGAGTTCAGGGATCCCAAGAAGAAGCACATTATGGTAGCCTAGTCTAGGTAGTTCAAGAGATTGAACCACCTGTCTGAACCTTTGTGGAGGAAGTGCTTTACTTTTCATAGTAATTTGAATTTGTGCTCCTTTGTTGCTGTTGATTGTGTGTGCTTAAAGGTGAAGGCTTTTGTATTGGTAGAAACCAAAGGATTTTGTGCAGTCTCCGATTGATATTTGGCAGTTTAGGATGTCGCTGGCTTTCAGCCATGTTTGAACTGGTGTACTGATATTAGGGGATGATATCCGTAAGAATTCTGTCTTTTGTGTATGCAGGTTTAGATGATGCTGGTACATCCAAGATTCTCTTTTCACTAGTTTCAGGGTGAGGATACTGTTAGGTACAGCAATGTGTAGTCTGCATTGAAATGGTATGAAACGTTGGAGTTATCTGATAGATACCTCTAGCTGCAGATTCCATACCTTAGAATTATCCCGAGGTGTCAGAATGGATCAGCAATTTTTTATGAGCAGTTGACCTGTGCGTAGGTAGGTGGCGTTGTTTGGCTTTATGTAGCCTCTGCTGTTGCACTGACGTGTACGGTGCCCTTATAGGCGCCACCCCATTGCACTTATGTCAGTTCTTTCCTTTCCGCACCAGTAAGCACAGATCCTGATGGAGGTCGTTTTGTGGCAAGTTTTATTACAGGATTGCAGAGCTATGGCCAGGTCCCTAGACCTTTCCGTTGGCCCCGCCAACCCCAGTCTGCTTCCGCTTCTTTCATGGCCATGATAGTGGTTTCCAGCCGCGTTCGTACACATCCAGCCACCACAGCACGTAAGCACTGCAGCTTCCGCGTGGTCGAGGATGCGGTTCCCCCAGATCCCGTGGGTCAAGCAGCCAGAGGTCAGGCCAGGCCACCACACACTTGTCAGCAGCAGTCTCCAAATCTCTTCAGTTCGCTCTCCAACAATCATGGGCAACCAGTGGCAGGCAGTATACACCATCATCTGCACCACTGGAGGTTAATAACATCAGACGACTGGGTTCTACAAATAGTCTGACGGGGCTACTCTGTCCCCATGGTGACTATTCCTCCACCCATTGATAACAGGCTGACGAAGGACCATCTCTTCTTACTCTGCCGGGAAATGGTGGCTCTTGGCCAAAGGAGTTTAGAAAAAGAAGGTTCTCTTCGGATGAGATCCAAATTGAGCAACTCACACTCCAACCTCACTTCTATTCCACTCACACTCGTACCTAATGATTAACCACTTGGCTGCTAAGGGGTGTGGGAGTGGGTCCATTGACTTTCCATTGAAATCAATGGAAACTCCATGACGAGTTACCCTTGTCATTAGCACTGAAGGGGTTAAGGCACTCATAAATCAACTACTTAATCATTAGGTGCAAGTGTGTGTGGGACAGAAGTGAGGTTTGAGTGTGAGTTGCTGAATTTGGATCTCATCCGAAGGGAACCTTCTTTTTCTAACTTGATAGTTTCTGGGTGCTCCATCCCTTTGGATTAAAGAGCCCCCTCTCCTTGAGTTCAAGGTCTTGGCCAAAGGAGCCATAGAGAGGGTGCTGACACCAGAAGTAGGTCATGGTTGTTATTCTCGCTATTTCTGTGCTCAGAAAGAACAGAGTCCTCGTCCTATTCTAGATTTGCACCCTCACAATTTTTCCTCAAAAAAGAGAAGTTCAGAATGCTAACGCTAGCTCAATTCCTATCTGCCCGGTAGACTGTATGGTAGCATTGGATTTGCAGGATGCATACTTCCACATTTCTGTCCTGTCTGCCCACATCTATTACCTGCAGTTCCTAGTGGGCCACAAGCACTTTCAGTTTGCTGTGCTCCTTTTGGCCTTAACAGTGCCCCACGGGTGCTCACCAAGGTGATGGCAGTGGTTGCTGCTCATCTGTGAAGATCAGGGATACAGGCCTTACCCTATCTCGACGACTGGCCGTTGAAGGCGGGCTCACCCTAGGCAATTATCTCCCACCTTCAGACTATGGTGGACCTTCTGCTCTTACTGGGGTTCACTCTCAATGTGCCAAAGTCACACCTGACACCCTCTTAGATACTCCCTTTTCATTGGAGCTGTTCTGGACACAGTGCAATTTTCGGCTTATCCTCCTGAGCTGCGAGTCCAGGATATTCAGGCTATGATACCGGTGGTTCAGCCTCTATCCTGGGCTTCCGTGAGACTGTGGCTGTTGGGCTTGATGGCCTCCTGCATCTTGTCCGTGACACAAGGCCACTGACATATGCATGCTTTGCAGTGCGCCCTGAAGTTCCATTGAGCGCAATATCAGGGAAATCTCTGACATTGTCTAGATCTCAGAAAGAACTGCAAAAGATCTGCAGTGGTGGCTAACAAACCCGGATTGGGTCAGCAGCAGACCCTTCTCCCTTCCCAACTAAATCTTACAATAGTGACAGATGCGTCACTTCCGGAATGGGGCGGCCATCTGGGAGAGGTGGAGATCAGACCCCTGTGGTCTCAGTCAGATTGTCGACTCCACATCAACCTACTGGAGCTCCGGGCAATCCGATTTGCATTGAAGGCCTTTATACCCTCCATCAAAGGAAGGCCAGTGCAGGTGTTCACAGACCATACCACCGCCATGTGGTACTGCAACAAGCAGGTCAGCTTGGGGTCATGGATCCTTTGTCAAGAGGCCCAGTGACTCTGGATGTAGTTAGAATGTCAGTGCATATCCCTGGTGGTTCAACACCTGGCATACTCTATGAATGTCAGAGCATACAAACTCAGCAAAAGTTGCCTAGCGGATCACAAATGGCGTCTCCATCTGGAGGTGGCACAAGGTCTCTTTCTAGAGTGGGGGAACCTTGGGTAGATCTGTTCGCCACCGCCGGGAACGCACAATGTCTGCAGTTTTGCACACTGGAGTTTCCAGGGCGGTTCTTGCTCCGAGACCCTTTGTCAGGGCTCCTGTACGCCGTTCCACCCATACCACTCCTGCCCAGAGTTCTCAAGAACATCAGGAATGACTCGGCCGAAGTTGTCCTTGTGGCTCCGGATTGAGCTCTGAGAGTTAGGTATCCCGAGTTGTTGAGCATGACCATTAGTCCTCTGATGAGGCTGCCCATTATGGAGGCTCTTTTGTCGCAGAAGCAGGTGATGTTTTTCCATCCAAACCTAATCACAAGACTCGACAACGCCGGCATCCATTACAGGGCACTGGACTGGATCCACTCCTTCCTTGCCTGCTCAACACAGTGAGTCAGGCTACCCCTGTTCCTCTCAGAACCTAGAGAGATCAGCTGCAGAGTGCTCCAGTGCTCCTCCCTGACCCCCACCCTCTTCAACATCTAAATGGCCCCCTCACTGCCATTGTCAGAAGCCACGGACTCAACATAGTCTCCTACGCCGACAACACCCAGCTGATCCTCTTCCCTCACCAATGCACCCACAGCAGCCAGAATTAACTTTCACATCGAAATGAAGGTTGTTGCTAACTAGATGAGACAGCTGCCTCAAGCTCAACTCGGACAAGACCGAAGTACTCAGCCTGGGACACACACCCTCAGCCTGGGACGACTCCTGGTGGTCTGCAGCACTGGCAACCCCTCCAACCCCTTCAGACCATGCCCTCAACCTCAGCATCAGACTGGATTCCTTGCTCACAATGAACTATGCCGACAACATCCTGGTGATCCTCTCCCTCACCAACGAACCCACAGCAGCCAGAATCAACTTTCACAGCAGAATGAAGGCTGTTGCTACCTGGATCAAACTGCCTCAAGCTCAACTCGGACAAGACCGAAGTACTCAGCCTGGGACACACACCCTCAGCCTGGGACGACTCTTGGTGGCCTGCTGCACTAGGAACCCCTCCCACCCCTTGAGACCGTGCACACAAACTCAGCATCAGACTGGATTCCTTGCTCACAGTCAACCGCCAAATCAACTCAGTATCCTCATCCTTCTTTCACATGCTCCCTCTGCTCTGAAAGACATTCAGATGGATCCCCACAGAATCCAGAAAGACGGTCACCCACTCCCTCATCACCAGCAGACTTGACTATGGCAACGCAATTTATTCTGGCGTCACCCAGAAACAGCTCAGGAAACTTCAGAATGTCCAAAACGCTGCAGCCAGACTGGTCCTCGACATCTTCTGCCGCAGCCACATAACACAACACCTCTGACAACTCCACTTGCTTCCAATCAGCAAGAGAATCCTCTTCAAGCTCCTCACACATGCCTACAAAGCTCTCCAGGACGCAGGACCAGAATACCTGAATCACTGCCTTGTATTCCACACACCCGCCAGACAACTCCGCTTCGCCTGACTCGCCCTGGCCTCTGCCAAACTGATCCACAGGACCAGAACCGGAGGAAGATCCTTCTCCTACCTCGCCGCCAAAAGCTGGAACACCTTGCCCCTCCACCTCAGGCAATCTGCGTCATTGACCCAATTCAGGGAGGGCCTTAAGACCTGGCTCTTCGACTGAACCTCCACACTCAGATGGACCAGCAGCGCCCCCCCAGCGCATTGAGACCCTCAGGGGAGAGTAGCCTCCCTATACAAATTCCTGATTGATTGATTGAACGCTCTGCCTTCATTTGTGGAGATTGAGTGGCAACATTTGACATCTTTTGACCTTCCACCCAAAGTCTGCAATGTTATCTTGGCTGCCAGGCATCACTCTACCAAGACAGTATATGCCTTCCATTGGGGCGGGTTTGTAGCATGGTGTGCAGGGAAACAGACGGACTCTCTTTCTGCTCCCCTCTCTCAGGTCTTTCTACTAATCCTTTCTCTTGCCCAGCAGAGCTCTGCTATGGGCATCTTAAAGGGCTATCTTTCTGCCATCTCAGCCTTTCTGTGGTTGCCAGATCAGCCTTCCCTTTTCAAATCCCCTGTTGTGAACAGGGTTTTGAAAGGTCTGCAACATGTTTCCTCCTTCACCCTTCATCATGCCTCTGTGGGACTTTAATCTAGTACTCACCTTTGTGATAAGTGCTCCCTTTGAGCCACTGCACACTGTCCTATCAGGCTCCTTACCATCAAGATGGCCCTCCTAGTGGCAAAAACATCTGCCTGGCGTGTCAGTGAGCTTTAGGTTTTGTATCTAATCCTTCATATCGAAGCATCTTCCAAGACTAGCTGGTTCTTCTCACTAGAGCTTTGTGGGGTTTGTCGGAGTGAAAAAGGGAAAGGCTGTGCAGGAACAGACAATCTCCCGATGGATCGTGCTCTGCCTTAAAATCTGTTATCTTTGGCCAAGAGGCAACCTCCAGCTGGCTTGCATGCTCATTACACCAGAGCCAAGGCAGCGACCACTGCGTTAGCACCTAGAGTTCCAGTACTGGGCATCTCCCAGGCAGCAAGATGGGCTTCTCTAAACATATTCACCAGGCACTACAGCCTGGACGGTCCGGTCCCTCAGACGAGCACTATGATTGTTTAGTCTTGCAGGGCTTTTAGTGTGAAACGGTTTCGCTGACCCACCTCTGGGGAGGTTTCGCTTGGGTATCTATTCTAAGGTAAGGAATCTGCAGCTAGAAGTCAAATTACTTACCTTCGGTAATGCCTTATCTGGTAGAGACTCTATCTAGCCACTGATTCCATGCTGACTCTGCGAACGGATTTCTAGGGACAAGGTTGTTTGCCTTTCAGGCCCCCTAGTCTTACACACCAGTGGTCAGTTTTCTGACCAGTGGGTCCACACTCCTGCTTTGGAACTTTGCAAAAAGAAACTGACATCACCGTGCTGAGTTGGCGCTTATATAGGCCCGTGCACGTCACTTCCAGTGCTGACAACGCCACGCGGAGCTGAACGACCCCACCTACCGGTGTGCACGGGTATGGCTCTTGAAAAATGTCCGCATCCAGTCTAATGCCTTGGGATCATTCTAAGGTAAGGAATCTGTGGCTAGATTGAGTCTACCAGATAAGATGTAACCAAAGGTAAGTAATGTGCTCTTTAAGGAGAGAGCCCAGAGATTCCAGGTAGAGATTGAAAAGGATGGGAGAGAGGACAAAGCCTTTGGGTACTCCCTATGGAAGAGGCATGTTTTTAGATGTGGAGTTGAACACCTACCTGAAGACATTGTCTTGTTCCACATGCTAGTGCAGAGAGCCTCCAAAAGTTTGACCTAACCATGGTGGCAAAAAAGGGGGGTGTCTTGTACTATTAGTGGGAGCACCCCCACCAATGAGCTAAATCAGTCTCTTCTTTAGTACATTTGGGGAGCATGGATTCACCTAATATCTTCACATCCTGACTCAGGGATTTCAGTCGCTGCCCACCACAGCTCAGGCTTTGTAACACAATCGAATAAGGATGGAGTACGGAGTTGCGCCTCACTAAGAGGGAGGATGGAAGTAACCTATTTCTTCAAATAGCACAGGGTGGTGCATAGATTTGCATGCCTGAAACATAATTTTCAGGAGTGCATATAATGTATAGACTTCTCGATGTATGAATACAATTAATATTTATTACCCAGTACTCCCATCCACTGGCCATCTGAATTTATTTGCACATTTTAATCAGTGAAAGTTACTGACACTATTTAACAGCTGAGTATGTGTTCTGCCTCCTATCAGTATCTGTGCAGCTGATTGGGTGTAGTGGTCCGCTGGTGTTAAAAGTGCCAAGACTGGGTGGCAGGAAGGGCTGTCGGGAGAAGGCGTCAAAGGGGAAAGGCCAAGAAAAAAGACAAGAGAGGGACGCAGATGGCCAGCTCGTCAGAAAGCCATGGACGTGTATATATATTGGTCAATGTGGGTCTTGTGAACCTGACGAAGCCAAGCGTCCGATTCTTGTAATTAGGTCTAGGAGGAAGGGCGTGCTGTGGACAATTTGGCCTCAATCAATGTCAAGTTAGTCTTGCCATTAAGTGGGATTCAGTTGCGGGGGCACTGACGCTCGCACTGCAGTCACCAGCTGGTTTGTGTGTTCCGATACCAGAGCCCTGCTTAGATCAAGCATCCACGAATATATGTTGGGACCCAGTGGCGCTTCCCATGCCATCGCTATTCTACGTTTGGTGAGGCCCAAGGCTAGGTCTAAAAATGTATTCAGACCTTTATGACAAGTGCTGCGTTTCGGAACGCCCAGTAGGAAATGAATAAGCTCCGCCTGCACCTGGGTGTCCGCTACCTCCGTGAGTGTAGCGGCTACATGAGTCCCGAATGCCTGGATGCCAGTACAGATCCATGCCATGCGTGTGAATGTGGCTCTCTGGTCCGGGCACCTGGGGCATATATCAACAGTAGTGGGATACATACGTGCCAATCTATGGGGTGTGAGATACGTATGATGTAAGTAATTGAATCGGGTATACTTCCGTCTGGTGTCGATTAAGATAGTTTTTGGGTGGTTAAGACATTGCGTCCATTGCTTGTCAGAAAGGGTGGTGGACAGCTCGGCATCCCAGTACTCACGGAGTGTTGTCAGTGCGGGTGGATCCTCCAGTCCAAAAGAGGTGTAAATGGCTGTTACGGCATGTCTACCCTGTCCATGTGTGAGCAGCGTTTGCAATATGTGTGATGTGGAAGGTACAGCTGTAAGAAAGTGGCTCTGTATATACTGGACCAAAGTAAGGTACAGTGTGCACAGAGTCCACAGAGGTTTGACAGAGGCTAAAGTTAGATATAACCTTACTCTCTGAAGTGGTAGCTTGCCGAGCAGTAAGGCAGTATCAGAGGACAGTGTAAAGCATTTGTTGTACACACTCAGCAAATAGTCTCACACACTCAAGAACTGAACTCTAGGACAATTGTTTTGTATCAAAATATTATAGTTTTATTTTAGAACCAACAAGGTATCAAAATATACTTTTCTCGAAATGAATGACTTTAGTTAAATACTTTTCAAATAGGCAATAGAGTTCTTAAGTACAATGGCTACAGTGGTTGCAATTGGCAACACAATATAACATTGAGCTCAATCGGTATTTCTAGTTAAATGCAATTGATTACTTTATAGATTACTTTTCTAACCACAGGACTGGATCCTACATTCAGTCCCAGGAAGTCTCCTGTAAACAGTTGAGTAAAAGCGTTTTGGTTACAGTAGTGATTTTTAAGGAATATTATTGTATTTTCAAAGTTGACACAAACTTTTCAGTGAAAATCAAGCAATGTTATCCTATGGGAGGAAATTCAAGTTACTAGTAAGTACAGTTATAATTACTTTTTCGGTTCAGTGCCTGGCTAAAAGATACAGCACTGGGTTCTCTCCTGATAACAGGTGAGTAAATCGGAATTTGTTATTTGGCTGATTTTAGATGAATATTTTAAAGTTGCAAAACTCCACACTTAGAAGAATTTTCAAGTGAAACCAGTCAATGTTATCCTATGGAAGGAAAATGAGTTATCAGCTTTTAGGTAAGTACTTGACTGGCAGAGTTAAGGTTCTGGGCATAGACTCAGGGGTCTCCCAGGGTCGGAAAGGTACAGTTGTTGCACCCTCAGCGGCACAGGGGCAGCCGGGTGCAGAGAGAGTAGGCCCAATGTAATCCTATGGAGGATAGGGGGCCTTCGGTTGGTGGCTACAAGCAAGCAGGCCACGCGGCTGTGGGAACTGAGCTCCTGGTCACTTACACCGGGCAAGTGGGGAAGTAAAGTAGGGTACTTGCTGCACTTCCAACGGCACTCGGGCGGCTGGGTGCAGGGTGCTTTTGAGCTGTCGGGCGCTCAATGTTAATCAATTGAAGAGTTAAAAAATGAACAAAGGCTGCATACTCGGGGACAGAGATTCCTCAGGTGCGACCACCACTTCGAGAGGTAATTTGGGATCTTGGAGAAGAGGTAGGTACCCCAGAGGATGGCACAGGGGGCCGCAGAGCGCCGGGTGCATGGGTGTCTTTTGGTGTCGGGAAATCTTACCCTCAGCTGCTCCCTGGTTCTGAGGCTGCAGGCGTCATCTGGTTCGTTGAGGAGGGTCTTTGGGCACTGGGCTCTGGGTCATAGTCGCCGGGGGGACGTCCTCGGGTCTTTGTTCACTCAGGCACAGGCCGGGCTCGGGAGGTGCAGAGTGTGCTGGATTCGCGGTTCCTGGCTAGCACCAGGGGTGTAGCTGTTTGAGCAGAACCACTGCTCGTGGGAGTCCCAGTCTTTTTAGAGGTTCAAGGCCGGCAGGTCCTCCAGGGTTTTCGAGGTTGCTGTCCGCAGGAGACGCTGGGGTTTAGCAGGAGCAGGTTCAAGGATCAACAGGCCTGTAGGGTTCTGGGGCCAAGTCAGTTGGTGTCGTCCTCTTGTTAGCAGCTGCACGGCAGATCTTCTTGTTTCTTGTTCTTCTTGTTGTTGCAATCCGGATCTGAGGAAGGAAGGTTCAGGGTGCCCCTAAATACTAAATGTAGGGGTGTTACAGGTAGGGCAAGGGCAGAGACCAATGGGTCCCTGTCCTGGGGTGAGTACACCCCCTAGCCTGCCCCTCTCCTGTGGGAGGGAGGCAGGAGCCTATCTCTGATTGGGCAGGGATCCCCATCCTCAAGATGGCCGGAGACCGGAGTTGTGCTTCACCTCGCCTCTCCCACCTGAGGGGTGGAGTTAGCATAGGCTGGCACGCCCCCTTTCCTCACTTAGGGTTTCCCGCCGTTCTTCCCGCCAGAGTGGGGGTCAGAACCGGTGGGGGCCAGTTGCTGAGTACAGCAAGTGGCCTGGAGAAGCTCACAAAGGCAGTATGCCTTTGAAGCTTCCGCTGCCGATCCTGGGGGAGGAGGCTTGGCACCTCGTCCCAGGATGTGCATTGTTTCAGGCCCCTGAGAGCGGCAGGCTCTCGACCCAGGGGTCCAGAAACATGTCTGGTGGTGGCAGCCTCGGTAGCCACGCAGTCAGGACACTGGGAGTTGGTTAGGTTTCAGGGGCAACTGTAAGATGCCCTCTGTCGTGCATTTTACATTAAATCCCACACTGGCATCAGTGCGGGTTTAATGTGCTGAGAAGTTTGATATCAAACTTCTCAGTCTTCAGTTAAGCCATCATGGTGCAGTGGAGTTCGTAATGACAACCTCCCAGCAGTTTGTGGGCATGGCACACAGTGCCATGTCGACTCTTTGTTTAGTTCTGCACCAAGACATTCAGCCTGCAAGGGCAGTGTTTGTGTGTCAGGGCACAGGGCCCCTAAGGGTGGCGCAACAAGTGCTGCAGCCTTAGGGGTCTTCTCTAGTCACCATGCCCTGGGTACCTAGGGTACTGTTTACCAGGGACTGACAGGTGATCAGAGATGCCAATTGGGTTTTAGTTTCAACGCAGTTTTAGGGAAGGAACACAGGCCCTGGGCACCTGGTTGGCAGGAGCCCCTGGCACACTCAGTTAAATGCACATCAGCAATTCAGCAAAAAGTGGGGGCATACCATGCCAGAAAGATGGCACTTTCTCACAACAGCGGAGTTATTATCCCACGCTTGTAGAGATTGTTCATTTGTCAGTTAAATCTATTTTCCCACATGAAATCTTATATACTGAAATTAGTTCAGACAGCCCGGTGTTTTGAAATCTGCGCTTCAACATCATATGGGGTGATATTAACGTCTTTAATTAAATATTATAGATAAAAGCTAGCTGTAAGGATTGTTTGTCTTTGTGTCGCTAGAAGCTATCCAGGGCAGCCCAGCATGACTCAATCTTTTTCTGTGAACCTTGAGCCCATTGCTAATTGTGGTAGGAGCCTCCTTGATGGCACTGCTTCCTGCATGTTCAGAGAGATAAAGCAATTTGAGTGGTCTGGCATGAACCGTCAGTGCAGTTGCCTGTTCTTGTGGTAGGCAAAGGGTAATGCAATCAAAAGCCATCTTCAGGCTGCACTTGTGGCATGTGTCACATTGCTTCCAAATGGTTTCAAAAAGATAATAAATTCATAGTCTTCATCGCCAAGATGTGTGAGCAGAAAATAATGTTCATCAAAGACCTTGCATCCTGAGCATAGGCACCTCTATAAAGATCCAGGCATGCATGAAGTCTCTGGTCATGAAGCAGGAACATTGGTAATCATAACAAAGGAGTATTTGGATGATATATTGCTGGATGACTGCAAAAGTGATCAGTTCCCTACTTTGCTAAAAGGATGATTTTATCCTTTTCTAGACACGCAAAGACCAATTCCTAGCATCAGGTGATGCTTTCACTGCGGCTCATGTTATGTAATGCATTAGTGTAGTGGATTTCTAATATTTGCTAGATCTTAAAGCACTTTCTGAATCTGGCTAGGTAGAAGTCATCTGTGAGTAAAGGTCCTTTTTGCAAGATCACTCCCATTTTTTCTGCCCCTTTTTTGCTAGATTTAGTGCTGATTTATGTACTCTGAGGCCCTGGCATCCAGCCAGCTCCCAGTGTATCTGCTCTGACCCATAAAGTGTATGTGCAATTGGCTCATAATTGACTGACATATTTAACCTAGCTAGAAGTCCCTAACAGTTGTGGCCGGCATGCCTCACTGGTCGCGCGTGCAGGGGGTCGTGGAGTAGGGGGAGGTTTAAGGTTTTTTTTAAACGTACCTTCTCCGGACCATATGGTCCTGCGTCGCAAGTGGTAGCTCTCCCATGGAAAAGCACTTGGTTACATTATAAACCTTTTATAATGTATAATTTCAGTTTGGGAATAGCTAAACCCATGGTTCAACCACTCAAATTAATAGTAATTTAAAATCAAAACTGATTGTAAAGTCGAATTTAAAATGACTATTTTGAAAATGCCAGTTTTAGAAAGTTGGTATATTTCTGCCTAATGCCTCTAGTATCCCTTTCTGAGATAATCCCCAACTGTCACCTGTCAGCCTCCTGGAAGGTGTGAAAGGTTCTCTGGAAAAGCAACAAAAGGGCCTTGGTTTTGCAGGATGGTCTGGGAGATGTGACCACCAACTGTACAAGCTTCATAGGAGCCGCCTGTATCACACACAGATGTAACTTACACCTAGGCCTGCCAAGTACCCAGAGTGGCACCAGTGCCAGTAGGTGGAAACTCCGTCCCAGAACTGCTTTTTCTGTGGGAGTTCCTCAATTCCCTAGACAAACCTCTGGGGTGTGCCCAGATCTCTGACCAAGGGAAGAAAGATTCTGTCATGTTGATTTTTGGCAGAGCAGGGCACTAAGAGTTTGTTTAGGACCACCTCCAATGAAATGATGCCAAAGTGGGTAGGGTTTCCCCTAGGAACTTGTTCCCTGTTGGTTAGGGAGTCACCCCACCCACAAACTAGTGCCAGACATATGTCACACCCCAGCCTACCCTCTTCAGAACACTGGTGAACCTGTGCTGATGAAGGACCCCACCTGCTGAACCAAAGGATTGGAATTCAGGAGAAGAACTAAGCTATAATGTGTTTTCAAACTTCTATGTTTCTATGCTACTAGGCTGAAGAGGTATTTCACCACACCTTTAATACAAATCCAATACTTGGATTTTTCCTCAGAAATGTCAAGTATCTTGGTGCTTTTTTCAGCTTTTCATCACCTTATGTCACCATTCTATTGTGCATGGAGTCCTGTACCAAACATTGATGTTATTTGGATGCATCATGTACATCTGCAAATATGTGTCCACTCAGTATGCCAAAACCAAAGTGGCTTGAGTTGCCTTTTCTAGAACGTTACCTTCATAGACATCCGAAGGAGTACTGCGTGCACAACTCAACATGCAAATACTACCCTGTCAGCCCTTGGTCTAAGAGCAGTGCACAGCTTTGGTCAATAAGCTGCAAGACGACAATTTATCTTGTGTATTTGCCCCAAATATTTTCCCTATTCTTCATTTTTCTCTAGAAATGACTGTTGTGTCTTAGATTGTAGCTAATTCACAAGCCGTTGGTTTGTCATTGTTTAACAACTTTTGAATAATACAATATTATTTCAGTAAAAATTAAAATTTGTTTGTCTTGCATGTACAAAACTCTGTTTTTAAGTTATGGCAGTGAATGAAAACGAAGAAGCAAAATATTGTTGTGTTATATGAATTTGTAGAGCGTGCCTAATCTACCAGAGTATCAGGCGTTTAAATGTTATTTAAAGGTGACAAAATTATATGGCACAAAATGAAAAAATAATACAGCATGATTGTGAATTGACTGAAGAATGCATTGAGCTGATTGTACGCGAACAGACCTACATGAATTAAACTGGCTGAAATAATAGAGAAGCAACTACTCTAAATTGCTTTGTATATTCCATAGCTGTTATTCTTCTCGGTTGTTTATTTGTATAACACTGGTTTTAGTTGTGGAATGATGCACTAAAAGGGAAAGTTTGTAATTTATTCAGGACCGCATCTTAAGTTTCCCTTTGTAAATTTCCTAATAACTTTTTTTTTTTTAAGGTGAAAGGTACCCCAGGATGCCAGGTACTTTCTTTTCGCCCTTATCTGCTGACGGTCCTGACTCACCAATCCAACTGGACAACTTTGCACCGGTGCATCAGTATTTTGCTCAGCAAGCAGAGAGAGCTTAGGTACGTACCAGCTTTCAGATCAAGTGAAAGAGCATAGTCTTTCTCTGTTTTTTAATTGAATATTGCCAGTGAATATTTGCCATTTGGCAGACATTGTAAATTGAATGTTCAAAAAATAGGCAATGGAGCTGTTATCTCACTTGATTGGCTGAGCAACGGAAGACGTTTTCTCTTTCAAGGTCTCAGCAGTATAAGGAGGGAAAGAACGGAAATGCATCCCAAGAGGAAATGTTATTCTCTGTAAAACTCATTTCCTCCCACATGCCAGTAACATGTGAATCGTGTTCATTTTGTGAAATTCGCAGGCAGAATGAATAATCTCAAACGGTTGCCAATTGCTTTACTGATCACAGTTAACCTCCAGCTATTTGACCTTTAACTCTGGAAGCATATTTAGAAAGTAAGCTTTCTTATTGCAGAGTCCTCCTCTAGAACCGGTTGGTTAGCTAGATTTGGAAAATGTTCAGCGATCCGCACATCAAGCTAGAAGGTATGACAAAGTTGTGTCAACCAAAACCCCCCCAGGGTGTCCCTACCAGAGGTTATGAAGCAGATCCAAAAAGACACCATCCACTGTGATGTCAGTCATTCCTTTTTTCTTAATGCACTACAGTTAGGATTCTCCGGCAACACGAGGTTGCCTCAAAGTTTTTGCATGTGTTTTTCAAAAACATTCCAATTTCTCTAATGGAGTTTTTCACTTTGTCTCATACTTTGTCATTCCCTTAGTGCAAGATGCCAGTGTCTGACGTGCATGCTTTATGTTTGTGGTGTCTTGTGCCTGACTAGGATGTGTGACCTGCTCACTGAGGTGCAATATTAAGCCTTCATACTGTTAACTGAAGATTCCTTGTGAATGCCATTAGGCGTCAGACAGGATCTGGAGGTTTTTCTCAGCAATTCCCTCATGCGCTGGTACGTGGCGTGATGAGGCTCCGCATTGGGTCTGTCCAATCCCAAAGTGACAACCGGGGCACATAAAAACACCAGCTCTGTGCATCAATGTCAGTTCCTATCTTTCTGTGCTTTCTGATGTGAGGCTCACTCCCTCATTTTTCGATCAGCCACAGAAAGTTCCCTGCAACATTTTTTACAATGTGCAACTGTAAATATCTCCCCCTAAATTGACAAACTTCAAACCCCCCAAAGACTGCCATCAGCAGATGTTGGTGACTTGCCTGCACAAAGTTTGTGTGTGGGCTCCTCACATGACTTGAATTCCTGCCACAACTGTGCTTTGGTGAAACTAAAACCACAAGGTCATGCTCTATATGGTTGAACACCGATAGAAAGCAGACCAGGATGGTCTTGTTCGAAGTGTAGCACGCAGATGCGTTCTTGCACTCTTTAGAGGTGAGCTTCCAAGTCGTCGGGTAAGTCAAAGACAAAAAAGAACCAAAAGAAGGTAAAAGGTAAAACCCGATTCTTCTTCTTCCAGCCATTCCTTGTCAAGGGAAGTTGAGCGAACTTCAGGGTGCCGTTTGATCTTGGTTCTGGTCTCCGACTGCGGAACCGATTCTGCAATTTGTCCCTATCCAGCCCGAGTTTCGGGCCCATCAAACCCTCTGCAACAGCTCATAGCCTTCAAAAAGGCCATGTTGCCAGTTTACGACACCCTTTAATCTGTCGTACTTCAGGTTTCCAAGGATCTGAGGAGGCTTCTAGTTCATCCCAATTCTGGCTGTCCCTCTTGACCCTGCTCCGGTTCCCATCCCAATGCCTGCTCTGACTTCACACCCAGCACTGATATCCTCACCTGTCCCCATCCATTGATGCTGGAGGAAGAACTAATTGTCCTTTCAGAAACAAGTCCGCTGTGACCTAGACATAAGTCACGCCCACTTTGACCTCAACACAACCCAACCAGCCTCATTCGGATTTTGGACACAGAAGGGGCACTTTGTGTTTTTTAACCACAATGGTTCTATGACCCCGAACCCTATCATGATGACGGAGATGATAACTCCCAAATTTATTAGAATTTGTTTTTGGATTTCCAAGATGCCAGTGGTCTTGATATGTCACCTGAAACCAGCCTCTACCCTCCACCTGGACATCCCACAGAGCAATCTGCAACATTTGCCATGGTTATCTCAGCTGCCTTCAGCCTTGTTTTAAGTTTTTCAGCCAGGGCAGACTTCCTCAAAACACCTCTCACATTCAGTGAAGCCCATATGGACACCTTAATGGGCATTTGGGCAAAGCCTGGTTCTTCCCCTTTCATAAACCGTTAAATCGCATGGTGACATAGACTTGCCCTGGGGATCCATCTTTCCTACATCAGCTCCCCACCCCTGAATGTCTTGGGGTGTAAATGACATCTAACAGGCTCAACTCTAATTCCTTTCCTACCATTCCTCCAGATTGGAACCTTAGGTTAGTCTAATGTTGCTTCTTAGGAAGTTATTCCCACATTATGGGACATGGTGAGCAAAATATTGCCTGCATTCCCAGGTCATGCATGTGCCAATTTGTAGCAAATAATACAGGCCAGGCAAGATGTTGCAAAGTACATTCTCAGGTTGGCACTTTACACCACTTGGTAAGGCAGTTGATACAAGCATGGTATTTCAGTGCTGTTCTTAGATGAGATACATGGGCTTCTCCAGTGACGTCCACATGTCACTGATGAATATGCCATTCGATGGCACCTGTGTCTTCGGGGACGTAGGGGACTCGGCACTGGGGCGTTTTAAGTCTAGCAAAGCAACAGCGCTCTCCATTGGCCTCTCTAAGCCTGAGTGGCAGTATCCCCAACAATATCACCCTTTTTGAGGCTTCGGAAGAGTCATACAGCAAAGACAATGCATACACCTTTATCGACAGCAACAGACCTCCCAGCCCTTTTAAGAGAAAGGTCAGGGATCCATCTGACCGTATCTAGGTACTCGGGGGCAACGTACTACCCACTCTCCAGCCCCTTCTGCCACTGCTTCATAACACCTTTAGTTTGCCCTTTGATGCACACTGGCTCCCTGTTGTATGCAGGATAAGTTATTACCTCCTAGGGTAGCATTACATGAGACAGATGAAAACTAGAGATTGTCAATAATAGCTACTCCCTATCTTTTCTCTCAACGCCTTCTTATCTGCTACTCACACCTCAGTGACCAATGGACGGCCACTCGTCCATCCTCCAAAGATAAGTTGAAGCCCTCTTGGACAAGGGGGCTATCTAGATGGTACTGGCACCAAACATAGGGACTGGGTGCTACTCCCATTATTTCCTGGTGCCAAAGAAAGGTGGAGGACTGTTCCAGACCTTCGCCCTCTGAACGTCTTTCTCAAGAATTACTATTTCACGAAGCTTACCCTGGGTCAAGTTTTGTCTTCCCTGGATCTAGTAGACTGAATGCTGGCATTGGATTTGAATGGAACATATTTCCACATCCCCGTCCTGCAATCCTACAGACCTCCCGATTACAGGTGGACCATGAGTGCTTTCAGTTCTCTGTGGTATTCTTCAGCCTCACCAGTGCCCTTTGGATATTCATATAGGTGATGTTTGTGGTAGCAGCGCATTTACGGAGGTTGGAAGTACCAGTCTTCCCATGTCTCGATGACTGGCTGCTCAAGGCAAGCTCGCCTCAGACTCTTGTAGACCACCGTTAGATGAAGATGAACCTCTTATGAGGTTCTCAATCAACATGCCAAAGTCACACCTCACACCTTCGAAGCAGCTCCCCTCGGTTGGGGCCATTCTGCATTGGGGCAGTTTCGGGCCCTCCCTCCACCTTCCGAGTCTAGGACATTCAGGCTATGATCCCAATGTTTCGACCTTTGACCCGAATCTCTTTAGGGTAGCTTGGAGTATTCTTGGCCTCCTGCATCCTAAATGTGGACCATGAGAGGTGGCAAATGCAGGCTCTGCAGTGGATCAACACCAAGTACTGTCAGATTCAATCCAGGTGTCTGAGAGGACCACAAAGGATCTGTTCTGGTGGCTGCTAGAACGCAGTTGGACCGGTGGTAGACCCCTCTCCCTACCTCACTAAGAACTAACCGTTGTGATAGATGCATCATTGCTGGGCTGGAAGATCTGGGAGAGCTGGAGTTCAGAGGAATCATCTCAACTCTGGTGAAAACATGCCTTCACATCAGTGATTAGCTTGGCACTAAAATCCTTCACCCTGTCTATCAAGGTGGATTGATCGCAGGTCCTCACAAACACCACCATGTGGTACTGCAATAAGCAGGGTGGAATGGAATCATGGATCCTGTGCCAGGAGGCTTTCTATCTCTTGGAACTTCTTGAGTCGTCAGGGCAGCTTCCAAGTAGTACACCACCTTCCAGGATCTTTAAGCACCAGGGGTTCCAAACTCAGTTGGCAGTGCCTAGTTGATCATTAACAGCTATTATACCCAGAGGTGGTGCGGGGCATCTTCTGTCGTGGGGGGGGGGGGGGGGTGGGGAGAACGCTGGCTTGATCTTTTCACTGATGCCGAGAACACGGTTGTCCAAACTTTTGCACATTGGAGTTCCCCAGGCAATTCTACCTCTGGTTGCCTTTGACCTGGAATGGAGATCTGGACTCCTGTACAGCTTCCTGCCACTAAATCTCTTCCCCAAAGTATTGAAGATCATCATAAATAACCGAACCCAAGTCACCTTATTGGTCCTGGATTGGGCCAACAGAGATTGGTACCCAGAACATCTGGCCATGAACACCGGTCCTCCGATCCAGCTGTGGTTTTTGGAGAACTTTCTGTTATAGCAGCAGGGCAGCAGAGTTCTGCATCTGGCCCTACACAACCTACACCTCCATGCGTACAGTTTAAACAGTAACAGTTAACTGCTTTTGACATTCCTCCTGAAGTAGGGAATATTGGTGTCCATCCACCAAAACCATCTATGCTGAATGCTGGGAAAAGTATGTTGCATGGGCCGATTCAATCTTTACAATTCCAGTTGTCTGATGTTTTAGGGTTTGCTCTCTCTCTCTAACCCAGCAAGAACTTGCTGTGACTACTGTAATAGGTTACTTGTTGGCCTTATCAGCTTCCTTACGTTTTCCTGGTCAGTTATCATTGTTTAAATTACCTATCATGATGTTTTTAATTTTTTTTATAAAAGGGCTGACTCCCATGTTTCTGCCAAAACCTTTTATAATGTCACAATGAAACGCTAATTTTGTACGTACTTTCTTGATGTGCACTTCATTCGAACCGGTGCACAGCTGCCCTCTATCTATGAACTCTTAGGACAGTGTTTCTCATAGCGATCACATCAGCTCATCACGTGAGCGAGTTACAGGCATCTTCAGGCAAACAACTGTATGCCACCTCCTCCCAGACAGACTAGTGCTCAGGGCTAAGGCGGCGTTTCTTCCAAATGTTGTGATGCCTTTTCACAACGGACAGTCTATCAATCTTTTGATGCTCTTTGCTCCACCTCACCCATTCAAAGAGGAAGAGACTCCATTGCTTGGACTCCAAGAGAACCTGAGCTTATGTATCGATCGCAGCAAGGAACATCGGGCGAACAAGCAACTCTTTGTGTGGTTTGCAGCAACCCATATGTATTAGGCGGTGCAGAAGAGAATAATTTCAAGGAGGATAGTCATCTGCATACAGTTCTGCTATGCACTGGCTAGGAACTGCCCTCCATAGAGTTTTACCAGCGCCAAGGCTACTACCGCTGCCCTGGCACAAGGACATCTGCTAGACTGCGACATGAGCGTCCGTTCAATGTTCACAAAGTACTACTGCCTTGATAGCCAGGTCTGATGAGAGAGACACTTTTTCCATTTGGTCCTTGTCTGAGCTGTTTCACAGACCCACCACCTGGGGAGGTGCTGTTCTGATATCCGTCCAGAAGTTGAGGAATCTGCTGTTAGAAGTATCCATCAGAATAATGAGTTGCATACTTGTTGTAACGCTCTTTCTGGTGTATAGTCTAACTTCGGATTCCTCACCGACCTTCCCGTTCTGCACACTGGCAAATCTAATTAATGCATAGCTCAGCTTCCAATGGCACGGACAGATAGAAAGAAACTGACGTTGACAAGCAGAAGCACTTGTGGAGAAGTGTGGCTCACTGGTTAGAGGAGGCAGACCTGGAAGCAGAGGTCAGCCCGGGACCAGGGTTCAATTCCCGGCTCGGCGGGGTCTTGAGTCCTAAAATGTCCACGGACTCGACAATTCTCGCTCCGGTGCCTACTCGATTCACGGGTTCACACTCTGCGACTCTGGGCAATAGCTTGCTTAATCTCCACAACGGCCCCTCGCGGTGGGATGCCTGGCTTTCACCTTGCGGATACCCTGCCGGGGTTATCTCACAGGGGAATACCAGGACGGGTTCCCTAAGCAAGCGCTTAGAAACCGCTCGGTGATTTGCGCTATATAAATACCTTTACATTTACATTTACATTTACAAGCAGGGGTAGCATTTAAATGTTGCCTCAACGTTACTTCTGTGGTGAGATGGACCCCACTCTGAGCCATGTGTCGCTACCTACCGTCACACTAGGAAATTGCTGAGAAAAATCTTCAGATCCAGTTTAGCACCGAGGGATATTCACAAGGTGAGAGGAATCTGTGGGTAGATAGAGCATCCACAAGAAAGAGTGTTACCAAAGCTAAGTTACTTATTGATTATGTATTTCTGAAGATATGGTACACAAGGATATTTCTAGGTAAGAAATCAGTGATGACATAAGAGTAGCCATCATGTTCTTCATAGGATTAGGTTTGTGAAAGGTTTCCAAATTGATCCTCAGATATTTGCTTCTTCTCTGCTGCAGGTAATGGCCTGGAAATAGATTTGTTTCTAAAAGTTTTCTGCAATAGTCTTGCTCGTCTGTTATTTGTTTGTAATATTCATTTTTGGCTTCTCAGGTTTGATCCATCCGCCTCTCTGGATTTCTTGTGGGCCTGTATCCACATTCCTCGCATCTGGCAAGGCAGGGATCAGCGAACACCGCAGGTAAGTGAATACATTTATTTCCAAATTAAAAGGAGGAGCAACTACAAACTGTAGGTAGTGCATGTTTGCAAAATGTGCTACTGTAGATCACATGCTGTGCATACTCCTGCCATCTATTGTTGTGTGCGGATGTTGCTAGATGTTTCTTTTGAAAAAGAGTTTTCAGTTTCAAGGTGACTCATGATACCTCCCCTGGAAACCGCACTATACTCATTGAATTTATTAAACTTCCAAGGGAGCACCTGCTGTAGAACCCATGCAAGGTTACATTGCAGGAGGCCAACTGGATGCCAAACAGCTGTAGCCTAAGCCACTGAAGCAGGATTTTGCAATGTGGAAAAGATATTACAACTTTTTTTTTTTACTATGACTAGGACACAGACTCCACCTTAGATTGTTTAATTTTCTCCCATTGGGCTTGGACATCTATTCAAGTGTTCTGGTACTGTTGTTTTTACAGACCTGGAAACTTCTACATCAAGGCGCTTTTGTCTCCCCTCTTTTTTTTCTCTGGTGCACGTAGGGATGCCTGGCTTTAAGTCCTGTGGGGCCTGCTGGTGGCAGACCCCCAGGATGTTTGCCTCTACTGCCTGGAGGCTGATCACGACTCCCGGGACTGGCGAGCCATGGCCCGAAGGCCTTGAGAGAGCGGCACCGGAAATTGCTGGAGGTCCGGCATTCGTCTCACCGCCGCTCCGGGGCTAGGGGCTGTTCCCAGGACCGATCACGGGACCGGAGCCATCGCTCCTTGGGCTCCAAGTCTTCGCCTTCGGACGCCATAAAAAGAAGTCGAAGAAGCGCGTTCGCTCTCTGACGTCCCCCCGTCGCTCCTCGGAGGCGGACGAGGGGGACAGGGGCTCCTCTGGAGGCTGGGAGTCCCATGGTCTATCCGCCCTACATGAGTCCGTCAGTGACTCCTGAACAGGTGCAAGGGTTTATTGCTGCCATGGATCGCCTTTTAAGGCACCGGGCTCCCGCCGGCGCGCCTTCGGGCCCCACGGTCCCGTGTCCAGACCCTGTCGACCTGGCGGCTCAGCCAGCGGATCCAGCCCCGGCGCCACAGGATCCTACGCTGGTGGCTCCGGCCCCAGCGCCACGAGGTGCAGCTTTGCCGGCTCCTGCCCCGGCACCGCCGTCGGCTCCACCCACGGCGCCGCATTGGGTGCCGTTCCTTCCGCCCTTGCCCCGGTTCCAGGACCGTTTTGTTCCGGCCTAGGATCCGCATTGGGAGACGGCGCAGGTCCGGCCCCGGCCGGCGCCGTTTGTCCCTTCTACGGCCCTGCCGCCACGACCGGCCCCTCAAGTGCCGAAGGCGGAGGAGGACTGGGAAGGATCCGAGGACCCCCTGGTCCGGCAGTGTGACTCCGAGCAGGATTGGGTGAACGACTTGGAGGACGCCGGCGACCTCGATGTCTCTTCTGACCCAGGGTTTGCCTCTCCTCCACCTACTATGGAGGAGGGTGCTTCCTACACGATGGTGCTCCTTCGGGCTGCTGAAGCCCTCAATCTGGACCTCCCCACAGTGGCCCTCAAAACCAACCTCCTCATGGAGGTTCTCCAAACGGCGTCTACTTCGTTGGAGCCGTTGCTTCCCTTCAATGATGCCCTTACTGACGTCATCTTGGGCACCTGGTCGCGGCCAGCCACTGGGGCTCCGGTGCATAAAAACGTTGCCAGATGCCGACGCCGGGCGACCCTGCCTTTCTGACCACCCGTCCCACGCCTGAGAGTCTGGTCATCCAGGCCTCGACGTCACAGAGTACCTTTCCCACGGCTCCGCCGGATAAGGACTCCAAGAAACAGTTTGGTAAGCGGTTGTTCTCTTCGGCCAGCTTGGGGCTGCAGTCGGTGAACACCGCCTTCTTGTTGGGCCGATACTCTCCCGCAGTGTAGGATACCGTTGCTCAGGTGTTGCCTCAGTGTCCTAAGGAAGTCCAGGCTGTCCTTTCTAAAGCGATTGCTGAAGGAACGGATGCGGCTAAGTTCGCCATTCGGTGTGGTTTGGACACCGCAGACTCGTTGGGCAGGGCGATGTCTACAAGGGTGGCGTTGCGACGCCACGCCTGGTTACGTTCAACTGGGTTCTCGCCCGATGTCCAAAGCTCGCTCATGGATATACCCTTCGACGGCACCCGCTTGTTCGGCGATAAGGCCGTCAGCGCCTTGGAGCGTTTTAAGGACTCGCGGGCCACGGCCAAGTCTTTGGGTCTTTCTGCTAAGAACCAGCCCCTCCTGGTTTTCGTTCCTTTCGGGGCCAGGGCAGAGGTACCCAGGCACGTTCCTCCAACAAGCCTGTGCAGACCCAGCCCCAGCGCGGCCGTGGCGGGTAGGGGAATCAGCACGCGGGTGAGTCCACCTCCACCTCCGCTGCTCCTTCCTCCAAAACTTCCTAGTCCGTGCTTTATGGAGCACCCCACGCCGGTAGGTGGCAGGGTCCACCCCCACCTCCCCCACTGGTGCGATATCACGTCGGACAAATGGGTGCTGCAAATTAACCGCAAGGGTTATTCCCTCCCCTTTCAGTCCTTCCCTCCGGCCATGCCACCTCGGTGCCACCACATGTCGGGGGACCATCTTGCGCTTCTTTGGCAGGAAGTCACGGCCCTCTTGGCCAAGGGGGCCATCGAGTGCGTTCCCAGGCAGGACGTAGGGAGTGGTTGTTATTCCCACTACTTTCTGGTCCCTAAGAAGGACAAGGGGGGCCTGCACCCCATCTTGGACCTCCGGGACGTCAATCGCTTCCTCCGGAAGGAGAAATTCAAAATGCTGACTCTGGTCCTGGCTGCCCTCGACCCTGGAGACTGGATGGTAGCGTTGGACTTGCAGAACGCTTATTTTCACATCCCTGTCCTGCAAGCCCACCGGCATTACCTGCGGTTCACGGTAGGCCAGTAGCATTTTCAGTTTGCCGTGCTCCCCTTCGGCCTTAACAGCGCCCCGCGGGTGTTCATGAAAGTGATGGCGGTGGTCGCAGCTCACCTGCGCAGGTCAGGGGTGTCCGTCTTCCCCCTACCTCGACAACTGGTTGTCGTGGAGTGGCGTGGCTCACAGGTTAGAGGCGGCAGACCCGGAAGCAGAGGTCGGCCCGGGACCAGGGTTCGATTCCCGACGCGGCAGGGTCTTGGGCCATGGTCAGCGGACTCGATAATTTTCGCCTCGGTGCCTACTCCAACCATGGGTCCCACTCAGCAACTCTGGGCAATAGCTTGCTTAATCTCCACTGACGGCCCCATCAGTGCCGGGGATGCTTGTCTTCACCTTGGAGATGCCCAGGAGGGACCATCTCACAGGGAAAGCCAGGATGGGTTCCCCAGCGGTATACAGCGCCGGGACGCCCCTTTGCTGGGGCAGCTGTGCGCTTTACAAGTATACGACATTTAACATTTAACATTTAAAGGCGGGCTCGTCCCAAACAGTCGTCAGCCACCTTCAGAATACGGCCGACCTCCTGCATCTGCTGGGGTTTTCCATCAATGTGCCGAAGTCGCACCTGAGTCCCTCTCAGAAGCTCCCCTTCATCGGAGCGGTTCTGGATTTGATGCTGTTTCGGGTTTATCCTCCCGAACAGCGAGTCCGGGATATTCAGGCTATGTTTCCGATCTTTCGGCCTCTATCCTGGGTTTCATTCAGGTTGACACTCTGGCTTCTGGGCCTGATGGCCTCCTGCATCCTGCAGGTGACACATGCCTGATGGCATATGCGAGCTCTGCAGTGGGACCTGAAGTTCCAGTGGGTGCAGCATCAGGGCAACCTGTTCGATCATGTCAAGATCTCAGAGGGCACTGCTCAACAATTGCAGTGGTGGCTCACGAATTGAGATTGGGTCAGTGGCAGATCCCTCTCCCTTCCCCAACCAGAGCACACAGTGGTGACAGATGTGTCCTTCCTGGGATGGGGAGGCCACTTGGGGGAGGTGGAGATCAGAGGCCTCTGGTCTCCATATCAACCTTTTGGAGCTGCGGGCGATCCGACTTGCACTGAAGGCATTCCTTCCCTCTGTCCGTGGAAGTGTGGTGCAGGTGTTCACGGACAACACCACCGCCATGTGGTATTGCAACAAACAGGGGGGGGGGGGGGTCCTAGACCCTATGTCAGGAGGCTCTGCGCCTCTGGACATGGCTGGAACATCAAGGCATTACCTTGGAGGTTCAACACCTGGCAGGTTCTCTGAACGCCAGGGTGGACAAACTCAGCCGCCGGTGCTTGATGGATCACGCCTGCGTCTGACGTAGCGCAAGGTCTCTTTCAGCAGTGGGGAGAGCCTTGGTTAGATCTATTTGTCACCGAAGAGAACGCGCAATGTCATCAGTTCTGTGTGTTGGAATTTCCAAGGCGGCACTCGCTCGGCGACGCTTTTCGTCACAAGTGGCGTTGCGGCCTGTTGTACGCCTTTCCGCCTAAACCACTTTTGCCCAGAGTGCTGAAGAAGATCAAGCTCGACCGAGCCCAAGACATCCTTGTGGCTCCGGATTGGGCACGAAGATACTGGTATCCCGAGCTACTCAGCATGGCGGTCGATCCCCCGATCCGTCTGCCTCTCCGGGAGGATCTTTTGTCGCAGCAGCAGGGGATGGTCCTTCACCCGAACCTGTCCAGCCTCCACCTCCATGCGTGGAGATTGAGCGGCGACAGTTGACAGCTTTCGACCTCCCTTCCGAAGTCTGTAACGTTATGTTGGTAGCCAGGCATCCCTCCACTAAAACGGTATACGCCTGCAGGTGGAACAAATCTGTGGCATGGTGCACAGCAAAGGCTCTGTATCCCCTTTCTGCCCCTCTTTCCGAGGTCCTTCTGTTCCTTCTCTCTTTGGCCAAGCAGGTTTCTGCTCTGGGCACTATCAAAGGTTATCTTTCGGCCATCTCCGCCTTTCTATGGCTTCCATGTAGGAGAGTAGGGTCTGCTTCCTATGGTTACCCCCACTTTTTGCTGTGATTCACTGGTTTATCGACTTTAGTATGGCTGTGGCCCTGCTAATCAGGCCCACAGCCTAGCTGTTCTCTCTCTAAATTGATACCATGTACTTTAGGTACATACCAGATTGGTTACTGGGTCGCCCTTGTGAGCCCCTGTATAGTGTACCCTAGGTACCCAGGGCATAGGTGCACCCAAGGCAGCCAGGGGCTGCAGCATGTATTATGCCACCCCTGGCTGGCCCTCCAAACTGACACCACAGGTCTGCAATTGCAACCTGGGTAAGGTGGTGTAATCAACCCTTACCTAGATATAGTATACATACATATCTATCTATCTATCTATCTATCTATCTATCTATCTATCTATCTATCTATCTATCTATCTATCTATCTATCTATCTCCTGGGAGCTGTGGTCCACCGGGACTGCGAATGGTGCTTGTGACAGACATCATAAGGGGTGGAGCGGACTTGCACCAATTGAAGTGGGGCGTGATGAAATTTAAAAACGCACTTTGCACAGCCTATTGTTAAGACCCTGGCACTGATGAAGGCCGACTGAGGCCGAAATGCATTTGCCAATACAGCTGCAATAAAGGAAGTTTGTGACGTTCCCCACGGGCTCCTGCTCTTTCTTTGAGAGAGGTTTGATATATATATATATAAACCTATAAGTTACTCCTATGGCAGGCTTTGACCATCCTGGAGGCAGAGTGCTTGGTTTTATGTGAGAGGGTGCCCTAGCATGAGATGAGCCCCTCTGCAGCTTTCGGAACTATCTCCTTATAGCTGTTCTATGATATAGCCATACCATATACTCTTAAGTGCATTATAATCCTTGCGGTTAATGCTAACTTTGGTTTGGCTTTATCAAAATATGGGGAGGGGAGGCCAGGACAATAGGTTGCCTGTCCAGGGAGGTGCTGGCACCTCCCCCAGACAGGCTTTAGTGTATTGGGGCAGGGTGGGTTGCATTCAGTGAATGCTTTTCAGACACTGCCTGGGGCACACAAGGTGCTCCATGCATTTCCCAGTTCAAACCGGTTGCTGGGGGGCTCAGCCCCGGCTCCGGCGCGAAACTGGACAAAGGGGAAGGGGTGTAACCACCCCCTCCCCTGGTCCACCCATAGGAGGGACCTTACAGTTAGTCCAACCCCTAAACTTACTATAAGTATCGAACCCCAGTCCCCAGGACTTTAGATTACCCTGGACGAAACTCTGCAACATATATCTTGGACCTTCGACATTCCATATTGACTGGAAGACGGAAGAAATCTCCCTTGTGGTCAAGGAGTGACCACCCTGTTCAAACAGGCACCAACTACATCTTTGCCGGTCTGCATTTTCGAGGCTTCTGCCGGATCCAGAAGAAGCCGCGACACAGGACACAGCCTTCCATACATCTCTGATGCTGACCCGAGCTCCCAGCAAAGCTGAGACCCGTAGCGGACATGTGAGACGTGGGACTGGAACTACTGGACATCCTGCATTTTGCAACCTGCACCTACTTCCCGAGGTATCCCGAAGTTGTGCATTGGGGTGCTTGAAGCCCCAGCCCTAAGCACCTTTGTCACAGAAGCTCAGAGGCCCACACTCCACGAGTGTCCTGTGGGCCCGCTTTGTGCATTTCAGCTCGACGTGTCTTCGCGGTTCCTGACCGGTTGGCTAGTGAGCCCCCAAGAAGACCAAACTTGAAACTACTTTGCTTTCCTGGTTGCTCCAGGCTTGCTCCAACTTCCCTGCAAAGGAGAAGTTCCTCAGACCTTGCTGGTCTGCACTGAAGCCCATCTCGATATCCTGTGTGGATTGGGTTTGCTAAGGCTTGTTGGGTCCAATCCGGATACCGACACCGCAGTCAACTACATCCTTCGTGGGACAGCTCGAATCCAGCTCCTGGACCACGTGGCTGAAGAGACAAGCTTCACCTCTTTCACCTGAA
This sequence comes from Lissotriton helveticus, assembly GCF_964261635.1. Classification (NCBI taxonomy): domain Eukaryota; kingdom Metazoa; phylum Chordata; class Amphibia; order Caudata; family Salamandridae; genus Lissotriton; species Lissotriton helveticus. The sequence continues at coordinate 141,018,931 of NC_136071.1, read as the reverse complement.
AACACCCGACATTGGCTGGCAGCTTCCCATCGCCATCCTGGTCACTGGCAAGTGACCCAGATGCTGTCCCTTCTGCTTTCAGGTTCTTCAGATCTTCAATCCACCCGGACACTTTTCCTCTGGTCGCCTGCAGCACTTCTTTGCTGCTCTCCATTGAAAACAACGACGAAAGCCGACCCCAAAAGGCACCTATGCACCCGGCTTCTGTGGGTGAGGTAACATGGGTACTCCGGTGCTCCTGTGGGTCTTGACTCTCAAAGTGTTCTAGTCTAAAAGGGTTCGTAGTTCACTCGGAAGTGTCCTTAAATTGTAACTTTGTAACTTGTTTGTTTCCCATAGAAAATCAATGGTAACCCGCGGCTGTGTTTAGACACTGCACGTGTCTCCCGTGGGCCTCCTACTTCCTAACCTTTGGTTGTTCCTAGAAGCCCCAGCGATTCCACAGGCCCTAGACCTGCTTTCTATCCCAGATGTGGTTCTTATACCACTATTTTAGTATATGGTTTGTGAGGCCCCTAGGGCATAACGTATACTGTGCAACTTACCGTATGCTAATTAAGTTCCTTGTTTTGTACTTTTACCTCTGACCTCATAAAGAGTGCAGAGGGGTTGTGTTTAGAATAAATACATATATATTTGATATGTACCTTGTGTGGTGTGCTTTCATTTGGTACTCAAGGGGTTATAATTGGTAAAACAACTTGCTTAACTCGCCTCTAAAGTCTTAGCCTGAAGGCTGTTCTCCACAGCTACCACTAGGATAGCTAGTTGACTTTACAACCATCATCAATAAGGGTCGATTGGACTCGTGCCAGGTGTCTCACTAGAATAGTGGACATCATATACCAGGCCAACTTCTCACATTCCAGATCAGCCTTCTCTTTTTCAGTCCCCGGTTGTTAACCATTTCCTTAAAGGCATTACGCATACATTTCCACCCGTGCCTTTCATAATGCCTCAGTGGACTTGAATCTTGTCTTGACTTTTCTGGTCTGCGCTCCCTTTGAGCCTCTTCATAACTGCCCCTTTACGTCTTCTCACTCTCAAGACTGCTTTCCTGGTAGCTATCACCTGTTCCAGAAGGGTGAGTGAGCTCCAGGCTCTCTCTTCTAAACCTCCTTTCCTCTCTGTTCATCCGGACAAGGTGGTTCTGAGGACCCGTCCTTCTTTCTTGCCAAAGGTTGTCATGCCCTTCCACATCGGGCAGACCATCACTTTGCCCACCTTCTTTTCGCCTCCGCATCCTTCTAGGCAAGAGAAGAGGCTCCACCGTCTGGACCCAAAACGGGCGCTCCCTTTCTATCTGCAGTGTACACAACAGTTCCGGGTGGATGACCAGCTCTTTGTTGGATACGTGGGTGCCAAAAAAAGTCGGGCCGTGCAGAAACGGTCTATCTCTCGGTGGGTTGTCCTCTGCATCAAGGCCTGTTACTCGTTGGCTAAGAAGGAGCCTCCTGTGGGGCTGCGTGCCCATTCCACCAGGGCAACGGCAACCACTACTGCCTTGGGACGTGGTGTTCCCTTGAATTAAATTTGTCAGGCAGCTACGTGGGCCTCTCTACACACGTTTACCAAGCACTACTGCCTTGACAGTCAGGTCCTTGACAGTCAGGTTCGGAGAGACAGCTTTTTGGGCCGTTCTATGTTCCGTGACTTTCTGGTGTAATCCTGTTCGCAAACCCACCACCAGGGTTGGTATTGCTGGGGTATCTATTCTAAGGTAAGGAATCTATCACTAACGTGTCTCTTTCAGATGCACACGATATCTCTTGTGTAACGATATATCTGTAAGAGACATTAGTTAGTGATAGATTCCTTACCGCCCCACCCATCCTCCCCGTTCTGCGAACTGATTGCTGGGGTTATGGTAATCCCTTTCAGGGCCCTAGTTTTATGCACCAATGGTCAGTATCTTGCATGGCTCTGCGTTCCTGGCGCGGAAAGTCGTGTATAGAACTGACGTCCACGCGCATGGGTGGCACCTAAGTAGTCTCCGTGACGTCATCTCGGCGTTTACGACGCCAGTAACTGACGCGGAGCTGCAGGACTCCACCTACTGACGCGCAGGGGTACTGCTAAGCAAAACTTTCCGGATCCATTCTGACACCTGGGGATATTCTAAGGAAAGGAAGCTATCACTAACTAATGTCTCTTACAGATATATCACTACACAAGTAGTAACTTGCGCTTCAGAAGAATTTCAAGCTTACCCTATACAGAAGAAAAGGGAACCCCCATTACCAATGACCTCCCTGATGTGAGCTCACAGTGAGATGTTTTTTAGTCTGTTTTGCTACATTCGTTTTTCTCTAGATTCATTTTTCTCTTCCATTACACAAACAATGTACTGCTTTACATCAGTACATCACTTACTCCTACCCTTAGGGGAGAAAGACAGTCAGAGGTGGAGTTTGTGTTCTGGAGTGTGGTGGATTTTGGGGGAAGGTATCAAGTCACCTCAAAACCAAAACCTCCTCCTTTTTTTAGAAAAGCAACATGCACACGAGAGGGCAGTATTATGCAGCAAGCAAATTTTCTGCACTATAAGCTGCAATCTGATTGTTACAGATAAGTAAAGTTTTTGTTACTGAGAATTTGAAGCGAAAGGACACGTTCATGAGTGCAGAGTCTAGATGGCAGCCTTTCTGCCATCCCTTTGGAATATTCACTCTGAATCTAACCATCAAAACTCTTCCACCACCAAAATCTCATGTAATATCTGTTTTTGGCACTTTGTGGCATTCCCACCCTCATTTACTTGCCCTCAAACTGGTAGAGATGGAGGTAAATTAACATAGCTCAACTAAAAGTGTGGAGTACTTTTTGCAAAAGTGACATAAGGTATTTCATTACATTGTATCATAAGAAGTGTGACTGTCATTTTACAGAAACGGCGTGATGAATTTGTGCTACAACTAAAAGCACCAGAATTGGTCTGCCTGGTGGAATTGATCCTGACAGAGTCTGAAACCAGAAGTCAAAGCTCAGAGGAGGATGCCAGTTCTCTTATCCAGTCAAGGCTGCCCTTACTGCTCAACTGTTGCCATGGAGAAATTGAAAATATCAAGAAAGTTATGGAGTACCTCATTGGTTGCAATCGAAAGTGGGGAAACAGGTGAGGACAGACATTGCTTCAACAGTTTAACTGCAATCTGATCTCAGTAAGTATTTCAAAGGTAAACTATATTTTTCAGTATCGGATCTTTTTGATAATTGTACAGTTGCCTCCTTTCAACATCCGGTCTCACAGACCTCCCACAATTTGGGTTTGCCATCTCCTTACTTCATGGAATAGGTTAACAATGGGCACAGTGTCTGTGCTGCCAGTACTTTGACAGCCTTACATCTGGAGTCTTTACATTGCAGTTATCACATCAGGAGTCATTACATCGGATTTCTTGCTTTTACTCTGCAGGTAAGTATAAATTATTGTTTAAATGTATCTATACACTTCTACATATATGTGTACATATATGTATATAATCAGAGTATTGATTTTTAAATGAAATTTATGAAAATAATTTATATTAAACATTAATGAATATTGAATAATTTAATTGTCAAAAGGAGTTCATAAAAAATATTTTTGAAGGTGATTATAACATTAAGATGTTAACAAGTTAAAACAAACCTGAAATTATTGTTATAAATTTATTGCAAAATTATTTTATTACTTAATTTCTGATAGACACTTCTAGCTGCAGAATCCTCACCTTTTGAAATGTTCCTAATGCATCAGACTGGATTCAGAAAAATGTCAGCAGTACCTCGGCGTGCTGTTAGGTGTCGCCTTATGGCTCCGCACTAATGCCGCTCTTCTTCAGAAATGACATTCATAGCCACCCCTGCGCGCTGACATCAGTTCTTTTCTATCCTCCCCACTAGACACGGATCCGGTGTGTCCTTTGTGCATCTCAACTTTTTTTTCAGTGTGCAATGGATGTTACTCTCAAAAACGTCAGATTTCAAACCCTGTAGGGACTGTCATAAACTAATATCTATGATACATCCCCACCAGGTATGCCAGTGTTGCATCACTAAGCCAAGGCCTGTTGCAACTGGGTGTCAATTAACCTATAGGCCATCAGGGGACTTCGAGGCAAAGCTCTACATTGCCAAACACAAAAGGACTCCTCATCGACACCGCTCCAAGTGTTCAAAGTCCGATCCTGCTCCTGGAGTCGATGAAGCCGTTTGAGAGGCCGGTCTTTGTTGTGGTCTAAATCATCACTTGAGTCAAAAAAGAAGTATAAGAAACTAAAGTGGTATTCCGCTCCCTTGTGCCACTCACATTTGGCAGAGCTGGCCCGAGAGTGGTGCTCACCTCTCGACCTCTCTTCCGAAGTCAGATGACGTTGGAGCTGATCCTGCAACTAATTCTGGCCTAAACCAAGTTTCTGGGACAAACAGCCACAGAAGATCAAATCCATGCTCTAGTTCATAAGATCCTTGCCTTTGGAGCCCAAGGAGCCAAGAGACCTTCCATCTGGAGTTCCACTGGTGGGTTTGCACACTGCGTAATTTGATTCTCCCAGCCCATCTTACTTCCGGCTCCAGACCTGACCCCGCAGCCAGCACCATGACCTACCCCGCACCTGAGGAACTTTGATGCCAATGCCGACTCCATCGATGCCAGAGGAGATGGTTCAATTGTTCTCTCTGATGCCGAGTCGATGCCAGTTCAACCTCGACCCGAAGTCCTGCCCAAGGCACCATTTAATGGGTGATAAGTTCACTCAACCCAACCAGGATTATAATTGGTACAAGGACTTACAGGAGGCTAATGTTCATGATATCTCCCTGGGAATGGGTCTCCTCTTACCACCTGGACCAGCCACAGAGGAATCTGCTTCCTGAGCCATGCGGGCGGCAAAAGTTCATGACTTCCAGCTCCCCACTTTGGAGGTTAAGTTCTCCAACTGAAGCGAACCTCTTCTGAGCCCCTTCTTTCATTTAACAGGAACCAATGGATACCTTATTGGAGTCTTTTACCAATCCTTGTTCCTGCCCCAGAGTCAATTGACAGATTGCCAGCCACCAACAACCGCTTCATTCCGACAATTCTTTTCTAATCGGTTGTAAACGTTTGGCAGACTTATATTTTCTTCCACCAGCCTGGCGGTCTGATCGGTTAACGCCAGCTATTTGTTTGCTCATTACTCCAACACTCTTTGGGATTCAGTGGCACACATACCCCATGGTGTGCCCGAATACCTTTCACATGTTCTGGCTCAGGCGATTCAAGACGACTAGGATGTGGTCAAGTTGATAATTCATTTTGGCTTGGACAACAGTGATTTCCAACAGGTGGGTCATAGGCACCAATAGGTGGGTCATGGGCACCAATGTTGCCATTCGCCTCCATGTGTGACTGCAATTCACTGGGCTCTCAGGCAGTGTACAGGCCTCCCTGAAGTAGAAACCCTTCAACGGGAACTCGCCTGTTCGAGGACAAGGCTAATTCCACTTTAAAGTGTTTATGGAGTGTAGGGCTACTGCACGCTCTGTGGGCCTTTTCAATCCATCTCGCAAACTGCAACAATTCCAGACTGCCTTTTTTGTTCTTCCGGAAGTGGTTGAGGTCATCTTTGCAGCCAGGCTCCCCCGACGAAAATGGTATAAGCCATTGTCATTGGGACAAAGTTTTGGTTCGGTGTGGCACATGCTGGACTGACCTCCTCCGGGCCAAGTTATCTGACATTCTGTTATTTGTTTTGTTTCCTTGCCCGACAAGACTTGGTTTTTTGGGGGGGGACTGTTAAAGGTTATCTATCAGCCCTTCCAGCTTATTGTTGCCAGATCTGCCCTCCTTGTTTAAGTAAACGTTTGGAAGGGCTACAGCATATGTTTCTTTTGTGATACCCCAATGTGACCTTAATTTGGCCCTCACTTATTTAATGTAATCTCTGTAGAAAGCTGGCTCTTTATATAGTGGACCAAAATGAGGGTAAAGAGTGCAAGCAAACCCCAACTGGTTTAAATAAATAAATAAATGTTAAATGTCGTATACTTGTAAAGCGCAAAGCTGCCCCAGCAAAGGGGCGTCCCGGCGCTGTATACCGCTGGGGAACCCGTCCTGGCTTTCCCTGTGGGATGGTCCCTACTGGGAATCCCCAAGGTGGAGCCAGGCATCCCCGGCGTTGATGGGGCCGTTGTGGAGATTAGGCAAGCTAATGCCCAGAGTTGCCGAGTGGGACCCCAGGTTAGAGTAGGCACCGAGGCGAGAATTGTCGAGTCCGCTGACCCTGGTCCACGACCCTGCCGCGTCGGGAATTGAACCCTGGTCCCGGGCCGACTTCTGCTCCCGGGTCTGCCGCCTCTAACCAGTGAGCCACACCACTCCACTTACAGATGCATAAATGACACCGCAAATGCCCTCTTGTGTAGTAGTGTGGGTGAGCAGTTAAGCAACTAGAGTGTAGTGCTGAGCATATCTGAAAGAGACACGTTAGTATTAGATTCCTTACCTTAGAATATCCCCAGGCGTCAGACTGGATCCGGAAATTTTTGCGTAGTAGTACCCTTGCGCATCGGAGGGCGTCGTCTGCGGCTCCGCGTCCGTCGTGGGCGCTGTGATGACGTCGTCGGAGTACTTAGACGCCGCCTCCGCGTGCTGACGTCAGTTCTTCTTTTTTCCGCGCCAGCAAGCGCAGACCTGGAAAAAGCAGTAACCCGTAGTCAATTTTTGACTAACTTTTTGGTCATTTTTCGAAGTCTTCACGACTCCGATCGGTGCTGTAGGGATGCCTGGCTTTAAGCACTGCGAGGATTGCGACTGCACGATGTCGGTCACGGATCCTCACCACCTGTGTCTAACGTGTCTAGGCGTCGACCACGACGACAAGGCCTGCTCTGACTGCCGGGCCCTCTCTTCGGAAGCCAGGCGGGAGCGGTCCCGCAGGCGCCTCGAACTCCGGCAGTCGGTCCCGCGCCGCGAGAGGTCCCGGTCCCACGGGAGGTCGAGAGACAGGTCGCGGACTCGGAGCCACCACAGTTCCGAGAGTAGGCCGCACTCCTCCGGGTCGAAGTCGTCGTCTGGTAAGAAGCACAAGAAGTCCAAGAGGCGTCATTGCTCTACGGACTCCCCCCGACACTCGCGCGATGCGGCCGGAGGTTCGGGTGACACCGCCCACGCGGCTCCGTCGGAGTCGCGGGCGCCGCGTCCAGCTCCACACCCTCCGGTCCCTGGGCTAAACACGGCGCCGGAGGAGATAGAGCGCTTCCTCATGGCCATGAGGAAACTCTCTCCTCCGACGGGCTCCGCGGCGCCTTCGAGCCCAGCGGACCCGTCTGGGGCCTCTAGCGGGTCGAGGGCTTCGGCCCCGACGCCGTCGGGTGCTTTGGCCGCCGACGGCTTCGGGCCCGGCGCCGCTGGGCCCCACAATCCCGCCGGTGCCTTCGGGCCCGGCGCCGCAAGGTCCAGCGGCCCCGGCGCCGCCGGCGCCTTCGGGCCCGGCGCCGCGGGACCCCACTAGGCCTTCTTCTGGATCTGGGTCGTCGCCGGTGGACCTTACGACCTCCCCGGCGTCGGACCATCAGGTGTCGCCTCCGGCGCCGCCCTTGGCGGCGCCGTCCCCGATTCCTCCTTCGTTCCTGTTCCGACGTTGGGACGGCCCCGATGTTTCACTTCTATGAACAGGCCCCATTAATTGAAAACCTTGACTATCAGGAGATGGGTGAGGAAGGGGATTGGGAGGGGTCTGAGGACCCTCTGACCCGAGAGTGTCAGTCTCATGAGGACTGGGCAGGAGACCTTGGGGAGGCCAGTGGCCTGGACACCTCTCCAGACACTGGTTTTGTCTCCCCTCCTACCGTGGCTTCGGAGGAGGGGGCAACCTACAGTGTGGTGTTGATGAGGGCTGCCAAGGCCTTGGGCCTTGAGCTCCTCGTCGCGGCCGTGAGGACTAATCTCTTCACTGAGGTCCTTAAACCGCAGTCAAGCTCGGCCTAGCCTCTGCTGCCCTTTAATGAGGCCTTGACCGACGTTCTTCTGGGCACTTGGTCCAAGCCCGCTACGGGTTTGCCCGTAGATAGGAACGTGGCCAGACGCCACCGCCCAGCCCCGGGCGACCCATGTTTCCTGTCCTCCCACCCCACCCCCGAGAGCCTGGTCATCCAGGCCTCCAATTCCCAGACCGCGTTCCCGTCGGCTCCGCCGGACAGGGAATCCAAGAGGTATGAGCAGTATGGCAAAAAGATCTTCTCATCCCTTAGTCTGGGACTGCGGTCTTCCAACACCGCATGCCTCTTGGGCCGTTACACCCACACTCTGTGGGATACGGTCGCGGGAAGTGCTGCCAGTGTGTCCGTTGGAGGTACGGGCCAAACTCGGCCAAGCCCTTGTGGAGGGCCAGGATGCAGCCAAATATTCCATCCGGTGTGGGCTGGATACCACCGACTCGCTAGGTAGAGCGATGGCAACGACGGTGGCGGTCAGACGCCATGCCTGGCTTAGGTCCGCCAACTTTTTGGCCGATGTCCAGAACACGTTGATGGACATGCCGTTCGATGGCCGTCGCCTCTTTGGCGACAAAGCAGACCATGCGCTTGAGCGCTTTAAGGACTCCAGGGCTAGGGCCAAGTCCTTGGGCCTCTCGGCCCCGCGCCAGCAATCGGCTGCTTTTCACTCCTTTCGTGGCCACGGAAGGGGTGTGCCCACACGTGCTGCCAGCCACGCTCCGCAGGGCCATACCCAACGCGGTGGCGGCCGTGGGAACCGCCTTCCGGGCGGTAGGGGTCAACGGCGAGGTCAGTCCACACCTTCCCCCGCAGCATCCGCCTCAAAACCCTCCTAGTCCGTGCTTTCAGGCCCATGTGACGCCAGTGGGGGGCAGGGTTCGCCATCACCACCTCCACTGGCGCACTGTCACTTCGGACAGGTGGGTGCTGCAAATCGTCCGAAGGGGCTACTCCCTCCCCTTCGAGGCGACTCCTCCAGCCATGCCACCGCAGACCCACCATGTATCGGGGGATCATTTGCGACTTCTGCAGGAGGAAGTTACGGCCCTCTTGGCCAAGAGGGCCATCGAGCGCGTTCCTGGGCCAGAAGTAGGGTGTGGTTGCTAATCCCACTACTTTCTGGTACCCAAGAAGGGCAAGGGGGGCCTACGCCCTATCTTGGACCTAAGGAACGTCAACGGCTTCCTCCGGAAGGAGAAGTTCAAAATGCTGACACTGGCTCAGGTCTTAGCTGCCCTGGACCCAGGAGACTGGATGGTAGCGTTGGACTTGCAGGACGCTTATTTCCACATCCCCGTCCTGCCGGCCCACCGGCGCTACCTGCGGTTCACGGTTGGCCACGAGCACTTTCAGTTTACCGTGCTCCCCTTCGGCCTTACCAGCGCCCCACGGGTGTTCACAAAGGTGATGGCGGTGGTCGCAGCTCATCTGCGCAGGTTAGGGGTTTCAGTCTTCCCCTACCTCGACGACTGGTTGTTGAAGGCGGGCTCGCCCCAGACAGTCGTCGGCCACCTCCAGACTACGGCAGATCTCCTGCACCGGCTGGGGTTCTCCATCAATGTGCCAAAGTCACACCTGTGCCCCTCTCAGAAGCTCCTCTTCATCGGAGCGGTTCTGGACTCTGCGCGGTTTCGGGTTTATCCACCTGAACAGCGGGTCCGGGATATTCAGGCTCTGATACCCATCTTTCAGCCGTTATCCCGGGTCTCGGTCAAGTTAACGCTGCGGCTTCTGGGGCTGATGGCCTCCTGCATCCTTCTGGTGCATCACGCCAGGTGGCGGATGCGGGCTCTGCAGTGGGACCTGAAGTTTCAGTGGGCCCAGCATCAGGGCAACCTGTCCGACCACGTCCTGATCTCGGAGGGCACTGCAAGACAGCTGCAGTGGTGGCTCACGGACCGCGATTGGGTCAGCGGCAGATCCCTCTCCCTTCCCCAACCGGAGCACGTAGTTGTGACGGACGCGTCCCTCCAGGGCTGGGGAGGCCACATGGGAGAGGTGGAGATCAGAGGCATCTGGTCTCCGGCGGAGGCCCGGCTCCACATCAACCTGTTGGAGCTACGGGCGATTCGTCTAGCACTGAAGCCATTCCTCCCCTCTGTCCGGGGGAGTGTAGTGCAGGTGTTCACGGACAACACCACCGCCATGTGGTACTCCAACAAACAGGGCGGGGTGGGGTCGTGGACCCTTTGCCAGGAGGCTCTGCGCCTCTGGCAGTGGCTGGAACGCCAGGGCGGGACCCTGGTGGCTCAACACCTGGCAGGTTCTCTGAACGCCAGGACGGACGAGCTCAGCCGTCGGTGCATGATGGATCACGAATGGCGTCTGAACTCGGACGTGGCGCAAGGCCTCTTTCAGCAATGGGGAGAGCCTCGGTTAGATCTATTCGCCACCGAAGAGAACGCGCAATGTCATCGGTTCTGCTCGTAGGAATTTCCAAGGCGGCACTCGCTCGGAGACGATTTTCGTCGTGAGTGGAGTTGCGGTCTATTGTACGCCTTTCCGCCTATACCACTTCTGCCCAGAGTGCTGAAGAAGATCATGCGCGACTGGGCCCAAGTCATCCTTGTGGCTCCGGACTGGGCGAGAAGGTACTGGTATCCAGAGCTACTCAGTATGTCAGTCGATCCCCCGGTTCGTCTGCCTCTTCAGGAGGACCTTCTGTCGCAGCAGCAGGGGACGGTCCTCCACCCGAACCTGTCCAGTCTCCACCTCCATGCTTGGAGATTGAGCGGCGACAGTTGAGGCCATTTGACTTGCCTCCTGAAGTGTGTAACGTCATTCTGGCAGCCAGGCGTCCCTCCACAAAGTCGGTATACGCCTGCAGGTGGAACAGATTTGTGGCATGATGCACAGCAAAGGCTGTGGATCCTCTTGCTGCCCCTCTCTCTGAGGTTCTTCTCTTCCTTCTTTCTCTTGCCCAGCAGGGCTCTGCTCTGGGCACTATCAAGGGCTACCTTTCTGCCCTTTCAGCCTTTCTGAGGCTGCCTGATCAACCTTCTTTGTTCCAGTCCCCTATTGTAAATAGATTTCTAAAAGGCATCACACACACATTTCCTCCTGTTCCGTTTGTGATGCCTCAGTGGGACTTGAACCTGGTTCTTACGTTTCTGATGTGCGCTCCTTTTGAGCCACTTCACAACTGTCCTCTCCGCCTTCTTACTCTGAAGACTGCTTTCCTGGTTGCCATCACCTCTGCCAGGAGAGTGAGTGAGCTCCAGGCCCTTTCTTGTACTCCACCTTTCCTTTCTGTCCATCCGGACAAAGTGGTGTTGCGTACTAAGCCATCTTTCCTGTCCAAGGTTGTCACGGCCTTCCACATCGGGCAGTCTATCACCTTGCCAACCTTCTTCCCGCCACCGCATCCCTCTAAAGAGGAAGAGCGGCTCCACCGTCTGGACCCAAAACGTGCGCTCTCAATTTACTTGGATCGCACACGCCAGTTCCGGGTGGATGACCAACTCTTTGTTGGTTACGTGGGCGCTAAGAAGGGGAAAGCGGTGCACAAGAGGACCATCTCCCGGTGGATCATCTTGTGTATCCAGGCATGCTACTCCTTGGCTAGAAAGGAGCCTCCTGTTGGATTACGGGCTCATTCCGCCCGAGCCACGGCGGCTACTACTGCCCTGGGCCGGGGTGTGCCCTTACAGGATATCTGCCGGGCAGCTACGTGGGCATCGCTGCACACGTTTGCAAGACACTACTGCCTGGACAGTCAAGTCCGGAGGGATGGCTTCTTTGGCCGTTCCGTCCTCCAGGACTTTCTGGTGTGATTATTGGTTCGCAGACCCACCACCGGGTTTGGTATTGCTGGGATATCTATTCTAAGGTAAGGAATCTAATACTAACGTGTCTCTTTCAGATGCACAAGTTACTACTTGTGTAACGATATATCTGTAAGAGACATTAGTTAGTATTAGATTCCTTACCGACCCACCCATCCTCCCCGTTCTGCGAACCGATATCTAGGGTTAGGGTTATCTCCTTTCAGGGCCCTAGTTTCAATGGCACCAGTGTTGGTTTTTAACATGGCTCTGCGTTTCTGGCGCGGAAAAGCTGTGTCAAAGAACTGACGTCAGCACGCGGAGGCGGCGTCTAAGTACTCCGACGACGTCATCACGGCGTCCACGACGCCGACGACGGACGCGGAGCCACAGACTACGCCTACCGACGCGCAAGGGTACTGCTACGCAAAAATTTCCGGATCCAGTCTGACGCCTGGGGATATTCTAAGGTAAGGAATCTAATACTAACTAATGTCTCTTACAGATATATCGTTACACAAGTAGTAACTTGTGCTTATTGCACACACAAAGGCAGTGAGTGAGACCACACTCAACAAAGAAATTTGACACCAATTAAAAAAAAAACACATACTTTTATATGAATTTAGTTAGCAAGATCATCGGAATCAGTTAAGTTCTTTTGGAGTTATTCATTTTTACAGTTTTCAAAAGTTGACAGTGCAATTTTTGGACGCTGTAATGTTCTTATATGAGGGGAAAGCATGTACTGCTTTCGGGCACTTAACAGCTACCTACGTGACTATTCTTCTGGACTTAAGGTGTATGGGACTAGGTCCAAGGTCACACCAACAGGTCACCTCTGGAATCTCTGCGACTTCAGGGTGCAGAGTTGTGTTACGGCGTCGGGTGTCCCATTCACTTTAATGGGGAATGGTTCAGTCGGAAAGATGCTGGAACTGGGGACCAGTCTGGGGGAACCCACAGAGGGGCTTGACCCTTGAGATGCTTTTGCAAGTAGCAACACCATTGGTCCACTTCTCCTCGGGAAGTGGGGCTCGGTGCAGTTGTGTCTTTTGGAGTCACATGTGGTTGGAGGGTGCCTGCAGAAAGAGGCTGCAGGCAGCGACTGGGAATCCAGTCTGGCTAGACCCAAGGATAGGCTTGTCTCTTGTGGGTCTCAGGACCCTGTGGGCATTGTCCCCTCCCCCTGACTCGGGCTGTGGGGCACAGGTGCAGAGGTGCTTTGAGGTGTCAGCAGTTAGGGACTCACTCTTTGGCTTGGTTTTTGCAGAAAAGGGACAAACAGGACAGCTGGGCCACTCTGTGTGGGTCTCACTGTCACTGAAGTCCCTCAACGTGCAGGTCAGTCTTCCTTGGACTGGACAGAACAAGCCATGGTTGCTGCAAGAGGTCCAGTAACCCATGTATTGCTGTTCTGCGCCTCTGGTCAGACTTGGCGTCCTCACACTTGGAGGGAGGACGGATCTGACCTGTAGGAGCACGGCTACCTCTTCCTAGGTGGTTGCTGCATTGGTAGTCCCGATGACCTGCAGGTTGGTGGACCAGGTCTTGCTTCTTTGGTGTCTGCGGTTGTAGGGGAGTAACTCCTCTACTCCAATAAGTTTATTTGGCAATTGGAGAACAGAGGCACAAATGAAACCCCAAATACTCTCTTTTGTGGTAGTGTAGGCGAGCAGGTAGGCATATCAGAGGGTGGTGCTAAGCATTTATTGCACACACAAAGGCAGTAAGTGAAACACACTCAAAAAAGAAATCCAAAACCAGTTTATAAAAATAACACTTACTTTTATATGAATTTAGATGCCAAGATCATCAGAATCAGGTAAGCACTTTTCGAGTTATACATTTTACAGTTCTCAAAAGTTGACACAATGCAATTTTTGGGAGCGGTAAGATTATCCTATGGGGGAAACCATGTACTGCGTTCAGGCACTTAACAGCGGCTTAAGAGTCCGTTGCTTCACGAGGGTCGGGTGCTTTTCGGGTCTCAAGTCAGCAGTCTTCTTTGTCCATTACATTCTTTTGTGTCCATCGAAATCTGAAGTACTGGTATCGGGGGGAGGGGCCCGTAGCCAATGAGCTACTTACCCCTGGGGTCACTACAACACCTAAATAACCAGTTCCTTTGGGGAGTGGGCATCACCCTGTCCCAGAATTCCTAATTCTACCACACACAAGATGTGTTCACTACAGGTGTTTCATCCTAGAGGTGTGGCCAGCCTGGCAGTGCAACACGCCTCCTTCATAGCTAACCTTCCTGCCTGCCCTAGTGCCAAATGGGCGCAGGAAAGGGGGTGGCATTTCTCATGTCTGAGGAGGCCTTGCATCGCATATCAAAGGCAGCAGCAGAGGCCTTTGAAGCCTCCTGCCTTGATATGCAGATCACCAGTCATCCTGCTTGGAGGAGGTGCAAACCCTTCCTGCCACAGCAGGCATTTTTTTCTGTCCTATAAGAGAGCGGGGCTCTCACCTCCTAGAGGGTCAGACCCATCTGTGGTGGCAGGATGGACTGAACCAGTCAGCCAGCACAATAGATGACTAATTGGGTTTAGAGGGTACCTCTAAGGTACCCTCTGGGTGTATGTATTAATAAAACCATCACTGGTATCAGTGTGGGTTCATTCATATGATGTGTTTGATACCAAACACCTTAGGTTTCAGTGAAGCGATCATGTAGCTGGGTAACCCATTTTGACCAGTGTCCAGTACGTACCTTAAGATAGGTTCCCTGCTCGCTTGCAGTATCTACTAATAGAACTGTTCATCACAGGGGCATATCTGCTCGTGGAGATATGTCACCACATAACATATAATGCACCCAGCCTTAGGGCTCAAAGGCCTGCTGTAGGGGTGACTTATATATATTAGATGCAGTGACTTTGGCATGGCACACCGGAGGATGTCATGTCATGTTTTCACTCGTGGTTTGCACCATGCAATGGCAGTCTGTGGGGAATTTGTATGCGAGTTCCTACGGGTGGCATAAGATATGCTTCAGCCTTTAGGTACCCTCTTTGACGCTCATGCCCTAGGTACCTGGGATACTATTTACTAGGGACTTACAGGGGTGCTAAAGTCCCTAGCCAATTGTAGAACAATTAGACGTTACCTTGTTCTAGGGAAGCAGCACTGAGGTCTGGTTAGCAGGCCTCAGTGCGCTGTCAGTCTCAAAAATTTGCATCTAATAGCTAAAAAGGGGGCAGAAAGTGTGGGGGCAGCTGCTACAAAAGGCCAGTTTCCTATATACTCCATTCAAGCTGCTTCACAGCTTCCCCTTACAGCCCCTTACTATGAAGATAGTGTTCCTCATTGTCATCACCTCGTCATGGTGGGTGAATGAGCTTCAATCTCTTTGTGTTAAACCATAATGCACAACCTTCCCAGACACACTGGTTCTGCGGACTCTGTCATCTTTTCTAACAAAAGTTGGGACACCATTCTATTTTGGTCAGACCATCACTTTGCTGGCATTCTATTCCGTGCCTCACACCTCTAAGAAGGAGTAGTGACTCCATCACTTGGACCCCAAGAGACTGCTGAGCTTCTTTGGTACGATCTATGTAGAACACGGGGTGGACAATAATCTGTGGGGTTTTCTGGAGCGAGAAAAGGCAGGGCTGTGCAAAAGAGAACCATATCCAACTGGATAATGCTCTGCATTAAGATCTGCTACACATTGGCTAAAATATAACCTCTGGATGGGCTGTGTGTTTTTTCTACCAGGTCCAAAGCTGCTACCACTGCTTTGGCACATGGAGTCCCCTTTTTCCAGGCGGCTATGTGGTCGTCCCTCCTTACGTTCACAAAGCACTATTGCCTGGACATTCAGGTTACTGATTGAAGCCATTTTGCCCTCTCGGCCATGCAGGATTCTCTGGTTTGAGTCCATTCGCAGTGCTGCCTCAAAATAGATACTGCTTTTGGCATCTATTCAAAAGGTGAGGAATCTGTGACTATAAGTCTCTATTAGAAGAACATTTTGCTTACATTTAGTAATGCTCTTTCTGGTAGAGACTCGATTTAGCCGCAGATTTCTCACCGGCTCTCCCATTCTCCCTGTTCGTTAATTGGACTCTCTCTATTAATAAGATCCCAAGTCTAGAAATCTTCACGCTGATCACAACCAATTTGCTCTTGGGGCTTGGGGCGCAGACAGCCTCAAACAACAGACGTCCGCACACAGGGGTGGGACCTATATTGTCCCAGCACAAGATTTCCTGAGTGGAACAACTTCAGTGCTGAACCGCTCTGAGCCACCTGACAGTGCACCAAGGTACTGCTGAAAGGTTTCTGATCCAGTCTGAAGTTTAGGGCATCTTTCAGCAGGTGTTGAATCTACAGGTAGATAGAGTCTCTACCAGAAAGAGCATTACTTAAGGTAAGTTACTTGTTCTTCTAAGTAATTTGTAAAGATAATTAGTTTGGAAATATGTAAAATATTAACACTGTTAAAATATAAGTTTATTTCTAAATAGGCACACAAATATACTATACATATATTTGCTAAACACGTGTGTGTGTGTGTATATGTATATATCTATATCTATATCTATCTATATATATATATATATATATATATATATATATATATATTCAAAACTCCTGTAAATTCATTTGTATCCCAAATGAACAGGCGCAGACACCTTCAGCACTCCCCACTCATGTTTAATGAATCAATTTACCACAATCCGCCATAATGTGTTTAGGGCAAATTGTTTGGCCATGCTCACGTACGTGCCATTTTTATCCCATTTTTATAGTGCACATGTGATTTAACATGAAAGAAATACTATGTAAATTACAGTTGTTGATCAACGCTACATAGTAAGTACAAACTGATGTTAGTCAATTTAAACAACTCCTCTGCGTTGATATTAAATTCGATAATATTTCAATTAATATGCTGAATACATGTTAATATCGATGCTTCCATATTATTTTTATCAACCTTTCATTCAGGGCTTTTATGGAAAAGCCCGCCGGAGCCTGTTCACATCTCGACCGTGACCAGTGCCAGGGACCCTGGTCCCCCAACCCGCCTCAGTTACGACTCCAGCACCCTCTGCGCTCTAAACCCCAGACACAGCAACACCTGCCAGCTTTCGAAGCTGAGCGACACACAAGGCCTGATCTCCTGCAGACACTGCCGCTGCACCTTCACCGACCTCCAGAGCCCAGCAGCAGCACCCAGCCTACTGGACATCATCACACACAAACCACTGAACTGAATCCTCTTGAACGTGCGCTCCCTCACAAGCATGCCGTAGAAATATGGGACCTCCTCAACACGCACATGCACAAGCTCGACAACACCTTCCTCACAGAAACCTGGACCAATGCCAACTTCATGACTGACATCGCAATCGTCATACAGGATCCTGAGAAAAGACCGCCGCACCCGCCCAGGAGGATGCATCTCCATTGTCCACAAAAGCTCCCTCAACATGACCACCACTGACCCAGACAGCGATATGACCCCCATGGAACATCTCCACTTCCGGATCAACCCCAAAACAACTCTCTGTGAAACCCTCATCTAAGGCCGCCTGGCCCACGTGCTCCCTTCACAGACACCATTGCAGACCTCATCGCACCCCACACCCTCGCCTCCACAGACTACATACTACTCTGAGACCTAAACTTCCAACTGGACAACCACAATGACCCCAACACTACCGCCCTCCTGGAGTACCGCGCCAACATAGGACTGAAACAGCTTGTCACCACCCCCATGCACACAGCGGGACACACATTTGACTCTATCTTCACAGGAGGAAACAGCATCTCTTATAGCCGCAGTACAGAACTTCCTTGGACGGACCACCACTGCATCCATTCCCTTCAGAAAACCCACCTTGCACAAGCATGCACACCGCCATCCTCCCGCAGAAGCTGGAACAAAGTAACCATAGAACAGATCACCGTCGCACTCACCTGCACCACACCTCCAATGACACCAGACACTATTACTGCGGCACGCAACCTTCACTGCTGGATCACCAATTGTGTTAACACTCTTGCTCCCCTCTAGGAAGCCACAGAGCGGCACATCAAGAAAACAAGCTAGTTCACCCATGCATGCCAAAAAATCCAAGCGATCCTGCTGACGACTCGAAAAGACATGAAAGAACAGCAAAACCTCAGAAACCTTCACTGCCTACAAAACAGCCACCACAGCACACCTTCAACTTATCAAATCCACAAAGAAGAACTTCCTTCAAGACAGAATCCTCACCCATGCCCACAACTCCAAAGAACTCTTTCTCCATCATCCGGAGCCCTGCAGCGAAACTACAGATGTCCCTCCCTCCCTCCCAAGACCTCTGCAACAGACTCAGCACATTTTGCCACCTCAAGATTAAGACGATGTACGATAACTTCGACAACCAGGACATCTGCATCGCTTCAGCTCCCACCCCCAGCGAGGCCACTCAACAGACCCTACTGACTTGAACCCCACTCACAACCGAAGACACCTTAAAGACCATGAAGAACATCTACTCTGGAGTACCCTCAGACCCCTGAACCCCCCCCATCTTCCACAGAGCTGCCACGGCCATCGCACCTGAACTACGCTGGACCATCAACTGCTCCCTCGACACCGCCACATTCCCCGACAACTGTAAACGCACCAAAGTCAACCCTTCCTGAAGAAACCCTCCGACAGACCTCAAGAATTTCAGGCCCATCTCACTGCTTCCACTTGCAGCCAAAGTCATCGAAAAGGCCATCAACACCCAGCTAGCAAACTTAACCGAAACCAACAATGTCCTGGACATTTCCTAATGTGGATATCACAGCACTGAGACCGCCCTACTTGCCGCAACCGACGACATCGCGCTCTCCTCGACCAAAGCCAAACAGCAGCCCTCATCCTCCTGGACCTCTCAGCTGCCTTCAACACCGTCTCCCACCGCACACTTGCCACCAGACTCCACAACGTTTGCATCCAAGAAAAGGCCCTCGACTGGATAAGCTCATTTCTCACAGGCAGAACACAGCGAGTCAGACTCCCACCCTACCTCTCAGAACCCACAAAGATCAGATGTGGAGTACCTCAGGGACCTCCCTCAGTCTCATTCTCTTCAACATCTACATGGCCCTCCTCGCATCCATCGTCCGAAACCACTGGCTCAACATAGTCTCCTACACCGACGACACCCAGCTCATCCTTCCCCTCACCAAGGAACCCAACATCACAAGGCACAAATTCCAAGAAGGGATGAAATACGTTTTCACCTGGATGGACAGCTGCCTGAAACTCAACTCTGAGAGAACAGAAGTCCTCTTCCTTTGCTCCACCCCCTCAGCATGGGACGACACCTGGTGGCCCTCCACCCTCTGAACCTGACCCCCACCCCGACAGACCACGCACGAAAACTCGGCTTTATACTGGACTCATCACTCACTATGAACCACCAGATCAATGCTAGTTCCTTGGCCTGCTCTAACACCCTCTGCATACCCTGGAAAACGCTCAGATGGCTCTCCTCCGAATCATGAAAAACAGTCACACACGTCCTCATCACTAGAAGATTGGACTACGGCAACGCCCTCTATGTCAGAATCAACAAAAAACTCTTCAGCAAGCTCTCCTCTGCATGCTTCAGACCGCACAGAACGGGTCAGCCAGATTGATCCTAGACATCCCTTGCTGCAACCACATCCCCCAACACCTCTGCAACCTCCACTGGCTCCCCATCGAAAGAAGAATAACCTTCAAGCTCCTCACACACTCATACAAGGCCCTCCACAACATCGTACCAGAATTCCTTAACAACCCCCTCTCCTTCCATACACCCAAGCGAAACCTCTGATAGGCCGACCTCTCTCTGGCCACCATGCCACACATTTACAAGACCATAACGGGGGAAGGGGGAAAGTCCTTCTCCTACCTTGCAGCCAAGACCTGGAATGACCTCCCCCTCTGACAAAGCCCTACACTGCTCCAGTTCAGGAAGGACCTCAAGACCTAGCTCTTCAGATGTCCACAGCACCCTACGGAGCGGTCCCCCGCGCTTTACAAACCCCAGATTGATTATTGGTCAAATCATCACCAATTAAGCCCTAGTGGGCATACAAATTCAAAACAAAAATCTCTTGTTTACATGATTTACTCATCATTCAATTTCATATTTCAAACATGCTTTCAATATGCACATAGATAAATGAAACAAAGGTAAATAAATAATTACGCCCAAGTGTGCTTTCTACAATAACTACTGTGTTAATCCGCTAATTCCAAAATTATCTAAATAAATTAATCAAACCAAAAGCCTATTTATGACACTTACACCACTAAATCATCAGGATAGGGAATTTACAAAATCAATGATGATAAAAAGTATACAATTCTTCTTCAGTGTTCAAGCCATTCAGTAATTTGGTTTCTACATTTATAATATATCTAGCCTCTAATCGCATAAGTGTTTGCTTGCGATTACCGCCTCTATAATGACACTGAACTGCAGCTATGACAAAATATTGTAAATGTTTCTCATCATTGTTATGCTGCTCATTAAAAGTGTCTGGCCAGTAGATATGAAACGTCTTTGTTACTTTTAGCCCAAATGCTGCAAAATTCTTTTGTGGTCTTGCAAGGTCGTACTGCCAAGATATCTTAGCCCACAATTGCATGTCAGTTTATGCACTGCATTTCCTGTTTTGCAGTTAAATGAACCTGATATTTTAAACTGTTTGTCATGGATGGAGTCATGTATTTAAATGTATTTAGTGTGTGTGTATATATTAAAAATAAAAAGCTGAAGGACTTATACCCTAAAAAGGAAAAAAAAAATTACAAAAAAGACGTAAAAGTAGAGTTAGAGGCGTAACAATTCGAAGCAATAGAAAGTAATTATTAATGGAACTAGTTGCAGAAAATAGGAAGAACGTTTTTTTTTTTAAAAAGGGGCTTTTATCCTCCCTCAAAAAACTCACATATCTATCTAAAACTATATAAGTAATGTAAGATATAAATGTACTTGTTAAGAAACAAAAATCGAACTCATTAACATTTTAAAATAAGTTAATCTAGAGTTAAAAATAAATATAACAGTAAAATCAAGCAATTTAATTAAAAAGTATTACAGTTTTTAACTTTTAAAACAAAAAATTTACATACATGTACAATATTAAAGAAAACACATATTTTCTTTAATGATTCAAAGTAAAACTCTTTTTAAGTAATTACCACAATGTAATGGCTCCTGGTGTATTGATATGTGAAGTAACAGCTGAGATTCCCACAGACATGATGAAGAAAAGCCTTTGGAGGCATGTTCAGGCTCACATGAAGAATCTGAAATAGTGCAGAAACCTTACAGGTAATTGTTAGGGACAGGATGTTGAGGACATATCTGAAAATGTGAGCAGTTTTGATGAGCTTGCCATTGTTGAAACACCTAATTACAACCTTCCATATGTAGTTCACCAGGTAGCTTATGTGCCGAAAAGGTTGTTTGGCAATGCTTTCTGGCCTCAGAATCAAGGCCAAAAAGACAATTTGTGATTGTTTGTATTCTGGGATCTTCCTTCTCAGTGTTCATGCTAAAAATGAATAGCAGAGGCTGAGAACAGACGTAGACTGGGCATTATAAGAACATTAGACCATATCAGTTTTTAAAATTCAGAGTATCCTTCAGCTAAGCGTTATACCTGCAGATTCAAACTCCTGCAATAGATAAACAACTTTACCTTCCTTCCTATAAAACAAGGGATATCAAGTTAGGTTAAACTATTGATCTTAATTTTACATTAATCAGATGGACTTTTCTTTGCCGATATGCCAGTTCCACTAACACAATATGAAATGGATACTCCTAAGTGGCACATATTTTGACATTTCTTTTAACTTTAATTTTTTTTTTTTTTTAAATAAGTTAACCGTTTTCTAAATTAAATGATTGCATTCCTTCTATTTGAATTTAATGGCCTTATACTTGAAATGTTGAGTGTTTTTTTTTTATAATGAAAGTCTTTGAAATTTTTCTTTTTATTTGGTTGTACTGGCAATGCTCTTATTGTTGAAAGCCTAATTCTGAGAAGGTTTTAGGGCGTAAGGAGCTTTAGTTGGAGTTACATTAGAGAACTTTCTGACCAAAGTACTTATTCTGATAAAATAACAAGTGACTTCTTAAATGATAAAGATTATTTTTAGTGTTCCCCATGCTTTCCCTTGACACTGTGGTTTCCTCTCTTGCAGCTCTATGGGGAAACACTGCCGTAACTTTCTCTTGCAGCTTTATCTGCAAGCGCCTGATCTTATTGTACCTGTTCCCGACATCCTCCTGACCAGTGAGGGTGCCACTGAGAGCAGTACCTGCAAGGTGAGCACAGAGCACGGTTGTCTGTTTATTGAAAGGAGTGAAATGGTTTGTAATACTGTGAGTACATTAGTCTCATGTGCGCTCGTAGATTTTGATTTATAAAGTGATTTCTTATATCTAGAACAAAATAATTCCTCATTATTATGTTAAGATTTTTAGATCAGATCTGTCCTGAGGTCTTTTTGGGGCCTACAAAGGATTTCCACTTTCCAATACTCTTTAACAAACCTGCATTGTTTTCAAAATAAAAGATTTCCTAGGAGCTTACTTAGACTAAGTTCTCCCTTTCTGTCTTGTATTACCTTTTTCCAGATGTTCTAACTAGTTGCCTCTTAGTCGATGTGGCATGGCTCAGACATCAAGGGCAGCAGCGCCTGTTTAGTGTTCTGGTTGGACTTAAAGGGTCTAAGAGTAAGAGTTCCGGTCTGCCACTGTCCGGTCTCTGAAAGACTTGAGAGGATAGTTGTAGGAAGCTGGCTCTTTATATGAAATATATCAAGAATATGATATTCCGTGTAAAGAGTCTAGGCGTTCCCTTATGGTTGGACAGGGGCTTGCTATGCAAACCCAAATTGCTCAATTAGGAGGTTGTGTGGTCGAGCAGCTGTAGGTTTAAAACAAAGGAGTGCAAGACATTTGCAGATGCACACAATGAGCAATAAATAACACACACAACTCAAGAAGGAGATCCACACCAATTTATAAAAATATCTGGTATCTGTATGTTTAAGCATTTTAGGAAATTGTTCAGGTAAGTAAGTTTTTAAATATAAATTCTTTAGCCTTTGAAAAGTGGGCACAGTGCAATTTCTGAGTTTTACACTGTTATCCTATGGAAGAATGAACAAGTTCTGCAAACAGGTATAGTACAGCGACTTACAAGACAAATCTCCAGGTGTTAAGGTGAGTGGAGGATAAGGTCTAAGGCAACACCAACAGTACACCTTGCTATACAGCGTCAGGAGCCCAAAACGTTTCTATGGAGATCGTTCACTGTGAAAAGAGGCTGCAGGCTCTGGCTGGAAGGCTAGTCGGGGTGATCCAACCAGGGGAGGTACAAGGCTTGCAATGCTCGGGGACATTGGGACACCTTCTCCATGGCCCGGGGCTGCGCGCTGAGGTAGCTGGCGGCATCGGGAAGTCCACGAGGGGTGAGACCACAATGGACTCGAACTCTGGAGGGCTAAGGGACTTTGCTGACAATGGTGGCCCACTTCAACTCAGGCCAGAGGCGAGGGGCGCAGGGGTGCCTTCAGGTGTCAGGATTTGGCGTTTCCGGAGGCTTCAGAGTCCTTTCTTTTAGAGTTGCTGTGAGATGCAGGAAACTGTTCAGCTGTCCCACGAGAGGTCTTGGTTCTTTATCAAAGGCAGGCAGTCCTCCCAAGTTTCTTGAGTTAACAGCTGCTGGACGAGTCTCCTTTAGTGCAGTATTTGACAAGGGATACAGACAGGCTGATGAAGCTGGTACCAGGTCAGCTGCGGCTTCTCTTCTTCCTGCTTTTATGGCTCTTCGGTGTCCTCTCTCTTCTTAGGTCATCAGGATCTGCTTCTCTGGTGCTAGTGGCTCCCCTGAATACTGAATTTAGGGGTTCTAGGGAAGTGTAGGGTGGTATCCAATGAGCCACTGACCCTTGGAGTCACTATGCCCCCTATGTGACCACTTCCTGCGGGAAGAGGGCATTACCCTGTCCCAGAATTCCTAAGTATGCCATCACAAAGATGGCTACTTCTAAAAAATAGTGTCCACCTCACAGTAGCCCACCTTAGGGTTGTACTAGCCTGGAGGTGGCACGCCTACCTAACTAGTTAATTTTCCTAAGGAAATCAAGGGGGGGAGTGAAGAGGTGATGCCGGTGGGCACCGAGGTGGGCACGTCCTCCTCTTGTCAGGGTTTAAGGTTAATCATAAAGGGCCACCTCAAAATGGGTGGATGTGTATCCAGATGTCATTGGAATACAACATCTTTGTTAAAATACCCCTCACACACCAAAAGGGCCCTTGGTGTCATGCTTCATCATCGGGGTCTTCCCGTCCCGCTGCGGGGCGGGGCAGTGCTGCGACAAGCGGATACGCCGGAGCACCTTTTAGATGGAGGTGCTATGTGTTGGGAGTGAGTGTCAGTGGGGTCAGGGGTGATATCTGGTGTAAGTTAAAAAATACCTGGCCTAGTGGAAAAAAAGAATTTTATTAAACACTGGCTGGTATTATTAAAAGAAAAAGTGAAGCGGAGAGATAGAGCAGGTTAATGGGCTCTCTCTCCTAAGTGGGTCAACATGTTTCGAGGCACCGGGCCTCTTCGTCAGGACCTAGGGGAGATCCCCCTGTCACTCACTAATGTATTCTCCACAAAGGTAGAAAAAAAGTGTATGTACAAAAAAGTGAAAAAAACTATGTGAGTAACTACCAATTAATAATTACAACACATCTATACTACCACACTAATAATGTAGTATGCCTGCAAAATAAGAGTAAAAGATTAAAAATGCGCCGATCCCAAAGTGCGCTTAGCTCTAAATTACCTGTAAAGGAAAAAAAGAGAGAAACACACACAACAATATTCTCAAATATGGGATCCAGTGTACACATTGAGGATTATTGAAGGGTTCCTTCAGCACTCACACAGTCAGTCACACACCGAGTAGGTAAACTACATAGATTCTAAATAACCAGGGGTTGTAGATAAGGAAATGCATACTTATCAAGAGAGGGATCAATGCCTCATGAGCCAGCATAAGACTGAAGGGTATGATGGGGTATCAACTGCAAAGAAGGAAAAAATGGATATACTGTGATCCTGCCTTAGAAGTGGTATAAGGTAACTCAACTAGGTTGAGTAGGAATAGAAATGCAGGTATGGTCCTCCTCGAGACGGCTATGCCGTACTTACTGTGCCCCTAGCACGATTGTGCTTCCTCCTTCGTCCGCGGCTTCCGTGGATATGAAGGGGGTAGTGGGCGGTGTGTTTATATACTCAATGGTAATTGGATAATTGATCTATTACCCTTGGCGGGAAGATCGCCAGGTATGTGTGGCCAGCAAGGGAAATACGGGGGCGGCCATGTTAGGATGGTTAGGTATAGCCACAAGATAATGGTTCCTTGGCTGTGGTGCTCGTAGAACACCGATCATGGGTACTTTCCTGGAGTTCAGATCTGGTTAAGGGTGAGCAAGTAGCCAGACCGGGAGGAAAAACACCGCAGCGGCGCCCGGCGCTGTGCGGACTGTCTCTGCGCATGCGCCGGAGTTAGTGCAATACCGCGCATGCGCCGGAGTTAGTGCAATACCGCGCATGCGCGCGGGGCAGTCACTACAACCGGTGCGCATGCGCAGCGTGCTTCCCTAATAGAACAAATGATTTCCCCAGCGTTAGCTCCAATCGGAACAGGGATGAAAGAAAGAATACGTGCTTTGATGAACACATATACTAATAGTTCTGATAAGTGGGTTTTAGCAGAAAAAGTGCGATGTATACGCAGCCTCAAGGGGTTTGATTTAGGAGGACGTTTATAGGAAATGGAGGAGGGGATGGTATCCAATAATTATGACATGGTCCCATATAAGTACACCATTCAACAACCTGGTTGGCTAGAAGGGGTTTAGAATATATAAGGGGAGCATGTAATAAGACAGTGTTGCAGGGGCCTTTCTTTCAAACCAGGAAAAGTTTTTTTATATACATACAGGACAGAACGGAATCCATTACTTTGCAGATAGTGGTGTCTGCACTGTCATAAGGCACAGCACGCCTTACGTGTGTAGTTGGGACCACGGGATATCATCGTTCAGGCCAGTGCGATGTGACCCCAAACGGAACACCCAACGTTGTTCTTTTGATAGAAGCTCTCTATCATTGGGGAAGATCTCAATAACAGTCCACTTTAGATCATGGACACTGTGTCCCATGGTAGAGAAATGGGCAGACATTTTTGTAGATGACCTGTTGCAACGTACATTGCTGCGGTGTTCTCCCATGCGAATTTTCACGGGTCTGCTGGTCATTCCTACATACTCCTTGTTACACGGACATGTGATCAAATACACTACATTGCGACTGTTGCAATTCGTGAATGCACGTTGCTCCCATGTAGAGTGGTTAGAAAAGGTGATACTCCTACTCTTCTTCGTGTACTGGCAGGATACACAAGACCCACAGGGGTGGTGTCCACTAATCCCTGCCACTCTAGGGGGTTCAATTGCACCTGTTGATCTCGGTCTTGTGTGTACCAGAAGATCTTTTAAGTTCATTCCCCCCCTATGTGCAAACATCGGTTTAGGAAAGTCCAACTGGCCACACGATAAAACCCTCCAATGTTTGTTCACGATTTTCGTGATCTGGTTGGAGTTGGTGTTATAGGTGGTAACGCAAATCGGGCGTGGATCTGGTTCTTTTGCTTCAGTGTCGTCCAAGAGTGCTTCCCTGTTATTATTGCGTGCACGTTTCAGACCTTTCCGGACAATGTGTGCCGGGTATTGTCTGTTCAGGAGTTTGCTCTCCAGGTCTGCAGCTTGAGTCTTAAAATCGTCTATGCTGCTACAGTTGCGCCGTAAGCGGAGAAATTGTCCGTACGGAAGGTTCTCACGTAGGTGGCGCGGATGAAAGCTACTGTACAGAAGTAGACTGTTCTTAGCTGTCGGCTTGAAATGAGTGCTAGTTTCAAGTTTGCCTCCTTTGGGAAAGATGTTCAAGTCTAGAAACACTAGATTTTCGTTGGAAGCAGTGTGGGTAAATCTCAAGAACTGATCTTGCTGATTGAGCCAGTTCATGAAACATGTAACCGAGTCTAGGTCTCCCTTCCAGATGACAAAAATGTCGTCTATGTATCTCTTCCAAGTGAGTACATGGTGCCTATAGGGATTGCTCTGGTCCAGGATCTTGGTGGATTCCAGATGATGGACGTAGAGGCCTGCCAGGCTGGGGGCACAGGTGCTCCCCATACTGGTACCGTGTCTTTGGAGGTAGTAGGTATCCTCATATTGAAAAAAGTTTTTTGTGAGGGTGAGAGAGATGCATTCGAGGACCACTTGTCTGGGGGTGTGGTAATCCCATGGAGTGGAGAATAATACTTCCTCTATTATTTCGAGGGTTTCTCTATGTGGAAGACTTGTATATAGACTCTCCACGTCAAGTCCCACAAGGAGATCGTGTTCAGGGTCAAAAGGGACATCCTTGATCAATTGAAGGACTGCTTTGGTATCCCTCAAGTAGGTATCGGTTCTCTGCACGATAGGTCGGAGGAAAGCGTCTGCGAACTTGGATAGTGGTTCCAAAATGGAGTCTATACCCGACACTATCGGACGTCCCGGTGGATAGGGGGCGTCTTTATGTATTTTGGGTATGGTGTAAAAATACGGTATTTTCGGTTTGTCTTGGGTCAGGAACTCACTTTCCTTTCTGGTCAGCCAATCGTGTGCTCTTGCCTCCTCTATCATTATCTGGATCGAGATCCTCACTTCCTCTGTGGGATCTTCTCTTAATAGCTGGTAATTGCGTGCATCATTCAGTAATTTTTTGCATTCCCTATCGTAGTTAATGTATGTCTGTACAACCGTTGCCCCGCCTTTGTCGGCTGGTTTTATCACAATTGTCTGGTTATTGGCAAGTTCCTGCAGTGCAGCCTGTTCTTGGCGGGAGGTGTTCCTAAAGGGGATCTTGTCACTGTTCGGTAAATTCTCAAGATCTTCCATTACTGCTTTTTCAAAAGCCAGAAGTTCTACAGGTATGGTGGAGTCTAGTGGGGTAAAAGTTGACTTTTTCTTCAACCCTGTGTCGGACTCCTCAATACCTATGTTAGTAGTATCCTGAAAGAAAGCCCGAAGTTTGAGTTTCCTCATGAATTCTTTCATCTCGTGGCAGACTTTGAATTTATCCATTTTATTCGTGGGTACATAGCCTAAACCTTTTGACAGAACCTTCACTTGGTCTTCTGTGAGGTCTTGGTCCGACAGGTTAACTACTAGGTTCCCCGGCTGGTGGAGGCTGTTTGGCTCCGAGTTGCTACACCCGGGGCGGTCTCTGGAGGTTGGTTCCAGTGGACCTGATTGCCTTTTCGGTTTCTTCCCCTTCTGGGGCCTCGGCGCTGGCCTAAAAAAGGCTGCTGCCCATAGTAGTTGTACTGGGGGGCTTGTGGGTCCCAAGGTTGGAAAGGGTGATTCATGAAGGGTGGAGCCGGTGGGTATTGCATATATCCCGGGGGTACCTGGTATGGTATCCACCCTCTTCCGCCCCTTGGAAATTGCCCTCTGAAGGAGGGTTTTCCTCTGTTTGCACCCTGATTACTATTTCTACTAGAGTTGGAACTATTCGAGCTGGTGTCAGAGAACTTGGTGTCCTGATCACTGTCTTGACCTCTTGATACATAGTCTTTCTTAATGTATGGGTAGATCCGCTCATGTGTGAACTCCTCTGTGTCTTTTTTATGTTTTTTACTTTTACTTTTTTTCAGAGTGAGTTCGAAATCGGTCATTTCTTGGTTCAGTTCCTCGAGTCGTTTTTTCACTCGAGAGAAAAAAAAAAAAAAAAAGACTCCCACAGCTGCACGCTGTCTAAAGACTAAGGAAATCAAGTGCACTCCCCCCCTTGATTTCCTTAGTCTTTAGACAGCGTGCAGCTGTGGGAGTCTTTTTTTCTCTCGAGTTGACCGAGACACCAGAAGTTCTGGATCTACACATAGCACCCAATTAGGTTGCCCTGTGTCTATATATCTTTATTCTTTTCACGCACATCACCGCTAAAACACTCACACATAGTCACCACACACTCATTCTAAGTAGCCATTCATCATGGAGGATGCAGGAGGCCTCACTTTTGACGATGAGGAAGTTGACAGAATTCTAGCCACGCTCCGCCCTTTTGAAGGGCTAAGCAATACCGAACCATGCACGAACGATAGTGATTGGGACGAACTGGCTGTACTTAGAAGAACACAGATCAAGACGGCCCTCCACGGTCTATTTATGTCGGAGTATCTGAAATCCAAGACAGCCCCCGCAGGATTAATAGTTAAAAACGAACCTTTCATCTTTACCCATGACCTCGAATTCAAACGAGACTGGTCCTTGATCAGCTGGAGATGCACCAGAGATTGGCTGGTTCTCATTGTGAAGACAGCAACCAAGCTGACCCAAGAACTGAAAATTGAAATTTCTAAACTAGAAGTTAAGATCAAAAGCTATCTATCCCCTACTGCCCTGAAAAAACGACTCGAGGAACTGAACCAAGAAATGACCGATTTCGAACTCACTCTGAAAAAAAGTAAAAGTAAAAAACATAAAAAAGACACAGAGGAGTTCACACATGAGCGGATCTACCCATACATTAAGAAAGACTATGTATCAAGAGGTCAAGACAGTGATCAGGACACCAAGTTCTCTGACACCAGCTCGAATAGTTCCAACTCTAGTAGAAATAGTAATCAGGGTGCAAACAGAGGAAAACCCTCCTTCAGAGGGCAATTTCCAAGGGGCGGAAGAGGGTGGATACCATACCAGGTACCCCCGGGATATATGCAATACCCACCGGCTCCACCCTTCATGAATCACCCTTTCCAACCTTGGGACCCACAAGCCCCCCAGTACAACTACTATGGGCAGCAGCCTTTTTTAGGCCAGCGCCGAGGCCCCAGAAGGGGAAGAAACCGAAAAGGCAATCAGGTCCACTGGAACCAACCTCCAGAGACCGCCCCGGGTGTAGCAACTCGGAGCCAAACAGCCTCCACCAGCCGGGGAACCTAGTAGTTAACCTGTCGGACCAAGACC
Organism: Lissotriton helveticus; assembly: GCF_964261635.1. NCBI lineage: Eukaryota > Metazoa > Chordata > Amphibia > Caudata > Salamandridae > Lissotriton > Lissotriton helveticus. The sequence goes on along the minus strand of NC_136071.1, from coordinate 140,989,122 downwards.
TCACAGAAGACCAAGTGAAGGTTCTGTCAAAAGGTTTAGGCTATGTACCCACGAATAAAATGGATAAATTCAAAGTCTGCCACGAGATGAAAGAATTCATGAGGAAACTCAAACTTCGGGCTTTCTTTCAGGATACTACTAACATAGGTATTGAGGAGTCCGACACAGGGTTGAAGAAAAAGTCAACTTTTACCCCACTAGACTCCACCATACCTGTAGAACTTCTGGCTTTTGAAAAAGCAGTAATGGAAGATCTTGAGAATTTACCGAACAGTGACAAGATCCCCTTTAGGAACACCTCCCGCCAAGAACAGGCTGCACTGCAGGAACTTGCCAATAACCAGACAATTGTGATAAAACCAGCCGACAAAGGCGGGGCAACGGTTGTACAGACATACATTAACTACGATAGGGAATGCAAAAAATTACTGAATGATGCACGCAATTACCAGCTATTAAGAGAAGATCCCACAGAGGAAGTGAGGATCTCGATCCAGATAATGATAGAGGAGGCAAGAGCACACGATTGGCTGACCAGAAAGGAAAGTGAGTTCCTGACCCAAGACAAACCGAAAATACCGTATTTTTACACCATACCCAAAATACATAAAGACGCCCCCTATCCACCGGGACGTCCGATAGTGTCGGGTATAGACTCCATTTTGGAACCACTATCCAAGTTCGCAGACGCTTTCCTCCGACCTATCGTGCAGAGAACCGATACCTACTTGAGGGATACCAAAGCAGTCCTTCAATTGATCAAGGATGTCCCTTTTGACCCTGAACACGATCTCCTTGTGGGACTTGACGTGGAGAGTCTATATACAAGTCTTCCACATAGAGAAACCCTCGAAATAATAGAGGAAGTATTATTCTCCACTCCATGGGATTACCACACCCCCAGACAAGTGGTCCTCGAATGCATCTCTCTCACCCTCACAAAAAACTTTTTTCAATATGAGGATACCTACTACCTCCAAAGACACGGTACCAGTATGGGGAGCACCTGTGCCCCCAGCCTGGCAGGCCTCTACGTCCATCATCTGGAATCCACCAAGATCCTGGACCAGAGCAATCCCTATAGGCACCATGTACTCACTTGGAAGAGATACATAGACGACATTTTTGTCATCTGGAAGGGAGACCTAGACTCGGTTACATGTTTCATGAACTGGCTCAATCAGCAAGATCAGTTCTTGAGATTTACCCACACTGCTTCCAACGAAAATCTAGTGTTTCTAGACTTGAACATCTTTCCCAAAGGAGGCAAACTTGAAACTAGCACTCATTTCAAGCCGACAGCTAAGAACAGTCTACTTCTGTACAGTAGCTTTCATCCGCGCCACCTACGTGAGAACCTTCCGTACGGACAATTTCTCCGCTTACGGCGCAACTGTAGCAGCATAGACGATTTTAAGACTCAAGCTGCAGACCTGGAGAGCAAACTCCTGAACAGACAATACCCGGCACACATTGTCCGGAAAGGTCTGAAACGTGCACGCAATAATAACAGGGAAGCACTCTTGGACGACACTGAAGCAAAAGAACCAGATCCACGCCCGATTTGCGTTACCACCTATAACACCAACTCCAACCAGATCACGAAAATCGTGAACAAACATTGGAGGGTTTTATCGTGTGGCCAGTTGGACTTTCCTAAACCGATGTTTGCACATAGGAGGGGAATGAACTTAAAAGATCTTCTGGTACACACAAGACCGAGATCAACAGGTGCAATTGAACCCCCTAGAGTGGCAGGGATTAGTGGACACCACCCCTGTGGGTCTTGTGTATCCTGCCAGTACACGAAGAAGAGTAGGAGTATCACCTTTTCTAACCACTCTACATGGGAGCAACGTGCATTCACGAATTGCAACAGTCGCAATGTAGTGTATTTGATCACATGTCCGTGTAACAAGGAGTATGTAGGAATGACCAGCAGACCCGTGAAAATTCGCATGGGAGAACACCGCAGCAATGTACGTTGAAACAGGTCATCTACAAAAATGTCTGCCCATTTCTCTACCATGGGACACAGTGTCCATGATCTAAAGTGGACTGTTATTGAGATCTTCCCCAATGATAGAGAGCTTCTATCAAAAGAACAACGTTGGGTGTTCCGTTTGGGGTCACATCGCACTGGCCTGAACGATGATATCCCGTGGTCCCAACTACACACGTAAGGCGTGCTGTGCCTTATGACAGTGCAGACACCACTATCTGCAAAGTAATGGATTCCGTTCTGTCCTGTATGTATATAAAAAAACTTTTCCTGGTTTGAAAGAAAGGCCCCTGCAACACTGTCTTATTACATGCTCCCCTTATATATTCTAAACCCCTTCTAGCCAACCAGGTTGTTGAATGGTGTACTTATATGGGACCATGTCATAATTATTGGATACCATCCCCTCCTCCATTTCCTATAAACGTCCTCCTAAATCAAACCCCTTGAGGCTGCGTATACATCGCACTTTTTCTGCTAAAACCCACTTATCAGAACTATTAGTATATGTGTTCATCAAAGCACGTATTCTTTCTTTCATCCCTGTTCCGATTGGAGCTAACGCTGGGGAAATCATTTGTTCTATTAGGGAAGCACGCTGCGCATGCGCACCGGTTGTAGTGACTGCCCCGCGCGCATGCGCGGTATTGCACTAACTCCGGCGCATGCGCGGTATTGCACTAACTCCGGCGCATGCGCAGAGACAGTCCGCACAGCGCCGGGCGCCGCTGCGGTGTTTTTCCTCCCGGTCTGGCTACTTGCTCACCCTTAACCAGATCTGAACTCCAGGAAAGTACCCATGATCGGTGTTCTACGAGCACCACAGCCAAGGAACCATTATCTTGTGGCTATACCTAACCATCCTAACATGGCCGCCCCCGTATTTCCCTTGCTGGCCACACATACCTGGCGATCTTCCCGCCAAGGGTAATAGATCAATTATCCAATTACCATTGAGTATATAAACACACCGCCCACTACCCCCTTCATATCCACGGAAGCCGCGGACGAAGGAGGAAGCACAATCGTGCTAGGGGCACAGTAAGTACGGCATAGCCGTCTCGAGGAGGACCATACCTGCATTTCTATTCCTACTCAACCTAGTTGAGTTACCTTATACCACTTCTAAGGCAGGATCACAGTATATCCATTTTTTCCTTCTTTGCAGTTGATACCCCATCATACCCTTCAGTCTTATGCTGGCTCATGAGGCATTGATCCCTCTCTTGATAAGTATGCATTTCCTTATCTACAACCCCTGGTTATTTAGAATCTATGTAGTTTACCTACTCGGTGTGTGACTGACTGTGTGAGTGCTGAAGGAACCCTTCAATAATCCTCAATGTGTACACTGGATCCCATATTTGAGAATATTGTTGTGTGTGTTTCTCTCTTTTTTTCCTTTACAGGTAATTTAGAGCTAAGCGCACTTTGGGATCGGCGCATTTTTAATCTTTTACTCTTATTTTGCAGGCATACTACATTATTAGTGTGGTAGTATAGATGTGTTGTAATTATTAATTGGTAGTTACTCACATAGTTTTTTTCACTTTTTTGTACATACACTTTTTTTCTACCTTTGTGGAGAATACATTAGTGAGTGACAGGGGGATCTCCCCTAGGTCCTGACGAAGAGGCCCGGTGCCTCGAAACATGTTGACCCACTTAGGAGAGAGAGCCCATTAACCTGCTCTATCTCTCCGCTTCACTTTTTCTTTTAATAATACCAGCCAGTGTTTAATAAAATTCTTTTTTTCCACTAGGCCAGGTATTTTTTAACTTACACCAGATATCACCCCTGACCCAACTGACACTCACTCCCAACACATAGCACCTCCATCTAAAAGGTGCTCCGGCGTATCCGCTTGTCGCAGCACTGCCCCGCCCCGCAGCGGGACGGGAAGACCCCGATGATGAAGCATGACACCAAGGGCCCTTTTGGTGTGTGAGGGGTATTTTAACAAAGATGTTGTATTCCAATGACATCTGGATACACATCCACCCATTTTGTCCTAGTTAATTTTCCTGCCTGCCCAAGTGCCAAGAGGGCAGTGGACAAAGGGGTTGGCTTCTTTAAGGTAGAGCCGTATTTCGCATCTGCCCAAAAAAGGCTAATCAGCAGGTCATCCTGTGGGAGGTGTGTTACACCCTCTTCCCAGACAGGCTTTTGTTTTGTGTCTCCTGAGAGCAGAGGCTGTTACCCTAGGAAGTCAGAACAGTGTCTCGGGTGGTAGATTGGCAGAAACCAGTCAGCAAAGACACCAGAGGCTGGTAGGTTTTCAGGGAGCACCTCTAAGGTATCCTCTGGGTGCATGTATTGGCAAATCCAACACCGGCGTCAGTGTGGGTTTACCAATAGGAGATGTTTGAGTAAATATAATTATTTTGCAAGAAACTCTGTGGGCATGTAGGCAGAGTTATTATAATTCATTTATTTACTTTCTACTACTTAATTTGTGTTTTCTTGTATTCCACTTGTAGCTGGATGCTCTTGTTCACAGATTTATAACCCTCCTGGCTGACACTACTGACTCAAAAGTAGCTGAGAATCGTATGTCAGATGCTAACATGGCATGCAGGAAGCTTGCAGTGGCTCACCCCATCCTTCTGCTGAGGTAGGTAGTTTTCCTGCTTCTGTACTTAACCCAGCAATAGCCTTCTCTGGTACCACAATACAGCTTTTTATTTTGTGTGAGACAGAACTTCTGGCTTGAAGATTGGCAAATTGAATGACTTCTTTTCTGTAAAATCATAAGTTTCTGTAACTTCTCAGTTGTCCTCCTACTCGATTTTGGAACCCTTTATGCTGTAAATATAGCTGCAGCACATCTGTTGGCCACAGAAGCATATTGTTGATGTGATAGCCATGGACATTTTGTCTTGCACAGTCTTGTGCAAAATGCTTGCAGTTACTTTGCTTTTCTCCACCTAAAATAGTTTTGTGTATGGTGTATCAAAGTGTAAATATAATGCTTCTGTGCAGGCACCTACCAATGATCGCTGCCCTGTTACATGGAAGAGTACACCTCAATTTTCCGGATTTCCGACAGCAGAACCATCTAACCTTCTTTACCCATGTTCTGGGTATCCTAGAACTATTACAGCCACAGGTATTCAACGCTGAACACCAGCAACCTCTGTGGGATTGTCTCCTCTCTATCATCGGCATTCTACAGGTAAGGAGCCTTCAACTTTGCTTGTCAAAAGACATCACATTTTTGTTTAGGAAGGGATTACTCCCCCAGTTGTAGTAAGATTTTCGCTGTGACTACTATGTGGTTTTAGCTTGAGCTTTTAGCTAGAACACAACATTTTAATGCCATACATTTGAATTTCTTGTAACATGAATCTATATAAATGTAAAGGCACAGTAGTCCTCACTTCTCCCTAGGCCCGGGTTGAGAGCCGGCCATGAGAGGTCAAGCTCTCACCTTCAGTATCAACTGCAGCCAGTTGAGTGTATAGCCCACAAATGATTACCCACCAGTACCACATGAGGCAGCCTAAGCACTCACCGGAGGAGCTACAGGAGACCATGGTTATTTTTTGGAGCAATGGGTATGTTTTAGTCTAGGTCCCAGTGTCCCCTTCCACCACACCTTGGAGTAGTGCATGTACACCCACAACTCCTGTTAAGCTTCTTTCAAATTACCCCATCTATATTTCAGGGTGGCTGTACAACACAGGTGCACCCCCAACTACGAGTTACACTGGCCTTGAAGGGGCAGACTCCAAATAAAGTAAGACTACAGCACACGGTGTTATACCACTGAAACCAGGAGATATGGCCTCCTCTAAGCTCTTCTCCATCACAACATGAAGGGTTCCTGATGGCTGTATTCCCAGTAGGCAAATAGGAGACCGGATCTAAAACTTATTTCAGTTGTGCTCCTTCCCACTCATCTTCACCTCAAGAGGGATGGAGAATGCTTGTTAAGGCCACAGGTAGACCAAACACTAGAAAAATGTAAGAAGGATATGGCCAAGGCCATGGATGCTGTCCAGACCACTAGCCAGAGAGGCGCCTTTTGAAGGCAGCAATACTGTGTGATTTCGAAGACCTCCTCCCCAGACTCAAGATTTTACCATCCGCAGCAGCAAGGTTACCACCCCAACACTCCTAGAGGTTACACAAAAGGCAGGTAAAGGTCAACAACAATAGAGAGAGGCAAGGAAGGCTCTGGCAAGGGGGCCACTATCACCACTAAGCACTGACTCCCTACAACTCCAACACAACACATTTTGGGTAAACTCTAGGATTCCCTCCAGCACTGGCAGTACATCACATAACCCTTCTAGAGGAGGAGGTATGAGCCCTCCTACATAAAGGAGCAATTCTACCCATTCCCTTACAACACTGAGGGCAGGTTATTTACTCCCTTTGCTTTCTTATCCCCAAGAAGGACGGTTACTCTGATCAATCCTCAATCTCAGGCCTGTCAACTGATATATCCTGCCAGAGAATTTCCACATGGTGAGCCTGCAGGGAATCATACCACTTCTGCAGCAAGGCGATTTCATGACAGCATTGGATCTAAAGGATGCATATTTCCATATCTCCATCCATCCAGCCCACCAATGCTACCTGCACTTCGTCGTGAGTGGCCATCATTATCAATTCAAAGTCTTGCCTTTCGGAGTAAATACCAGCCCAAGGGTCATCACTAAAAGCCTTGTGGTAGTTGCAGCACATCTAAGATGAGGGGGTATTCTTGTATTCCCTTACTTAGGCGATTGGCTGATCAACAGCTCAAGCAAGCTTCTGTGCCTCGCACAAATATAAACCGCTATACCTCTCGTAGACACCTTTGGCTTTAACATCACCGATTCACACTTGGTCCCTCTCCAAATGCAACCCTTTCTAAGGTCAATCATACATTCAGGAATTGACAGGACCAACTTTAGACTTGAAGAGCTCAGTATACTCATGGAGTGTTCCAGAGGGTACTGGGTTTGCTGGTGCTAAGAAAGGGAAGCTCAGTAGAAAGGAACCCTGTCCCAATGGATCATCCTGTGCATGACAACACACTGCACCCAGGCCAATAAGGAGCCTAGGGACTTAGTTTGCTGTGTCCTGGTACTAGACATCTACCAGGCTGCTCAGGGAAAGTCTGTGCATACTTTCACAAAGCACTATTCTCTCAACAATTAAGTCTGCAGAGAAGACGGTTTTACCTGTTCAATACTGCCAAACTTGTTGTTGTGAGACCACTCCTCAGACAATCCACTTTTTGGCAGGTTCTGCATGGGTATCTATTCATAAGTTAGTTGAGAAATCTGTGAATAGAAGTATCCATCAGAAGGACAAGTTACTTCCCTCTCTAATTCTTGTTCTAGTGGATACTAACCGAAGAGTCCTCACTGCCCTCATTCCTCCCCTTTCTTTGCAGTGAACTCCTGTGATATAAAAAGGATGGCACACAGCTATCGCCAGTTTGTCACAGTTGATCTGGCAGCGTGGAAGAATTCAAGAAGAACTGACGTCCGCGCACAAGGGCAGCGCCTGTATGGGGCTCCACACGGTCACTTCCAGAGGTGTTGCTAGGCTGCCACGGAGTCCAATTATGCCATCTTTCCCCATACATGAGCAATTGGTTGAGAATTTCTGGATCTATTCTGGGGCCTAGATATATTGAGAAGGTGAGGAGTTAAATTGAGGAGTTAAGGTGAGGTAAATTAGGGTTAGGTAAGATCGCTGGATGGATGCAGGATAATTTTCTTAAGCTTAACGGCGAGAAAACGGAGCTAATTATTCTTGGAAAAAATAGAGAGGCCTGGGGACCACAACATTGGCCTTCTGAAATGGGCCCTCCTCCTATACCTGTTTCACAGGCACGTAACTTGGGAGTCATCATTGACGAATCTTTAGATATGCACCAGCAAGCCGTTAAGACTTCTGCTACATGTTTTGCAGTCTTAAAATGGCTAAAGAAGATCTGCTGGATGCTCCCTGATGGCACCAAAAAAACTGTCATCAATGCCTTGATTACTTCAAGGCTAGATTATAGTAATGTGCTGTACCTAGGGGCAAAGAAAGCTACAATCAGAAGGCTGCAATTAGTACAAAACGCAGCGGCGAGACTTCTTTTCAAAATCCCTATGTCCTGCCCCACTACTAAATACATCCGTGACCTTCATTGGTTGAAAATTGAAAATAGGATTAGGTTTAAATCCCTATGCTTTATGCACAAAATTTCAACTGGAACTGCTCCTAAATATCTGCGGAACCTTGTGCATCCTTACTTACCTTCGAGAGTTCTTAGATCAGCAACCGCTAATAATTTCATTATTCCCAAAATCAAATTATCACGGATGGGGGGAAGATCCTTTGCCTTCTTAGGCCCATCCCTCTGGATCAAGATGCCTCATTCCTTATGTTCGGAAGTCAGCCATGTGAAGTTTAGGAAAGCATTAAAAACGTGGCTTTTTAACATCTGATATTGACTGGCAAAATACGCATTTCTGAATTACTAGCGCCGGGAAACCCCTTGGTGGGTAGCTGTAGCGCTATACAAATTAAATAAATAAATAAATAAATAAGTCTGTGATTAGATAAAGTATCTGCCAAAAATACTTTTACTAAACTTAATAAACATGCTCTACTATCTGCCATACTGCCACATAATTGGGCTTGGAAATGTGGGGCAGAGTCACTAGTGAAGTGGGGTTAAAAAGGATACAAAATGCCAAGCTCTGGATGGGAAATAGATATGAGGATCTAACAACATTGGCAACCTTTAAGAACTTGGGGGATACAGGCATATCACTGCTAATTATCCTCCCTCACAGTCTACATATACTTTACAATCAGATGTAGTTCTTATCAATCATTAATATATAGTCTCTCACAACAGTGAATTGAACAAAGAAATTATTTTTCCCATTATCTTTTTTTTTTCCATATCACGTCATTTCTTTTAACTTCATTTCTTACTTTTTTTGTTCATTTCTTTTATCTATTTTTTCAAAGTAAAAAATTTAACAAATACAAAAATAAATATAGTCATTTACAATTCATATTATTTAAACATGCCTATTCAAAAACACAATCAATAATGTCCCTGGACTGTGTATAATAAATACATACATCTCATACCCAATCATGCACATTCACACATTCACAATACTTCATACACCTTAAATCTGTACATGGTAGATGCAACCAGATGACCAGCGGAACCTCTGCGTAACACAGTTTTAAAAAATTTCGAGCGCAAGGCTCAGCAAAAGGGTCGACGTGCGTTTCGGTGGTATAAAAAGGGATTAAACCACCTTCATCAGGACCTTGTCAGATACCAACACACTATGCACAGCTCCCAGGGATCAGCAAAACCTGCATGAATAGGATATTCCTATGAAACTTTATAGCCTGATTAGTAGATTGAAAAATCCCTGGACCCTGGCGAAAAGTCTTCTATCCAGATCCGAATTGTATGGCCCCCATCAAGATTAATCCAATTAACACTGGTGTCAACTTGCTATATCACCCGGCCCAATGTTACCTACATAACATATGACCGCAGGTCAAATCAAATCTCTGCTTCTTTCCTCTTCAAATTCCCACCAATGTTCTTGCCGTATCTCCGGATTCGTGTTTCACGTGTTTAAGATTTTAATCTTCACTCTTCCTCTTAATTCACGCTTCCATTATGTAGCCATTCCCAACTTCTTATTCCGCGACCATCAGGCATATCTACATTGGGAATGTCCAGGAAAATAAGGGGATCACAACCTCTGAGCAGCTACAAACCATGTCTATACTAGAGAAATCTTTGGCTTCCAAATACATGCAGCTTAAACATGCACTGTGCCAATGTATACCAAGCAATGTAGGTATACCAGAAGAGACACCTTTGGAAAGCAGATTATTTGAAATTTACATGGTGAAGATGGCAATCTCCTCAATGTAGAGAACATTGATGATACACATAGCTGATGATAGCTACGTTGAGAGCTCATTGGTAGGCAGACCTAGGTGAAATCGAAGACTTGATATGGGATGAAGTGTTCACACACCCCAGGGAATTATCAATGAGAATAAGATTCAGATTGCTCCAAGGAAATTTGTTGCATAGGATATATTTAGTTTTTTTCTTCAGTTAAAGCCAATTATAACCGATAAAACCTAACCAAAGGGAATATTTGCTTGTCAGTAGAAACCAAAAAACACTGGCTTTTGCTGCACTTTTCCTGCGTTGTGTCCTCTGGTGTCAAAGCAGTAAAAATGCAGCCTCTTCCTCTAAGCAGTTTTGTGATTGATACATATACATATATATATATATATTTCGGGTCTGGGATGGGGACTGGGTGTTAAGGCTATTTTTAGGGGTGGGTAGAGGTATTGGGTGTATGAGTGTTTTTAGAGTTTAGGGTTGGATATGGTATTTTTAGGGTTTAAGGGCAGATAAGGGTATTGGGTGGTAAGGCTATATCTATATCTTTATCTTTATGTAGCCCGCCCTGCAGTGTGGGGCCCCAGGAGATGTATATATATGTATGTATATGTATATATATATATATATATATATATATGTATATATGTATATATATATATATATGTATATATATATATATGTATATATATATATATATATATATGTGTATATATATATATATGTATGTGTATATATATATATGTATGTGTATATATATATATATGTATGTGTATATATATATATATGTATGTGTATATATATATATATGTATGTGTATATATATATGTATGTGTATATGTGTATATATATATATATATATGTATGTGTATATATATATGTATGTGTATATATATATATATATATATATATATGTATGTGTATATATATATGTATGTGTATATATATATATGTATGTGTATATATATATATATATGTATGTATATATATATGTATATATATATATATGTATATATATATATATATATGTATATGTATATATATAATATGTATATATTCCAAAAACGCCCAGAAGCTTGAGGCCGCACAGCACTGCAGGTGAGTAACAACTCTATTTAAACCAAGCAGGCAGCTTAAAATCCCTTTGAAGTCCATGGCCTGACGTTTTTTGATGCCGCTGTTTGCATCTCCTCAGAGGCCGTGTCAGCGGAGGTGATTTGTAGCTACCGCATCTCCCCTGCGTGTTTCCGTAATAGGGGGCTTCAGTGCTCCTCCTTTGGTGGCAGTTCATTTTTAAAGGATTGTGTGATCAAGCGCTCTTTGGAGCGTGAAATGCGCCACGTTTGGTTTATGGAGTGAATAAACCTACCTACTTTGGAAACATTGCAGTAGCCCTGCGGTTTATTTAGACCCGAGTGCTCGTTTGGAACGCCGCTTCAGTGTGAGATATAGATAGATATAGATATATATATATAGATATAGATATAGATATAGATATATATATATATAGATATAGATATAGATATATATATATATATATATATCTATATCTATATATATATATCTATATCTATATCTATATCTATATCTATATCTATATCTATATCTATATATATATATATATATATATATATATATATACATACACCCATCCATCCATCCATCCATCCCATGGTGACCAGAGAAGACCCCTAAGGGCTGCAACACTTATTGTGCCACCCTTAGGGGCCCTGTACCTTGGTACCCACACACTGCAGGGTGAGTGCATAGCTACAGAACTAAACAAAGAGTCGACATGGCACACATCCCTGTGTGCCATGCCCGCAAACTCACTGCCCTGGCATACATCAGTCATCCCTCTAGCTGGGTGCTCAATGCCAGTGGTGTGAGCACAGGTGCATGAGCCCTGTGCCCCTACAGTACCTAGGGCCATTCCTGGACACTGTAAGTGCAGTGATGCCATTAAGAGTATATGGTGCTGGGAGGTTGTCATTACGAACTCCACAGCACCATAATGGCTACACTGAAGACTGACAAATTTGATACCAAACTTCTCAGCACATTAAACCCACACTGATGCCAGTATGAGATTTAATGTAAAATGCACCAGAGGGCATCTTAGAGAAGCCCCACTGAAAACCTAACCTACAATCCACATCTGGCTGAGAGGCTGCCACACAGCAGACATGTTGCTGGACCCCTGGGTGGAGAGCCCTCCGCTCTCCTGGGTCTGCAACAAAGCACATCCTGGGCGAGGTGCTGTCTCCTCCCCCAAGATGGACAGGGGGAAGCTTCAAAGGCATACCGCCTCTGAGAGCTTCTCCAGACAATTTGCTGTACCCAGCAACCAGCCCCCCACCAGTCCTACCCCCACTTTGGCGGGAAAAATTACGTCAGGAAGGGGGGGGTGCCAAACTATGCCAACTCCACCCCTTAGGTGAAGGAGGCGAGGTGAAGCGCGACCCCGGGCTCTGGCCATCTTGTAGATGGGGAGTCCTGCCCAATCCCAGCTAGGCTCCTGCCCCCCTCCCACAGGAAGGGAGCAGGCGAGGAGGTGTACTCACCCAAGGACAGGGACCCATTGGTCCCTGCCCTGGCCCTACCTGTAACTCCCCTAAATTTAGTATTTAGGGGCTCCCTGAACCTTCCTTTCTGAGATCCCGATATCAGAAAGAAGATCAAGAAGAAGAAGAAGACCCGCCGTGCAGCTGCTAACAGGACAACAACAACTGACTTGGCCCCAGCCCTACCGGCCTGTTGATCCTGGAACCTGCTCCTGCCTAAACCCGGCGGACAGCAACCTTGGGACACCCAGAGGACCTGCCTTCCTTGACCCTCTCGATGATTGGGACTCCCATCAGCAGAGGCTCTGCTGCAACAACCCACCTGGTGCCCACCAGGAAGCTCCGGACCAGCCCACTCTGCACCAGCCGAGCCCGGGCCGGGCCAACCCAAACCAAGACCCCAAGGACGTCCCCCCGGCGACTGGGACCCGAAGTCCAGTGCCCAAAGACCCTCCTCGACGAACCAGCCGACGCCTGCAGTCTCAGAGCCAGGGGCCACCCCAACCGTGACCAGCCGAGGGTAAGCTTTTCCGACCCTCAAAGACACCGCTGCACCCCGCGGTCCCCTGTGCCTCTCTTTGAGGTACCTACCTGTGCTCCAACATCCCAACTTACCTCTCGAAGTGCTGGTCGCCCCTGGAAAGTCACCGTCCCGGAGCCTGTAGCCTTTGTTCCTTTTTCAAGATACTCGTTGGATAACATTGAGCGCCCCACGGCTCAAAAGCACCCTGCACCCAGCCGCCCGAGTGCCGCTGGTTGCGACCTCTTTGCCCTATCCTACTTCCCCCCTTGCCCAGAGCAAGTGACCAGGAACCCAGCCGCCCGAGTGCCGCTGGTTGCGACCTCTTTGCCCTATCCTACTTCCCCCCTTGCCCAGAGCAAGTGACCAGGAGCCCAGCTCCCAGAGCCGCTTGGCCTGCTAGCCAGCAGCCACCAACCGAAGGCCCCCTCTCCCTCATTGGATAACATTGGGCCTACCTACCTCTTCACCCTGCCACCCCTGTGCCGCTGGGACTGAACTAACTGTACTCACCTGACCCTGGGGGACCCCTGAGTCTAAGCCCAGAACCCTAACTTCACCAACCAAGTACTCACCTGGAAACCGGTAATTCACTTACCTGCCATTGGATAACATTGACCCATTTTGACTCGAAAATTTTCCAAGTGTGAAGTTTTGAAAACTGAAAATATTCCTATAAAATCAGCCAAAGTCCGAGTTCGAAAATACTCGCCTGTAATCAGGAGAGGAGCCAGTACTGTACCTTTCAGCCCAGTACAGAACCGCAAAAGTAATCTCTAGCGGGTTTACTAGTAACCTGTATTTTCTCCATAGGAACCCATTGTCTGCTTTTCTATGAAATTTCTTCTAAGTGTCTACTTTTGAAAACTGCTAATATTCTTTAAAAATCGTACAAAATACTGAAACGCAATTACCTACCTGTTTGAGTTAAGCCCTCAGTGCTGGCCCTAGGAGACTAGTACTGGGTTACAAAAGTAACGCGATCGTACTTTACCTGTAACCTGAATGTCCTCCCATTGGATAACATTGTCAGAATCAAATTGAAAAGTTTCTAAGTGGGAACTTTTAAAACGGCTTTATATTCAGGAAAATTCATCACAGTAACTAAAACGTTTTTGCTAATCTGGTTTCAGCTTGGACCCCAGGACTGAATCTAAGATCTAGTCCTGGAACTACCAAAGTATTCCATAAAGTAATCAACTGTACTTTCCTATGAAAAACCCATTCAGCTCAATGCTAGAGTGTGTTTAAGAACTGTGTTGCTTATTATCTATTCTGTAATTATTGTGTATACAAACTTATTGCTCCTCTGCAAAGTATTTACATGAGAGTACTCGTACCTTGAAAAGTATATTTTTATAACTGTTGGTTCTAAAAATAAAACAACAATATCTGAGGATATAACAACAATTGGCCTGGAGTTCAGTTCTTGAGTGTGTGAAACCTTTTGCTGACTGAGTGTGTACAACAAATGCTTTACACTGTCCTCTGCTGCTGCCTTACTCCTCGACCAAGCTACCACTTTGGAGAGTATGGTCAGCTGTGACTTTAACCTCTGTTATACCTCTGGGGTTGGTGGACTCTATACACACTGTACTTCCTTCTAGTCCAGTATATATAGAGCCACACCCATTCCCATAGCCTGGTCTGACCATCTCCTGGTTGAAATGATCATTCCCTTGCCTTTATCTCCACAGAATAACATGCAACGCTCGGAATATAAAAGACCGTGGCGTAAGCTTCGTCTGGAAGACATTCATGCTCTTTTAGGAGCTGACCCGCTAGGCCCTTTAACTGATGTCGAGGTGGGATATGATTCGTTCTGCGCCTGGATCACTCGGGCACTGGACACTTTAATACCGGCAACATGGATTAGAGGTCGTACACATGACTCTAACCCCTGGTATAATGACTCCCTGATCGTCCTTAGGAAGGCATGTAAAAGATATGAGCGCAAATGGAGGAAAGACTATGCCCCCGAACACAAAGCGCGCTACCTAGCAGAACTCAAAACATACCACAGAGCGGTATGTAGTGCTAGAGCAGAGTATTACGCTGCTGAGATCAAAATGAGCTCTAATCCTGCGAAAATCATCTTTAAAATTCTCAAAGATCTCAGTACAAAAAAAGCTCCGGTGTCCATATCTACATCGCAACCCCAATGCGAAACATTGGCCTCTTTTTTTGTTGAAAAAATACGGGCCGTATATTGTTCTTTCCCTGTTATGGCTATGCCCACCCCCTCTCTCTTTACCAGGCCTGTCTTAGCCTCTAACCTGACGGCTATCCCTGAGATCTCCTGAGAAGAATTCAGTAAGTTGGCAGGGAAAATTAAGTCCGGTTCTCCAGCGGACCCACTTAAACCCGTGCAGTTCAGAGATTCTTCTCTGACCTGTATGCCCCCGCTATACCAACTGATTAACACCTCCTTTTCATCCGCGACTGTTCCGGCGAAATGGAAACAGGCGTGGGTCTCTCCGATTCTCAAGAAATCGAATCTGGACCCTACAAAGCCTGAGAACTTCAGGCCTATTTCTCTCCTTCACTGGATAACGAAGGTGGCAGAATCCCATGTTAATACCGTGCTCACTAACACTCTGAGCGTTAATAACATCCTTAATGAGATGCAACATGGCTTTCGTGCTGGCCATAGCACCGAGACGGCCCTTTTGGTCATGACGGAACATCTACGAAACATTCTTGACCATGGTCAAACGGCGGCACTGATCCTGTTGGATCTCAGGGCCGCTTTTGATACTGTATCCCATAAGATTCTGCTCCACCGACTTGAGGAGGCAGGGATTACCGATTTGGCCTTGGCCTGGTTCAGATCTTTTCTGACTGAGAGGTCCTTTCGTGTGTCCACCCCTCCCTTTCTATCTCAGGCACACACGATTGAAGAGGGTGTTCCACAGGGTTCGGCACTAAGCCCCACTTTATTTAACCTGTATGTCCGGCCGCTAGCTGATGTCGCCAGCCGGTGGGACCTTGCCATTGTCTCATACGCTGACGACACTCAGCTGGTGGTTGCTTTGTCTGAGGCAGCAGCTCCAAACGTCTCCAGGTTCAGAAGTGGCCTTGCTGCCGTAGCACAGTGGATGAGATCTAACTGTTTGCAATTAAATGCAGATAAGACAGAGGTGCTACTGGTCGGAAAGAATGTCGAACTATGGGGGGAACATTGGTGGCCCACTGCCCTGGGTAAAGCCCCGGAACCCAAATCAGAAGTTAAAAACTTGGGTGTGTGGTTAGACTCCTCCCTTAGTTTCTGCTACCAGACAAAGAAAGTTGCGGCCACATGTTTCGGTATTCTACGAGGCCTAAGGCCCGTCCAAGTTTTTTGATTCATCTACAAGGCAGCTGATAGTCCAAGCCATGGTGCTTTCTCGGCTGAACTACGCCTGTTCCTTGCTTCTGGGAGCTAATCAAGCTGAGATCTGCCGGATGCAGCGCATTCACAATGCGGCCGCCAGAGCCTTAGTAGGCCTTTCTCGATTCTGTTCTATCTCTGATACCATCCGGAGACTTCATTGGCTCCCTATGGCTCAGCGTATCCAGTTTAAGACACTCTGCCTCTCCTTTAAAATTTTAAAACTTGCCACCCCTAAAATGCTCTGCAATCTTCTCACCCCGTATGTTCCGACCCGCGTACTGCGCTCTGCTGGCCAACATTTGGTCAAGATACCCCGGATTAAGCGCTGCCGAGCGGGAGGACGTTCCTTCCGCTATTTAGCGGCTAAATTGTGGCATTCCCTGCCGGCACATATACGTGAACAGGAAAACCTTTTGGGTTTCAGAAGGGCTGTCAAAACCCACCTCTTTCCCCGTAACTAAGCCTGTCTGTTCTATGCTCTATTTCTTTCTCTGAAGTCAGTCATTTTTCAGTTGCAAAGCGCCGGGACGCCCCTTTGCTGGTGCAGCTGAGCGCAATATAAACTATTGTAACATAACATAACATAACTTTCTCACAGCATTGTAAAATACTAACGTGAATCTTGCAGTGTTCACAAAATGTGCGCTTCAGCAGCGAAGTTGCAGGAGAGAGGACATCGCCCTTCTCCTCTCCCTTTCTTAAACGTTGTGCCAAATAGCCCAGGAAATCCAATGTGTCTGGCAGCATTGTAAGCGGGTCATCCCCCTCAGTTAAGTATTCCAAAAGAGTTCCATTTGCCGGGGGCCCGACCCTACAGGGCGAGCTCTTTAAAGACAGGAATGGAGATCCTGCCACTCGTAATTTCCATAAAACACACCAGAGCCCAACTTCGTCTGACAGCCAAAAGCTGACTTTATTAGTCTTGAACACTGCAGCATGTGACACACTAAAATAGTCCTGACGCGTTTCAGCGTTACTCCGCCTTAATCATAGGAAGGTGTGTCTAATTAATTTCCAAGTGGACTTGGTCCCGCAGTGGCTCAACTACAGGTCCCAGCATGCAACAGGTAAGTCTTTGCAGATTACACTGGACTCATATCTTTGTGCGCCATAGCGGTATTACACCCAGTGATTTATGCCATCCTTACAGTGCATGTCATTTCTGTAGCCAAGTGCTTTTGGGTTGAAAATACTAACGTGAATCTTGCAGTGTTCACAAAATGTGCGCTTCAGCAGCGAAGTTGCAGGAGACATATATATATGTTTTTGTTGTTACATTGTCTGTGCAGATATAGAGATTGTCTGGTTTGCCGACTCTAGAACACGCAACATATAATTGTCCATGTGAGAAGCAATCCGTGTCTAGATCTAACCGCAGAATTCTAAAGATTGGCCCTGAGCTTTATTTTTTTTTTTTTTATGTAACAAACTTTATTGAAAACCACAGTTAGTAGTACATTTATCATAGCCAGTACTCAAGGTATTTTTCTTTTTGCTGCTTGTTATCCAGTTTTACCCAATATCAATTTGATACATATTTAAATCACATCACATCAGTTGATATAACGGAAACAATCAGTACAGATGGTAGATGTTGGACACATCCGTAATATATAACATGTAATAGAACCGCAGGTCGCGGTTGCATCGTGTTCTTTTAAATAATGTTGCAAAGTGAACCAACTCCTCCACCCACTTCCCGGTCTGCCATCCTGACACCAACTGTCCATCCTAATATATGTAGACTATTGTCTCTATGCGTCGCTTGTTAATGTTGCAAAGTGAACCAACTCCTCCCCCCTCCCTCCACCTACTTCCCGGTCTGCCATCCTGACACCAACTGACAATCCTAATATATGTAGACTATATTGTATATGAATTATTCCACATCTGAACTGAATATGTCAACCCATACATAACGTTCCCTCATCCATATAGTGCTTCTGACCCTATGATATGAACTGTATATTTGTATTATGTAAAGAATTTATACTTCGTGTTTTAACATGTCTTTTTAACACTGTATTGATTGCCTACACACTTTTTAATCTGTGCTTTTATGATTTTGTAAAAAAAAATCGAATAAAGCTTTATTGACTTGACTTGACTATATGTAGACTATTGTCTCTATGCGTCCCCTGTAGTTGCCCCAGTATTGGAACTTTCATAGATTCCCATGCTTTGTATCATTCCCCGTCGTCGGAATGGGAGCCTCGGTAGTATAAAAACCATAGAAACAAAAGAGAAACCTAGGCCTAGGCCTCATCTCATTTTGTATTCTATCAACCTCTTTTTGTAAAAAGAGACCAAACTTTTGCCAGGACCAATCAGAGCAGCCTCACCCTCTAGAACCTTCCTGAGAGAGCTCAGAGCCTCAGATTTTTCTACCGCACGTTGTGCTAGGGAGTCTCCACTGAGCTCTGCTCAGTTTTTCAACTACTTTCTGGATATTTCTTCAAGCTTCTACTGGAAAAACAACATGTCTGACAAGGAGAAGAAGGCCTTGTTCAGGGCCTGTGCCTCTTGTGGGAAAAAACGTCTTTTTGTGGAGGATAAGCATGACAATTGTATTTACTGCTTATATCCTGACCACAAGGCCACAGAGTGCAAGATCTGCAGAACCTTCTCCAACAAGACTCTTCGAGACAGGGAAGGTCGGCTGTTAACCTGGCTTCAAAAGATGAAGACTCGCAAGGAGGTGCTCTCTTCAGATGAGGAAGATTCCATGTCTTGTGCTTCCTCTCAGAGATCTAGGAAGAGGGGTAGGTCTCCCCCTGGTGCTTCTACATCTGAGCCCTCTCTTCAAGCCCCTCACAAGATCTCTGATAGGTCTGAGAGGGCTGGTCCCCTTCAATCTCCTCACGGAAGTGAAAAGGAGAGGCAGGGACAGGCTGCGGGAGTGGTTGCAGCTTTAAAGGACAAAAAAGAGGTTGCTCTTTCTCCTCCTCCGTCCAAAAAGACCAAATCCAGTGACAAACACTCTTCTGTCACTTCAGGATCTGTGCCGGACAAAAAACAGCGTCCGTCGACGACAAAAACACCAGGTACGTCGACGACCGTTACTTCAGTTAAAGTTCCCGCTGTTTCTGTGGCTCCGTCGACGGGCTCGTCGACGGTAGCGTCCTCCACGATGACTTCGTCGTCATTCAAGGTCCCGGGTTCGTCGACGCTGACATCTTCCACGTCGACGACGGCAAGCAAGGTACTGTCGATGGCAGCAACGACGACGAGAACTACGTCGACGACAACCTCGACGTCGACGACGATGTTGATGACGACGAGTTCGTCGACGAAGCCGTCGACGATGGTTCCGTCGACGACGAGACCGGCGTCGACGAAAGCGATGGTGCCGTCAACCATTCCGTTGACATCTTCGTCGACGACTGCTACACTGTCGGCGACGGCACCGTCGACGAAGCCGTCGACGGGGCAAAAGATGGTTTTTTTCTTGCAGAAGATGAAAATAACGCCGGAGATGATGTCTCCGCGACGGGTGTCTTCACACCTTCCTACTATGCTTCTGGACGATGACTCTGAGGAAGATGAAGTTGAAGGTGACGATGAGGACAATTATGGTCCTGCCTATAGTCCCTCTGAATTAAACGTCAAGATGCAGGAGACGGACACAGAGGAGTGTTACGAACAGGCAGGTGGCCAGCAGTCGCATCCATATGTTCTGGTGGAGCGACGCACTCCGAGTTTGGGTCAGGGCATGGTGGCCATGCCTTCCTCGCTCATTACTGATCTACAGATGATGCTGGACGATTATCGGAAGAGATTTCCGTCAGAACCTTCTGGACAGTCTGCAGGTTCTACGCAGTCGCAAGTGCAGCCGGCTAGTAGTCTTCCTGTGGTGCCCCCCTCGCCACCACCTATAACCCCTGCGGTCCGGGTCCGCACTCCGGATCCCGCACCTATTCATACGTCCAACAGGATACCTCTTCGGATGAGGAGGTGGTACCGGTGGATCCCTCGATTGATCCGTTGCAAGACCCAGATTTGGATCAAGGGGACAGTGGACCACAAGATCCGGACGCCGCTGGTCGTGACACGTCCATCTCCCCTCCAGTGGATATAGGGGGGTTTCATCACCTGATGGAAAGGGCAGCTAAAAGATTTGGATTGCCTGTCTCGAGAGAGGAATCGGAATGTTTCCTTTATGACTTTAAGGAACAATACAGGAGATCGGTCAAGTCTATTCCCATCATTGAGCATGTATGGGAGGAGGGGATGAAAATTATGCAGAATCCGGCCACGGTTATTCCAGTCCTTCCAAGGCTGGAAAAGAAGTATAAGGCTCCGGACGGCAGTCCTGCTTGCCTTCTTGGTCAGCCGAAGCCTGATTCAGTCATCTCTCAGGCGGCTCAAAGCAAGTCCAAGAATCCGTCCACACCTTTGACCACACCTCCGGATAAGGACGGTCGACGCCTAGATAATGTGGGGAAGCGGTTTTCCTCAATGGCCAGCTTGCTTGTTAGAGCGTCAAATGCTCTTGCCATCCTTGGCCGATACGACCGCCAGATGTGGTGCGACATGGAACCCTTCGTGGAGCAGTTACCGGAACTCACAAAGGAGGAAGCCAAGAAAGTGCTTGTGGAGGGGGAAAAGTCTTCTGCTGAGGTTATCGACTGTGCAATGGACATTGCTTCCACGGCATTTCGAGCCTTAGCTGGCTCGGCAGTACTACGGCGCCAGGGCTGGTTGAGAGCCACCTGGTTTCGCCAGGAGGTCCAAAATAGAATCCTGGATCTACCATTCGATGGGGAGATGCTGTTTGGCAAGCACGTGGACGATGCTCTGCAGAATATCAAAAAGGACACGGACACTGCAAAGTCCTTAGGGTCACTCACCTACCGTAAAGTCCCCTTTAGGGGCGCACGAGGCAGAGGATTTGCATCATACAGAGGAAACCAACAGCGATATTCCTCTCAACCTTCACAGTCCTATAAGCCCCAGTATTCAAATCAGCGAGGACAATCGGCGTCTTTCTCTCGCCATCCGCCGCGGGGCCGTCAGTCCCGGCAGGGACGTGACAACACCAAGCGTCAATAGCGGCTTTCCGGCTCTGCCTACTGTTCCTCCCCTCCCAATCACATCAGTGGGAGGCAGGATATCTCTTTGTCTGACCAGCTGGAGATCAATCACATCGGACCAGTGGGTCCTCAAGATTGTAGAGAGTGGCCACGTGTTGGAATTCCAAGACCTTCCTCCGACAAGAGCTCCGGGCGCCATCCGCATGGGACATCTGGGACAACTCCACCTCGAAGCCCATCAACTGTTCCTCAAGGGAGTGATAGAACCGGTACCTCTGTCCCAGAGGGGCCGGGGTTTCTATTCAAGGTTCTTCCTCGTGCGGAAGACGATAGACACTTGGCGTCCCATTCTCGACCTGCGGGAGCTCAACACCTATCTCGTCAAGCTCTCCTTCAGGATGGTCACTCTCCAGGAAATTCTTCCTCTCTTGAATCCAGGCAATTACTTGGCGTCGCTGGATTTAGAAGATGCGTATTTCCATATTCCGATACATCCAGCTCACAGGCAATACCTACGCTTCACAGTGGGAAAGAGCCATTTTCAGTTCAAGGTGCTTCCGTTCGGCCTTCGGTTGGCGCCAAGAGTGTTCACCAAGGTGTTGGCGCCGGTAGCAGCCTTTCTTCGAAAACAATCTCTAGAAGTTTTCCCTTACTTAGACGACTGGCTCGTCAAGGCGCCATCTTTCGAGGAAGCTTCTCAAGCAGTGGCAACTTGCATCCATTTGTTCCGTTGCCTGGGCCTTCAGCTGAACGAACGCAAGTCTGTCCTCCTGCCCTCCAGAGCCGCCAGATTCCTGGGGGCTGTTTTGGACACCACACAATGCACGGCCCGTCCCTCGGAGGAACGACAACAGAAGTTGTTGGTATCAGCTCGACAACTATGCCACAAGAAATGCCTTTCAGTCCGCCAATACAAGTCCCTTCTCGGGTCAATGTCATCCTGCATACCATTAGTACCGCATTGCAGGCTGCGCATGCGTCCTCTGCAGGAGGAACTAGACAAGCAGTGGCGCCAGTCGGAGGGGTCATTCAACGACAAGGTGTTGGTTACAGCGGCAATGAGGAAGGCGTGCGAATGGTGGCTTCTAAAGGACAATATCGCACAAGGTCTGACATTCAGGATTTCTCCTTCACCCATGATCATGACCACCGACGCCTCGTTGGAAGGCTGGGGTGCAGTGCTCCGAGAGCTTCAGGTCAGTGGCCATTGGAGTCCAGAACAGCGCCAGTACCATATAAATTTCCTGGAACTAACGGCCATTCGGTTGGCTTTGCAGGCTTTCCTTCCCAGAGTTCGCAACCATACAGTGCTGGTCCGGACGGACAATACGACGGCCATGCACTATGTCAACAAACAAGGGGGTACCAGATCGCAAACTCTGTCCACAGAGGCTCAACGGATCTGGGATTTTGCGATTCTCCACAACATCACTCTGCGAGCAGAACACCTGGCAGGCACGCTCAGTGTCATGGCGGATGCCTTGAGTCGACAGACGGAGGTGACTCACGAATGGGAATTGAATCAATCCATTCTGGACAGGGTGTTCTCAGTCTGGGGGACACCAACAATCGACCTCTTTGCTTCGCCGGAGAACGCCAAATGCCGGTTCTACGCAAGCAAAGTTCACCATCAGGGGTCCCTGGGGAATGCTCTTTCGATGGCTTTGTACAGCGCATTCTTTTACGCTTTTCCTCCAATTCCCCTCATTCCTCGAGTCCTCAGGAAAATGAAGGCAGAGCCCTGCAAGATGATTCTAATTGCTCCAGCATGGCCTAGACAATTCTGGTACACAGAGCCTCTGAGGCTCTCCCAAGCTCCTCCAATTCATTTCCAACCCATTCCGTCCCTGTTGTCCAGGAGTCAGGGGCAGGTCTACCATCCGGATCCGACATCGCTCCACTTGACGGCGTGGCTCCTGAACACAGAGAGTTCAGTCATCTAATACTCTCTCAGGAGTGCCGGGAGGTCTTAGCTCATGCCCGAGCACCTAGTACCAATAAGACTTACAAGGCAAAATGGAAAAGATTCTGCTTCTGGTGTCAACGTCAAGGTCTCCATCCTTACACTTCCCAACCTCATCAATTGTTGCCATATTTACTATCTCTGGCTAAGTCTGGCTTGGCCCATGCATCTGTAAAGGTACATCTGGCGGCCATTTCGAGGTATCGACGCAGTTCTTCAGGTCCTTCCTTATGGTCCTCTAGGGTTGTGAAACAATTCTTGAAGGGATTATTCCGGATATATCCACCAGTTCGTCCTCCTCCACCAGTGTGGCAGCTCAACCTTGTCTTGGCGCAACTCATGAAGGCTCCGTTTGAGCCTGTGCACAAAGCAGACTTAAAGTTCCTGTCTTGGAAACTTGCCCTCCTTGTGGCTCTAACATCAGCGAGACGAGTGAGTGAGCTTCAAGCACTCTCCATAGTGCATCCGTTCCTACAATTTAAAAGAGAGGTTCTTATTCTTCGGACAAATCCAAAATTTATACCGAAGGTACCATCTGAGTTCCACTTGAATGAACCCTTGATTCTGAAATCTTTCTTTCCGCACCCTTCTACTCCTGCGGAACGCACACTACATTCTTTGGACGTTCAGAGATGCTTAAAGTTTTACTTGGAGCGCACACGTCCCTTTCGGAAGGCAACTCAGTTGTTTGTGTCCTACAGTGCACCACGGAAGGGGTTACCTTTGGCGAAGAGTGGCATTTCCCGCTGGATCTCCAGTGCGATTCTATTCTGTCATCAGGAAGCGGGCAAGCCACTGGACGGAAGAGTCCGTGCACATTCCACGAGGTCGGTGGCTTCGTCAGTGGCTCTCTTTTCGGGAGTTGCCATTAAGGACATATGCAGGGCAGCAACGTGGAGCAGTACTCATACCTTCACGAAACACTACTGCCTGGAGTCTGCAGGACGAGAAGACGCGGCTGTTGGTCAGGCAGTCCTGCGGAATCTCTTTCATTGAGAGGTGAGCTTTCCCTACGATCCCTCCATCCTGGTGAGCACATTTTGTTTGTTTTGAAATGCTTTATGTATTGCTTCTATGGTTATGTGATGCCATGTATATACAAAATGTGTTCTTGGTAATTTACTGCTAGCTACTCTGATACAAAGCATGGGAATCTATGAAAGTTCCAATACTGGGGCAAGAACACAAGTTACTTACCTGTAACTTTGGTTCCCCAGTATTGGTAACTTTCATAGATTCCCATGCGCCCGCCCGCCTCCCCTGGGAAAGCTCAGTCTTTTTACAGAGTTAGTGGCCGTTTTGCACAACGGCTACGAAAATCTGAGGCTCTGAGCTCTCTCAGGAAGGTTCTAGAGGGTGAGGCTGCTCTGATTGGTCCTGGCAAAAGTTTGGTCTCTTTTTACAAAAAGAGGTTGATAGAATACAAAATGAGATGAGGCCTAGGCCTAGGTTTCTCTTTTGTTTCTATGGTTTTTATACTACCGAGGCTCCCATTCCGACGACGGGGAATGATACAAAGCATGGGAATCTATGAAAGTTACCAATACTGGGGAACCAAAGTTACAGGCAAGTAACTTGTTTTCTTGTTGCGCAGCAAGAAATCGATAGGGTCTGTTCGGCCTTTCGATGAAAATAACACGCGTATTGGACACGCGCGTATTCGAATCCAACGTTGTGTATATATAAACGCGCGCTAATGTTGCAAAGTGAACCATATCGTCCCCCCTCCCTCCACCCACTTCCCGGTCTGCCATAGTGACACCAACTGTCCATCCTAATATATGTAGACTATTATCTCTATGCGTCCCTTGTAGTTGTTGCGCAGCAACCAACTCGATAGGGTCTGTTCGGCCTTTCGTATTGGACACGCGCGTATTCAAATCCAACGTTGTGTATATATAAACACGCGCTTAATCGAATCCAACGTTGTGTCAAAATTTCAAAGCAATCGGTGAAGAACTTTCGGAGATTTAAGATTTTGAACAAATGAACATTTACATTTTATGTGTCTGTTCGGGCTTTCGATTAAAAAAACGCGCGTATTCGACACGTGTGTATTCGAATCCAACGTTGGGTATATAAAAACACGCGCGTATTCGAATCCAACGTTGTCAAAATTTCAAAGCAATCGGTGAAGAACTTTTTTATTTATATAGATATTTATATCGTTATGACTTTTGGATCAGGTCATAGGGCTTAGGCTCACTGTTCATTGCACGTTGATGTGTATTGGCTAGCAAGTTCGCAAATGAACTCTGAGAAGGATCTTAGTGAAGGGCATCACCATGATGTCATCCTTAACTGAGATCAGGTTGGAGCTTTGGTTTCTTAGTGCTCAGCTGGCAACAAAGATCACTGTATACAAAAATACCTGAAATAATACATGTCTTCCAAAAAGTACCTTGTCTGAAAAGCATAACAAAGGAACAACACAGCGTCTTGCAGAAAGATTAGGGGTAATTTCAAGAACATGCATGAACTTAGAAGGCATCCATTTCCTGGCTTTCGTGCCTACATCATTTACATTAATCTTGAAAATCTACGAATTAGAATGTGATCTGCACACGGTGCAGCTCAAACACATGAAGAGGCAGACATTTCTCTGTGTTTCCCAGTATGTGATTGAGACAGTTCAATTTTAACAAAAAACAGGTGCATGAACCTGTGGTGAGTCTGCAGACTGATGTAGAACATGTTCATGATACTGTCCCATGATGACCAAGTTCAACATTCATTGCTTGTTTCCCCATACCAAAGTGAAGTTTGGAACTATGGTGTTGAAATAAGGCTTGACACTTGCCAGCATTACCCGTACAAGCACTGGTGAGCGCATTTAATGACACATTTAGCTGTGCTCCCATTTATTGTTATAAATTAATGTTAACTGTTGTACATAATTTGAGTATATACTAAGTGCATTTTTAGACCTCATAGATGTTGTTGAGTGTGACAGCACTGAGATGCATCATATGTTTTGTGGTTGGTGTATTTATTACTTGAATTAAATTCAATGATATATAGTGTAAAAGTGGTGAGCAGCATGTTTGCATCTCATACTTTTCTGTGATGGGGATCACCAATGTCTGACAATATTGTAATGCACTACTTCTGTTTTCTGCTCTTAGTCGCACAAAAAGTCATCCCGTTTCCTGACATTTTTCATCAACAAGTTTGTGCAGTTTATTCACAAATACATCACATGCGATGCACAAGCAGCTGTAGCTTTCCTGCAAAAGCACTCGGACCCTCTGCAGTAAGTGGCTTTCATCGCACCTGAGTTTTTACTTCTTGTGCTTGTGATAACTGATTGCCATTTATTTATGCTTGCACCCGGGTAAGTGTGCAGGTAGATTGTAGTTTCATTTGTGGTTCTTGATAGATCCAAGACATGTCACCTTTACATCCCAGGCATATAAATGTAGCTGTTAATCTCAAGTTCCATGATACATCTGTTAAATTCCCACTGTCTGACAAAAGAGGCACTTTTTGAAACCTTTAGCAGCTGGTGAATAGCACTATTTTTTTTATATTTCTCTTTTGCTTATGATCTTATCTTTCTTAGCATGTATCTAAAGTTGACTCAATAACTCTACGTGCCTACGAGGGAGGTTCAAGCACTTGATACCAGCCTCAGACCTCGAAGCAATGCTATCCTACTTGTGGCAGAAGACTTAAAGACACCCCACAGAAGGCATGTTTTGCCTTGGACACAAACGTAGACTTCAAACTCTATTGTGTGGACGGTCACGGCACCTTGAGAATTAGATGGAATAATTGCTGTTCGGTGAAAATGAGAATTTGGAAGTTGTGCGTTTGCCTCAGTGGGGCATGCATTTGAGAGTTTTCAATCATGGGCTTACAAGTCAACCAGTTCCAGCACTCAGATTTTTCATTGTGGGAAGTTCTTGCAAGGACGGCTCAGGTGGTATGGAATGAATCTTTAAAGTGTTTTGTGAAGTCAGCGGTGGAGCACTCACCTGGTCTGATTGGGAAAGCTAGTTGAGTGGCACATCTTGGATGGAGCAATGCTTAATTTGTAAATCATTGCATTGCCAAATGTTATGGTTGTTGAATACCAGGGTTCTATAATCTTGATTCCATCTCATCCCGCTTTATTCCACCATCCTACACTTAATAGCTCTCAGGGCTTTAAGTGGAATGCAAAAAGTTGGGCGCGGCCTATGTAACTGATGTGACTTAAACATCTAAACTAAATTTCTGCGCTTCCCATAGTACGCCACCGGGCCAATATTTTGGCTTCGCTCTAAGCTTTGTTCTTACCTCCAGATATATAACACAACTGACATACACCTAAAACCAAACAGGACTATTGGGTTTGTTAGTGGTTGTTAGCTGTTTAAGGTACATGAGTAACCAATTATTTTGTTGTACATAATTGATATTGAAAATGTTTAAATTCTGAAATTGTGATGCTGTAAATTAAACATTACTGAGGCTTGTGGAGCATGTTACATTCATTTTAAACATGGTCGCTCTTTTTCTCTCCACATCTCGTCCATCTGCACATATTATACCTCATTTCTTTCCTCTTCAGCATCCCCTTTTCACTTTCTCCTGAATACACGTCCTTGCATCTCCACTTCACCAACCTCCAAATGCACACAATATATCCACCCACCTGTAAGCACTATATTTTGTATGTATTACTTTCGCCTTGTCAATATTTTGACAACTGTATACCTACTTCACGCACATTTGCCCTGAATCACAGTTGCAACTGGAATATGTGACCACTGCTCTGTGCACTGAAAGGGCAAGGATTGGATTACAATGTGATTCTGAACACCTTTTTGGGCCCACTGACTGGGATTGTGAGAAACTCGGACTGCTTTCAACCTCGGCTCCAGAGCTCAAAATCGTGGCTGTTTAACGCAAAATCACTTCGAGGCAACTTAGTTCAAAGTATGCACTTTACAAGAGTAATATGCTATACGAAACAAATTCAGAAACGCAACATCCTGGAAATAAATAAACAAACAGTCGCAGGGAATGCAAGATTAAGTAAAATGTGAAATATTAGCCCAAACATGCCAGCAGACCAGATTCCTGCGGAAGACTCCATTCCTAAAGCCGAACATGGCTTTCTTTTAGCGGTCGGTCTCTCCCGCCTAAAAGTGATTCTGTTTTAATCTTTGTGAGTAGGGAAAATGTATTTACACACATTCTTTTCACTTTCTCCCTCCTTCGAAATGTTGGCATGTATATAAACAGAATCTAAATTGCTGACCAGGATTACCTAAACGCCTTTTACATTAATTGGTCAGAAATCGATCATTGTTACTTGCCAGTATAGTCAAGAACATGAATAGAGGGCCAGATGGGGACCTGTTCAAATGTCTGTTTTTTAATTACTACCTGGTCTAGGAACTGATGGACCCGCCCACATAAAGCCCTCCTGTCTGGCTTGAGGCTCTTTTACATTCTTGCTTTTCCCCCAATATCTCTATTTTCTTTCTTCCTTTTTCCTTCTCACTTTTTTGCTTTTTTTCTCTTGTAACTACCCACAAATGAAGCACCGTTTCAGAGGACCACAAATGGGAGTTCAACAGAGACATTTTTGCATGATTTGTGTGGCATTTCGCATATTTGTTTTTGCATCTGCAAGCAATGAAGGCTAGGTCTTCACTCCCACAAAGCCAAAGTGAAGAAGAGGGAGTCTAAGTATTCTGATAACACCCCCCCTCACCCCCCCCCCCGCCCCACCCCCCCCACCACCACCACCACCACCACCGGATCAGTGCTAACGTTTTGCACGAATGGCCAAAACGGACTTACACATCAAGGTGAAGCTTTTCTCTGAGAACAGTTCTCCAGCATACATCTTTAGTAGATTTGCCTGCTTTGTTGTGTTTTTCTTGTTGTCTGCCAGGTAATCCATTATCCCTTTCCTTAAATATATGTTTCAATTTAGCAGCGCTTGTGCATTTTTGTGCATTTTTCTATTCCCTTGAAGTCGTCTCACATTCTGTCACTGCCTGGCTAGGGTGACAGCTCCCTGTGTTCGACATTGTGCACAGTTTTCTGTGTGAAAAGATGTATATTTGCACTGAAACTATCGTTTACTTTTTACCTTTCAAAGACATATGAGAAAATTATCTTTAGTTAGAACAACTTTCGTTTGCAGGGTCTGCAGTGCATCGGGTGAAAGGACCTGCTGATTAATGAGCTTGTTGCGTGTCTTGATTAATTCACTACACAGAATACAAAGCATTAGCAAAAATCCAATAGCCATGACTTGCATTTTGAGTCTAAACTAGAGGTGAAAAAACAAAACCACGGTAAAGCCTTAGTAGTGCATTGGGCTATGGTGCATGGGAACCTGGGGATGGTTTTGGTGACCATTGTAAACATTTACGGGCCCGTGGTAAATGATACGGCATCTTTCTTGCAGCTGTTTACTGTATTGCATACCTGGCTGGAGGCTGCGCTTCTATGTGGGGGGGATCTCAACACACACCTTAATCCACAAGTAGATAAATCCAACCCTACTGGAGCACGTACGGTTAAAGTTGCGCAGTGCATACGAGATTTCTTGGAATAGATGGGCCTGATGGATGCCTGGCGGCTGCGCAACGAAGGAGTTCTAGAAGGTACGCATATCACTCCCGCCTTTAATAGCTGGTCTCGCCTGGATTACTGGATACTTAATGGGTAGGCTAACGGATGGGTGAGAGGGTCCACACATTGCCGAGAACCCTATCAGATCATAATCCCGTTGTTCTTACAGTAGCGGTACCCCCCAACTCACACCGACTCTTCACCTGGCGCTTTCGTGCTGACACACTGCTGGACCCAGTTTATGCTGAGACAATTAGGAATGCTATCATACAGTACTTTGAATTGAATACGGGCTCAGTCGACAGCCACGCCACTCTATGGGAAGCCTTTAAGGTGACGATCAGTGGGATGTGCATAAGTACCTCGGCAGGAATTTTACGCGACCTGACAATTGCCACGGGTGGAAGAACAACTAAGGGCTTTACAATCCCAATACACCACTACCCCTTCCTCCGAAACGTTGTTACGTATTTACGAACATGTTGAGGAGTATAACTCGTTAGCGGCTACAGAAGTAAAATATCTATCTAAACGTTATGTAGCTAGAGCGTATGGCGAGGGTGGCAGGCCGGGCAGGGTTTTGGCTAGCAGACTACGGGACAGAACAGATAACCCCCCTATTGATCATATAGTTGATGACGCCGGCGATGACCATTACTCCCAAAGTAGTATTGTAGAGTAATTTCGTTCTTTCTATGAGGCTATATATACGTCCCGGGGAGGTATGCCTGAGGCTGCAATGAACGAATATTTAGCTGATATGGCCTGCGCTTGGTTGTCTGACGTACATAGAAAGTATCTCAGTCTCCCCATAGATGAGGAAGATGTTAAAGAGGCCATTCTCTCATTGCCCAATAAGAAGGCTCCGGGCAAATCAGGTGACCAATTAGGAAATGAATGCACGGGTAGGGACTCTGATGCGCGCGTTTGGTTTAAAACCAAGTGGCGCAATGGGGGAAGTAACACTCTCTTTTTTACGAGATGAAAGCACGGAGCTGTTAAATCGTCCTGGCAGGTACGTTTGGTTGTTGAGATAACGTGGTGATTTTGGGAATTTTGAATGAATGTAAGCATGGAATGGTACAATAAATGGGGTGGCAAGAATGTGGGGTTAAGTGAAGGGCATAATGGATTGAGAGTGGTATTTGTTACATACAAATTTTATGGGAGTGTAAAAATAGGAGGCTGACTGATGATGTGCGATAGGTGGGGGTGTGATTGCAGTGATTAGTATGATTCGTATGTATAATGAGCGACTGGGGGATGAGTTGGGTAAGTTGGAAATTATGAAAGGAGTGAGGTAGGGCGTTTAAGCGTGAGCAGGATGAATGTGGGGAGAAAGAGGATACGAGGTTTGGAGGAACGCTTTGGGCGCGGTGAGTTTAAATGACAGCAGGTTGACCATGGGTGAGAAGTAAGGCATTCATAAAGTTACACGAGACAATAGTGTTATGGAATTGGGTTTTGTTTGATATTTTGGAGGATGACAAACTTATTAATTTGCACGGCAAAGGAAAATAGTACCAATAATACGTTGTTTTCTTAAACAGTTTTTCAAATCATCAATATGTATTACTGAATATGTATAAGTAAGCAGTAATGGTGTAATATTTCATTTGTAGTTACCCCTGAGGAAGGACTTACGCAGTACAAAATACATTGGGTATGAATAAAGAATATGCCTTGTACGAATTATGCATCAGTCATGTTTTTGATAGAGGTCCGGATGGTCACATCAGAAACATATGAAACTTGGAAAATTGCATGATTCCCCACGTGTGCATTGAAGATGGTTGAACATATAAAGATGAACAAAGCATTGATTACTTGGGAAATAATGGACAAACTTCTAAATGTTGTATATTTTCGAATTCAGCTGTGCCTCTGGTTTTGGGGCGTAACGTCGCCCCTTATTCTATGGTTCATTACTTGTGCGCCAAGGGGCAAGGCACGATACTAGTGAGCACGCACTCTTTGATGATCTGAGGATAAAATCGGACGATTACAGAAGAGAATGGTGTGCATCCCAGCATTTTTTGAACATTTAAATGTATGCAGAGGCCCACGACCTGGGTTATCTTCCACCATCCTTCAGGCAAGCCCTGATTATCACCTTGTTAAAAAAGGATAAGCCCTCAACGTGGTGCGAGTCCTATCGCCCGCTCTCCCTGATCAATCTCGACGCAAAGATTTTGGCGAAGGTATTAGCCACTAAACTACAACCTTTGATGCCACTTCTCGTATTACCGGATCAATCCGGATTCATTCCAGACCGCTCTACCTCCCTGAATCTGCGTACGATATTTGCCATGTTCCACGTGCTCAATCCGGAGCTGCCAGCCGTGGCTGTTCTTTTGGACGCAGCCAAGGCGTTTGATTCTATAGAGTGGAAATATATGGTACACATCCTTCATAGGATGGGTTTCCTCCCTGTTTTGGTTCGCTGGATTCAAGTCCTTTACACTGACGCTTCCACGAGAGTCAGAATAGGCGGGCTCACATCAGAACCATTTGGCATTGAGCGTGGTACTAGACAGGGCTGTCCCCCTTTCTTTTTGCTATTGTTTTAGAACCATTGGCTTGCAAAATCCAGCAGTCTCACAGGGCGGCTGCGTTGAATTTTAATAATCGGCCAGTTGGAATTTCCCTCTACGCGGACGATATGGTCCTATATGTACGTGAACCGCAGACCTATTTATCCCCGGTTGTCCGAGAAAACATTAAGTTTGGCTTCTTTTCTGGTTCGCAAATAAATTGGGAGAAATCTGTTCTCATTCCCCTCACGCCTGTCATAGTGTCGCCTCAGGTGGAGTATCCATTGGTGTGGGCGGAAGACCCAGTCAAATATTTAGGTGTATGGATACACCGAGACCCTGAAGTCGTGATCAGAGAAAACTACGGACATGCATATACTGAGCTAGTACAGTTTATATATTTGTTTTGTAATATCCCTGTCCCTCTGACAAAGCATTTTTTTAAAACAGTGCAGACCCAACTGTTGCGATTGGTGTGGTGGACAAAGCCGCCGAGGATAAGCTGGTCCACACTCACACTGCCATTTGAGAAGGGAGGATTTAATGCTCCGGATTTTTATGTGTACTACTTATGCGGGCAGGCTCAGTATGCGTACTTCTGGTTTAAACCTAACAATTTCATCCCGCATGTGGCTGTGGAGGAGGGGGACGCGTATCCTGTACAACTGAAAAGTATTATCACCCACACCAATAGACAGATGCCCAAGTCGGAGATAAACACGATAGACACCACCATCTCCGCTTGGCAAGAGATTGGGAGGCGAGCTCATAAGCTGCCCCTCTATGCTCCTGCACTGCCTATTGAAGGGCACGCTGCTTTTTCATTGGCCGGGGCGCAAGGCCCGAATACAGCCCTCAGGGAGGCGGGTCTCACACACATGAGTGACTTGCATATAGACGGGAAATATATCACGGGTACAGACCTGGACTACATACGAAATCCCACACCACTTTTTCAGTACACTTGTTACAGACTTCGTAGGGCTGTACGAGATCATTACACTAGCTTCCCAGATGAGCCGATAGCGTTGAAGGCGCTACAGTTGGTCATAGTAGCTGAATCGAGAAAGAAAATGCTGACTAGGCTGTATAGGGTGGTGCAGGAGGATATGGTGCACCAGGGGGACAAAAGTTTGGAATGCTGGAACACTGTACTAGATCCGCCGATTACGGAGGAAATATAGGTCCAGATATGCATGTTGACAGGGAGACTGACGTCCAATAGTAACCTACGCATTATTCATGTGAAGTTCCTGCACCAGGTATACCACACAAGATTCAAGCTACACAAGATGGGGCTCAGAGATTCGGACTGCTGCAAACGCTGTGGGCAGGGTGGGGCTGACTTCCTTCACCTTGCATGGCAGTGCAGGCTGGTGCACCAATATTGGGAGGAGGCAGTCTCTCTTATATATACAATGACTGGCTGGATGATTGACTGCACACCACTTGAGTGTTTGCTGGGGTACGTGCCTGGATTGAAAGCTACAGTGGGTTGTTTTGTACAAGTAGCGTTGATGTTGTCAAAGCGGAGGATTCTGTTCACGTGGGATAGTCTACAACGCCCGAGCACTGCTAAGTGGATAAAAGGCATGACATATTGTCGTGAGCAGCTAGAACTATACGCTGAGGAACTACCGGCGGCCTCACGACCTAAAGACATTTGGGCTCCCTTATGGGAATATTAAGTGTCTCAGAGTGAACAAGGTGAGGAGTAGTATGCTGCTAGGTGTCAATTTGAGCCTTCATATCACTGGACAATGTAAGTAGACGAGAAGGGGGGTATGCAGATATGTGTGTTGTTTTAGATCACGATGATGTGCCTGATCATTAATGTATTTTCCAACAGGAAGGGGTTATGTTGGGATTTGTTACACTTTGCGCAATGTCATTGCACTGAATACTTAAGTGATGTATGTACTATGCGCTATTGAAAATGATGAATAAATAAAAAAATATATATATTAAAAAAAAGCCTTAGTAGTGCACAAGTTATGTTATGTTATGTTATGTTATCCAAATTTATTGAGCGCACAGATGCCTCAGCAAAGGGGCGTCCTGGCGCTAGCAGAATAGAAAACCGGATAAAGCAATATCAGAAAGAACAAACACAACAAAACTTAGAGATCCAGAGGAAAAAAAATGACTGTTTTCTGTCTACGCTGCATCTGTGGGATAAATAATTGAATGTACGCATTCCCTGGCAGGTGGAATGATACACAAAACAGCCAATAGCGTTTGGTTTTTCGCAGTGTGATGAGCTTCAATGCAGACAGGGCTCTGAAAAACTTAGCTATGTGGGTGCCAAGAAGGGCAGAGGCACTCAAATGAGAATTTTATTCAGATATAATGTACTGTTTGTGATGATTTCCTGTGCTGCTCCCAAAAAGGAGCCTTCACAGGGCATCAGGGCTCTTCCACGAGATTGAAAGTTGCCATGTCAGGTCTGTCCAGGTCGTCCCTATTGTGGACATGTGCAGGGCTGTGAGGGCATGGGCTTGTGAAGGTACTGTGTCCAGCCCACATCTTCCACAAGACATTGCAGTCTTGATTATGAAGTCTGTAGGGGTGGTCAGTTTGTCATATCCGATCTGCAGAACAATTTTAGAACAGCCACCACTTCATATTGTAGTTTGCTCATTCACCGAGATGATAATTGCCACCACAGACCCTATGTTAATGTCACCTTTTTCCTGTCACCTAATGCCATGGACTGAAAAGTAGAATCAGATGCCCAAATTAAAATGACTTATCAGATCTGAATGCTTCTTAACTTTATTTTGACAATAAAACCAATCCACTTTCTAGTTCCTATAGGCACTACCAGCTGTCAGACGGGAATTGCATGGTTGTATTGGAATGTCTGAACTGTCTGGATAGAAACATAACTAAGAAAATGCTCTAACCTACTGTCTAAGCATTTTAAGAATAATTGCTGATAATAAAGCATTGTTTACAAGTAATAATTCTGGTGGTTTTAGACAAGCATCTGAACTCATTTTTATATGACCTGCTCGCCCTCCACGTGCACTCTCAAATCTACATATTTAATCCTTCTGGATAAACATGAGTGTAATATTAAATGTATATTATGAAAACGTGAGGGGTGAGCTAAGAGTACTTGAGGTAAACCAAGTGGGTTCATTTGTAAATATTGAAGTGTTTGCCATGAAATGGCGTGTTTTTAGCACATCTATTAACTAGAATCTCCACACTGAGTGGTGCTTCACAAGAAAGATGAACAACCCTAGCTTGAAAGTTCTCCATATCTGACATTTATGTCATGGAGCTCATTCCCCCGACAAGTTAAGCAGTAGAGAGGTGCTGGAAATATTTCTACCATGAGTGTTGCTATTTTGACATTCTTCAGGATGCTAAAAGTATCTCAATCATTGTGATCATAAACTTAGTCAATTGTGCTGTAAACCTCTCTTTTACACCAATCCTACTCCTCATGCCTAGACAACGGTTCCATTTTCCGAACTTTCATACGCATGTCCTCTGATGAGCGGGTAGTAGCTAATATATCTTCTTGTGTTCCTTTTCTTTTTTCAGTGGTCTATCTTCAGAGAACAGTGATCTGGTAATGCTGAAATCCTTATTGGCTGGTTTGAGCTTACCTAGTAAGACTGGCAGTTTGGAAAGGACATCAGAAGAAGAGAAAGAAGGTGAGCCTATAGGTTGTTAACCACTTCATAAGCCGGTGATTGTGTTCCAGCCGACTACAAAGGCTAATTATTTGGCATTGTAAACACTGGTATATAGCCACATCATATCTATAATACAAACAGTTTGTGAGATTTGCAAAGTTTTTCACTGGCAAGTAATGTAAAACTTCAAGCAAGACACTATTGTAGGCAGTTGAGCAACAATCTTGCAGTTTCATTATTTTATCCCTGAATACAAATTGTCTTTATCTTCAGATGATTGCAATTTAATCAAGGGGGGTTGGATTTCCTCTTTCTACATTTCCGTTTCAACCTAACCATCTTATAACAACCTAAATATATTAAAATGCTTTTACCTTTTTACGTTGGGTCTGAGTTTGATGTAGAAAGTAAAAAAGTGTCTCAGTGAAACTAAGTCCTCACATAGAATCTTTTGTCTACATACTCATCTGCTTGCTGGGTTTTTTCAGAAAGTATGTTTGTATCTGATTTTCCATTTTCTTTTGCTTTACAGATGAGGCTACTCCAGGGAATCTGCCTCTAGTTAGTATGTCTGTGTTCACTCCTCTAACAGCAGCTGAAATGGCTCCCTATCTAAAGAGGATCTCCAGAAGCCAGACTCTAGAAGGTAATGGGTTACCATAGAATGCACTGCACTATGAGAAAGCTGATTGCTGGAGACAAGCTGTAGTGTTTTTTATTTCTTCATCACAGTTCTGTGGTGTTATTGTCCAGAGTAAGATTGACCGTATGAATGCGTTAACATTTATAAGTAGGAAAGCAATAATGTATCGTCCACTACTTATAGGAAATATATGAATAGCACACATTCTCCATCATTGTATCTTTTTCGGAAGCGCATGCAGTGTAGCAAATACTTTACTTTAGATAGTGGCTTTTTTAACAGTTGTCAAACATTTATTTAGCCTCTCAACCTCCTTAGGCAGAGGTCACTTCTTCTGTGTACGACTGACCTTAGAAATCTCCTGTCGCTATGTGTGTAAAATGAATAGCTTGTACTAAAGTCAGGCTGGTGAACCTCATCTAGTATCCCCCTTTGCAACATAAGCCTTGAAACTGACTTTACCCAGTGCTTACGACCTGTAATAATTACCTGTGTTACTAATACTTGAACTTCTGTTGACGTAGGCCTTACTTATGGCTGTTTGATACAGTGAACAAGTAAAATAACAAAGAGTAAGCAGCTCGCACAACAACAGTTAATTTGAAAGAGAGGAGGGGTGACTGTGTTTTTGATGTCACTGTTAACTAAGAGTTCCTTTTCAATCCCAGTTATGTCGGTGAAAGCCATCCCAAAATGCTTTGTCCATCCATGCAGGGCAAGCCTGCTTTTAAACCCAGGCTTTGAAGTTTTGAAACTTCTGTTTTCAGACATTTGCCTCTTCTTCCTCTGAAGAAAACAGCCAGTATACTGATTTGAAAGGATATTTTATTAATTTTAAGTGTTTCTTGTAGTGATGAACATGTCCTCTTCTAACAACTGCGGAGCACTTTGGTTCATTGACTGATTGATTTGTGTTTTTGACATAAAAAATAGCATAAAAACTTACACAATTGCATATAAAATCTAACATAATTTCATCAAGAATTCAACAAGCAGATTTAGCACAGTTTAAGTATATACCTAAATATTAGGAGATCTATCATACCATCACGTAGATCTCAATCACAAAGCACAGACGTTTGCAACCTAAATACACCAGGAA
The DNA here is from genome assembly GCF_964261635.1 of Lissotriton helveticus. Taxonomy (NCBI): domain Eukaryota; kingdom Metazoa; phylum Chordata; class Amphibia; order Caudata; family Salamandridae; genus Lissotriton; species Lissotriton helveticus. The sequence continues at coordinate 140,951,267 of NC_136071.1, read as the reverse complement.
ATTAAAGAATTAAAGATTTGGAGATTAAAACAGTACTTAAATTGTAGACCTTGACACATCACCATACAGACCATTATCGCATTTCACATTTTAAGAATTTGATGACTCAAAAATCAAAGCGGAAGAAGAGAGCAACTGTGAATAGAAAAAAAGGCTCTGCAATTGCTAAAATTTAAATCCTTCCATTATAGGTTAAGAATAGATACATATAGAGTGTAACCTGGGTTAATGCCATCTCATTATTCGGTAGTTCATTTGGTAACGAGCAATGATTTCATATCCTCCTAGAAAGCGCTGTCTCCGTGAATGTTGAGCGAGTCTAATTGCAGAGCTGCACAAACGATGTCGTGTGAGCGGTTGGTGGGATCAAATGAGAAATTACTGTATCTATGCGTAGAGTCTGGCAGTGAGTTAAGTTAAGGGGCATCTCCAGCTTTTTAGATCATTGTGTCCTTCATGGTAATCCATCAGCTGTTAACTTCGCGCATTTATACATTAGGTATATCCTTGTCTAGATTTGGGGAGCTGGATATATTAGAGTTGGGAAGATTTCCAGCATTGTGTTATTTTGGGATGCAACTCGTAAAGTTGAATTAGATACATGTGTGTCTTAGCAGGCTTAAAGGGCTCAGGAGAGCCTGGTGATCTTGCCCGTCGGTGACGAGGGCCTTTTTCCGCTCACCACAGTATAAATGTGCACATAATACAAGACCGGTGCGTTTATGGATTAATACCACTGTTATTTTCCACGAAAGCTACAGGAAAATTGCATTGTTCTACATTTTATTTAGAAAGAGACTGTTAAGAACTTGCACATGCTTATTTCTTCATCTATCACTCAAGACTTCAAGAACCAACTCATAAGTGAAGCTTTTAGTTCCTTTCCTTGGCCCACCTTGAGGGCAAGATTTTCAATATTTCCGACAAATTGGCAACAGTTTGGAAGGGGGCCCTTGTGTCATTGGTTTGGGTTAGGGGCTTCATCCATTTTCCCTTCATTTAGCTTAAAGCCTTGTTCCTAAGAACCAGACACAAGCATAAGAACCAAGTTGATAAACCCAAGAGCGTATTTAAGACAGCCCGTTGGCAATCTATGGGATTTTAGAAGGAGAGCAATAGAGCTATTCATTAGTTAAAAAGAGCAGAGTGTCTCCTTATGTCCCAGAGTATCTTGTATTGTACGTCACCAACAAGAGGTGAAAATGCCTTACTTCATGAATGGTGCTGCTACTCTAGTTCCCCTCAGTTTACCTTTTCTGTTGTTTAGGGTGCATGTGACACATCTAAATATATCATCATTCAACAATAGTTAGATAATATGGATTGCATACAGTGATCTCTGACAACCGAAAGTGCAAGAGGGCAGGCAGTGGATTTTTCTTCCAATCTAATCAGTGAACTGCATGATATTGCTTTCAATGAAGAGAAGGTATTTGACATTAACGTAGCTGATACACCAAAGAAACGGTAGAAATGAATGCAAACCCTAAGTTCTGTGAATTAGTCTGATACTTGGAGACAGTTTGTTTTGTTCATCAGTACAGAATGATGCCTCTCAAATTTTCGCATGCACGTACTATGTGTAGTTGGTGGAGAGTACAAGCTGAAGACTACTGCTCACACTGGCAGCTCAGACATCTACAGCCTGAGAAAGACATATTTCATTCGCAAAAGAAGCACTAGACACAATAACTGCTGAGGTTTGTCTCGGATTGGAAGAGGCTGATAATGGACCCAATTGGTTTTGCTGCTTTACTGAAATTGAAAAGCTGCCTCCTCAAGAGTTTTCTCCTAGGCTGGTTTGACATAGTGGGGGATAAAAGTCTTATCCACTGCCTCTGCAAGCTGTGTGGATTTAGAGGGACACACCCCTCTTTCTCCCTCAACCTTCTCACACACCCACAACTCTCATTATGGGTGATACACTTACATATTCAGGTACCAAGCATGAGGAAAGAGTTTGACTTTTGTGAGACCAATGTTATGAATACAGTTGGTGCGATTACAGTGAGCTCATTTTAAATTTGGTGGCTTTAAGGCGGATCGGAAAAACATTATCTTACACTTTAAAATAATTAAACTTTTGTAAATATCTTTGATACTGTTTATACTGCTGTTAGGTGTTTCCATTATGTCCGTTCTCTTCTGTGTGTGTTATGGTTGTTGTTGGACTGGGCCTACTAAAGTTAAAGTAAGTCCTATTTTAAAACAGAAGGGAAGCTGATTAAAGGGGCCAGTAGTGAGTGCAGTGTTGAAGGCAAAAGGTAATTGATAGAGTGGACTGACAGCAGTGGCATGTAGAGATTAGACTGAGGAGAGGTCAATTGGATGCTGAGCCAACGAGCATAGACCAGAAAAACACACAGAGTAGTAGCAGATATCACGGCGTACCTGTGGGATGACCCTCCACCGGAGGATTGAACTGGTTGACTATGGGTCCCTTTACCTCTTTTATTCACAATGGAACTTGTTTCCCTGTCTTTCCGGCCTCTAAGGTGTTGAGTATATGTTTGAAGACAATGGTTTGAGTGGGGCTGGGTAGAATTAAGGTTTGGATTCTGAGGGGTTTTCATTTTGAACATCTATATTCTTTAACAATTGTGACCTCACCTGCTTAAATGATTCAGTGTCTTCCTTGTTTCTTTCTCAGATATCTTACAGATTCTGGGTGATATTGATGAAATGTCTAAACGTAGACCCGAGATTCTCACCTTCTTTGCTGTGAGTATGCAACATTCTTGAACCAGTCATGGGTTTACTGCTGCTTCCTGGATGGGTGCTGGACTTGACGAAAAGAGCAGAAACTACACCCCAAAGAGTGACTTCCAAGATAATTAATTGGTCACACTGCCAATCTTAGCCTTCACCTCTTTTAAATGCTTTATATACGTCCAGGTAAAATCTAAAACAGGTGGTGTGGGCATTTCTAGCTTTTTTTTTTGACTGCATAGATCTCTGTTCTCAGGAGGCCTCTTCAAACTTTGTTCACAGTGCGGGCAATATGAACAGGGAGCTCTGGGTTTTAATTGGTTAGTCCACAGATCTCTACTGTTCAAATTTATATTAAGTGTTAAAGAAAATCTGGGCACATGGCAGTCGTAGTTTGAAAAGCGTTTAATAACAAAAAATAAAGTGATTCTGTGAATCGCGTAGCTGGCCAGCATGGGGATTCCCTAGCACGTGTGAGTGTGTAAGTTATGTAAACAAGGACAGGGGTCATATTCATATATTTTCATGTTCGAGGCATGTGGGCTGCTGAATTCATATCTATAGCATAGATCGCCGCCTAGTGTTGGGTCCGGATGATTGCACATTGTTGTCCTGGAAGAGTCTTCGAAGTATCACGAGATAGGTGGCTCCTCCCCTGGACTACAGTGTGCATGGGCATCGACTCCATCCCCAGATTGTTTTTTTCCGCCATTGGGTTCGGATGTGATTTCGACAACTCCTGTTCGGAATCGTTATAGAACTTTTTCAAGGCCAAAAGGCCTTCTTCGGACCGTCGGTATTGTTTGCGTTCGGTGGCCGACTATATTCCAACTCGTCGAGTCGGATATCCGGGGGGTCGTGTGACTCTTCGGTGATCGAGGCCCAGTCGACGCAGCAAGACTTCGACGGCATGGAACGGAGTCCGTTCAAGAACTGTCCCGTGTGTGGTTCCAAGTACCCACACATTGACGTCCATCCAGTGTGCAACAAGTGCCTGTCCCCGGACCACGACGAGTCCAACTGTATGGCCTGTTCCAGGTTTCGATCAAAGAAAACGATCAAGATGCGGCGCGTGGCGCGCCTCGAGGCCCAGCGATCGGCTCCAGCACCGGTGGACATCTTCGACGACGCAGAGGCAGACGAACAAGTGCTTCAGCTGCAGATTTCACCTCCATCGGGGGTAGTCGAGTCCGACTACGAGGCGGACGTCGAAGGCCAAGACCTAGAGGAAGTCGTCGATGAGGTAGGGGACGACGACGAAGCATTTGGGGCCATGGAAGATAGCTCGGAGGAAGAGCTATGCCCCGTTCGTACACTTACAAAGGCTCAGGTCGAGGGATCCACGGCCCCGCCTTCTGGCCCGGCTACGGACACCTCAGCGGAGCCGCCATTATCTAGATCGAAACCGAAACTGAAACCATCGGTGTGGACGAAAACAAAGATGGCCGAGGCGCCATCGAAACCGAAGACGTCTGCTCCAACATCAACGCCGTCGTCTTCGGAGGCCTCGAAGCCAAAGAAAGCTGTCGACCAGGCAAAGGTGCCGAAAGTGGTCAAGGAGCCAAGCTCGAAAAAGGCCGCCGAGCCGGTGTCAAGCAAGGCAGTCGAGCCGAAGTCCAAGAAGGCTGTCGAGCCTACATCAGGCAAGTCTGTCGAGCCGCAAGGCAAAAAGCCTGTCGAGACGAAGTCGGCCAAGGGCGCAGGGCCACAATCTGGGGTCCCGACGCCAAAAGTCAGAGATGCCAATCCGAAGCCGTCAGCGGAGACGTCTACGGCCGAGGACAAAGATCGAAGCGCACCGGTCAAGGAAGCTCCTGCGCCTCGAACGGACAAGCAGAAGTCATCAACGCTCGGGTCTTCCCCTGGGGGCGGACCGAGGTCATCAGTCGGGTCGACGAAACCGTCCGCTTCTTTTACGAAGCAGGTCTCGGACTCCCTCAAGCGAATTAAAGACAAGGCTTCAGCATCGGAACCGAGCACACCTTCCGCGCCGAAGCCTGCTGCCCCACCGAAGAAGACTTCGATGCCGATCCTCTACACGTTACCGCCTAAGGTGGCACCAAAGGCCTTCGCACCACTGTCGGTGCCCAAGGACTCGGAAGTGTCGAAGCCAAATCACCCGGGTGGGAGTTTAAGTCATCGACAACCTTTATTAGAAGAGCGGTCGGAGCATTTCATCGATGCCGACACCAGGAGGCTCACGCTTTACAAGAGGAAGATAACATCACAGCCTTTGGAGTCATTTACAATTCCTCTAAAGCGCAAAAAGCCTGCACCAGAAGCTCCAGTCCTGGTTGAACAGATTCTTCCACAGACTATGAGGAATGCAACACGTTCACCCACTTATTCTGATGGAGATGGAGGGGAGCAGGATGAGGAGTACAATTTTCCTGCAAACACAGAGCCTGATGTGCAACAGGACTCGTGGATGGACACAGGTGATCAAGGGGTTCAGCACACAGTCCATGACCCTCAGATTTATAACGTGAAAACGTCTCCCACTGAAGATTCTGCGGCATTTAATGCCTTGATTGAGAGGGCAGCTACAAACCATGATGTGGAAATGCATGCTGACCCTATGGAGGTTGACTTCCTTTTTGACACTTTCTCCACTGCTGAAAAAACTGTCAAAACTCTTCCAATGCTAAAAGGGGTCCTTAAGCATGCTGCGGACATTTTCAAGGAACCCACAAGGTCCAGGGTTGTCAACCCTAGAATAGAGAAAAAATACAGACCGGCACCTGGCGATCCAACCTACATAAAGGGCCAGTTGCCTTTGGACTCTTTAGTGGTCTCTAATGCCCGCAAACGGGCGAACTCGCAAACCACGGGTGAAGCTCCTCCCCCAGACAAAGAGTCGAAAGTGCTGGAGGCATCTGGGAAGAGAGTAGCAGCTCAGGCGGCCAACATCTGGCGCATCTCAAACACGCAGGCACTGTTGGCCAGATACGATAGGGCACACTATGACACCCTAGAGCAGCTGATGCAACACCTTCCAGATCAGTTTAAAGAGGGAGCTGAAATGCTTATCCAGGAGGGAAAGCTCATCTCCAACGCTGCTATAAAGTGTGCGCTGGACGTTGCGGACACAACAGCAAGGGCAATCAACACTAGTGTGATGCTGAGGCGTCAGGCATGGCTCCGCATCTCAGGGTTCAAGCCAGAGATACAGACTACTATCCTCAACCAGCCGGTTAACCCAGATAGGTTATTTGGTCCAGAGGTAGATACCACCCTGGAAAAGATCTAAAAAGATACTTAGACTGCCAAGTCCATGGGTGCTCTCCAATCACAACAGTTTCGAGGGAACACTTTTCTTCACTCAGGCAATCGAGATGTTAACAGAGGACACATGTCGCAGCAGACGCCATTCAATAAGAGTGGGGCGCAATCCTCGTACACCAAGCAGGGTAGAGGTGGATACAGAGGAAACCGTGCCAAGGGTAGAGGCAGAGGCAACAACAGTTCCCGTTCCTCTGCCACAACCAAACAGTGACTCCCTGTCACTGCCCCCCGACCATCCACCACCTGTCGGGGGGAGACTCCAACAGTTCCTGCCGATCTGGAAGTCCATCACCACAGACAGGTGGGTCAGGAAACTTATCCAGTTCGGCTATTGTTTGGAGCTAACATCTACTCCACCCAACATACCCCCAAAACAACGTCCTATGTCGGCAGAGCACTTGCACTTATTGCAGCAAGAGGTTCTTGTGATGCTGCAAAAAGGCGCAATAGAGCTCGTGCCACTGGAGGAAGAATGCACAGGGGTTTATTCCCTGTACTTCTTAATCCCAAAAAAGGACGGATCGCTCAGACCGATTCTAGACCTACGCCCTCTGAACCAGTACATTCTTTCAGAACACTTCCACATGTTAACACTGCAGCAGGTTCTTCCATTGTTAAACCAGGGAGACTTCCTCGCAACCTTGGACCTCAAGGATGCTTATTTTCACATACCACTCCATCCATCCCACAGGAAATACCTCAGGTTCACCATCCACAACCGGCATTACCAGTTCAAGGTCCTCCCTTTCGGAGTGACCACTGCCCCCAGAGTGTTCACAAAATGTCTGGCGACAGTAGCGGCGCATCTCAGGAGACAGAGCATACATGTCTACCCTTATCTAGACGACTGGCTGGTTCAAGCAAAATCGGCCCAGCAGTGCGCCGCAGACATGTCCCACACCATTCACCTCCTTCACAGTCTGGGGTTTTCACTGAACTATCCAAAGTCGCACCTGCAGCCAGCCCATGTGCAGCAGTATTTGGGCGCAACGATAGATACTCTGGCAGCCACCGCTCAGCCAAACCCAGTGAGAGTCGACAACATCCAGTCGCTCATTCAAAGGTTCAGACCGCAACTCTCACTCCCGGCGAGGGTGTTCATGCAGCTGATAGGCATGATGGCCTCCTGCATCTTCATAGTCCCGCACGCACGGTTGCATATGCGTCCGCTCCAAGAATGCTTGGCACATCAGTGGACTCAGGCTCAAGGACAGTTGAAAGACCTAGTGTTGGTGACCGGTCGGGCATACAACTCTCTGCATTGGTGGAATCCACACAACCTTTGCAAGGGCCGACCGTTCCAAGAGCCTGTGCCACAGATTATCCTCACAACGGACGCATCTCTCCAGGGATGGGGAGCTCATGTGCTCCACTACACGGTGCAGGGACTATGGACGACGCAGCAAAAGAAGATGCACATCAACTACCTAGAACTGATGGCAATCTTCATGGCACTCAAGTCCTTCAAAGTACATCTGTGCAACAAAGTCGTGTTGATCCGGACGGACAACATGACAGCCATGTACTACATACAAAAGCAGGGAGGTACACACTCTCCACAGTTGTCTCATCTGGCTCAGAGCGTGTGGAAGTGGGCCATTCAGAGGAACATCTTCCTCATGGCGGAACACCTCCCGGGAAAGGACAATCAGATGGCGGATCTGCTCAGCAGATTCAGCCACCAGATGCACGAGTGGGAGTTACATCCATCAGTACTCCGCCCGTACTTCCAGCAGTGGGGTCATCCAGAGATAGACCTGTTTGCCACAAGGGAAAACGCAAAATGCCAAAGCTTTGCCGCCAGGTTCCCTCACCCACAGTCGCAGGGCAATGCGATATGGATGAACTGGTCAGGCAGATTTGCGTACGCTTTTTCCCCAGCACCTCTCATACCGCTGGTGGCACGAAAGCTAAAGCAACACTCGATGACGCTCATCCTGGTTGCTCCAACGTGGGCACGCCAACCATGGTACACCACGTTTCTAGAACTCTCCGTGGTACCGCATCAAAGGCTGCACCTCACACCCAGGCTCTTGACGCAGAACCATGGCGACATTCAGCATCCAGATCCGCAACAGCTCAATCTGGCGATCTGGCTCCTGAAATCTTAGAGTTTGGCTACCTTGATTTGCCTCCTGAATGCATGGACATCATCCGGGAGGCAAGAAAGCCCACTACCAGAGCTTGCTATGCGGCAAAATGGAAGCGGTTTGTCATTTACTGTACAGAACACAATATCAACCCGCTAGATGCATCCATTCCTAATATCATCTGCTATTTGTTACATCTTTACAAATGCAATCTAGCATATGCTTCCATTCCGATACACTTATCCGCCATAGCGGCTTATCTCCAAAACAGGCAGCATCTCTCTGTTTTCAGGGTGCCTGCCATTAAAGCATTCCTGGAAGGTCTGAAGCGGGTCATCCCTCCCAGGACCCCACCAGCCCCTGTGTGGAACCTCAATGTGGTCCTCACCAAATTAATGGGTCCCCCGTTTGCGCCTCTACATTCATGTGAGATTCAGTTCTTAACATGGAAGGTGGCTTTTCTCATTGCCATCACGTCTCTCAGACGTGTTAGTGAGCTGCAAGCGCTCACAATACAGGAGCCATTTATACAAATTCATTCAAACAGGGTGGTGCTGCGCACTAACCCCAAGTTTCTTCCTAAGGTGGTGTCGCAGTTTCATGTCAATCAAACCATCGAACTGCCCGCATTCTTTCCAAACCCTGAAACAGTAGCAGAAAGAATGCTCCACACGCTTGATGTCAAAAGGGCGTTTATGTGCTACATTGACAGCACCAAAATATTTAGAAAGACACAACAACTCTTTGTTGCCTTCTCAGCCCAGCAGAAAGGCAACCCCATTTCCAAAGCTGGAATAGCCAGGTGGATCGTTAAATGTATTCAGATTTGCTATCACAAAGCTAAGCGCACTTTAACGGTCCCCCCCAGGGCACACTCCACACGCAAGTTGGGGGCCTCCATGGCATTCCTAGGTGATATTCCTTTGGAAGACATTTGTAGAGCAGCCACATGGTCTACACCACATACATTTACTAAACATTACTCTGTAGATGTGCATTCCAAACAGCAGGCAGCTGTAGGACAGGCTGTTCTTAAAACACTTTTTCAGACTTCTGCAGCTGGCACGGGCGCCCGCCGTTAATGGAGGGACTGCTATGTATTCTATGCTATAGATATGAATTCAGCAGCCCACATGCCTCGAACTGAATATGCTACTTACCATTATGCATCTGTTCTTGGCATGTAGGGCTGCTGACATTCATATCGCCCGCCCTCCTCCCCGGCGCCCGTAGCGGCTGCAGACTTTTCTTGCATTCAATCTTAAGCATGGCCATCGCTTACACTATTACTCTCCATCTTTGCCACAATGGCTAAAAACAATCTGGGGATGGAGTCGATGCCCATGCGCACTGTAGTCCAGGGGAGGAGCCACCTATCTTGTGATACTTTGAAGACTCTTCCAGGACAACAATGTGCAATAATCCGGACCCAACACTAGGCGGCGATCTATGCTATAGATATGAATGTCAGCAGCCCTACATGCCAAGAACAGATGCATACTGGTAAGTAGCATATTCAACTTATGGCTCCAATTAAGATTATGTGACAAAACTAGAACAAAGAGTACACACAGGATCTGAAGTCATGAAATACTGTATAAGCAACCTTCAAATGTAAACTTTCAGCAGTGAGCAAGATATTAAATAATTTCAAACCTATCCTCTATCTCAATCAGGTGAACAAACTATGTTATCCATTGGATCAGATGCAACCTTTTTAGGTACTGATGTTAAACACAGTAACCGACAAAGCTTATGCCAACGAGGACAGAGTGATGGCATTTCAGAGGCTGCTCCCTCTTTATTAGACATCACGTCCTCTGACAGAAAGAACAATCATTACATTGTTAGGGATGAATGCTCTGTGCATTGCTATAGTGCTGCACTCTCGACTGCGCGTGTCCATTACAGAAGTGTCTATCCAGGCAATTGTCATATGGGAAGAACTAATATTTGTAGAGCCCAGTGTTCAGCGCAGTTTTAGAGCCTAGGGTTCAGCACAATCTCAAATGGTGGAAGTAGGAAGCTGGCTCTCTGTATACTGTACCAAAACGAGGTACTCTGTGCAGAGAGTCCAGGCAACCCTGATTGGTTCACAGAGTCAAAAATTATGAACCTAAACTACTCACCCGCACTACCACAAAAGAGAGCATTTAGTGTTATCTGAGGGGTAGTATTAAGCATTTGTTGTACTCACAGAAATAATAAATGAGAGACACACTCAAGAATAAATCCGAGACCATTTAGAAAAATAAGTCATAATTTTATGTAAATTTTGATGCTATGAACTGCGTTATCAAGTAAGTACTTTATTAAATATCGATTTTTACAGCTAAGTAAAATGTTCACTTAAATGCGTCTTTACGCAGCAATACTTTCCTATGGGAAAAAAGGCATTTGTTGCATAGTTATTTACAGTCGGTTTCTGGGGTCTCCTTCTGGACTTGGGGTCGTAGGGGGCCAAGGTCCACAGTACCACCAGCAGTTACTAGTTACCTGCCCTGGGGCAAACGGGTGCAGAGGTCTTGGTTGGATTGGTAACTTTCCATTCTACGCCGGTAGAAAGAAGGGGGGCCACCTATAAACAGTCTGCAGAGAGGGACTTGGGGACAAGTCCGAGAGCTCCCAACTGAGTCTCCGGTCCCAAGGGTACTGGGAGCATGGGGGGGACAGCTGGTTTTTGGGTACCTGGGCTAGGACGTTTGGGTGTAGAGTAGATAGGTTGGCTGGGCTCTGTGCATCCAAGCCCCTCGCGGTTGTCAGTCTCGCCGGTTGAGGGGATATAGATTAGGAAAGCTGGGCCACTCTGGAAGTGGGTCTCTATGGTGCCGACGTCCCTCGACGACTCCTTGGTCTCGGTGCTATTAGAGTCCCCACTGGACTTAAACAAGCCTTGTTTGCTGAAAGGATTCCGATATCCCGGGTATTGGTGCTGTGTGGCTCCAGTCGGTCCAGGTGTGTCCTCACTTGGTGGGGGGGGGACATCTGTCCTTCAGGAGCACAGGCACCTCTTCTCCGGGGCCTGCTGCGTTGGACTAGCCCTGCAGGGAGTGACAACACGGTAAACCGGACTCTGCTTCTTCAGTTCCTGCGGACTGCAGGGGAATAGCTCCTCCACTGCAAGGGAGATTGCTGGCAATTTGCGAAAGGTTGGCAGTCTACCTGGGTTCTTGGCAAATACTCAGCTGCAGGATGAGTCACTTAGTCATGACTATCGATGCTGGTGCAGGCAGGCAGGGTTTGGCGCCACAGAAGTCTTCAGTTCTATCTTTCTGGCAACTCTTCTTCTAGATCCATCAAAGTTCCTGGCATCAGGGGTGACTCTAAATACTCAATTTAGGGGCATTAAGCTGAGTGACATGTAGTAGCCAATTGGCTACTTACCTTTAGGGCGACTGCACCCTCTATATGACCACTTTCTGTGGGAAGTGGGCATAACCTGACCCAGTGAGCCTAACTCCACCAAAACATAAGATGGTGGCATTCTAGTTTTTGGTTCACCTCAGATAGACCACCATAGGGGTGTAACTAGACTGATTGGGAACACACCTCCTGACTAGCTAATTTCCCACCTGTCCTGGTGGCAAATTGGCCTCAGGGGGTGGCATCTCCCAAGTCTGGGGCGAAGGCGGGCCACATATCAAAGACGGAAGAGGCTTTTGAAGCCTCCTTCCTTGATATACTGAATATTTAGCCATCCTGCTTGAAGAAGGTGAGAACACCTCTGGGCAGAGCAGGTATTGTTTCTGCCCTCAGACAGCATGGGCTCTCAACTTCAGGGGGTCAGAAATCTATCTGTGGAGGCAAGCTGTTCTACACAAGTCAGCCAGTACATAAGAGGTTGGTAGGCTTTCATGAGGCCCCTCTAAGGTGTCCTCCTTGTGCATGTATTAATAAAGTAATCACTGGAATCAATGTGGGCCTATTAATACACCTGTTGCGCACCGACAGCTCGAATCGACGCAGAGCCGCAAGCAGCCCAGTGATCCAACAAAATTGGACGGATCGAAGACTGCAACACCCTCAAAAAAGGTCGGTTTGTCTCCACTGCTTACACAACCTATTAAATATGGACTGCCCCCGACCGCTCGACCAAAAAACTTCGAGCCACAAAAGGGCACCGACACAACCAAGAAAGTGTCAGTAGTTTCAAGGACTCAGTCCGCTGAGGAGGAGGTAATGTTCCAAGCACCCTCCAATGACAATCAATCAAAACTGTTCATCGACTCGGATTCTGGTAGACTCACCATTTATAAACGGAAAATAGTTCCAGAAACTCCTTTGGAGTCATACAAAATCCCTCTGAAAAGGAAAAGAGACTCGGCAACCTCACCTGTTCTTTCTGAGCCTGTGGAGTCCTATGAACAAGACTATTCCTATTCGCCCACACGCACCTATGTGGATATAGGGGAGGGATATAATGAAGATGAGTTCAATTATCCTGCTGACACAGATCAGGATGAACAGCAGACCTGGACTGACCCTGTTGACCCTGGTGAGCCACACACCACGCCTGACACTCAGTCCTATACCATCAAAACCTCGCCTACTGAAGATACTGCTGCGTTTAACGCTTTGATTGAAAGGGCAGCCAAAAACCATGATGTAGACAAGCATGCTGACACAGTAGAGGAGGACTTTTTGTTTGATACTTTCTTAACTTCAGAAAGATCAGAAAAAACATTGCCTATGCTGAAGGCTGTCCTTAAACACGCTACTGACAGCTTCAAGGAGACCACAAGGGCACGGGTTGTAAACCCAAGGATTGAAAAGAAGTACCGGCCTGCACCTGTGGACCCTACGTACATCAAAGGCCAGCTCCCGTTAGACTCCCTCGTGGCGGCTAATGCTCGTAAAAGGGCAAACTCTCAAACCAGTGGTGATGCTCCCCCTCCGGACAAAGAATCCAAAATCTTTGAAGCATCTGGCAAGCGAGTAGCAGCTCAAGCAGCAAATATTTGGAGGATCTCCAATACACAGGCCCTATTAGCCAGATATGATTTGGCGCACTACGACACGTTAGAGCAGCTACTACAACACCTGCCTGAGGCTTATAAGGAGGGAGCAGAAATGCTAATACAGGAGGGGAAATTAATTTCAAATGCGTCCATCAAGTGTGCGCTAGATGCAGCAGACACGGCAGCTAGGGCCATAAACACAAGTGTGATGCTTAGAAGGCATGCCTGGCTACGCATCTCTGGTTTTAAGCCGGAGATACAAACTACTTTGCTCAACCAGCCGGTTAACCCTGATTTTCTCTTTGGGCCTGATGTAGACACAACCCTTGAGAAAAATAAACAAGCATTTACAATGCAACGGTTTCGCCTTTGCAAAAGTTAGAGCTATTGGCATTTTAAATGACAACATTTTTATTTATGTGTTGTTTTTGAAAACAGATAAATAAATGGCATTGTCATTTACAATGCCAATAGCTTAATCTCTCGCAAATGCCACACCCACAGAGAGCCCCCCCACACACACACACAGAGCCCCCCCACACACACACCCACAGAGCCCCCCCACACACCCACACAGAGCCCCCCACACACCCACACAGAGCCCCCCACACACAGCCCCCCCACACACCCACACAGAGCCCCCCACACACTGCGAGCCCCCCCCCACACACCCACACAGAGCCCCCCCAACATTGGGTGCTCACCAGCATACATGTGTAGTATAGTACAATACAAAAAGTACAATATCACCCTCTAAATAGCCTACTTTAGAACTATTGACGTGATCAGTTATGTATCCCCCCCATCTTAGATCAAAGAGACACACAATCCCAGTTTTGGGTTTCCCATTATCCGGCAATGTATCATAGCGCTTCGAAACATTTTATGGTCAGAGTACAACGCTTCATTATATAGCCTCTTAACAATATGCTGGGATGTCAGCACTGTAACCCTGTGCTGGCTTGTCGCAATGCCTTCCCGACTCAAACAAAGCAATGTGTGTCCTGCTAGTTAAGACAGCAGAGTGGGTTAATGCTCCTGGCACGCAATTCAGCGGGCAACGTGCCAGTTACTGACTGAAACGTACGTTACCCTACTCAAGGTACTTATTGTATCGACCACTGAAGGGTGAAATGCTGAGTCAGTGACGACACGATTGAAGGAGCGCCTAGATTTCCACTGCATGTGCATTAACCCTTCATGTATCATGACTTCTTAGAGGGGGGTTGAGGATTAAGTTGAGGGGGTGCATGTCAGTGGAATAGCCTGGTTTGTTCTGAGGTGCAGTCTATAGCGGCATGAAGCCCCGTTGACACCCTGTGAACAGATCCGACAGTTGGCCAGTTGTCTAACCCAGACTCTCTGGGGCGCATGAGCTGTGCTCGTCCGGATGAACCAAGGTGCAAAATGCACCAAGCTCTCCCTTCTCTCGGAGGACGCTGTCTGGTAGTCACTTGAATGTTCTCCCCACTTGGAGCGTGTTTTACCCCACAAAAAACTTCCAAATTTCAGGAAATTAAAATTATATTGACTCAGAAGGAGTTCATCATATCAACACGGAACAACCATCAGAAAATGTCCATTTTAATATCGGTGCTACGTTATAAGTTTTCCACCAGTCCAAACATATTCTTGGAGTAAAGTATGCAATTTGGTAGTGCTCGCCATACCTTGCCCTTGCGCACCATGGTTGCGGGGCTCTTCCCACCGAGAGGAGGCTATCCAGACGTCGCAGGGCGGACTCCCACGGTGCCAGCCGCCAGGACCCAACACGAGGCCTCTACAGACACATGGAGGGTGTAGTGGAACTTCCGGTTTGCGATTATAGGATCGTGAGATGTACTTCCGGTATGCACCAAGATGGCTGCTGCTGAGTCAGTTTGACCCGTTTCAAGATGACTGCGGCTTTAAGCGCGATCTTCTTCAACATGGCGCTTCCAAATGGCCTCTCAAAAGTAATAAAGCACCAGGTTTGTCGATCCTAGAGGAAAAGAAACCCCGGGCTGTCACAGGCCTACAGTTGAAGTCTCCGGGCAATATAAAACAAGGAAAGGCACGGACAGCGGGAGGGGGGCAGGAAAGGCACGGACAGCGGGAGGGGGGGCGGGAAAGGCACGGACAGCGGGAGGGGGGCAGGAAAGGCACGGACAGCGGGAGGGGGGCGGGAAAGGCACGTACAGCGGGAGGGGGGGCGGGAACAGCAAACGGCAAGAAAAAGCACTCACCTGGACTTCTTCCGGCGGCGGTCGGCCTGCAATGACCAAAACAAACCTTCCCCCCAAAAAAAAATAGGAACCGCCCACCACCGCAATGACGTTGTCAAAGGGGCAGGATGAGTAAAAATGGCCGGAACGCCCACGAATCTGCTCCGGCCATGACGGACAGATCTCTGTTCCAATGGCTAGCCTCCATTTATGGAGCTAGCCAATGGAACAGAGGGGCGGGACATGAGTACATATCTCTAGACATAGAATTTCGCCCTGCGCGAAAGTCTGCTTGCGCAGCTTTCGGCGAGGCGAAACCTAAAAAGACACTGAGACAGCAAAATCCATGGGGGCTCTGCAGTCACAACAGTTCAGGGGCGGTTCCTTTTGTCGCTCCGGTAACAGGGGAGCCTCCAGAGGTCAAGCATCACAGCAAGCCCAATACAACAGAGGGGGCACGCAGACCAACTATAACAAGAACAATAGGGGTGGCTATCGTGGGAACAGCACCAAAGGCAGAGGACGCGGAAATAATAATGCCAGATCCTCCGCCAGCAATAAACAGTGACGCCTTGTCACTGCCCCCCGACCATATAACACCAGTCGGGGGAAGACTTCAGCAGTTCCTGCCAGTCTGGGAAGGCATAACCACAGACAGGTGGGTGAGAGACCTTATCCAATACGGCTATTGTCTAGAACTGACCTCCACTCCACCCAACATACCCCCAAGGCATCGTCCTATGTCCGCAGAGCACATGCACTTATTGCAGCAAGAAGTACTCTGCATGCTGCAAAAAGGGGCCATAGAACTCGTGCCTTTAAATCAGCAGGGTACAGGGGTGTACTCACTGTACTTCTTACTCCCAAAAAAGGACGGGTCTCTCAGGCCCATTCTAGACCTCAGACCCCTGAACCAGTACATCTTGTCAGAACATTTTCACAGGCTGACTTTACATCAAGTTCTACCATTGCTCAGTCAGGGCGACTTCCTAGCAACCCTAGACCTAAAAGACGCATATTTCCACATTCCCATTCACCCAGGACACAGGAAATATCTCAGGTTCACCATAAACAACCAGCATTACCAGTTCAAGGTCCTGCCTTTCGGGGTCACTACTGCCCCCAGGGTGTTCACCAAGTGCTTAGCGACAGTGGCGGCGCACCTTCGGAGACAACACATCCATGTCTATCCTTATGTGGACGACTGGCTTGTTCAGGCCAAGTCAGCCCAGCAATGTGCCAGCCACATGTCCCGCACAATTCACCTCCTACACAGTCTAGGATTTTCACTAAATTACCCAAAATCACACCTTCAACCCGCACATGTACAACAGTACCTGGGTGCGACAATCAACACTCTAACAGCGACAGCGCACCCAAACTCTGCCAGAGTCAACAGCATGCAATTGCTCATTCAAAAATTCAGGCCCCACCACTCGCTCCCAGCGCAGGTATTCATGCAGCTGATAGGTATGATGGCCTCCTGCATCTTTATAGTCCCTCACGCAAGGCTACACATGCGTCCACTTCAGGAGTGCTTAGCACGACAGTGAAACCAGGCTCAAGGACATCTGAAAGACCTAGTGTTGGTGCCCGGTCGTGCATACAACTCTCTGCATTGGTGGAACACACAAAACCTTTGCAGGGGACGACCGTTCCAAGAGCCTGTACCACAGATAGTGCTGACAACGGACGCATCTCTCCAGGGTTGGGGAGCGCATGTCCTCCATTATACAGTGCAGGGACTATGGACAGCGCAGTAGCAAAAGATGCATATCAACCTGTTGGAGCTCATGGCGATTTTCATGGCAATGAAGGCCTTCACACTGCATCTGTGCAACAAAGTCGTGCTGATCCGGACGGACAACATGACTGCCATGTATTTCATCCAGAAGCAGGGAGGCACGCACTCTCCACAATTGTCTCATCTAGCCCAGAGCATGTGGAAGTGGGCCATTCAAAGGAACATGTTCCTCATGGAGGAACATCTCCCAGGCAAAGACAACCAGATGGCGGACCTGCTCAGCAGGCACAGCCACCAGATGCACGAGTGGGAGATACACCCCTCAGTGCTCCAACCATATTTCCAGCAGTGGGGTCAACCAGAGATAGACCTATTCGCCACAAAGGAAAACGCAAAATGCCAAACCTTCGCCGCCAGGTTCCCACACCCGCAGTCTCAGGGCAATGCGATATGGATGAACTGGTCAGGCAGATTTGCGTACGCCTTTCCTCCAGCACCACTCATACCGCTAGTGGCACGCAAACTGCGGCAGCACTCCATGACGCTCATCCTAGTTGCTCCAACGTGGGCACGGCAAGTGTGGTACACCACGTTCCTAGAACTTTCAGTGGTGCCTCACCAACGGCTGCGACTCAAGCCCAGTCTCCTCATTCAGAACCGTGGAGACATTCAGCACCCAGATCCGCAACAGTTGAGCCTTGCAATATGGCTCCTTAGGTCATAGAGTTTGGCTACCTCAACCTGCCCCCTGACTGTATGAACATCATCAAGGAGGCAAGAAGACCTACAACCAGGGCATGCTATGCGGCCAAATGGAAGCGATTTGTCATTTACTGTGCTAATAATAACATAAATCCGCTAGATGCATCCACGCAAAACATTATATGTTATTTGTTGCACCTATACAGATGCAATCTGGCATATAGTTCCATTAGGATACATTTGGCCGCAATGGCGGCTTATCTTCAAAACAGACAGCATCTTTCTCTTTTTAGAGTGCCAGCCATTAAAGCTTTTATGGAAGGACTCAAAACAGTGATTCCTCCCAGACACCCTCCTTCACCTGTCTGGAATCTAAACATAGTTCTCACCAGACTAATGGGACCACCCTTTGAACCTCTTCACTCTTGTGAGATACAGTTTCTGACATGGAAAGTGGCTTTTCTAGTGGCAATCACATCGCTCAGAAGAGGTAGTGAGCTTCAAGCCCTAACTATTCAAGAGCCATTCATACAGATTCATGCTAATCGGGTGGTGCTGCGTACCACCCGAAATTCATGCCTAAGGTGGTGTCGCAGTTCCACATTAACCAAACCATAGAACTGCCCGTTTTCTTCCCAACTCCAGACTCGGTGGCAGACAGAGCACTGCACACGCTAGATGTTAAAAGAGCTCTCCTGTATTACATAGACAGGACGAAGGATTTCAGGAAAGCTAAGCAACTATTTGTTGCCTTCTCTCCACAACACAAAGGCAACCCCATTTCCAAGTCAGGTATAGCCAGATGGATTGTTAAGTGCATACAAATCTGTTATCAAAAAGCTAAACGCACATTAACGGTTCCCCCAAGAGCGCATTCCACACACAAGTTAGGGGCATCCATGGCTTTCCTAGATAACATTCCTCTAGAGGATATATGTAGAGCAGCCACATGGAACCAAACACACATTCACCAAACACTACTGTGTGGATGTACACTCCAAACAGCAAGCTGCTGTAGGTCAGGCTGTTCTCAGAACTCTTTTTCAGACTGCCGCAGCTGGCACGGGCAACCGCCGCTAAGGAGGATACTGCTATTTATTCTATGCACAGATATAAATTCAGCAGCCCACATGCCTTGAACAGAATATGCTACTTACCAGTATGCATCTGTTCTTGGCATGTAGGGCTGCTGACATTTATATCGCCCGCCCTCCTCCCCGGTACCTGTCGCAGCTGTAGCACTCAGAATCATTCTCAGGCATGGTCATCTCTTACTGTATTACACTCCATCTCTGTCACAATGGCGAAAAACAATCTGAAGATGGAGATGATGCCCATGCGCACTGTAGTCCAAGGGAGGAGCCACCTATCTCGTGATACTTCGAAGACTCTTCCAGGACAACAATGTGCAATCATCCGGACCCAACACTAGGCGGCGATCTATGCACATATATAAATGTCAGCAGCCCTACATGTCAAGAACAGATGCATACTGGTAAGTAGCATATTCCTCCCGAGGACCGGTTTCTGGCATTCCAGCCGTCTTCAGCCCGGCTTGCTTGAATCCAGTGGCAAAGTGAGCAAGGGACTCACGTCTGAGCATACCCTGCCACACTTATGGCGGACAAAAGCGGTACAAAAGGGGGTGGTGATGGACGGAGCATCTGAATCAATCAAACCCTCACACCCAGTCAAAAGATCTGGGTTGAATCCATCACCGTTCTTTAGCCCACTCTGCCACCCCAGTTCAGACATGGCTATATGCAAATCAGTCCGACCCTGTGCCTCATGGGAACAGTCCAGCCCGAACTGCCAAGCCATGTCTTCCCTGGACCGGAAACAAGCTTCCGAGGACTGGTATCTGGCATTCCAGCCGTCTTCAGCCCGGCTTGCTTGAATCCAGTGGCAAAGTGAGCAAGGGACTCACGTCTGAGCATACCCTGCCACACTAATGGCGGCCAAAAGCGGTACAAAAGGGGGTGATGATGGACCGAGCATCTGAATCAATCAAACCCTCACACCCAATCAAAAGATCTGGGTTTTGTACCGCAAGCCGGGCTGAAGACGGCTGTAATGCCAGAAACCGGTCCTCGGAAGCTTGTTTCCGGTCCAGGGAAGACATGGCTTGGCAGTTCGGGCTGGACTGTTCCCATGAGGCACAGGGTCAGACTGATTTGCATATAGCCATGTCTGAACCGGGGTGGCAGAGTGGGCTAAAGAACGGTGATTGATTAAACCCTTATCTTTTGACTGGGTGTGAGTGTTTGATTGGTTCAGATGCTCCGTCCATCACCACCCCCTTTTGTACGGCTTTTGGCCGCCATAAGTGTGGCAGGGTATGGTCAGACGTGAATCCCTTGCTCACTTTGCTACTGGATTCAAGCAAGCCGGGCTGAAGACAGCTGTAATGCCAGAAACCGGTCCTCAGAAGCTTGTTTCCGGTCCAGGGAAGACATGGCTTGGCAGTTCGGGCTGGACTGTTCCCATGAGGCACAGGGTCAGACTGCTTGCATCTTTTCTAGTGAATAGAACGCAAGCGGTCACCCTAGGACCCTTTCAATCGAAACCACAATCGTCACCATGTGGAGTTCCTCAAGGCTCATCCCTCAGTCCGACACTTTTTAATATCTATGTGTCGGACCTTGCTAATGTCATCAAAGCACATGGGATGAGCCTAACCTCCTATGCTGACGACACTCAGTTGGTGCTAGCTATTAAAGGTGACGGGCCTCAAATAGCAAAGAAATTTAATAAAGGACTGCTAGACATAGGAGAATGGATGGCCAGTAACTGTTTAAGACTGAACTCAGATAAAACTGAGGTGGTCATCTTTGGACCCCTTTTCCCGAGTTGGCCATTAAACTGGTGGCCAGAAACTTTTGGCACCCCTCCAAACCCCACAGCCAAGGTCAGGAACCTGGGTATCATCTTCGACGATGGACTAACTTTTATGGACCATGCTAAAAAAACAGCATCCACAGCTCATTTTAAATTAAAGATGATTAGGAAGATTCGTCCGTTTCTCCCGGAAACAGCTATCAAAACTTTGATCAGCTCATTAGTACTGTCCACTCTGGACTACTGCAACAGATTATTCCTTAACGCACAATCCAGTCATAAAGAAACTTCAATCCATTCAAAATGCCGCAGCTCGCTTACTTGCGAGGAAAACAAAGTTTGAGCCCACATCAAAAGTCATAAAGGAATATCACTGGCTTACAATTAGGAATAGAATACACTTTAAATCCTTACGCATAGTTTACAAGGCTCTGAATGATCAAGGTCCATATTTTCTCAAAGAGCAACTCCAACACTATAAACCAAGTAGACTGCTCCGATCAGCCACCCTCCAGCAGCTAACTGTTCCACGGGCTAGAACAGTTTCTTGGGGCGATCGCCGCTTTTTGGTGGCTGCCCCGAAACTGTGGAATACTCTCCCCCAACATATCAAGCAAAGCCCCTCCCTCTTCCAGTTTCGTAAACAACTAAAAACATGGCTCTTTGAGCAATAATCTTCCACCATGATCTCCAGTTTTCCCAATGAAAAATAGGGCAGTTTTAGCGCCGAGACGCCTACGGGTATTTGTTGCGCTTTAGAAATGTCAAAAAATAAATAAATAAATAAATAAATTTGCATATAGCCATGTCTGAACTGGGGTGGCAGAGTGGGCTAAAGAACGGTGATGGATTAAACCCTGATCTTTTGACTGGGTGTGAGTGTTTGATTGGTTCAGATGCTCCGTCCATCACCACCCCCTTTTGTACCGCACTCTTTAGTTTAGGCAGACAGGCTGGCATCTCCTCAAGAGGTGGAAACAATGTTGCACAAGCTATTTACAGAAGGTGTGGCTCATTGTGCTGGATAGACCCCTGGGTTGTGCCCAGAGCTCTGTCTCTGAGAAGAAGGGTCCCGAGATATTTGATTTAAGAGGAGAAGTGTATCCTGTGATTGTTTGGTGGCTAAACCCCCAGCAAATGAGGTAGAAAGAAAAGGGTTGTCTTGTAGGAACTATTGCCTAACTGGCTATTAAGTCCTCCCCTCCCACAAACAAGAAGATGTCACAAAATTAGCACCTCAGGCCCACAGTCCTCGGATCACTGCTGGATTGGAAGGAACACAGAAGGAGACTGTTCTGCTGCTCCGAGAGTTCACTTGCCCAGGAACGCCTACCCGCCAGTGGATGCCAAAGAGACTGCTGGGAGACACAGCCATAACATACCCGATAGAGAAACTTAGGGGTGACCTAGGGGAAACCTAATACCAACCAATGAATACAGGTTGACCAGTGGTAACTAACCCTGGACTCCACTCCCCCTCTCACATCCCGAGGATACCAAGGTGGCCTCAGGAACACTCATCACATCTCTCCAGCATCTCAGCATACCGACTTAACTGCATCTCCAGCATCAGGACCGCTTCTCACCTGGACCTGTTGAAGAAAAAAACCCTGAGGACACTTAGACAACTGAAAGTGACAGGTAACTGTTATCTTGGACCCGAATGGTCCCTGTCACTGCGCTTGACCCGTCATGGCCCATCTAAGTAAATACAAGTAGCTATTCCAGCCAGGTGGTTACTGACTGTTAAACCGCTTTAAACCATTTTTTTCATTTTTACAAAAGAATGTATTTACCTCTGAAAAAATCATATCTGCGTGTATCCTAGATAGACTTTTATCATATGGTGTCTATATTAGGATTAAAACACACTTTTTTTTAAATAAATCGGTGTTGGATTTTTATTATGTGGTGTTTTTTACATACCTGTTGTTTTGGTACTTCTAAAAGCTTTAAACTTGTTCCTTTGATTAAACCCGACTGCTGTGTGCCGCTACATAGAACTGAACTAAGGATTTTTATTAAAGAATGCTAACTGGACCTGATAAAAGATTGTGTCATTATTGAATGGAACGGTCTCATACCACATAATCACTTTTCTACAATATCCCACTCTGCCTTGCTGTCTTTTTCTTTTAACAGGCTAACTTATTAGAATTCAGGCACAAACTGCTTCATTCTCAAGGAATTAAAGCAGATTTGGACCAATGTAGCGAAAACTTGCATACCTATGCTTCTGATTGTGTCTGAATGTACAAAATGCCTTCGAGTTTGAGAATTTCATTCACAAGCCTGTATTATTTAACTTTGGAAAATTACAGTGTTCACTCTGCATCGGTTACTCATTTCCACTTTCCCCACCTTGCCTACATGTGCCATGTATGTAGTAACAAACTTAATTGGCTCGGATTTCAGGTATCTGATAGTGCATCTTTATATCCAAACAGACTGATCTCCAGAGATTAATGAGTTCTGCAGAAGAGTCCTGTCGGAATTTGGCATTCAGTTTGGCACTTCGCTCAATACAGAACAATCCCAGGTGAGACAAAATTGGGTCTATTGAGTAGGGAGGATGGAAGTTGCTTAGGTCTCCAAAATGGTGATTGGATTGACACAAGTATTTACCTTTATACTGGCAGCTACCCAGGACTGTCATCTTATTTCTTTCCCTGTGACTCCCAGTTTGCGTACCTTATCACTAAGGACATGTATACACATGGTACATATGTTTGCTCATATTTCCTCAATTGCTAAATTATAGATTCAACACATTCCCTATGTTGTGTGAGAGCGTACCATTCTAATCCCCTCTCCTGTTTCTATGGTCTATAATTTAACCATTACTTTAGTTCTGTCACAGTGCACCATTCTTCGCATTTGAGGAAATAGAGGTATAAGCACAGATTCCCTGATTTTCTACCGTCGGTCACTGGGGACCTCACCCAACGTACCTGATTCTCCCCCTGCCTCCATTCTCTGTTCTGTTAATTTGAATGTGCATGCCTCACTTCTTTTATCTATAAGTGCGCTTTCCACTCACCAATGCCATTATGTAATTCTGGATGTGCCCTATTCAAGGACTGGAGGTGAGAACAAGGTGGTTCTGAGGGCGCAATCCTTGACAAGTGTGTGCCTGCAAGGCTCACCCCCTCCACCAGCACCCTAAGGGGCAAAAAACTATACCAATCACAATACAGAGAAGTCCTCCCAGATCTGTTTATATAAATGTGTTTGAGTGATTGAGACTAAGCAAAGTGTGCTTAATATGCACAAAATTATGGAAGGACTATGGGAAATGCATGGACCGCGTTTTTGTCTGGAGAAAAGCCGTATGACCATAAGCTGTCCAAAAAGATGCCTGAAACATGTAGACTGCAATAGATGCTCGAATAATAAAACCTCAAAGGCATCGCTTTTAGTTTATAATCGTGCCACACTGACCCATATTAAAATGCAAATCTAGGGCTCCCTGTAGACAATTTTATTCTTTCAAGGTCCCTCTCAATATAATTAGGGCTCCCTCGAGGGTCGAGGTCATAAGCATGCCCCAATATATCCTGTATCTGGGAGAACTCTGTAAAGCATGCCACTGTGCTGATCAGTGGGTAAGAGTTCTTTTATAAAAATGAAAAATCTTCCCCTTTAAGTAGATTTAGGGAGTCTTCAGTCTGACACACTAGTGAGTTGACTCCGTCTTTGATTATTATCATTCACGTACTTCCTTATCCATGAATTAGAAATGTCCTAGCTTCGTAACGGAAGTTTCAGTTCAATTAAGGAACCGGCAGCCCTGTCAACGTTAAAGAATAAAACCTAATTTCCCATAAGCCATAGAGAAAAGAAGAAGCCCATTAACCAATCAGGAGCAAGGATATCCCTTCATATGCTCCTGTCCACTCTCTTGCCCCCTTTCTTCCTGCGACCAAAGTCTGCAGAGGAAAACCTCAATCCTGTTTGGAAGAGTCTGAATCTGTAAGAAAAACCAAGGGATCAGGTTTTTATTCATCGGGGTACCTCATAGGGAACAAACGATCCAACCAGTATTTAGACAGTGCATTGGAAGATACAGACAATACACAAAGAGGTCTATCGTGAATGGGCCCCAGCAGTCTGAGAGGGGTTGACTCATGGCTGATAGCAGCTGTCAAAGGCTCATATATCTGAGGTGCTGTGAATGCCAATCTGTGGCTTGGTTGACCATGCCCGGAAGGTGTTCCACTACCACCGAAATATTGTAGTTGAGGCAATATTAGCACAGATACTTGGCTAGATCCGAGAGGGCTCTGGACCTGGTGCCCCCCCAGATGTTTGATGTAACGGACTGCCGCTAATTGCCCATTTTTAAGAGAACACAGCACTGCACATGTTTATTAGTCCACACTTTACCATGAAGGAAACTGCCATCAGTTCGAGACAATTGATTTGAACTCCCCCTGTTCGTGCCCCAACCAATACTACTGCCGTTGAACTGTCACCAGATCCGTTTGGGATCTAAAGATAGCACACCTGTTCCAGGCTTCCATATGTGTAAGCCACCATCGTAGCTCATCCTTGACCTTGTCCGAGACTGGAACGTGTTGGTAGTATGAGGCTGTGGTGCAGGTAAGATGCCTTCAAAATATTGTAGGGCCCAGAAGTGTAGGGGCGTGGGACAATTGAGTGAATGGAGGATGACAGGAGGTTGACTACTTTGGCTATCTGCTGGA
Source organism: Lissotriton helveticus (assembly GCF_964261635.1). NCBI lineage: Eukaryota > Metazoa > Chordata > Amphibia > Caudata > Salamandridae > Lissotriton > Lissotriton helveticus. The sequence goes on along the minus strand of NC_136071.1, from coordinate 140,926,031 downwards.
AGGATGTGGATGGTTTGGACAGGGTTATGCATACCTCGTGTCAAATATTGGCCATCTTACTGGATGGAAGACTACGGGTTGGCTCCACTGAGTTGATCACGAAACCCAGGAAGGTAAGTGTCTGGGAAGGAATCACGGCAGATTTCTCGTGATTGATCATCAATCCTAGGTATGAGAAGAGCTACTTTTTTCACAGATACCTGAACACATATCTCGGTATTAGTCCATGAGAGCACGTTGTCCAGGTACACTATCATGCGTATCTTGTAGGCCCTTAGATGTTCGACCATGACTTTGAGGACCATGGTGAAACACCATAGATCGGAAAATTGGCCAAAAGGGAGGACGTTGAATTTGATGGTCTGACCCTGCCATTGGAACTGTAGGAGCCGACGATGTGGTGGGAATATTGGGATCGTCAGATAAGTATCCTTGAGATCCAAATGCACCAGCCAATTGTTGTGCCTTAGGAGGTCCATCTTGAAATAGCAAAAGACCAGCTATACCTTGAATTACCAGAGGTTGATCACCAGGCACTTGCCCTTGTCCCACTTCTCCACTAGGAATAAATTGCTGAAGAAGCCCCAGAGGTGGGGCATGGATGGAGAGAAGGCTCCCTTGGAAAGAAGGTCCTGGATCTCTAACTGGATATGGGCGGATTCCGTCTCTGAGAAGCTGAGGGGTTGAGGTTGGAAAGGTTGGAAGGGGGACCCATAGAATTCTATATGGAAACCCTGAAGGTGTTGGATATGAGAGTTTTCCAAGTGTTTACTAAACGTGACCGGTTGTGGGCCGATTTCCCCATCGGACCCAGTGGGAGATCCATTCGAGTCAGGGGGATTTGGGCAAATCTGTTCCTGGTGCATGCAGGCCCTCTAGTGCATTAGGATTGGGGGCTGGGGGCCCATGGCCCAGGAAAGCCTTTTGAAGCCTGGTGAAAGCGTGCAGATCAACCCAAGGGGACCTGCGGGCATTTTCGCAGGTTCTCGTGTGTTTGGCATCAGGCAGCCCTGGAGGTAGGGGGGCCAAAGGCCCATGTAGGGCTTCTCTCGGGGAAGGGGTTGTAGGCACTTTTGCACCATAGCTAGGAGCTTCTTCTACAAAGGCACTACCACGTCCCAGTCCGCCTTGTGAATAGGTGTCCACTACCTCAGAACTCATCTATGTCTGGGAAGTAGGAGTTCTCTTCCTCCTCAGCTTATGAGTGCTCATATTTCTCCATTAGATACATATGAGTACACATGTGTATACACGTATAGAGGGCAATCAATAGCTGAGGGGAATCCAGAGAATGTTGGGGTAGTGAAGCGCTACAGTCACTTGCAGTATTGGAGGCTTTGGGCTTCTCAGGCACCACATGTCTTTTTATATTCACTGGGCTCTTCAATTGCTGCCTGGGTCGGTGTCCGAGCGAGCGGAAGGTGGGCGCCGCTATGAAATAACAGTACTGACCCTGCTGGCTGTATGGACTGTTGTAAGGGTGGGGCTTAGTCCCTGCACCTATAACTCAGTCGAAGGACCTCGGCTGTCAAGCACAGGAAGTGCCGATGTGCTCTTCGGTCCGCGGAGTCTCGGAACAGCACACACGTCAGATGACGTGAGGCATCAGGGGAGCATGCCCTCTGGCTGCCGGATGACCGGTGCACGCTCACTCCGCGGCCCCTAAGAGGCAGAGAAATGTAATAGAGCGGCCGCAAAGGAGCATCAGGGCGTTCCCACAGCCGCTGACGGTCAACACTGTGCAGTGGACTGCAAACGTTAAGAAAATCACCAAAAGAAGCACGGAGGCAAAAAAAGATGACTGTGGTTGTGAGAAAGTGCCATCATTCTTGCATTGGCATGCCCCCACTTTTTTCTGAACTGCTGATGTGCTTTGACTGAGTGTGCCCTGCCCTCCTGCCAACCAGATACCCAGGGCCTGTGTCCCTTCCCTAAAACTGTGTTGAAACTAAAACCCAATTGGCATCTCTGGCCACCTGTCAGCCCCTAGTAAATGGTACCCAGGGCATGATGACCAGAGAAGACCCCTGAGGGCTGCAGCACTTATTGTGCCACCCTCAGGGGCCCTGTACCCTGACACCCACACACTGCCTTTGCAGGCTGAGTGCTGAGTGCCATGCCCACAGAACCCACTGCCCTGGCATACTTCAGTCACCCCTCTAGCTGGGTGCCCTATGCCAGAGGTGTGGACACAGGTGCATGAGCCCTGTGCCCTTACAGTACCCAGGGCCATTCCTGGGCACTGTAAGTGCAGTGATTCCATTAAGAGTATATGGTGCTGGGAGGTTGTCATTACGAACTCCACAGCACCATAATGGCTACACTGAAGACTGACAAGTTTGGTCCAAACTTCTCAGCACATTAAACCCGCACTGATGCCAGTGTGAGATTTAATGTAAAATGCACCAGAGGGCATCTTAGAGATGCCCCCTGAAAACCTGACCTAAAATCCATGTCTGGGCTGAGTGGCTGCAGAGGCTGCCACACAGCAGACATCTTGCTGGACCCCTGGGTGGAGAGCCCCCCGCTCTCCTGGGACTGCAAAAATGCACATCCTGGGCAAGGTGCTAGGTAGGTCTCCTCCCCCAGGATGGGCAGGGGGAAGCTTCAAAGGCATGCCGCCTCTGTGAGCTTCTCCAGACCATTTGCTGTACTCAGCAACAGGCCCCCACCGGTTCAACCCCCACTCTGGCGGGAAGACTGGCGGGAAACCCTACATAAGGAAGGGGGGGTGCCAGCCTGTGCCAACCCCACCCCTCAGGTGGGAGAGGCGAGGTGAAGCACGACCCCGGTCTCTGGCCATCTTGAAGATGGGGAGCCCTGCCCAATCACAGCTAGGCTCCTGCCCCCCTCCCACAGGAGAGGAGCAGGCTAGGGGGTGTACCCACCCCAGGACAGGGACCTATTGGTCCCTGCCCTTGCCCTACCTGTAACGCCCCTAAATTTAGTATTAAGAGGCAACCTGAACCTTCCTTCCTAAGATCCCGATACGAAAAGAAGAAAGAACATCAAGAAGAAGAAGACCCGCCGTGCAGCTGCTAACAACAGGACGACAACAACAACTGACTTGGCCCCAGCCCTACCGGCCTGTTGATCCTGGAACCTGCTCCTGCCTAATCCCCGCGACTCCTGCTGACAGCAACCTTGGGACACCCAGAGGACCTGCCTGCCTTGACCCTCTTAAAGACTGGGACTCCCATCAGCAGAGGCTCTGCTGCAATAACACCCCTGGTGCCAGCCAGGAAGCTCCGTACCAGCCCACTCTGCACCCGCCGAGCCCGGCCCGTGCCCGAGTGATCCGAGACCACGAGGACGTCCCCCCGGTGACTGGGACCAGAAGTCCAGGGCCCAAAGACCCTCCTCCACGAACCAGACACCGCCTGCAGACTCGGAACCAGGGGCCCCTCCAACCGCGACCAGCTGAGGGTAAGTGTTGGAATTGGGGGTCTCTGGTTGGCGCAAGTTTTCACTTGTGACAAGCAGGGACCCTCTCCTCCAAGTCAGGGCGAAGGATGACCCCTTAGAATTACCCTTGCTCACCCTCTAGGTGCGTGGCGTGAGCAGCCAAGGCTATTCTTCAGGCGTTATTAGTTAAGCATTTGTAGCAGCACACACAGTAAAATGTACCAATCCCCCCCACAAATGGACACCAGGCAGGTATTATATCAAAATACTTCCTTTATGTAAAAATATATATATATATATGAGACTTATCACAAGACCAATAAACGTTTTTGTAGGCCAACAGATGGTAAATAGGCAAGCTCTTCTTTCTTCTTGGTTTTAGTTCACAAAAGGTTTCTTGTCAATTCACTTCCAACACAGTTCTCTCAGTTCCAGTTACTTTACAAAGAAAGGATAATGCCCCAGTTATTTGTTGGCAAGGTTGGCAGTCCGTTAAAAATACTTCTTGGGCAGTTTCTAGGACATCAGGCCAGTCTTAGGCCTTCTGGGTGCTTCGTAGCGCTTCTGTGCGCTCTGAACGGGAGAAATTGCGGCACCCTACCAAATCACACGCATCTCGCGTGAGTCGCGTACCTACGGCCCTACCAACTCTCAGGCATCACGCGTGAGTACGGGTACGCGACGTACAGTGTTGAAATGAAGAAACGAAGCGTACTGCTTCAAGCAATGCAAAACAAGTGTATGAGCCGTACGCAGCTTGTGCGGCTCGTACTGCGGGGGGGATTGCAACGTACTGGGTGGTAATGCGCTTCCAGTTTCAAATGCGCTGCAGATTGGCAATGTGCTTCCAGTTTCAACTAACGATCCTCAGCATAGAGTTCCTCTTACTGAAATCAGCACACAGTTAGCACTACGGGGAAAACAAACGTTGCGGGCCCCGAGCCTGTGGTGTGCAATTAGTCCTGGGAAGTGCACGATGTCTGCTCCTTGGCCAGGCAGGCGGACGCGTTGCAGAGCGCTTCTCAGGACAGACGTACCTTGGGGTCTGCGGACAGCGGGTGGCTTCCAGGGGGCGGGCGCGGCACGGAGACCTCCAATACAGGCTGTAGAGGTGGCGAGTCCTTTGGGTATGCGGCGCGGCCTCTTCCTGAGGTCAGAGGGCACAGCGGGGCGGCCGGGCGCGATCACAACGCACGGGCAGCCGTCCAGGCTATGAGGTGCACTCGGGGAGACCAGGATTCCGGCGGGAGGGGGCAGATGAACACACCAAGGCCTCCAGTAACGAACAGTGTCAGAGGAGCAGGCGGCCTGACCCGAGGGGCAGAGAGCGGCTCTGGGCAGAGCGAGGCTCTCAACGGGTGAAAGGGCGGGCCGCTCCCGAGTGACACACTTCTAGGAGAGGGCGAGGGGGGCGCAGTCTTGCCTCCGGCGGGAGGAAACACACGGCTCGATCGCAAATGAGCCAAGGCACAAAGAACCCACTAGTCCTGGGGTTCAAATCAGGGGGCAAGCTCAGACAAGCCCTTGGAGAATGTTTCAAGCACAAGTCAGCAAAGTCTTTTTAGCAAAGTCTTCTCCTCTCCTTCCTCAGCAAGGCAAGCAGCAGGCCAGTCCTTCCAGCGTCTTCTTCTCCTTCTATTCGGGCAGAGGTTCTTTGTGGTAAAACAGGATTCTAAATTACAAGGAGCAGGGCTCCTACTTTTATACACAGTTTCTTTTGTTCTCACAGGCCAGGGGGGCCTTTGAATAACTGCTCTCAGTCTCTGAGCACTTGTTGGGGGTACTTCTGGCTTCTGCTTTCAGTGTGTGGGCAGGCACATCAGACGCTCCCCAGGGGGGCGGAGCCAGCATTGTGGGGACAGGGGCAGCCAGGAGTACCTTGTTGACAGTGCTTCGCCCTTCCTGGGCCAGGTGCAGGCTGAGTCATCAGTCGCTCCCCAGGGGGGCGGAGCCAGCATTGTGGTGGCAGAGTACAGCATGATGAAGAGTCCAGGGAAACTCCTACCTCCCACTAAGGTGTAATCTTTCCATTCACCACCTGTCATCCCCCAGCTCTGTCACTCACACAACCCAGACAGTCAGATACACATCCAAGCAGAGGCGGGCTGAAATGGTTAGGCAAGCAAATGCTAACTTTCTAAAAGTAGCATTTGCAAACACAGGATATTAAAATAAACTTTACTAAAAGAAGTATTTTATTATTCTGAGTTCAGGCATACTAAACATGATTATCTACCATGTTCCCTGAGCCTGCTGGGATTATAGAGTGTAATAATTCCAGCAGCCCATCTGGCCTAAAGGGGACAGGTAGCCTTACAATAGTGAAAAACGAATTTGGCAGTAATTCACTATTAGGACATGCCACTCTCATCAGAGCATGTCCTACCTTACACTTACAATGCACCCTGCCCTTGGGCCTACCATAGGGGTGACTAATATGAAGTTAAGGGAAGGTTTAGGGGCTGGCAAGTGTGTGCACTTGCCCAGCCAGCATGACAGTACCAGACTGCACGCAGGTTCTGCAATGGCAGACCCTAGACACATTTAAAAAGGCTGCTTCTGTGGGTGGCGCAATCAGCGCTGCAGGCCCACTAGCAGTATTGGCAGTTACAAGCCCTGGCACTCCTGGTGCACTTTACTGGGGACTGACAGTAAATCCAATGACCCAATCAGGAATACCAATCACAGTTATATTTTACCTTGGGAGAGCATTTGCACTTTAGCACTGGTCAGCAGGGGTAAAGTGCCCAGAGTCATTAAACCAACAAAAACAGGTCAGAGAGAATATTGGAGGAAGGCAAAAAGTTCAGGGATGACCCTGCCAAGAGGGCCAAGTCCAACACAACCCCCTTCCAGCCAAAACGCAGGGTAGACCAATCACCACTGTGATGGGCTTCCCTGCTTTGGGCGATAGAACCTGGACCTGGCCCGCAACAGCAGGGGCACATTCCAGTTCTACGCCAATCTGAACCTATTTCAAATACTCTGTCCATACTCTCAGGGTCCATCCAGCTAATCCATGGGGCACCCTTTTCTTCATCTGTGGACACCACCTGTGCAGCCTCTAACCTTAACTGGCTCACAGGTGTGTCCCAACAGGCAGTCATCCAATCACAGTGGCCACTGACAGTAGTCAGGGCTGAGACCCAGGCCTTATGCCTCTCAGGGCTCCCAAACCTCTGTGGCCTCAGAGAACGGGGGGCAGTAGCCCCAGGTGCTTGGCACTTTTTGTCCATTCTCTCTTCTGTTAGTCCAGGTATGCTATCCTGGCACTGACCCACCAGCCCCAGGCCTGTACCTGGCGGCTGGACCAAAGACTGGGGTGGGCTCTCCCACACCCGTTCCTCCTCCTTGGGGCTCTGTACCCTCCCACCTGGAGTGGTACCCCCTTCCAGAATTGTCAGGGCACCTGTGGCAGGTGATCTGCACAATTCTCCCACCAGTTCAGGGGTGCTATCCTGCAACTGTGGCACCAGGTCAGGGGGGGACACCCTGCACCTGGCCCTCTATCCTAGGGTCTAAACCCTCAAACTGCACTGGAGTCAGAGGCAAGGACTCCCTCCCTCTGCACCCCCTTCCAGAGTACTGCCCACTCCCAACTGGAGTGGTACCCCTAGAAGTGACATGGGCCAGGACACTGATTGCAGTGGTCCCACCCTCCAGGTCAGACAACACCTGAACCTGACTCTCCAACTCAGGGACCCAACCCTGCAGTTGAACCCTTGCCTGGCGCACCAGGACTTCCCGGGGAGCACGCATGCCCCCCCTGAGGGTGGCACATAGCTCATGTGCCGTGCGACAGTCTGCCTGGCGCAGATCTCCCAACCCCTGTCCCTCTGACAGTGTGGGAAGATCCCCCAGGACAGAAGTGGTGTCCCCCTGGTCATTCACTGGGGACGCAGCCCTGCTGGCTGGCCCCTGACCCACTGGTTCTTCAACTGGGGACTCTTTCCCCCTCTCGCCCCTCTTTCTGGACCTCTGCACCCTCCCAACTGGAGCGGTACTGCCAGACACCAGAACTACTGGAGCTCTTTTTACAGAGCCTCCACGTTCTCTAGCCACTGGGGGATCCCCCTCAGAGGGTGACTCATCCGGACAGCCTAGGCTCCCCACCTGGTGTTCCCTTAAAGAACCATCCAGGCTCTGAGACTGAGGTTGGGCACTACCAGGACAAAACCCATTCTCACTCCTTCCCCTTAAGGACAGGACGTGAGGCCCTACACCCCTCTCACTACTACAGAACCTAGCTGCGCTACTCTGCGCCACTTCCACCACTCTGGGCTGGAAGATACCTGAGCCACTCCCCACAGGATCACACCCCAATGCCTCTCCAGACCCTCTGGAATCCACCACAAGGTCTGCTTCCAATGTGAGTTCCCTGGGGGTCAGAGAACTCACTCTCAAACAGGTGTTGGCAAAGCTCTGGAAAACTGGGACTTAAAATATGCTCTCCCACAATTGGATTACACAGCCCCCTAGCAGGGTTAACCAAACTATCCTTCACCTCACCATCCAGCGCCTCACACACATACTCCACACCATTCTTCTGAGACTGGCCAGACAGTAGCGGACTGTCTCTGTCACACAACCCACACTCTTCTGGGCGGTCCTTACACTCACCTACCAGGACCTCAACCATGGGGGAATCCCTCCTACCACTAGGACCATGAACTCCTACGCCAGCCACCCTATTCCCTTCAGGGATGCTGCACACTACTGGAGCTACCTCATGCCCTTGAACCTCCTGGTGTAAGTTAACCCCCTCCAAGTTAGGTGCCATATCTCTAGGTGGGCGCACTATGCTGTCAGCACTAGATACCTGAATGTTGCTGCCACCATCTGAGCTGGACTCCACCTCCAACTCAGCAAAGCTCATTCTGCGAGCTACACAAATCTCTGGATGTTGGGCTGAAGCCCTCCTGGCTTCAAGCTCCAAATCAAGTTCTCTCATCCTCAAGTAGTGAGCTCTTTGGCGTTTTTGCGCTTCCATTGCCAATTTCAGTTTCTCCATTTCCATTTGTCCCTTTAATCTCGCCATCTCCATTTCATGTGCCCTGGTTGCTGCCCTGTCTGCCAACTCCTCTGGCGACAGGCATCTGGTTGCTGCCTCTTCCATCCTCACTGAACCAGGCATGACGTTTCACAAGCACATGGAGATCTCCCAGCAAAATTATAAAACAGAAATGGAAATCTGTGGCTGCGTTATAGGTCTGCTCTCACTATGTGGTGATCAGCAATTCACTGTATGTAAACTACAAATGCAAATTCGCAAATCCTCACCGCTGCGTCCAATGTTGGAATTGGGGGTCTCTGGTTGGCGCAAGTTTTCACTTGTGACAAGCAGGGACCCTCTCCTCCAAGTCAGGGCGAAGGATGACCCCTTAGAATTACCCTTGCTCACCCTCTAGGTGCGTGGCGTGAGCAGCCAAGGCTATTCTTCAGGCGTTATTAGTTAAGCATTTGTAGCAGCACACACAGTAAAATGTACCAATCCCCCCACAAATGGACACCAGGCAGGTATTATATCAAAATACTTCCTTTATGTAAAAATATATATATATATATATGAGACTTATCACAAGACCAATAAACGTTTTTGTAGGCCAACAGATGGTAAATAGGCAAGCTCTTCTTTCTTCTTGGTTTTAATTCACAAAAGGTTTCTTGTCAATTCACTTCCAACACAGTTCTCTCAGTTCCAGTTACTTTACAAAGAAAGGATAATGCCCCAGTTCTTTGTTGGCAAGGTTGGCAGTCCGTTAAAAATACTTCTTGGGCAGTTTCTAGGACATCAGGCCAGTCTTAGGCCTTCTGGGTGCTTCGTAGCGCTTCTGTGCGCTCTGAACGGGAGAAATCGCGGCACCCTACCAAATCACACGCATCTCGCGTGAGTCGCGTACCTACGGCCCTACCAACTCTCACGCATGAGTACGGGTACGCGACGTACAGTGTTGAAATGAAGAAACGAAGCGTACTGCTTCAAGCAATGCAAAACAAGTGTACGAGCTGTACTCAACTTGTGCGGCTCGTACTGCGGGGGGGATAGCAACGTACTGGGTGGTAATGCGCTTCCAGTTTCAGATGCGCTGCAGATTGGCAATGTGCTTCCAGTTTCAACTAACGATCCTCAGCATAGAGTTCCTCTTACTGAAATCAGCACACAGTTAGCACTACGGGGAAAACAAACGTTGCGGGCCCCGTGCCCGTGGTGTGCAATTAGTCCTGGGAAGTGCACGATGTCTGCTCCTTGGCCAGGCAGGCGGACGCGTTGCAGAGCGCTTCTCAGGACAGACGTACCTTGGGGTCTGCGGACAGCGGGTGGCTTCCAGGGGGCGGGCGCGGCACGGAGACCTCCAATACAGGCTGTAGAGGTGGCGAGTCCTTTGGGTATGCGGTGCGGCCTCTTCCTGAGGTCAGAGGGCACAGCGGGGCGGCCGGGCGCGATCACAACGCACGGGCAGCCGTCCAGGCTATGAGGTGCACTCGGGGAGACCAGGATTCCGGCGGGAGGGGGCAGATGAACACACCAAGGCCTCCAGTAACGAACAGTGTCAGAGGAGCAGGCGGCCTGACCCGAGGGGCAGAGAGCGGCTCTGGGCAGAGCGAGGCTCTCAACGGGTGAAAGGGCGGGCCGCTCCCGAGTGACACACTTCTAGGAGGGGGCGAGGGGGGCGCAGTCTTGCCTCCGTCGGGAGGAAACACACGGCTCGATCGCAAATGAGCCAAGGCACAAAGAACCCACTAGTCCTGGGGTTCAGATCAGGGGGCAAGCTCAGACAAGCCCTTGGAGAATGTTTCAAGCACAAGTCAGCAAAGTCTTTTTAGCAAAGTCTTCTCCTCTCCTTCCTCAGCAAGGCAAGCAGCAGGCCAGTCCTTCCAGGGTCTTCTTCTCCTTCTATTCGGGCAGAGGTTCTTTGTGGTAAAACAGGATTCTAAATTACAAGGAGCAGGGCTCCTACTTTTATACACAGTTTCTTTTGTTCTCACAGGCCAGGGGGGCCTTTGCATAACTGCTCTCAGTCTCTGAGCACTTGTTGGGGGTACTTCTGGCTTCTGCTTTCAGTGTGTGGGCAGGCACATCAGACGCTCCCCAGGGGGGCGGAGCCAGCATTGTGGGGACAGGGGCAGCCAGGAGTACCTTGTTGACAGTGCTTCGCCCTTCCTGGGCCAGGTGCAGGCTGAGTCATCAGTCGCTCCCCAGGGGGGCGGAGCCAGCATTGTGGTGGCAGAGTACAGCCTGATGAAGAGTCCAGGGAAACTCCTACCTCCCACTAAGGTGTAATCTTTCCATTCACCACCTGTCATCCCCCAGCCCTGTCACTCACACAACCCAGACAGTCAGATACACATCCAAGCAGAGGCGGGCTGAAATGGTTAGGCAAGCAAATGCTAACTTTCTAAAAGTAGCATTTGCAAACACAGGATATTAAAATAAACTTTACTAAAAGAAGTATTTTATTATTCTGAGTTCAGGCATACTAAACATGATTATCTACCATGTTCCCTGAGCCTGCTGGGATTATAGAGTGTAATAATTCCAGCAGCCCATCTGGCCTAAAGGGGACAGGTAGCCTTACAATAGTGAAAAACGAATTTGGCAGTAATTCACTATTAGGACATGCCACTCTCATCAGAGCATGTCCTACCTTACACTTACAATGCACCCTGCCCTTGGGCCTACCATAGGGGTGACTAATATGAAGTTAAGGGAAGGTTTAGGGGCTGGCAAGTGTGTGCACTTGCCCAGCCAGCATGACCGTACCAGACTGCACGCAGGTTCTGCAATGGCAGACCCTAGACACATTTAAAAAGGCTGCTTCTGTGGGTGGCGCAATCAGCGCTGCAGGCCCACTAGCAGTATTGGCAGTTACAAGCCCTGGCACTCCTGGTGCACTTTACTGGAGACTGACAGTAAATCCAATGACCCAATCAGGAATACCAATCACAGTTATATTTTACCTTGGGAGAGCATATGCACTTTAGCACTGGTCAGCAGGGGTAAAGTGCCCAGAGTCATTAAACCAACAAAAACAGGTCAGAGAGAATATTGGAGGAAGGCAAAAAGTTCAGGGATGACCTTGCCAAGAGGGCCAAGTCCAACAGTAAGCTTTCCCGACACCCAAAGACACCCCTGCACCCGGCGCCCTACAGCCCCCTGTGCCTTCCTTTGGGGTACCTACCTGTGCTCCAAGATCCCAACTTACCTCTCGAAGTGGTGGTCGCCCCTGAAGAGTCTCCGTCCCCGAGCCTGCAGCCTTTGTTCATTTGCTACCTTTCCCATTGAATAACTTTGAGCGCCCAACGGCTCAAAAGCACCCTGCAGTCAGCCGCCCGAGTGCCGCTGGCCATGCCACCTTTGCCTTATCCTACTTCCCCATTTGCCCTGAGCAAGTGACCAGGAGCTCAGCTCCCACAGCCGCATGCCCTGCTAGCCAGCAGCCACCAACCGTAGGCCCCCTGCCCCTCATTGGATAACATTGGGCCTAACTACCTCTGCACCCGGCCGCCCCTGTGCCGCTGAGGGTGAACCAACTGTACCTACCTGACCCTGGGGGACCCCTGGGTCTATGCCCGGAACCTTAACTTCACCAGTCGAGTATTCACCTGGAAACCGGTAACTCCCTTACCTGCCATTTGATAACATTGACTGGTTTGACTCGAAAAATCTTCTAAGTGTGAAGTTTTGGAAACTTAAAATATTCATATAAAATCAACCGCATTCCGAAGTACTCACCTGTGATCAGGAGAGAAGCCAGTAGTGTACCTTGTAGCCCAGTACTGAACCGCAAAAGTAATCCTCCCGGGTTTACTAGTAACTTGTATTGTCTCCATAGGAATCCATTGTCTGCTTTTCTATGAAATTTCATCTGTCTACTTTTGAAAACTTGAAATATTCTTTAAAAATCATACGAAATACTGAAACATAATTACTTACCTGTTTTAAGTTGAGACCCCAGTGCTGGACCTAGGAGCCCCATACTAGATTACAAAAGTAACGAGATCGTACTTTACCTGCAACCTGAATTTTGTCTAATTGGATAAAATTGCCAGATTTCTGTTGAAAAGTTTCTAAGTGTGAACTTTTAAAATAACTTTATATTCCTGAAAAATCACTGCAATAACTAAAACAATTTTACTAAATTGTTTTCAGCTTAGACCCCAGGACTGAATCTAGGATCCAGTCCTGGAACTACCAAAGTGATCTACAAAGTAATCAACTGTGTTTATGTAGAAAAACCCATTGAGCTCAATGCTAAATTGTTTGTAGAATTGTTTACCTACTGCAATACTTTGTACCTATTGTGTTTACAAAGTTTATTGCCTTTCTGCAAAGTACTCATCTGAGACCTCTCGTATTGAGAACGGTATATTTTGATACCTGTTGGTTCTAAAAATAAAACAACTGTATCTTTGATATAATGACAATTGACCTGGAGTTCAGTCTTTGAGTGTGTGAAACCCTTTGCTGACTGAGTGTGTACAACAAATGCTTTACACTGTCATCTGGTACTGCCTTACTGCTCGACCAAGCTACCACTTTAGAGAGTAAGGTCACATCTGGCTTTAACCTCTGTTATACCTCTGGGGTTTGTAGACTGTATACACACTGTACCTTATTCTGGTCCAGTATATATAGAGCCACATTCTCACAGTGGTCCCAATACTTCACTCTAACGGCAGCTGGAGCACCGAAGAAAGAGGGGGGAAGTGAGCAGACAGGAGCATATGAAAAGATATCCTGGTTCCTTATTGGCTAATGGGCTTCTTCCTTTCTCTATCGCTTATGGGAAATTAAGTTTTATTGTTTAACTTTTATATGGCTGCTGTTAAATAAAATGAAGAAAGAAGAGCATAAACTTGGCCTCCAGTCCTGACATAGAATTCTTGTTGTGGATGTTCATGCACGTTGACATTCACTTTGTCCAGTTGCCTCTCGCTTCTTGCTCTGTCTCTATAAACAAACACGTACTCACTAAGAAGTCCCGATCCCTATTGTCATGAGTGTAATATACAAACTATGTCTTATTAAGAAGCTGCAAATTAATATTTCTAACTTTTCTGATGAGGGGGTTCTTCATAGCAATGAATGATATATAAAGTATTTTTCTGATTTACTGCTGTAAACCCTTACCCCCTCCACCGCACCAGTACAGCAGAGGAGCCTTCCAAAGCACTTTGGGGGGAAGGGTGGTAAGGGATGAAGTTGTCTGTGTGTGGGAGCATTAAGGTGTGTTAATGGAATTGTGTGCATGCAAAAACACCCTGGAAGGCACCAGAGGATTAACTCAGAGAGGGCAGGTATTTCAGATGTGTCCTGATCTTTTGGAAAAAAAGGGAGTCTTATAGTCGTGGAGTGTTGCTTGATCAATACTTCTTACCACAGATTTGTCACCTCCAGCCATATTTCCCAGGCGTGAACTAGTACCTGGAAACGTTTCATAGTAGTTCTCTAGTATGATGCTAGGGGTCACCATATAGTATCATATAGGCTTACTTTTTACCTAGGAATGGAGCTGCATGTAAGCGCCACCTCTGCATGTAGAGGGCAGTTCCTTTTTTGACGCAACTTCAAATGTGGATCTGGAACTCCACTGCGTCTTTCGTAGACAATCAAAATGAATTAGTACGCAAGGAACGATGTCCCTACCTAAAACAAAAGGCTTCAAAACTTTGTTGTGACTGCAGAATCAGGTATCCGTAACAGGCGTACATGAGGTATCCCTTTGATGTTTGGGCACAAGCCTAAATTGTGCAATGTTTCAATGAAGCCTCATGCTCACTCTGATGAGCACTTGGTCTAGGGAGGCCTTTCTCTTGCCCATTGGGGAACAGACCGGTGGCCAAGTACCTCAGACCAACACTTGGTGACACTGATTTATTTACACAGCATCTTACTCTGGAGACGTTTGTGAACTAAGTTTCCACCAGCAAGGTGAATCATAATTCATACAAAACAACATCGTTCTCCACACCTCCCCTGTATAGATAGTCAACAAGCATTTACAATGCAATGGTCTCGGCATTATTAACCCCTTCAGCGCTGATGACAAAGCCAGCTCGTCATGGGCGTTACCTGCGCTACGCGCATGACGGGCTGGCTTTGTCATGTAACGTGGGTTTTTCAAATATGTAGCGCACAGCGGGAAAACGCGGTAGCGCGGTAAAGGTTAAAGGTAGAGCTATTGGCATTGCTCATGACTTTTTTTTAATCATAAATAAATGGCATTGTTATTTACATTGCCAATAGCTTAATAGTTAAATAAATGGCATTGTCATTTACAATGCCAATAGCATAATCGCTCGCAAATGCATGACCTATTGCATTTACACCCACACAGAGCCACACACATAAAGCCACCCACACAGCACAACTGCAATGGGTGGCTCTGTGGTTCTCCGAGCGCTACCTATTGGACACGGCAACATACTCACCACCCTCATCTCATCAAGCTCTTCTCACATTATTCCACCCATGTACCAGGCAGAGAGCTCCAGCGCAATTACTGCTTAATGTAGCATACAGATGCTATAGCAGAAGCGTGTTGATTACACGAGATACAAAACCATATGCCTCTGCACTACCATTGCTGGGTATATCCAGAGAACCCACAAATATCACGAACCATGAACTGAGACACTTGAAGGAGCCCGGGATTCATGACACAGGTGATTTGTACCATGAAGGCAGTCTTATGTTGTTTGCCTCCCTAGCAGAGAGTAATGGACTTCAGCCGGGACATTCCTCATGCACCACACTATAATATCAGCATTGAACTAACATTGGGGTGACATGTCAAGAGAGCCCCCAACACACTTAACTATTCAATACTTGCATGTCATGGGGCAGGGATGGCACAACCAGGGAACAATGGCAAGAAAAATGGGACAATCAGGGGAGCAGAGGCAAGAAAAATGGCACAATCAGGGGAGCAGAGGCAAGACAAAATAGCACAATCAGGGGAGCAGAGGCAAGAAAAATGGCACAATTAGGGGGGCAGAGGCAAGTAAAATGGCACAATTAGGGGAGCAGAGGCAAGAAAATGGCACAATTAGGGGGGCAGAGGCAAGAAAAATGGCACAATTAGGGGAGCAGAGGCAAGAAAAACGAGTGCTCTAGGGTGTCTGAGGTTTAGAATCTAAGATGCCTATTCATTAAGGTATTTTGTGTTATACAAAGTAGTACTCCTGAAGTACTTTTTTACATACTCTAAAATGCCCTTGTGAATTGGCCACAAAAGATCAAAAATGGGAATAATTATACACAATTGGTTCAAATAGAAGGGTTGTGTTCAGGTTGCACTTTTCCCAATAGGAACTTAGATGTTTGAGGGCCGATTCACAAATGCATGTAAGAGTACGTAAAAAAGTACTTCAGTAGTACTACTGCCCATAATCAAAGGCTTTTGTGAGATGGCCCTCTCGTCCACTGTACACCATTTCTCACAATGGAATGAAAGGATGATGCAACCTGCTAACTGAGTAAAAAAACTGCATTCTTTTTTCTTTATTTTGATTTTAGTATTTGTGGCATTTCAGATGAACAGGCTTTTAACGTAGCAAAGCATACATTTCACCAATAGACCTGTTCTCAAACCTCAAACATGCTAGACAAAAACTGTGTTGATGCATCAAGAGGTGCCTTACTCTAGAAAATAGTCAAGGTGTGTACAATTATTGGCAAAATATTTATGCCCATTATATTGTTTCACCCTAGGCCTAGCTTGGTAGCTCATATGACGTCACCATTGTTCTGAACCTACTGGCTGTGGCTGATAAACAATCCTGATTCCCTGAACCACTTGCACCGATATGCAAGAAGGACAGTATTATTTATGGAAGAGCATGAAGAATAACCAACAGGATTTGATGAGCATGAATCCAAAGAGGGAAGACTATAACATGCAAAATATGGTTTCTGAAAATTGACAAAATCTTGGGTCCCCTGCTTGGCCATGCTCACTCTCTGAGGAAAAGCTGTCAAGCTAACTAGGTCACCCTTTAAAAGCAATCATCGAGCCTTAGAAAAATGTAAAGTACCTCATAATATACTTTCTCTATGGACCGGCCAGTGAGCTGCTGTTTTTCTCCAGCTTCAGTCAAAAGATTGCATACAAAATGAAGAAGTCCATTATTTTGTTTTGATCAGAAAGAATTTGTCTCGTAGCAGGTGTCTTTATGTAGAATTTAAAGAACCTCTTGCTGGTGCTTATCTTAAATTTTTCTAATATTTGGTATTGGACTTACATTGCGAGAAGTACATTTCTAAGCAGATGAAGAGAAATTGACCACACCTCTGATGGTTCTGGGGAATTGTAAAGTACCCTATTTCTTATGATAGCTTGGCATAACGAAGGAGCAGAGGCAAGAACACGGAAGGGGCAGACGCACAACGAAGGGGCAGAGGCAAGAACACGGAAGGGGCAGACGCACAACGAAGGGGCAGAGGCAAGAAAAATGGCACAATCCCGAGTGCAATCAAGGGGCAGAGGCAAGAACAGGGAAGGGGCAGACGCACAACGAAGGGGCAGAGGCAAGAAAAATGACACAATCCCGAGTGCAAGAAAAATGGCACAATCAGGGGAGCAGAGGCAAGAAAAATGGCACAATCAGGGGAGCAGAGGCAAGAAAAATGGCACAATCAGGGGGGCAGAGGCAAGAAAAATGGCACAATCAGGGGGGGCAGAGCCAAGAAAAACAGCACAATCAGGGGGGCAGAGGCAAGAAAAACGAGTGCAATCAGGGGCAGAAGGCAAAAAAAAACGAGTGCAATCAGGGGGCAGAAGGCAAGAAAAACGAGTGCAATCAGGGGGCAGAAGGCAAGAAAAGCTCTTCAGGGGGCAGAGGCAAGAAAAATGGCACAATCAGGGGAGCAGAGGCAAGAAAAATGGCACAATCAGGGGGGCAGAGGAAAGAAAAATGGCACAATCAGGGGGGCAGAGGCAAGAAAAATGGCACAATTAGGGGAGCAGAGGCAAGAAAAATGGCACAATCAGGGGGGCAGAGGCAAGAAAAACGAGTGCAATCAGGGGGCAGAAGGAAAGGGGTAATTATAGCGCCCAGAGGAAGCCTAGCAACGCCTGCGGCCTCTAGGCGCTGTACGAGAGATCTTCGAGAGGCTTTCAAAAGAGGCACAGAGGAAGAGAAAGCAACGGAGTAACGTTCAGGATTTAACAGCAGCCCCATTCATTTTGGGAAACGAGTGCCTTCGCCTTCTTCCTTCCTCGCATCACGCAGCTTTCCTCGCGCTGCCTAACTCCTCTCCGCACTATCATGTGCATGTCTCCCCCTCCCCATCCTCTACCTTTCACCCTTCTGCCCCTCCCCTCTTCTGTTGCATCTTTCCCTGCTATGTTCTCTCAGCCATTCTCATATGGCGCTCTGCACCAGTCCAACACAAGTGGCAAGCGCCTTGAAGCAACTGCCTTCCGAGAGCCTAAGGTACACCAACAACTCATCTACCAGAGAAAAGCACATTGAAGCCATCTGTAACGGGGCACATGGAGTAAGCACTATGCAGTCATACAACTGGCAGAAAGTGCTATAAACATGCTGATAAGACACGACGAATGACTCCGACGAGCACACAAAGCACCATGAAGCAGTTTCTCACATGTTGCTTTACAGAGAACCGATCTAGCTGGGGTCGACACCATGTTGGGAAGAGACCATGTTTCCAGCCTTGGTCTTACATTTGACAGCCTCATATGTTAGGAAAGTTCATGCATCTTGCTCTTTCCACCTCTCCAGCACCTCTAGCGGTGGAGGTGCCCTTTCACAGGCATAAAGCATTGCACAGATTACCCGCATAACACTAGGACAGTCCTGGTTTGCTTCCGTTCAACCTATGGTGCGTTTAGGAGTGCTTTGAGGTGCCTTTTATTGGCATAAAGCACTGCACAACTTAACCACATTACACAATGACAATCTTGGTGTGCTTCCGTTCAGTCTATTGTGCTTACAAGAGTGAGGGGTAAACTTAACGCCGGACACTGTACACCACGAAAAGAGGGGTCCAAGGCTAGCCAGGGAGGGAGTGGATGTTTATCGAAAATTGATTTAATGGGTGGGGGCGGGGGGGTCCAAGTCTATCAAAATGGGTGGGGGCAATCATAATTTGGTTGGAACCCAAGACAATTCAAAGGGGAGGGGTAGGAGGGCAGTTCAAGTCTATCAGTAGTGGGTGCAAGTTAAGAAAATAAATGGGATGGGGAGTTGAAGCCAGAAAGGGGGATCAACACGGGGAGTTCTAAGTCTAACTTGAGATATCTTGGGGTCAACGCTAGCAGAAAGGCAAGTCGATTTCATGCACGGTCTCAGTAGGTCAGAAAAAACAACATATCAGGAATGGTGTCCAAATCTATCAGAAGAGGGACCACTGTCATGGGGGTGGCTGAAGATCCGGGGGGGGGCATTTAAAGTCTGTCCAGAGGGAGAGGTTTGAATCCCATGAAGGGGGCATCTACAGGAGCGCTTCGAACCTTGGGACGAGAAGCCGATCAGTTTCTCGAGAGGGAAACGCCACAAGTCCGGAGTCACCGAGTGTGAGAGTGCGGATCTCCTGGCCCACACCTGGGGAGGGGGGCAGCTTCTACCCCCACCCCAAACAGTTCACCCCCCCCCCCGGGGCTCTCCGCTCCCCGGCTCTGCTCCGCCTCATTCATTTTGGGAAACGAGTGCCTTCGCCTTCTTCCTTCCTCGCATCACGCAGCTTTCCTCGCGCTGCCTAACTCCTCTCCGAACTATCATGTGCATGTTTCATCCCTCCCCATCCTGTACCTTTCACCCTTCTGCCCCTCCCCTCTTCTGTTGCATCTTTCCCTGCTATGTTCTCTCAGCCATTCTCATATGGCGTTCTGCACCAGTCCAACACAAGTGGCAAGCGCCTTGAAGCAACTGCCTTCTGAGTGCCTAAGGTACACCAACAACTCATCTACCAGAGAAAAGCACATTGAAGCCGTCTGTAACGGGGCACATGGAGTAAGCACTATGCAGTCATACAACTGGCAGAAAGTGCTATAAACATGCTGATAAGACACGACGAATGACTCCGACGAGCACACAAAGCGCCATGAAGCAGTTTCTCACATGTTGCTTTACAGAGAACCGATCTAGCTGGGGTCGACACCATGTTGGGAAGGGACCATGTTTCCAGCCTTGGTCTTACATTTGACAGCCTCATATGTTCGGAAAGTTCATGCATCTTGCTCTTTCCACCTCTCCAGCACCTCTAGCGCTTGAAGGTGCCCTTTCACAGGCATAAAGCACTGCACAGATTACCCGCATAACACTAGGACAGTCCTGGTTTGCTTCTGTTCAACCTATGGTGCGTATAGGAGTGCTTTGAGGTGCCTTTTATTGGCATAAAGCACTGCACAACTTAACCACATTACACAATGACAATCTTGGTGTGCTTCCGTTCAGTCTATTGTGCTTACAAGAGTGAGGGGTAAACTTAACGCCGGACACAGTACACCACGAAAAGAGGGGTCCAAGGCTAGCCAGGGAGGGAGTGGATGTTTTTCGAAAATTGATTTAATGGGTGGGGGGCGGGGGGGTCCAAGTCTATCAAAATGGGTGGGGGCAATCATAATTTGGTTTGAACCCAAGACAATCCAAAGGGGAGGGGTAGGAGGGCAGTTCAAGTCTATCAGTAGTGGGTGCAAGTCAAGAAAATAAATGGGGAGGGGAGTTGAAGCCAGAAAGGGGGATCAACACGGGGAGTTCTAAGTCTAACTTGAAATATCTTGGGGTCAACGCTAGCAGAAAGGCAAGTCGATTTCATGCATGGTCTAAGTAGATCAGAAAAAACAACATATCAGGAATGGTGTCCAAATCTATCAGAAGAGGGACCACTGTCATGGGGGTGGCTGAAGATCCAGGGGGGGGGGGGGGGGGCATTTAAAGTCTGTCCAGAGGGAGAGGTTTGAAGCCCATGAAGGGGGCATCTACAGGAGCGCTTCGAACCTTGGGACGAGAAGCCGATCAGTTTCTCGAGAGGGAAACATTTTAGGCGCCACAAGTCCGGAGTCACCGAGTGTGGGAGTGCGGATCTCCTGGCCCACACCTGGGGAGGGAGGCAGCTTCTACCCCCACCCCAAACAGTTCACCCCCACCGCCCCCCCCCCCCCTCGGGGGTCTGCAGCCGCACTCATTCACCGCACAGCCCCAGCAGCAGCAGCGGGACAGCCCTGGTCTCCATGCTCCGCTCCCCGGCTCTGCTCCACCTCCTGCCCCGTGCTGCGGGGGTCCTCGTGTCCTGGGGGGCAGCGCTCTCAGCCTCCTCCCGCTCGCGCACTTCTCGCACGGATTGTTCTGAGCAGCGCGAGGCGCCTCCCTGCTCCCGCCCAGGGGCAGAGGCAAAGAACACGGAGGGACAGACACACAACGCAGAGGCAAGAACACGGAGGGGCAGAGGCACAACGAAGAGGCAGAGGCAAGAACACGGAGGGGCAGAGGCACAGAAGGCAAGACAAGAAAAAACGGCACAATCAGGGGCAGAAGAAAACTTACCTGTGGCAGCGAGGCTGTCCCAAGCAACAATGGCGGCTGCAAACATCCAAAAACTTTCGGATTCGGGGGCGTGTTTTGTTGTTCTGAGTGACGGGTGACGTCACAGGGAGAAAGAACACCAAAAACACGCCCCCGAATCCGAAATAGACGGGGCTTGTTTCGAGTGACGCCTGTCTCCTCCAATGGCTGGCCTCCGTTTAGGAAGCCAGCCAATGGAAAAGAGGTGGAGGAGAGAGGCGGGTTCCAAGCCCCGTCTAAAAATCATTAAATCTCCGACCAAAGACTGCGCAAGCGCAGCCTTTAGGTCCTCGACCTAAAAAGGATTAAGGTGTTAATAAATCGAATATTTTCTTCAGCGAGTCTAGCCTTGAAGGTAGGTCAACACACTAGGATGAATTTAGAGCCGCTGCCTGAGACCATTCAAGATGGTCAGGATGCAGCCAAATAAGAGATTTGTGGTGCCTTGGATACGACGTATTGCTTGGGATGAGCAGTTGCCACTAGTTTGGTGCTCAGTCATCATGCGTGAATGCTATTCATTGGCTTTTCAGGAGCTGTGCAGGCATCACTTGTGGGTATGCCTTTCGATGGATCCCACCTATTCGCCAAAAAAGCTGATTCCGCCATAGAACGCTTTTAGGAAAGTCTGGCCACGTCATGTTCTTTGGACTTCTTGATCCCAACCAAACCATTACCTCATCAGTTTTTCAGTTTTGGCCTGTCCAAGCATATTCCAGGGGACTGGTGCAGAGGCAGAATCAGTTTCCCCAGCTCCTACTGCAGCCCGTCCATCCCTTCTGTGGATGTATTCATGGATCTGGCAAGTGCCATGCAGGTCACCACAGGCATCGGCCCTCCCTGTCTCCCTTCCCTATGGTAAGAGCCTCCAATCCGCTTTAGTTTCACCTTAGTAGCCCACAACCACCCTTAGGGTGGCTGGATCCAGTACGTTTTTTCCAGGGTAGCAATTCATCACATCTGACCGAAGGGTGCTCCAGATTGTTCAGCATGCTTTTGCCCTAGTGTTTCTATCTGCCATGCAGTACCTTTTTCCCCTCATCAGAACGGTTCTCAAAGGAGCAACTATCCACTCTCTTCCAGAAGGTGCAAGCTTTATGCTCCAAAGGAGCGATCGAGAGGGATCAGGAGCTGGAAATAGCGAGGTTTGTTGCTCTCACTGTTTCGCTGTGCTGAAGGATGGCAAGCTTCCACCCATCTTAGATCTTCGCCCTTTGAATGCCTTCCTGCGGAAGGACAAATTCACTTTGCTCTTGCTTGCCCCGGTTCTATCTGTCCCAGTTCTGGGCGGCTAGATGCCCCAATGCTACAAGCACTTATTGGACTTTTATCTAGGTCCTTTCAAATCATTTTTGTGAAAAGCCATTTTAAGCACCATTGTGAGCTTCCAGTGAACATCATGGTCTAAATCTGATTCCATCATGCCCTGGATTCTTTTTTCAGTTCTGATTCAATCAATAAATGACAGAATAATCTACAGCAGACTAGCATATCAAATGAATGATGCTGAAAATCTTTTTAAGTCAATTAACGTTTTCCATACCATACCAATTCTACTGTTGCCGGGTCTATGGCAGCATAATTTGACCTTAGGTATGTCTTGTCTATGATTCTAAATTGGAGAGGGTGTCTGTGAGTGTAGTAATGCACTTACGAAACGTAAAGTAATAAGCACTATAGTTATTCTTTGAACAAATCACAACTGCTAGCCAGAGTGCTTAAAACAGTTGTAGTAGATCGTAGATGCTCTCCAAACATGTAGACGGCGTGTTAATCAATCAAGTCCTCAAATAATTACCTTTATGCTTGAACATAATTGAGACATTTGGAAAAATTGCAATCAGTTAATGCGTTTCCGGGTTAGGTGTGGTTTAAGGATAATTAAGATTACATCCAATGTGTCCTCTGCAATGTTTACTCCAGTGAGCCATAGATCAACACAGACTTTGACATAGAAGATTTTATCTGGTTACACTACAGTCAACTGTGGGATTTTTCCAACATTAGATGAACAAAGATCTGATTGCACCCTTAGATTCCGGTTAAGGCATTTTCCTGGTCTCCCTCCGCCAGTGTACAATGTAACAGCAATGCCATATTTTTCTGAAAATCCTTCCAGTAACCATTTGTTGCAAACATGATCTCCATTTATTTGCACTGAAACATATTTGCTTAACGCACAATCTGCCCAATGGGTTCATATGTACATTAGTGTTGTTTATGCTTTGTTTCGGCAGCATCGCCGCAGACTTCCTTCCCACCTATATGTACTGCCTTGGAAGTCGGGATTTTGAAGTAGTACAGACCGCGCTGAGGAACCTACCTGAGTACACCCTCCTCTGCCAAGGTAAGAACTATATTGCATCCTGTTGTGAAATATATTAAGCAGTGGCAGGCATTGTCTATAAACAGGTACGTTTTTGGGAGTGAGCCAGGAGACCTTTTTGGAATTTTCCCCAGCCTCTAGGGATGCTGCCCGATTTTCTATTAATTTGCTGCATATTCTGCTGTTATACTGTTTCCCAGGTTTTGCTCATGCTGTTGATTCCCTATGACTCATTTATTTTGCAATTTGAGACGCTCTATTGTTTCCTTCTGTATTGCACTTTTTTTTTAAATAAACCTTCAAGTTTTCTTAATTCTGCTCTCGAACCTTTTCAAATAAGCCTCGACTCAAACACTTCAGAATGGACTTATTAATTGATTGCTGTTTAAAATTCTTTTTTAAATGTATGCTTGATTTAGGGACACATTTCCTCATTTGTCCTTGAGGACAACACTGTCCACGATCTTGCGTAGGCACTTTTTATCTTAACCGATCACTTGAGATAGCATCAACAATCGTGCATACTGATACTAAAGTTGTTTGTGTCTAGTAGCAAACATCAGATTCTCGCTTCCAAGGCAATCCCCATGGTCTAGTGAAGAGTCAAGGCTTGCTCTGTGAGCCAGTGAAAGTAACCTGTCTAGACACCATCCACTACGGTCAGATGGCTGTAACTGCTCCTTGAGCCACCTTACCTTTTTCCTGCCTACTATTTATTGTGACCAAGTAGAGGAACCTGCACTACATTCACAGCACTGGAGATTGGCAAGGGATGAACTCCACCTAATGCTTCTGTTCTCTGGCCTTTTGAGTTTTTGCCATGTATTTTCCTATTCGAAATTCAAGAGAGACAACAAAGTATGTATTTATCATTGCTAGACATTCAGAAAACAAATATTCTGCAAATGCCATGTAAACCCAGTCTCCTGTTTAACTTTAGCCTCTGCTCTGCTATGGGGTGTTGGGTGACATTGTTTCAGGTCCCTTCCAGCATCCTTTCCAATCTAGAGACTCCAACTGATGCACCGGTATACAGTTCGATTCTGCTGTTAATGTTGTTAACAAACCTCCTAACCATCTCTTTTGAAGCATACACTGAGTCAGTCTCTTATTTTGTATCTGTTTTTGATTTTAAAATATCAAGAAATATGTACATTCAATTTACATTTTATATACTAAATGATGACTATATTTCGTTTCTACATCGAACACAATGCAATAACTACAAGTAGGACTTAAAGCCTAAATATGAGTGCCTGGTACACCCAGTGTACCAAAGTAACAGGATATCAGTCACAATCATAAGACCAGCTCCTCAGTTGAAGTGTGTTACCGAAGGTAAGTAACTTGTTCCTCATGCTAAACTTAACTAAAAAAAAAACAGCTAAGATTTGGGGAAGATTACCCATTCCACTAGAACTAAGGGCACTTGTATGGCAATGTAAAGTGGTGTTCCCTCCTTATGTTTGCAGCCATTACTCCTAGACTCTGGCAAGGAGCAGTGGCCATTTTGATAAGTGGCCCTGTGTGTTTTATTGCTCTTTTTTGGTGTAGGGTGACGCTCCTCAGTCCCACCTCCAATGTTAGCATTACTTGGGGATTGTTCAAAAGCTTAAAAATGTGCGTAAAGAAGTATCAATCACAAGATAAAGTTAATTGCCTTCGGAAACACTGTTTCTATTGGATACTCTCATTTTCCTCACAGATTCCTGCCTGCCTGCCCTCCTCCCCATGCGAAAGAGTGGTCTCTAAGTTAATTAGTTTACATGTATTTTTGTTCGTTGGGATTTTGGTAAGCTGCTTGTGTTCATTCCTTTAGTTTATTCTTTGAAGTTTGCCATTCGTGGGTGTGCAAAAAATTCACAGAAGTGATGCCAAAGCGCATTGCAGTAACATAAAAATCAGGAGCTGCTCCTCCACTAGGGTGGAGGAGTGTCGCCCTACTGCTTTCTCGCAGTACGAGAAAGCCAAAACATAAAATGGTAATAACTAAATGTTATTATCATTTTGTTTACTTTGCGTATTGCGGGCTGGCGGGTGGGCAGGGCTGCTATGCTCTTTTATCAGGGCAGGGGAGGAGTGGTTTGCCCACTCCTGAGTGCGCAAAGACGGTTTGGTCAGCCCTCTCGGGCCGCCCTTAACCAGTCATGCGCACTCTGCCCTTCTCATGGAGAACATGGCCGCCTGATTAGCCCCTGTCATGGCGGCGTCCTGACCAATCCCAATGCTGCTTGCAGTGTTGTGATTGGCTTTGGGGAGAGAGCGTGGCTGCCGGATTCCTGTTCCTGACGAAGGCAGGAGAGCAGGAGCCGAGAAGACGCGGGACCCAGTAGAAAGTTGTTTAACCGCATGCGTGCTAGCGGTTTTCCCGCTGCGCACTGCGTTTTTTAAAAAGCCGAGTTACATGACGAGCTCAGCTCGTCATGAACGAGCGGCGTAACTCATGACGAGCTCAGCTCGTCATGAGCGGGGAAGGGGTTAATATTCAATTTATTTTTTTAATTTCCCTTGCGATCCCCCCTCTCCCCCCCCGACAACACACCCCGTGACCCCTCACTCCTCCCCCACCCGCAAGCAATGCTGGCCACTACTGATAAAGAGACCGATATTGTTGTCCAGAAGCAGTGTGCAGTTAAGGCTTAAAACAATATCAAGATAAGCTTATCCTCCCGGCCCTCTTTCTTCGCTACATTCAAACCCTGGGCCAATACTGAGGGAGCGGCCTCCGAATTATGCAGGGTGCTCATTAAAGCCACACACCGCTCCTATCCTTTTCGCAATCAGACAATGCTGGCAGGAATTCCTCCATAAAGACTACTCCACAGAGGACTGGGCATCCCTCCTCCTTGACAATGACGGAGCACTCTGTGAATCTAGAATGAAATGTTTATATTTTAATATCCTCCATGATTGGTACCGGTCCCCCTGGAAATTGGAGATTTCGAAGCAGCTGCCACACAACATCTGTTGAAAATGTAATTTGATAATTGTATTTAGCACCATATCCTGTTGTCTTGCCCGGACTTGTCTGGCTATTGGACAACTGTGTGTTCAGAACTACATTACTAAGGCTCGCTTCTGCTCTGCCCCTCCCCCGCCCCACCCCCATTGGCAATTCTCCATGATGTATGGACGTCCCTGAATTCATGTCACCAAAGCACCGATCTCTGGCGACGTACCTTGCAGAGCCCAAAATCTGCATTCTCCACCATTGGATGCAGCCCTCTTCAGCTACATGCACGGAGTGGCTCTTCAAACTTTGCAAGGTCGTTGGCCATGAACGGGCAACCTACTAGATCAATGATAAACTGAACACTTTCCACAGCATTTGAGGCAAGTTTTTTTTATCATCAGATGCCCTGCCTTACTGACCCATTCTCACACATCCCCTCATTATTTGCTCTCTCGACTGTTGCACAGCTTCACACTCTACATGATTCGCTTAGGTGGTTCTTCCCTGCCTTTGCTTGGATGGCCTGGATGGGTCCCCGTACAACTGGTGCCCAACATGGTGCAATCCCCCACCCACTATGGCCTCTGTGCCCACCACCATCCCTCCCCTTTCCCCCACCTGCAGCCATGTGTTCCCTGTTCCCTCTTCCCTCATCCTGAATCACCACAACCCCGGTTTCTTCCCACCCCCTTCTCTTTTGTTAGGGGGTGTTGGGGATATTGTTTTTGGATACTAGTGACTGATTTGGATGCTTCCCATTGTTCTCGCTCTACAGTGATACTCCCCTTTTTCTTTTCTGTACCCACCTCTTGTTTGAAAGCTTTAATAAGTAAAGATTGCAACAACAAAAAAGAACGAGCATTACTAGAAATTTGCTGAAGCTTTGTTCTGGTACTGGTAAAACCCTGTTGCATTCAGTCTGCAAACGTTCAGAGAGTGTAAGCTCTAACAGACCTTCAATTCTGTAAATACAGCTGCAAAGACCTCCCTCATCACATCAGAAGCTCCTCGTTGCTTCTCGAGTTCTGCAAGAAGTTCACCAAGGAGACAGCCGCTTACCCACCTGCAAAGTGCCTGGATACCCTTACGTATGATTAGCGCGCTACACAAATTAGCACAACTCAACATAATGATATTAACTCACCATATTGAGATCGTCTCAAAGTTCAGTTCATAGCATTTCTGAAGTTGGTCCAAGGTCTTATTGAGACCAAATTGACAATTGTGCATCAAGTGAGGATCATTTTCAGCTGATTGAGAGACATAAAAGGCTATCTTAGATCAACAGTGTTTTTGACTCGCCAATTAAATCGCATTTGAATGGATTTTGAGTCATGTGGTGGGAGTCCTCTAAGAGTGGTTCGTTCGTGGGTGGAAGGTGAAGATGTCTGTTTGTAACTGAAGTCTCAACACCAGCCTTGATTAACGATGATGTTGTAGATAGTGTACCTTTTTTCTGCATGCATTGCATGTTACGTTTTTGGCATTCTGTTTGCTTTTTATCATACAGCATCCAGATCCCCTAAACCACTGTCTTTTCTCTTGTTACAGAACATGCTGCAGTGTTGCTGCACAGGGCCTTTCTGGTTGGAATGTATGGACAGGTGGACACTAGCTCACAGATTTCTGAGACCCTGAAGGTCCTTCATATGGAAGCCTTGACGTGATCGAAGTGCTGAACTCTCCTCGGACTAAACGCTTGTAAATTAGCAGGATTTTATTGTGAACATTTGATTTGCCATGGGGAAGTATGACATGGAGAAGTTTTACCTCATGTAATAGGTCAGATGGAATGGACAGGAAGCAGAATCAACATTGGCACTTTGAGGATTTGCAGTGGAACCTTGAAATACATCTGATTCATCGTTGTTTCTGTCAAAGCAGATGGCGAGTAAATACAAATGCGCTTGCTTTCTTGATGTCTGTTCATCCGAGATACTATTTTATTTATCATAGCTGAAAGTTCAGCCTGCAAGAGGAATGAAAGAATATAGTGAGAACTGGAATGGTTTTTGGTTTCGATACACATTAGCATTCCGTGTGTTTTGGCTAGGACCATACACGTACGTCACATCCTTGTTACCCGTTAAATGCAAATATCCTCATAGTCGAGCATACAGAAGTCCTTGATTACAGTATTGTTATTGTACAGTTCTTTGTGTTTGGAGGTTAGACCATTTTATGTAAAATAAAAAATTATTTTGCAAATTGCCTTTTTGTTTCATTACATGTTTGTCAGCGTTTAATTTATCACAACTCCCCCTGCACTGCACCAAACATTCCTACCCATAATGGGCTATTCCATTAAAGAATGGAATAGTCATGTGTGTGTTGAGTTTTATTTCTGTAAGTGATTTGCTCGAGGGAATTTTCTCAGCAATTGCCTACCTAGTAGTCACAGCAGACACCTGCACTTATAGGGCCCTCACATGCCTCACCATCATTCTCAAATTTAAGATTAAAAGAGGAGCAGTCCATTAGTTTGCTCATCGCCATTTCCCAGGCTTTAAGAAACACACCAAATGTGGTTTCTCGAGTGTTCCACTCTGGTTATACTGTAGGGACTAGAGGAGTGACTGGCCTCCTAAACACAGTGTATGCGCCCTGCCTTCTTTGGTGGACACCCCTTACCAACCTTCTGACAGACACTGCTGGGCGCAACCATACCCTGTGAGATTTCAGTGCCATCTTTAACAAGAACTGGTGTATATATGAAACCCCTTGTCTTGAGCGGTTGCCAACTTGGGCAAATTCTATGAGCCTAATGATGTTTGTGGGTCTGGGAGAGAGGCACACCTTTTACTCCAGTCCCCCTGGTTCCTTTTCCTGTGTAGATTGTTAACCTCCAATTATCAGATATTTATAAGGTGGTAGGGAATCACATCCTTCCTTGTGCTTATTGGATCTCTCAGTAGTGGAGATGGAGGTTTACTGTCCAGGGCCTAAACCACCCAATTTGTGGCACGTGAATGCCTGGTGGCTCACTCATGATGTCTTTGCACCTTTCCTGTGGAGAGAGATAGAGTTGTACTTCAGGTTAAGTGTGCACGAAGTCTCACTTTACTTTTTATTGGAGGCATTTAAGACAGTCGAATCGGTAAATACAGAATCGGTAAAATACCGATTCTGTAAATGCATGCCCTACATCTCAAAATCCAATTACCGGTCGGTAACGGCCGAATTCGGCCGTTACCGACCGGTAATTGGCCACCTACATCTGGCCCTCTGTCATCTGAAAAAGTCTCTGAAGCCAATGCTGGGATACAGTCAGATGAGACTCTGGCCATAACGGGCCCTGACTAAAGCTCTTCAAACATCCTCATCCCTTCTTCCTCTCCCCACCCAGTGGCTCTATTCAAAGGGTATCCCAGACAAGACCGTTCTCCATGGTGCTTCAATAAAAGTACTGCTAAAGCCTTGTTGACCTTCTACAGATGCTCTTCCTACAGGCTGATCTTCCTCTTTACATGAAGACAAACATTGTAGCCAAGGTACTGCAAACCGTCTGATCAGGTCTGTGATTTCCTGGCTCACTTGGCTTTTTGCCTGCACGTAGCACCTAGCCTTATCGCCCACCGGCAGTAGACATTGCCTATGAGTTTTCAGGTCCTTGTGCCCTGGTGGATTTTGAGAAGGCGTTTAATTCCCTTAGCTAGAACTCTATGCAAATTAAGACACAAGATGAAATATGGCCTCATTTTTCTCATATATTAGAGCGATCCACACTGGCCCATTAGCTCAAGTGATTAGAAGCATTCGTCATTAAATTAAATCATCGATGGGTATGCGTTGCCACCTCTGTTTGCAGCTGTGATGGAAAAAACAACAAGTGATGGACTGAATGTGGATCAATGTCACACACTCCCCCAGTCAAAAGATCTGGGCCCAAATCCATCGTTTTTTTGCACTCCACACCACCCTGGGTCAGATAATGGCTTTATGCAAATCAGCTCTGACCCTGTTGCCCCATGGGAACAGTCCAGTCCAAACTACAACAGCCATATCTTTCCCAGACCGGAATCAAGCATCCGAGGACCAGACCGGTTTCGAGGTAACACCTCTCTTCAGCCCGGCTAGCTTGACTCCAAGTGGTGTGGAGTGCCTGGGACCCACGTCTGGGCATCCCCAGCGCACTTAGGGCGGCAATTGCAAAAAACAACAAGTGATGGACTGAATGTGGATCAATGTCACACACTCCCCCAGTCAAAAGATCTGGGCCCAAATCCATCGTTTTTTTGCACTCCACACCACCCTGGGTCAGATAATGGCTTTATGCAAATCAGCTCTGACCCTGTTGCCCCATGGGAACAGTCCAGTCCGAACTACAACAGCCATATCTTTCCCAGACCGGAATCAAGCATCCGAGGACCGGACCGGTTTCGAGGTAACACCTCTCTTCAGCCCGGCTAGCTTGACTCCAAGTGGTGTGGAGTGCCTGGGACCCACGTCTGGGCATCCCCAGCGCACTTAGGGCGGCAATTGCAAAAAACAACAAGTGATGGACTGAATGTGGATCAATGTCACACACTCCCCCAGTCAAAAGATCTGGGCCCAAATCCATCGTTTTTTTGCACTCCACACCACCCTGGGTCAGATAATGGCTTTATGCAAATCAGCTCTGACCCTGTTGCCCCATGGGAACAGTCCAGTCCGAACTACAACAGCCATATCTTTCCCAGACCGGAATCAAGCATCCGAGGACCGGACCGGTTTCGAGGTAACACCTCTCTTCAGCCCGGCTAGCTTGACTCCAAGTGGTGTGGAGTGCCTGGGACCCACGTCTGGGCATCCCCAGCGCACTTAGGGCGGCAATTGCAAAAAACAACAAGTGATGGACTGAATGTGGATCAATGTCACACACTCCCCCAGTCAAAAGATCTGGGCCCAAATCCATCGTTTTTTTGCACTCCACACCACCCTGGGTCAGATAATGGCTTTATGCAAATCAGCTCTGACCCTGTTGCCCCATGGGAACAGTCCAGTCCGAACTACAACAGCCATATCTTTCCCAGACCGGAATCAAGCATCCGAGGACCGGACCGGTTTCGAGGTAACACCTCTCTTCAGCCCGGCTAGCTTGACTCCAAGTGGTGTGGAGTGCCTGGGACCCACGTCTGGGCATCCCCAGCGCACTTAGGGCGGCAATTGCAAAAAACAACAAGTGATGGACTGAATGTGGATCAATGTCACACACTCCCCCAGTCAAAAGATCTGGGCCCAAATCCATCGTTTTTTTGCACTCCACACCACCCTGGGTCAGATAATGGCTTTATGCGTTTTGAGGTAACACCTCTCTTCAGCCCGGCTAGCTTGACTCCAAGTGGTGTGGAGTGCCTGGGACCCACGTCTGGGCATCCCCAGCGCACTTAGGGCGGCAATTGCAAAAAACAACAAGTGATGGACTGAATGTGGATCAATGTCACACACTCACCCAGTCAAAAGATCTGGGCCCAAATCCATCGTTTTTTTGCACTCCACACCACCCTGGGTCAGATAATGGCTTTATGCTTTTGAGGTAACACCTCTCTTCAGCCCGGCTAGCTTGACTCCAAGTGGTGTGGAGTGCCTGGGACCCACGTCTGGGCATCCCCAGCGCACTTAGGGCGGCAATTGCAAAAAACAACAAGTGATGGACTGAATGTGGATCAATGTCACACACTCCCCCAGTCAAAAGATCTGGGCCCAAATCCATCGTTTTTTTGCAAACCGGTCCGGTCCTCGGATGCTTGATTCCGTTCTGGGAAGGACATGGCTTTTGTAGTTCGGACTGGACTGTTCCCATGGGGCAACAGGGTCAGAGCTGATTTGCATATCGCCATTGTCTAACCCAGGGTGGTGTGGAGTGCAAAAAAACGATGGATTTGGGCCCAGATCTTTTGACTGGGGGAGTGTGTGACATTGATCCACATTCAGTCCATCACTTGTTGTTTTTGCAATTGCCGCCCTAAGTGCGCTGGGGATGCCCAGACGTGGGTCCCAGGCACTCCACACCACTTGGAGTCAAGCTAGCCGGGCTGAAGAGAGGTGTTACCTCGAAACCGGTCCGGTCCTCGGATGCTTGATTCCGTTCTGGGAAGGACATGGCTTTTGTAGTTC
The DNA here is from genome assembly GCF_964261635.1 of Lissotriton helveticus. Lineage (NCBI taxonomy): Eukaryota > Metazoa > Chordata > Amphibia > Caudata > Salamandridae > Lissotriton > Lissotriton helveticus. Next base: position 140,893,722 of record NC_136071.1, on the reverse strand, counting down.
GGACTGGACTGTTCCCATGGGGCAACAGGGTCAGAGCTGATTTGCATATCGCCATTGTCTAACCCAGGGTGGTGTGGAGTGCAAAAAAACGATGGATTTGGGCCCAGATCTTTTGACTGGGGGAGTGTGTGACATTGATCCACATTCAGTCCATCACTTGTTGTTTTTGCAATTGCCGCCCTAAGTGCGCTGGGGATGCCCAGACGTGGGTCCCAGGCACTCCACACCACTTGGAGTCAAGCTAGCCGGGCTGAAGAGAGGTGTTACCTCGAAACCGGTCCGGTCCTCGGATGCTTGATTCCGTTCTGGGAAGGACATGGCTTTTGTAGTTCGGACTGGACTGTTCCCATGGGGCAACAGGGTCAGAGCTGATTTGCATATCGCCATTGTCTAACCCAGGGTGGTGTGGAGTGCAAAAAAACGATGGATTTGGGCCCAGATCTTTTGACTGGGGGAGTGTGTGACATTGATCCACATTCAGTCCATCACTTGTTGTTTTTGCAATTGCCGCCCTAAGTGCGCTGGGGATACCCAGACGTGGGTCCCAGGCACTCCACACCACTTGGAGTCAAGCTAGCCGGGCTGAAGAGAGGTGTTACCTCGAAACCGGTCCGGTCCTTCGGATGCTTGATTCCGTTCTGGGAAGGACATGGCTTTTGTAGTTCGGACTGGACTGTTCCCATGGGGCAACAGGGTCAGAGCTGATTTGCATATCGCCATTGTCTAACCCAGGGTGGTGTGGAGTGCAAAAAAAACGATGGATTTGGGCCCAGATCTTTTGACTGGGGGAGTGTGTGACATTGATCCACATTCAGTCCATCACTTGTTGTTTTTGCAATTGCCGCCCTAAGTGCGCTGGGGATGCCCAGACGTGGGTCCCAGGCACTCCACACCACTTGGAGTCAAGCTAGCCGGGCTGAAGAGAGGTGTTACCTCGAAACCGGTCCGGTCCTCGGATGCTTGATTCCGTTCTGGGAAGGACATGGCTTTTGTAGTTCGGACTGGACTGTTCCCATGGGGCAACAGGGTCAGAGCTGATTTGCATATCGCCATTGTCTAACCCAGGGTGGTGTGGAGTGCAAAAAAACGATGGATTTGGGCCCAGATCTTTTGACTGGGGGAGTGTGTGACATTGATCCACATTCAGTCCATCACTTGTTGTTTTTGCAATTGCAGCTGTGATGGAGCCACTGGCTGAGGGGATCTGACAAAGACTGTTTATTACAGGGTTTTCAATGGAAGGGGGGAAATAGAAGATTGATTGTGTTTCTATGTGGATGGTATACTTTATTTCCTACAATATCATCCCCTTCGGGTTGGCCAGTGGTCAATGGAAATCCTGAACCTTTATGGTAAATTGGGATAAATCTGTGCTCTATTCAGTGATGGGCAGCGGAAAGGCATTCTGGGCCGCAGATCCAGCCAGTAAGTTCCATATACCTTATTAATCACCTCTAATAGGACCACAAGAGGTGGTGGCATTGCTATGGCTGTCAAATCCTGCTTCCCAGCAGAATGGAAGCCATCAGGACTACCCGCATGTGAAAGCGCTATTTTTAAAGTCGCCTTCTCCCATCAGTTCACCTTCAGTGGGCTGCTGGTCTATCGCCCCCCCGGCAATGACTCGGTATTTAGATCCGCATTGGCCGATATGGTCAGTCCTATAGCATTGGGCTGTGCCAATTTTAACATCTTGGGTGACCTTAACATCCATTTTGATAATGGGTCATCCACTACCGTTAGCTCCCTGTTGGTCGACTTGGAAGCTCTCCAACTTACTCAGCTTGTCACCCGTCCAACCCACGTTGGAGGCCATATCCTTGACCCCTTCTTTTCCACACTTGACGGGTTAAGGGTGTTAGACCCAAGGAGGATAGGGTGGACTGATCACCTACTTGTAGAGGCACTTTGCCCGGTCCATGACAAGCCGTTTATATCCAGGGAAAGGCTAACCCTTAAAAGGCCGTGGTACAAACTTACGCTGGAAGAGTTCTACGGTATATTAGAGCGGAAACCTCTAAACAATCTCACCAATGTGGAACAAGGCTACCAACAGTTTTGCCTGTGGATCACTGACGCCTTGGACTCTCTGATACCTTTACGATGGGCGAAAGGCCGGACAAAAGCACCTAGCCCCTGGTATAACGAGTCTCTGGCAGAATTGAAAAGATCCTGCCGTAAGACAGAGAGGGAATGGAGACGATTATATGACCCGGCTCTGAAAATCCGGTATTTCACTGAGTTGAAACTTTACCACAGAGCTATATGCAGAGCTAGAGCTGCATTTTATGCCCAGGAATTTGCCACCAGTACCAACCGCTCAAAACTGATTTTCAAGGTACTGAAGGACCTAATGAAAAACAGATCCTCATCAGAGGCGATTTGCACAGACTCACACTGTGATAAATTGGCCTCTTTTTTTGTGGAGAAAGTGGAAAAAATATATCACGGGTTCGACACACTCCACCAGGATCGAGAAGCCACTGTCTCTGATACATTGGATCATGAGCCCCTGGCTATCTTACCTGAACTGTCGGTTGAGGCCTTTGACAGACTCAGCCTCAAGGTCAAATCAGGTTCCCCGGCGGACCCGTTAAAGCCTGCCTTCATTAATACACTTTCCCCGCTGTGTCGTAACCCCATACTGGATCTCATTAATATGTCCCTGTCTTCTGGAACTGTACCCGCGGCCTGGAAGCAGGCAGTGGTTACCCCCATATTAAAAAAAGCAAACTCTGACCCCCGACTGCCAGAAAATTACCGACCTATCTCCCTGTTGCCGTGGATTGCCAAGGTAACAGAAGCGCATGTCAACTCGGTTTTGTCTGAGCATCTGGCTTGCAACCAGATCTTGGACCCCAGCCAGAACGGATTCCGGTCAGGACACAGTACCGAGACGGCACTACTTTACATCTTGGAACATCTTCGCCAGGTACTTGACTTAGGTCATACTGCAGCGCTTATATTATTAGATCTAAGCGCTGCTTTCGACACTGTGTCCCACCAAATACTTATCCAGCGCTTACAGGAGGCGGGAGTGACGGATGTCGCTCTCCAATGGTTTCGGTCCTTTCTGGCTGATCGTACTTTTAAAGTGGCTATACCACCTGGCCAATCCACCACTTACCCCCTGAAGACGGGGGTTCCACAGGGATCTTCGTTGAGCCCTACTATATTTAACCTCTATGTGAAACCGTTGGCTGGTGTCGTCAAACAGTGGGGTCTTACGATGGCCTCATATGCGGACGACACACAGCTAGCGGTGACACTTAGCGGAGACCCCGAGGTAGCAGCTCCGAGATTCCGTGCGGGTCTCTTGGCAGTAGCCAGCTGGCTTCGCACCAACTGCCTCCAGTTGAATGCCACCAAAACGGAGGTATTGGTTTTAGGGAAGCACGCTGAGCTATGGGGTAACCAGTGGTGGCCGTCAGAGCTTGGTGTCACACCTATTCCAGTGGCTGGAGTGAGAAATCTAGGAGTGTGGGTGGACTCTGCGCTCTCCTTCAGGGACCACACCATGAAGGTGGCTGCCACATGTTACGGAATACTGCGTGGTATTAGGCCAGTCTTGAAGTACTTTGATCCCCCTACCAGACAGCTTGTAGTTCAGGCCTCAATACTATCTAGGCTGGACTACGGCAGCTCACTGTTGTTAGGGGTGAATCAAGCGGAGGCCTCTAGGCTCCAAAGAGTACAAAACGCCGCGGCACGAGCCATTGTGGGCCTTCCCAGACACTGTTCAGTGTCGGGTACCATCACGGCCTTGCATTGGCTCCCGGTCAGACAGCGAATCATGTTCAAGGCGCTGTGTCTGGCCTTCAAAATTTTGAAAACTTCTTCGCCACCGGCACTTGTTACTCTACTTACGCCCTATGTGCCGTCGAGATCTTTAAGATCGGAGGGTCTTCATCTGGCTGTCTGTCCACGCTTCAGGTTGAGCAGGATGGGTGGCCGTTCTTTTAGGGTTCTAGCGGCTGGCCTATGGAACTCGCTACCAGTTCACATTCGAGCTCTTGAGGATATGTTCGCCTTCAGGCAGGCTATTAAAACTTTCCTCTTTCCAGTTTCTGGCTAATCTTTCTTGTGTGTTATGTTACAGCATCTGTCAAAGCGCCAGGACGCCCCTTTGCTGGGGCAGCTGTGCGCTCTAGAAATTTTAATAACATAACATAACATAACATAATCATATCATGGAACCAACAAAGGCACTGGGACCTCAATATGTTCCTGTTATTAGAGACACATTAGTGAAACCTCTGGGGTTGGGACTCTCTTCAGCTATCTTGGGAAGAACAACACAACAAAATGATTGCATTACAGAGGAAGCTTTACACACTCCTACAATACCCAAATGAAATTCGAGCTGCTTTCTTCCTCACGGTGCACTCACTACTTTGCAAATTGTTGTGAACAGAAAAATAATCTATGGCGCTGTGATGTATTCCTATAGGTTCTGTATCGATCCCCCTATTCCTGACCCTATTCTGGTTAACAAGTTAACTAGCAGCCATCCCATGAGGCAGAAAACCCCCATGATGCAGGAACCGTTATCTGATTAAGCCACACTACGGCACAGGAACGTGTTATCTGATTAGGTCATAACGCTTGCCATCTAATTAGACAAGCGATATTCCTCCAGCCCCTGATAAGGCATACGGAGTTCTCAAAACAAATCAAACCTATGACAGACCTGGGAAAAACCCTGCGGCCATTGTTTTGATTTCACCGAGAACTTCAGCAAAAGAATGTGCTAACGACCAGGTCGTATGACATCCTTATTGACATATCTATGTCCATCCTTACGTCAATCTCGGCACCTTAAAGGTATAAATATTACCGATATTGCCCTATGCAAACACACGCGGTGGTGACGAGATCGGAGCAGCCAGACTTGCCGAAGCCCAGAGCAGAGCAGACCCCGCTGGCGCAGCCCCGCCTTCCTGACGCGCTGAGAACGAGAAGCTGCCTTTTCTCCTGCCGAGAAATCCAGCTCCGGCGCTTCCGGGTAGCCCTCGCAGGCAGCCTGGAATATCGAGACCAGAGACGAGAGATACCATCCCTCATTCATCCTAGATTCCAGGTACAGAACTGAATAACCCCTTGCAGAGAATTCTTTAGTCAGTCACTTGGCAAAACAAACTTAACTTAAACTGCTACTTTCTATTCCCGCCCACGTATTAGGCTTAGGTCAGGTACATTTGGGGTAGGCGTAGTTAGAAACACCAGTTGAGTACGTTTAGTCAAATGTATATGTGTATGTATCTATTTTATCCATTTTAAACCTTCATATGGCTTAGAAACCATATCAATGTTTTTACAGTATTATTTTATACTTCTGCTTTTAATGTATGCACTTTACTTAACCATAAGTATTGCAATAATATCGATCCATTTCTCTTGTATGAGAAAAGAGACTGATCAATAAATAACATCTTTTATTGAACACGCCCGTCTCTTCCTTTTCTCTACAATCTGGTGAGACTAAGAATGCACGTACTGACTGAGTAAAATAAGTCGTCTTTTGTTTTCACACGACTCTAGAGATACACTCTTGATTAGGGGAGAGCAAAGTTGTCATGTTCTATGGTTGTCAGAAACTAAATCCCTTCTTGTCTATCCAGGGAGGTTCAACTCCTCCTTGCCTATTCGAGAAAGTTTCTAGTGAACTCTGAGCTAGCTGGCAAACCCAAAACTTTAAGTCTAATATCGACAGTAGTAGACCTAGTTAACGTCTGGTCTAGGCCTATACTATTGAAGGTATTATTCCAATGCGCAGAGCCTATTGGGATAATAGGAACTACACTACAGTGCCTTCGCTAGATGCTTGCAGATGGCATATGACGGCGTCAGGGCATAACAGGCATGCAACTTTACTACTGGATGACAGAACTTATCACTAACAGCGAATTGCCTTTCAGAAAAAGCGATGACCCGGCACACAGGGTAGAGCAGGATTCATTGGGAACCACTGCTGTGTAAGGGCTCCTCTCCGTCATGTATATCGCATTAAAAGCTTGACATGAAGTCCCGATACAGATTAGTTGATTGGAAGGGCAGGCTCAATCAAGCATGAACTCCTCTTCGACAGGGTAATTGTCTGGCCAACTCGGCACGAGCTTTAGGTCCCGTGAATGCATGTGAATTTCCAAATTGTGTGATATCTTTGTGGGAAATCACATGAAATTGCTCCCATGCTTGTACATCTTTTATGGAAGGCAACCTTCCTAGCAGCATTCACCTCTAGTTGTAGAGTTAGTGATATGCACTTCGTACCGTCACAAGAACCATACGCAGTGTTTATTAAAAACAGAGACTGCATTGTGTACCCCTGGGGCTACTGGGTACCTTAAAAGTATAGCATGCCTTTCTCAGGGTTTTAAAGGGTGCCACCTTTTTATCTGTATTTCCTTTGCTTTTCTTCTTTTGCCTTTAGTTTGGTTTCATAAGGGTTTAGCCTGTGCCCTAAATTCACACTAGTGTGCACTTGCAACATTTACAATTTGAATTGGCTTTCTTTAAATAAAAACCCATGCAATAATGCCAGTGTGATCTATAGGTGGTCATTTGTTTTTTGATTCATTTTAATGGATACTGTTTACCTCAGATTCAGTTTGTAAACCCTTTCCCATGTGTCAGACTTTATCAACAAAAATTTCAAAGGGCTCTGTGTCACCAGTGTCAGCTGGTGCTGTGTGACGCCAGTGGCCAATTCACAAATCTTTATCAGAAGTGATATAGAGGCGTAATAAAGGCTTTTTGCATTGGCCAGATCAGCCCTCCTCATTTAAGTTGAGAGTTGTGATGCAATTTTTGAAAGGGATTCAACAGGTTACCCCCTTCTCCCTTTGTGATGCCCCAATAAAACCTTAACCTGGTCCTTACGTACCTGATGTGCACTCTGTTTGAGCAGCCACGGCTACTTACTATCAAGACTGTATTCCTCGTCGCCATCACCTTGGCACAGACTGTGAACTTCAGGCTCTTTGTGTTAATCAATCATACACCACCTTTTCCCCAGACAAACTGGTTTGCAGACTAGTTCATCATTTCTGACGAAAGTTGTGATGCCATTCCACGTCGATCAAACCACCATCCTGCTAGCGTTCTATGAGCTGCGTCACCCCTTTAAGGAGGAGGAAAGACTCCATCTTTGGACCCCAAGAGAGCACTGAGAATCTGCATAGAGTGTACCAGAGAACACCAGGTGAACAATCAGCTCTTTGTGGGGTTTGCTGGTGCAGAATAAGGTAAATAATTGCAGAAGAGAACCTTCTTCCACTTGGTCGTTCTCTGCATTAAAATCTGCTATGCACTGGCTAAAGAGCAGCCTCTGGAAGGACTGCGTGCTCATTCTACCAGGGCCAAAGCTGCTACCACTTTATCAGCATGGGTACGTCCTGTCCTAGACATCTGCCAGAAACCTACATGGGGTCTCTCCATACATTCACAGAACACTAGTGCCTGGATAGCCAGGTTTGTCGAGAGGGGCTCTTTGTCTGATCGGTCCTGTAGGACCTTCTGGTTTGAGTCCATCCACAGACTCTCCTCCCAATAGCTACTGCTTTGGTATCTATTCAAAAGTTGAGGAATCTGCAGCTAGAAGTCTCATCAGAAGAACAAGTTACTTACCTTCAGTAATGCTCTTTCTGGTAGAGACTATCTAACCGCAGATTCCCCACCACCCCCATTATCCTCCTTGTTCTGTGATTGGACTCTACTCATTAATGAGATCCCAGTCTCGGATCCTGCTCACAACCAATTCGCCCATGAGGCTCAACGTCTGGGAACATGGACAGACTAACAAGCAGCTGACATTCGCGTGACTGGGAGGACCCTGCACATAATTTGTGCAGCAAAAAGGTGTCTGTACAGATCCACATGGTGCCACCGGACGGCGCTCCAAGGTACTACTGAAAAGTTCCTGGATCCAGTCTGGTGCCTGGGGCATATTCAAAAGGTGATGAATCTGCAACTAGATAGAGTACCAGAAAGAGTTTTACCAAAGGTAAGTAACTTGTTTAATTAATCTCTTCAACACCACATTGTTTATCACTCAAATGTCTGCTTTAAATATATATTTTGTAACTGAGACGGTTTTCTCCAAACATCAACTTACAAATTCAGATAATATACAGATTTATTTCTCAAGTGCACATTCTCATTTTTGATATACATATATTAATTCAACCAAGATAAAGCATCTAATTTAGTCGAGTGTGTTGCACACAGGACAGCTACTTGCATGTAGCTGTAGGGATACTGGCCTCAAACTTAGTGAGAGAACAGGGCAGGCCTCAAGGGATGTGAACAACCACCATCTGTGTTGCTGAGCCTTCCGGAGTCCATGGCAGCACAGAATCAGCAGACCGGTCAGCTTTGTTGCGGTGCCTGCATATGCAGGGAAGTGACTCCTTCACTTCAAGGGAGATTCCTTCAGGTGTCTTGGATGTCCACAGGCCTTGGAAGGTTCCTGTATAGAGCACAGGCATGGACGTTGCAGCAGACGAGCAGGGCGACGTGACCAGAAGCAGCAGGAGTCTTCCCAGTCGCAGTCGATGCCCAGAATGAAGTCCAGTGAAGTCCAGAGTGCCTGGACTGTCGAAGAAGTGGTGTCTTGAAATGAATCTTGTCCCACAACAAATCTAGGGACCCACCCTCGGGTAAGCCTATGGAAAGGGTTGGGATGATTCTGGGTTCCCTCCCAGGGTAGGGGCTCAGGGCCGGACTGAGAACCAAAACCGGCCCTGGCAAAGTGCTCGTCCGGCCTCCCGCCCCCCTGGGAGGGGGTGCGACCGCGCTCGTTGCCAGGGCCGATTTTCGGACGATTTTGTTACAGGGCCGTTTTTGCAGCAATGCTGCAAAAACGGCCCTATAACAAAAACGGCCCCCAAGGGCCCAAAACCGGCCCCCACCCTTGCGGCGCACCGGGGCATTGCCCGGTGCCCACAACGGCCAGTCCGGGCCTGTAGGGGCTGGACAGTGGGGAGGATACTCCCATGTCCTATGTCCAGGTGTGTGCCAGAGCGGGAGCCAACGGCTCCCTGAGCTGGTTTAAACTGGACTATGCAAGGAGGGTACCAAATGTGCTCCTCAAGCAGACTGAATGGTGTTGGCAAGCGCTCCCACCCGGCCCCAATACACTAAACCCTGTCTGGGAGGTGGTCACACCTCCCTGTGACAGGATACCTATTGTTCTGCCTTCCCTTGCTCGAGCATGGCTTGCTTCTGAGCCACTCTATATATCGTAATGGCTGATGCACTTATAACCTGGGAGAATGGACTCTAAAGGTTATAGGGGTGTCCTACTAATGCAGGGGCACCCTCACATTTGGAACCGAGCATCCTGCCTTCAGGATTGAAGGGATGACATAGGTGTTGAGTGCAGTGATCTTAGATATAGGGAAACCTATATCTTTCATAAGTTGTGCTAGCACCAGCTTACACAGGCTGCAATGGCAGGCCTGTAGTTACAGTTTGGGTGGCATAATACCTGCTTCAGCCCATGGGTGTCCCCTGATGTACCTATGCCCTGGGTACCTCAGTACCATATAATAGGGACTTATAAGGGTACACCAGTATCCAATCTGGGATGTACCTAAGTACTTACTATAACCAATTTAGGGGAGAAAGCACAGAGACTGGGGTCCTGGTTAGCAGGATCCCAGTCAGACTAGTCAGAAACAGCTTAGCGCCAAGGAAAAAGTGAGGGAAACCATAAAAGCTGATCCTCCTTTCCTACAATCATTCTATGACAATCTACTCCACGCCATTGTACTCTGCAACACTCTATGCAAAACCCTCTACGCCACTCCACTCTACTCCACTCCACTCTACTCCACTATACACCCTTCCAATATACAACACTCTATTCCCTCAGCGACACTCCACAACATTTTACACCACTCCATGACACTTAACTCTACTCTAAACCACTTCATGCCATTCCACAAGTCTCTACACCAGTCCAATCTACTCCATGATACACTACTTTACGACACTCCAATCCACACCACTCTCCTTTATGCCACTACTTTTTAGCCATGCTGGTGAGCAACATGGCTAAAATGTATTGTCAAAGCCGATAGATCATGCATAGGCTCAATTGATTGGCTTTGCTAATGCTTCTTTAGTGAAAGGGTGTGTGTTCAGTTCCCTTTTTTTGAACCTCTTTTCTGTCTTGTTGACTTTACCTTCCAGGTATTTTTTTCATCCTGCATTTTTTGGGGGAAGGCAACCTGCTGGGGCTGTCTCCATGTAGGATTCACTCTTGTTAAATGGATTGTCATAATCAAAATGTGTGCTCTGTTAGGGCGCCAGAAGGTAATGTTCCTTGCTGAGTTTATTTTACCAATCACTGTTTTGATGGTCTCTGCTAATGTAGCTCTAGTGTACTGCCAGTGGTAGGTTCTATGTTGTCTGAACGATAACTAGACTTTGGATTGTGTGATTCCCCACCACAGGTGTTTCTTATGCAGCAGGTTATGTCATTTTACGCTCAGCCTCTGTTGATGGTTGAGTTCTCATGCCCGCTACGCTTCTTGCTCTTGCATGGGCGTTTGGTGCGTTTGCCCATAGTGAAGTGGACGTGCAGTTCATCCTTATGATTTATTTGCTTGTGTGCGGGTCTTCTGTTTTTACTGGACATGGATACTTGGTTCTGGCCACTTGGCCATTTTTGCTGGTTTCTTTGTCCTGTGAGGTTGACTGTCCCCTGGACGCGAGCTTGTGTATGACTGTCTGTGAGATCTGCCAGGATGTGTCCATCTGCTAGTTTTGTGCTTTGCACTCCCCCAGTTTTACTGTCCTTTAGCTCTGGTGGTAACTGATTACTAGGGTCTGTCACTGTCCCTTTTGTGCTGCTTCCTGGAGATGGAAGTGATGGTATTCTTGCTCTCAGGGCCTCTTGTCTGATTGAGCCCTTTGTGAACCATTTGGTACCGCTGTCTGGAGTTTCTTTTCCTTGTCAGTAGTTTTCTACTGATATTATGTTCGATGTGTCTCTTAAAATCTGCTTGCCAACTAGTGCCCTGAGGCCACAGTTGCTTCTGCCGTTGGTGTTTCTACTTACCTTTCGGTTGTAGGTGCTCGTCTGGTGTAGTAGGCCTCTGCTTTGACCTATGCATATTCTACCTCTGGTGGGTGTTAGTGTGTGTTTACCCTACTCTGGCGTATGATTTGTAGGTAAAAGAACAAAGGAACTAATTGCTGTGCTCCAGGAGGTGTTTTATTTGGCTTCATGGCATCACCGGGGAGATGGAGCCACAGTGCCATTGTCTGACGAATGAGAGCTCTTTCGAGTTTCCTGGTGCAGTCTGACGTCTAAGAGGATTAAGTAGGCAAGGAATCTTCAGGTAGACATAGCATCCACCGGAATGTTTGTAACCGAAGGCTACACTGGTGGCCTCAAATATAGACAGATATTGCTGATGCTCCCTGGTTAACAGACCCCCCCCTCCCCTCCAACCCCGAACACACCCGCCCCAACAAACCCCTGTAATTGTCAAGACACAAACAAGTTCCTTCTTTTTGGGTTAGGGGTCGTAAAACCCCACAGCCGTATGTATTCACACATATACAAAAATAACTGTATCTTTATGCACAGTAACCCACATTTGTACAGTTGGTTTACATTAATTAATGACTTGCCTTAACAGAGACACTAATACAGGCATTTTCCTAACAATAACTCAATTCTTTTGTTCCTGTGCATCCTAAAAAGACATTTTCAGGTGAGATCATAACTGGTCCTGGTGTCCTTTACTCTTAACATCTCGTGTCTAATCAAACTGCACTGGGTGGGTCCCTCCTAATGGGAGGACCCGACTCACCGACATACCCTACTGGGATACTCCCGTGCAAGGGGTCGGTCTACCCGCTAGGATACATACCTCGGGCACCCCCTACAACCATCAATTGTCCCCCCACCCCAAGCGCCTGTGCTAGGTTACATCCAGTGCACCTGCGTGGGCGGTTGGCAGGTAAGGACCATGTGTCAATGACTGCCCCCAACCCCCCCCCCGTGCCCCTGCAACCTCCCTTCAACTTGCTGCCAGCACTCCTTGGAGGGTCCCATGACGCTGCTGTTATTTTGGTCTAAAAAGAAGAGGATTCTTTATATGGCTTCAATCATGGACTCGCCTGCCACAGGCCAGTATAGTTCACCTACAGTCTAGCCCCCCCACGGGACCGTGCCCATGCCAGCAAATGCCACACCAACCGTCCTTGTAAAGTTGCGGCGCACCATGCTGCAACCCCGGTTTGGGCTGTCTCACTGCCATATGGGTGGCTCCTCGGAGTTGGGGAGCCTTTGTCAGAAATTGAAGAGGCAGAGCCCGCCGCAATCCACAAGGGATGTTCTGAGTTACCCAACGCTTTGTTGGACCAGTTTTTGCAGAAAGTTCTGCCAACGTGGCGGGGACATGCTTTCCAAGGGCGGGGGGAGGTCACAAAGTCAATGTGGCCCGCTCAGGATGTGTTTTTGTATTTCAAAAATAAATTAAAAGGGGGACTTTGTTTCTAAAATACAAAGACAAATACCCATGATGCGCAGGGAGATATCTTCCTGCGTTTTTAGAACATGGTCTTCATTTTGCAGCCTGGGTGTGCTGTCCTTGCATAGTGGACCCGGGCGGCTGGAGAAGAAGCCACCAGAAGATGCGACTGACATTGGGCAAGCCTTGTGGCATGTACACAACTGCGGCCCTCTGGCGGATGGGCTGGTAGTCAAAGGTTTCCAATGGTAGAGCCTTGTGTTCTCCACATTAAATAAGTTGGGGATAACCTTGGATTTGGCAAAGCGGAAGCCCAACCGCTTTATGGGTTTTCTGCCATTTCATCAAACTCTAAAAGTGACCACCTTATTAAGGTTCAGGAAGTCTTTACTTGCCTGGCTAATTAGGGAGCATTACGCGTAAACCTTCAACTGCAGCAGTCTCCATTGTTCGGAAGGTTAATTGGTTGCATCAGACATTGCGCCAGGGTCTTTAACTCCAGTGCCACAACATAGCAGCTCCCTCCATCACGATAACCTACATTTAGCCACACACCTTGAGGAATCAAAGAGAGCCAATCAAAAAGCTGTGGAAATGGCATCGGATTGACAAAAAAATGGAGCATAACATTCTGGAATTTAAAGTGCAATAGGCTGATTGTTTTCTTATTTTTTAAAACACCTGGCAAAATCTACTATTTCAAACAAGTTTTTGGGGGCAATAACTCTGAAAGTTTTTTGTGGTGTATGACTCTTTACTGACTAGTGTGTGTGGGTTTCGCATGATCCAACCTATCTTATATATAGGGCTCCCGGTTTTATGGTATTAATTTTTTTTGCATTTCTGTCTGTATTTATCCATATTTATTTTTTGACCACTTTATCTGTATTTATCCATATTATTTTGTGTTTCGCAGATAAATGAAGTTGTAAAACTGTACATTTCCATATTATTTAACCAATAAATGCGCACTCATACTTTGATGGCTGTCTGTTTTAGCTATTTAAACTGCCAAATATTATATAACAAAACATCCACTGGTAAATATTAGCATTATACCACAAATGTATGTTGACATGTGGCATTATTTAATGAAATTGCATCCTGTTTTTTTACATTTCCCATGCTGACCATCTGTTGACTGATAATTCAAGAAAAAAAGCACAGTCACTTAAAAGAAGCCCCTTTTTCCGTATTTACCCACTTTAAAAAATAAATACAGACAGAAAATGCATTGTTTTCTGTCTGTATTTATCTGTAAAAATACATAAAAATGGAAAACCGGGAGCCTTACTTATATAATATAAACAAAATAAATATGTTTGCCGCTGATGATAAACACGGACTAGTTTTATGACTCATAGGCACCTGCTTACTAGCTAGCCCGACTGTCCTCGTAGGGAGTGCACCACTTCACTTGTTCCTCTATCTAACACGCATGACTTGCACTAGACTGCCCCAAAGAATGTCTCCTGCTCGTTTCGGTTACACACCTGCCTTTGAAGTAGCATTTCTGGCACTCCAGACAGTCTCTTCCTGTGAGATTCACCTGCGCGGTTTTCCACGTCGCCAATGACCCGGAACTAAACGGGATAGCACAGGGCAGGCAGATAATATTAAAGGCCCTGAAACAACTTTCGAAGGTAGGGCTGTCAGTTCCAGAACAATGTTTCGACAGACTACATGCCGGTTTTATAGGTTTGTCCCGCGAAGCCTCGTGTTGTTGCAATTGCTTGTGCTGTGTATCTTCGTGTCAGTGAGTGGCGGAACGTAAAATGATTGGGGCCCCTACAGAATGGGCCCCGGAGACTCCGATATATTCATGTGTCTTGGGCGGAATGGAACCTCTCAGTAGCTTTGGAGCCCCCCCTTTGCCACAGTGGCCTGCGTTACGTCCCTGTTTCGTGTGCATGCGTTGCGGTGTCATGAAAAAGGTTCAGAGGAAACATTCAGGGGCAGATTTATGTCGGACTTGCGCCACGTTTACGCCGCCGTTGCGTCACGCAACGGCGCGGAAACGTGGCGCATCCCTGCGACCTATTTACAACGTGACGCATCTAGGCAGATGCGTCACGTTGTAAAGCTCTGCGCCACATGAAACCTGCGTCAGGTTTCATGTGGGCGTTCTGTCGCAGGGTGGGTGTTCCCTCGTAGGAAAGCCCCGTAAAACTGACGCAGTGAATTCTACAAGATTTCACTGAGTCCGTTTTACGACGCTACTGGGTCAAATCCTTACGCCTGCTTGAAGCAGGCGTAAGGAGTGACGCACCACGTTATGTATGGGTGGCCTCTGTACATTGCAGGAGTTGCGTCGCACTTGCGACGCTACTCCAGCAATGCGCCGCCCGTACACCACAAGATGCGTCAGGCATCTGCCCTTCCTTGCACCATGGTGCGCCGCATTGTAAATGCGGCGCATCTGTGGTGCCGCAAGGAGGGAATTGCGTGACGCATCAGTTCTGGCGCATCCCTGCTGATTTGCAGAGATGCGCCAGAACTCATAAATCTGCCCCTGAATACGGGGTCCAGTTCACAAAGACTTTTGCCCATGTGCAAAATCGGAAACAAAATAATTTTTCAAAGTTGTGTAAACAAACTAAACTGCGTTGAGCCTCTATTTGCCTCACCCGATAACTGTTCTGGCACAGGACTAGTGGAGGGGTATCCTTGGGTCATACCTCATCACCCCTTTCATCCCTAGTCCAAGTTTTCCTGGCAACACCCCGTGCCTCGTCTTAAGTGGCAGCTTTAGCTGGCTCACCAGCCTCGAGTTTTCCATCAATTCATAAGTAAGCGCACACAGATACCCAGGGCTCGAGTCGGGGGTACACGCAGGTACATGGTATCCCCCCCACTCTTTTCACAGGGTGGACGCCATCCCCCCTGCCAAGACAGCTCTCATAAGTCACTGTTCTATAATTAGGGTTGTAACTTATGAACTGCAAGTAACAACGGGATTCTGTGACAAAAGTAGTAACCCACTGATCTATCTACATAAAATATAGTTCTGTGATCTGCATGGCACACATTTGTTGCAGCAGGCACAATAACCCTCTGGGCTACTTTTTGATGAGTTAAACTGCCATAGACAAAACTCTGATCTCTCTCCAGCAGTAACCGTAATCACGGAGTTAGTTTGACATTTGTATTGCTGCCTATAAACTGCTGCACACACAAGGAACTCTGCAGCAGGTGCTTTTAAAGCCATAAGATATTTCTAAACACAGACCTCCCTCTTTTCCCCTCCCCAGGTCAGCGCCAAGTGCTGACCCTAGCTACCTTTGCTAACTTTGTTCAATGTTTATTTCACGCCCTTAGCTGTGTTAGAGTCTAGGAGCTAAAGTAATCTCCTATGCTGATGATACCCAGCTTCTCTTCTCTTGTGGGAAAGGAGAAGAGCTCGCTGGGGAAGTCATTACAAAATGTCTATCTAATGTGTTCAATTGGTTGTATATCAACCAACTAAAATGTATTTAGGATAAAACAGAGATTGTGTTTTTTGGCCCAACATCGCCAGGAAGCCCCCCTCCACAGCGCCCAACATGGCACCGTAAAGAACGTAAGAATCAAGTTTGATAATGCCTTTTCTTGCACTGAGTGGTTCCTGTTTCCGGCGTTAAGGTCAATGAAAAAAATCCTTACCCTATTGTTGGAGGACACTAAGATAATGGCAATCCAAGCTTTAATAACCTCCAGGCTGGACTAGGAAAATGCCCTACACCTGGGTTTCCCAGAGAACCTTCTTAGTAGACTTCAGGTGGTGCAAAACGCGCGGCTCGTATCTGCCTCAATCTTCCCCGAGAAAACGCATTTTCTCGCATCTGAGCTCTGCACTGGTCTTCATTGAAAAAAAGGATTCTCTTCAAATCCCTGGTCCACAAACCTCTGCACGTCTCGGAAGCCAAGTATTTGAAAGAGAGGATTCATGACTATGTGCCTCCCAGAAGCCTTCACTCCTCTGCAAAGAAACTGGCTAGAGTTCCTAAAAATCGTCGTGCCAGAGAGGGTGGCAGGTCTTTTTCTTATCTTGGACCAGTCACATAGAATAAACTCCCTCTAGAGCTACAAACTACAATGGAACTCTCCACTTTCAATAAAAAAAACTAAAAACACAGCTCTTCCAGAAAGCATTATTGCTTATAGTTGTAGGCTGCCTGATTCAGCACTGGCACACTCTTTTGAGTAGCTGCACGTGTTTTTAATCTCGCTAAAATAATATGTCTCCAGCATACCTACTGGTACATGTATCCCCTGTGATTATACATTCTATATATATATCTGTTAAAAAATTATTTTGCTTTTAAGTGCACTGACACCTTTTAAAGGAATTGGTAATGCGCTGTACAACAAATAAAAACATAAATGCACACACACACTTTTTTTTCTTAAGAGCACGTGACTAATGACACTTTCCAACAATACCCACTTGACTACTAACCTTGGGTTAAAAAATAGCGAGCTAGACGCCTCAACGCCTCGTCAGGGGTAGTAAGTGCTATACAATTACGCGCTCACTCACATTCTGGTGTATCTGAAATCTATCACAACGAGCCTCTCTTGTGGCGTGTCTGGCTCTTACAGCCAGTGCGTCTGCCTTTTTGTAATCGGCCAAATCCCTGCAAAGTCCGAGGGCTGATCATATCAGACGCACTAATGGAGGACAAGAGCGCCATGTGCGGCCTTTAGTGGCGGGAAAACGCTTCGCCATTGTCCGCCCGCAGACACGTGCGCCCTCCCTTAATGCCGAGGAGGTACCCGCGAAGCTTTTAGTGCAGACAATGCAGTATCAGTCGCAGGCTTACCCCGCGTCTCTCCCCTCCGGGCTAATGTGGGCGAGATCTGCCCCTTCATTGTGCCGCTAACTCCCCCTTTGTGTACAGTGGGAGGTCATTTGTCTCGCGAGTTGCTCCGATTTGTAGCTGCGCCCTTCTAACTGACTGGCGGGAATCATCTTGGATTAACGGTGACTGGTGCTGAGGTAAACAGGGATGAAAGCCTTCCGCGAGGAGCTGTGGCGGGAACAGAGTGGGCTCGTGACAGCCTCGGGGCGCGCGTGCCACGCACGCGGGCAGACGTCTTCACAACTCAGGCGGGCCTGCTGCCCGAGGAAGGGCGCCCGAGACTGCCAGCGGGAACTGAACTGACGTCATTTCGGTGTCGCAGTTAGTTCATACCATGCTCGTCGCTTTGTATAGCGCCTTTAATTAATGCTGCTTCGATGATCTGTGAAGAGCAGGTACAGGGCAGAAGAAAGGAAGGGACAATCAAAAGAGAGAGAGGATGGGGACTATAACGCACTGACAGCGAAAGATGTACTATACATGATTTATTTTTATATGTTTTTTAGGTTTACTTGAATGGCAGTTTACCAGTTCCAAAGCTGAAATACTTACAGTCCTAGTGAAGTCAAAAAGGCTAATTGAGCTTGATACAGATGGCTCTGAACCAATCCAAATGCTTGAAAGACGTTGAAAAAACCTTTCCTCTTCCATCCCTCCACTATCCTTTTCAATCCAAATAACAGAATAACATATTTTTTTGAAAAAATAATTTTTATTGCATACATTTAGTACAGAAGTTTTATCACAGAATTAACACCTCTCAGCTCTTCCATTCTTCTTTCTCCAATCATTTCTGTACACAGCCTGGAGGCCCACAACCCGGAGGTCGGGCGGCGATAAATAGAAGAATTCTCGAGGCCTAGTAAGGTGTATCAGGTGTAATCCTCTCTCTTTGTAATGTGCTCGTCTGCTTTTCTCCTTCTCCCCTCTATGGAATCCCCCAATATTTACTAACTGTTCCCAACGCCCCATCCCACCCCCCTCCCAAATGTCCACCACCCAAATAACAGACTAACATGTCCACCACTCAAATTAATTTCATATTTCCCTATACTAATTCCCCACTAATCCTGTTTGGTTTCCGGAGTAGCGTGCTACCTGCCAAAAAGCGCTTCAACACTTCATCAGCAAGCGCTATATAAATATAAATGCAAACCCTTCCCTCTTATAGTCCTCCACTATCACTTCTCAATCAAAATAACAGACTAACATGTCCACCGCTCAAATTAATTTAATATTTCCCTATATTATTTCACCACTAATCTTTTTTGGGTTCTAGAGTAGCGTGCTTTCCGCCGAAAATGACTTCAACACCTTATCAGAGATAGCAAGCAATATGTATATGCAAACCCTTCCCTCTTTTATCCCTCCACTATCCTTTTTCAATAAAAATATTAAACTTGCATGTCCACCATTTAAAATAATGTTATGTATGTATAATGTATGTATAACCCACTTATAAAGCGCTACTGTCACCCAACGGGCATCCTGGCGCTGTGATCAAGCAGATCCCCAAACACAGTTAGAGCCTTATCAGCAAAAGGAGAAACTATACTAGTCTAGGGAACAGGTGTGTTTTTAATTCTTTTTTAAAATACAAAAAGTTTTCTGAGCTCCTGAGCGACAGTGGCAAGTCATTCCACAGTTTGGATGCCGTGAAGCCAAAGGAGCGGCCACCCATTCGCTTTCTCCGAACTTTGGGAACAACAGCCAAATAAGCAGAAGCTGATCGAAGAGCTCTGGTGGGGGTATACCTGGAGAACAACTCCTGTAAAGGTAGAGGCCCCAATCCATGCAAAGCCCGGAAGACCAGGCATAAAGCTTTGAACTCAATCCGCTTAGGGGCGGGAAGCCAGTGCAAGTCTCTGAGGGCCATGGAAGACGAGTCAGAACGTCGACGGGAAAGTGCTAACTTGGCCGCGAAGTTCTGCACTCGTTGTAGCTTGCCTATTGCTGTGGAAGGTGCCCCCAGAAGCAGTGCGTTGCAGTAGTCAAGTCTGCTCAAGATGACACTGCGCACTACTTCTGGTCTCGCATGGGCAGGAAGCAGAGGGAGAATCTTCCACAGGGTACGCAGCAAACCCATACAGTTGGAAACTGTTTTATCAATGAAACCATCTAGTTGAAGGTTCGGTTCCATTGTTACACCCAAGTTCCGAACTGATGTGGCTGCAGCTGGCGTGCCTTGAAAGGAGGGGGGCCAAAAGTCCTGAGGTAATGGTCGAGGGGCCCGGTCCACTGAGCAGTGCAGAACCTCCGTCTTAGAGCTATTAAATTGCAGCGAGTTGTTACTCAGCCAGGTAGCCGTGGTGACCATGCAATGGTGAAAGGTCTCCCGAGACACTGCATTCTCCCCCTCAAAGGAGAAGATGAGCTGGGTGTCGTCAGCGTAATTGGTGACTGAGATGCCAAAAGATTTAATTAGCTTGACCAGGGGGTGGAGGTAAAGATTGAAAGGAATGGGGCTGATGGCCGAGCCCTGGGGAACTCCCTGCCCAACCCTTTTGATGGCAGATTTAAAGGGGGGCAAGGCGACCACCTGATGTATGTTGGTCAGGTATGATACCAACCAGTCCCGAGCCAGGCCCGACACACCAGCCTCCTCCAACCTCCTGGTCAAGATGGCATGGCTGACCGTATCGAACGCTGCTGACATGTCGAGCAGCACTAAAAAGGCTGCTCGTCCATAGTCTGCACGCGAACGAAGGTCACTCAAAACAGTCACCAAGGCTGTTTCAGTCCCATGTGCTGGTCTGAAACCAAACTGCGCCGCATCCAGACAACCATTGGCTTCCAAAAAACTAGACAGATGTTTCGTGACCAGTTTTTCCAGGATCTTAATTGGAAAAGGAAGAAGTGAAATGGGTCTGTAGTTAGCGGGGCAAGAGGGGTCCAGAGATTCTTTTTTCAGCAATGGGGAAACGACCGCCAGCTTCCAGCTGTCTGGGACCTGCGCAGAGTCAAGAGATTGGCAGCAAACTGCGTGGAGAGGAGGGAACAACTCTTCCCTGAAAACCTTCCAAAGTTTGTGCGGGAGTACATCGAGTGGAGAGCCTGATGAAACACTATCCGCTAAAGCACCAAACACTGCAAAGGACGGAAGAGGAAAACTATCCAGCCTAGCTTTCCCAGTCTCCAACTCAGATGTAAGTGAGTGGTCGGACTCTGTTGTCATGGGGCCCAAGTTACTCAAGATGGTCGCGATCTTATCTTCAAAGGCCGTAGCTAGTGAGTCGCAAAGTAACTGGGAGGCTGGAATAGCCGTAGTAGTACAGGCTGGTCGTGACATCTCATTGACCATTTTAAACAACGCCTGTGCCTTGTTCGAAGCTGACAATAGAGTCTCCTCCAAAAACATCGCTTTTGCACACTTGATCTGTGATTTGTAAGCTGCCAACTCCTGTTTATAGAGAACCTTATCGGACTCCAGATAATGTCTCCTCCATCTCCGCTCTGCTCTCTTGCATTGGTGTTTAAGTTGGAACAGCTCCCTCGAAAACCATGGCAAGGCAATTTTTGTTCTATCCCGCGTTGTTCTTAGCGGCGCCAACCTATCCAAGGAAGTCGTAATTTGTTGGATGATGGCCTTGTAACTATCGTCCACATTGTCTGCCAGCTGAAGGGCTTCAGAGAGTAGATTTGGAAGATTTGTACCCTTCAACAGTCTAGACCATTGTCTCCCGATTTTAACCGGTCCCGTACTACCGGTCTTAGGGTGGTCCAACGGGAGAGCTACGGAGAAAAGGACTAGGGCGTGGTCCGTCCAGCATTGCGGGAGGATGTTATTAACCCTTACCTGACTAGAGTCAGCAAAAATCAAATCGAGAGCATGCCCCCTCTGATGAGTCTTAGAGAGGACCACTTGCTCCAGATTAATACTGCAACAGGCCTGAGTAAGGTATACAAAGGCTGAATCCGTTGGTCCATCTGGCCATAGATTAAAATCCCCCAAAACCAGCAATCTGGCATGGGAACTGGATAGCCCGTAAATCAAGTCAATGAGGTCGGACACAGTAGATGTGCCACCAGCCGGAGGTCTGTAACACAAGAGCCCAGTGAATAGTGCCCCCCCCTGACCCTTCAGGTAGAAGCCCATCAGTTCGTAGTCCTTGATTTTCATAGTTTCTAACTGGAAAAAATCCAGCGAGTCCCTATAGATCAGTCCTACCCCTCCCCCCCAGCCCCAACACGAGGATTATGTCTAATCCTATATCCTGGAGGGCAAGCTTGCTCCAGTTCTATACCGCTATCTAGCCTCGTCCATGTTTCTGTCATGAACAAGGCGTCTAACTCATGTTGTTCTATGAGTAGCGCTATCTCTGTGTGGTGCTTGCATAAAGATCTCACATTTAGCAAGCCACAAACCAGAGAGTTTGAATGAATAGCGGTAGTATTGGGCTGATGTTCTCCCGAGACAGCAGGGTTAAGGCCTAGGAGTTCTTCTCTCGTGTAGGTTAAGGGTGTAGGAGAGCCAGGAGGAATCGGGCCAGGCACCAGCGTGTCCAGAGCGCGAACGGGCGCAAACGGGCTTACCTCTGGCACACCTCCGGCGCGCCCGCTGCGCGCCAACGCTGCGCGCTAGGCCCTCCATCCTATTTATCACCGTAGAGCGCGGGAGACCGCCTATGCGATCGTCTAGCCCGCCAACAAAGATGGCGCCTAGTCACCGGCCCGCTTTCCCAACCACTCACCCAAGATGGCGGCTATCGCCGCGATGTAATCCTCCCAGATAGCCCTACTCACTAAGTCCCACAAATGCGTATATTCCCCTATACTAGTTCCCCACTAATCCTGTTTGGGTTCTGGAGTAGTGTGCTAGTGCTACCCGCTGAAAAGCGCTTCAACACCCCATCAGGGGTAGCAAGCTCTATATAAATGCAAACCCTTCCCTCTTCTATCCCTCCACTATCATTTTCAATCCAAATAACAGACTAACATGTCTGCAGCGCAAATTAATTTAATATTTTCGTTCACCACTAATCCTTTTTGGGTTCCGGAGTAGCTTGCTACTCTCCTAAAAAGCGATTTGACACCTCGTCAGGGGCAGTAAGCGCTTTATAAATGCAATTACAATTTAAGTGGCCAGACCAGTTACTGGCTGATTGATGCATTTCACTTGCAGTGGCCTTTAGTTAAAATGGGCAGCTTCCAGGGCTTTCAACATTTCCTCTTCTATTTTACATATTTTATGCTGTTTAGCATCCAAACCTTTCACTAAGCAATGCTTTTAGAATTGAACTTTAATGATGCATTCCATGTTATCCTGGACAGTTTACTAATCCTGTAGTCCAGAACCAGCAATATTTTATTGTAATAGAGGCCTTTTAAAGCCCATCTGTTCCATCATCATTTGAACAGGCAAAATAGATTAGATCTGGTGGATTCATGAGTTTGAGATTGTTTTTTCGGCTCTGTTGCCTGTCTGCAGGTGGTGCATTTATCTAGAGAATAGCCAAGTGTTCACCTGTGTACGGAAGTGTACATTTTCCTCGGTGCTTCTAATGTTGGCTGTAGTGAGTTCCAGCGCTTGACACCTTCTACTGAAAAAGCAGTGCCTCCTACGGATTTCTTATGGTAAGGTGGTACGATGATAAGTGGTACAAACCTGGAGCACAGTGTTCTATTTGGAATGTAATGCTAGGATTTAGCTTGTAGTTGTAGTGGTCCTTTTCCATGGGGGCTCAGTAGACAGTGGACAGCGCCTTGATTATTGCCCTTCCGGCTATAGGTAGCCAGTGGAGCGATTGCAGTTCTCTTGTGTGAAGGATGAGAAGAAGCCTTGCAGCAGCATTTTGGATGTGTTATATTTTGCTTGTAATGATTGCAGGTGCCCCATGGTATAGGCTATAGGCATAGTCAGATTATGAGCGTGGGGATGGCTTGCACTTTGTTAGTATGTAAAATGTGGGAGGATGCATCTTGGTGTTTTAATTGAGTAGAAGGCCCTCTTTGTGAGGTTGTTAGCATGCAGTGTTAAGGATAAGTCTGAATCCATGGTTATCCATGGATGCTAACTTCTCTTGATGTTTTGAAGAGGCTTGAAGTTACCGAGGGCATATGGGAGTGGGCTTGTAGTTTTACCATTGTCCGCTTGTCGTAATTTCTATCTTTGCTGTGTGGAGCATTGGATGGTTCATCATCCATGTGTTTAGGGCTTGAAGATAGCCATTGAGTTTTGACTTTTTTAGGTCTTGGGTGCTATCTATTTTAAAACTTATTTTGGTGGCATCTGCATAGTTGTAACAGGTGAGGTTGGATGGTTTAAATAGATTTGGTAATGGGGGTTAGGTAGATGTTGAACAATAGAGGGGATATGATGGGCCTCTGAGGAATGGCACAGGGCTGTTTGTGAGGAGGTGATGTAAAAGAGGCTAGGTAGACTATAATGTGTCTGCCTGTGAGATAACAAGCAATCCATTTTAAAAGCATTTTCACAGATTCCCATATTGTGAAGTCTTTGAAGTAGGGTGTGGTGGTGGAGTCTGTCAAAAGCAGCTGATGAATCCAGAAGTCATGAGGAAGCTACTCCATTTTTTCCACTGTGAGTTTTAGATCATCTCAGATGGACATAATGGCTGACTCTGTGCCTTTGCTTGGTCTGAAACTGGACTATTGGTCTGACAGTAAGCCACAATGTTCTGTAAAATTAGAGAGTTGAGTAAACACTGCTCACTAAAAAAATAATCTAAGAATGGTCCGTTTGATATGGGCCTGTAGTTTGCTAGATCAGATGGTTTGAGGTTTTTTCTTTTTGAGGAGAAGTCTGATATAGGAGATTTTGAGCTCAGATGGGAATACACTTTGTTCCAGGGACTTGTAGGCATCTGGCTCTCCTGCACAGACTGAGCGTAGGATAGCTTTAGAGATTCTTGGATGTGCTGGGTCTAATGGTGATCCTGCTGGTCTGGCTGTAATGATATATTTAGGAAATCTTTTTGTAACAGAGTATTCAAGGTATGTATTGATGGATGGTTATTATTCTGTCTTTCTGTGGTGGATAGGTCACACGTTGTGGTGTTGTCTGTGTTTACCTTCAAGTAATTTTCAATCTTTGTAATCTTTTAGATGAACCAATCGGAGAGTTTGACACAAATGTCTTGTGATCGTGGTTTTTCTGTGTTTAGGCACTCTGCATTGCGGAATTCTGTTAGAATTTTGTGGAATTCTTTGGAAGAGCAGTCTGCTTCAGTTACGTGTGTGGAGCAGTGGTGTCTTTTTGTAATTCTGATGGCTCGTTTAGTCTCTGCTATAGTGCCTAAGCATGCTTTTGTCGGTTTCATCTCATTTTTGTCTCCATTTGCATTGTAGTATGTTAAGTTGTGTTTTCATTCTTTTGATTTTGCCATTAACCCATGTTGTGTTCTTATAGTCGTCAACTTTGGGTGTGTTTTTTGTTAGTATCTTTTTGTTTAGTGCAGCGGAGATCCAGCTGTATGAGATGTGTTTGTCTTTCAGCTGCATGTTTATTGGGTTTTTTTCAAGGTGGGTGTTGAGTTTCTGGATGTCTAGTTTTTCCATTGTCTGTGAGTGTTTCTTGTTGGTGGCTTTTTTTTACTTTAAAGTGTGATGGGAGACCAGTGCCTTTCACAAGCCTCTATTTCAACAATGAACTTTGGAACATACAGGGAAACGGATTGCTAGAATATTGGGGATGAAGGAAACCATCTTAAAGTTAGCTTGCTCAAACAAGCTCACCCACAAAGCTAAACAGATTTTTGAGAGCAATTCCTGGCTGCCTTTTGATAGCTTGCAACAAGCAGCCATGCTATCAGTAGCTTATGCAACAACTAGTTAAATAACAATGCACTTAAGCAATAAAGATCTTAGAAGGACCAAATCAGGTTAGTCTTACCTAGTCCTGGGCAGAATTATTCATTCTGCCTGCGGGATCGGAGCAATTTCGTAACTCTGTGTTACTCTTGTAACGAGGAATTACTAATAAATCCCGCCGCTCCCCCAGCGGAAATTATCGGGAGTGTTTGGTTTTTAAACGGGGCTGGAAGAGGAAGCAGTTCTTCTATGTTTAAAAAACACTGCAGATTAAAGTTTAAACTGCAGTGGTTTTTAAACATTAGGGGGAAAGCTCCCTCTTCTGGCCCGGTTTAGTAACCACTGTTTGCACTCGAGGGGTGTGCAGTATACACTATAGTGCATCCCCCTCGGCACCCTTACATACTCTATTGCGATTATTGCAGAGTATGTAGGGGCGCTGAGAGATATGCACAGCAGTACACACTCCTCAATGCCTCAAAACATACTCTGCAGTGATTACTACAGAGCACGTAAGGGCCCCAAGGGATATGTGCTACAGTGCGTACCCCACGGCGCCCTTTTATACTCTTCAGTAATAACTGCAGAGTAGGTAAGGGTGGCGAGGTGTATTCACTGCAGTGCATTTGGTATTTGGCAGTGCTAATTCTTAGTGCAAAATGCATCCTTGTATCCATTTTTGGACGGCGCGGGGGCAGGGGGGAGCACGGCGCTGTGGTGCTTGTGACTAGCCCAGCTCGTCATGAGGCACAGTGGAGCTGTGCTCCTGACGAGCTGGGCTCGTCATAACGGCCGCGGTCCGCCCACGCATGGCTGATTCCCCGCCTGTGCGGGAGAATCAATCAGTGGGCGGGGTTGTGACGAGCCCAGCTCGTCATGCGCACAGCTCCACTGTGCCTCGTGAAGAGCTGGGCTCGTCACAAGCACCCCAGCGCCGTGCTCCCCCCTGCCCCCGCGCCGTGGGGGAATTACCACCGTGGCGAAGGTGTTAAATGAAATTCCATAGAATACTACAGAATCAAATTCTGCCAATTCTGACCACCTTTAGTCTTAACAAAAGTGATTGAATATGAAAAATGCTACAAAATGAAGATATTGGATAAAAGATTCAAAGGCGACCAAGAAAACTAAAAAAAATACCGGGTAGGCAGCAGCATCCTCTATTACATACCTTTACTGTCAGTGACAGCATTTTGCTCTTGTACGTGTGCACCTTTGCATAAAAAGTGCCTAGCACTTCAGTGCCAGAGCTGGTAGGTGAATCTGTACTTTAATCTCAGTTATCATTTCATGCAGGGGCGGCCTTAGGCATGTGCAAGCTGTGCACCTGCACAGGGCCACCAAACCCCAGGGGCCACCACGCCAAATACATCCTTAATATATTAATCCTCTGAGGATCAATACATATTTGCGTGGCGGCCCCTGGCAGGGATTTGGCAGCCTCCGGCTCTGTTCCACTTCCAAACACCCTGACCCCCCCCCCCCCCTCTTCACTGGCCTCCGCGCTCCGCGTTCCACCCCGCCCGGACCCCCTCTTCCGGGGCCCCCTACCTACGCTCCTTGCCCAGGGCCACCATGAGCCTAGAGCCGCCCCTGCTTCATGCTTACATTTATTTTTGTGATTGCCATTTTCTTACTGTTTTAAAAAAAAACATATGCAAGCCAGATCTACCCGGCATCAATCTGACTTTTTATTACATTTGCAATTTTAATGTCTATTGCCTAAGTTTGCCAAAAAAAGAAATAACAAAAAATGTTGCGGGCTAGCCGATGCAAGACCTATTGCTTTGCCAGAGATTGTTCAGTTTTGTATCAAAACCATAATGTGCCTTTAACTGTAGTTTTTTAATTGCAATCATTATTTTCTCTTTGAGTCAAGAACCATCATTTCCCTTTAACAAAGTATTTTTCACTGAAAATATATATGTATATAACCTTATATAGGCTCAATAACATCACAGCGCACTGAAATTAACAATAGTGCAGTACTCCACTGAAATGGTGCAATCAATATATTTACAAGGGGTGTCACATCAGGAACAACCTAGGGGTCTATTAGGATGGCGGTCGGAAAACCTCCCAGACCGCCATGGTAGCAGGAAAAGACCGCGGCATAACCGCCGATCCAATTAGGATGCTCCGCAGTCGAAATCCGACCGCGGTGGTCGGATTCTGGCGATTAACATTGCAGCGGTCGCTGCTGCGATTTTAAAAGAAGCATGTCCTGCATCTCCCGCCGGGAACAGGGATATGTAGGGGGGTACCATGGGTACCCCCTAGTCCAGCCACACACCCCTCCAACACATTGGGGGCCCGCAATGGGCCCCCGGAGACTTTCTCTGCATGCCTTCTCATGGTGGTTCCAGCACAGCGGAAAGGCTGGCTACCGCCGGTATCATGATCGTGCCGGCGGTGCTTGGTCCTGATCCGCCACAATTGTAGCGGTCCAGCTCCGCCCGCCAGGAAGCGGGCGGACTGCAACTGGTGGAAAAGTGGCGGGCGGAAAATCACACCGCTGCGGTCATGACTGCGATGCTAATCGGACCGGTGGTTTTTCAGGTTTCGTTCGCGGGCGGATGGCCGCCGCAGGTCCGGCGGTTACCACCGCCGGACCGCCAGCAGCCATCCGCCCGCCTTCCTAATAGACCCCTTAGTGTTTTCCTGTATTTTTTGAGTGGAGGTACACTCTATGCTATAACCTGTTCTGGCGGCCTGGAGACTTAAGACATTCAATTAAAGTGGGGACAACAGGCAGCAAGGCTGTGGGAAATGCAAAGGGAACATGTGATGAATTCTCACAGCAGCTCGACATTGATGCTGTGCCATGTCAAAAAAGGCAGTGATGCTAAAGGCAGGCACATATCTGCTTCATGTGACTTTTGGACCTTGAATGAGATATCTGATTAGGAAGAGTGCCCAGCATGTACCCACATGATGCCCGGATGCACCAGTATTGAAGACCTGGACATTAGAAATGAAGAGTGCTTTCTGTGGTCGGGAATGTTGTAGCCTCAGGAAACCTGCTATTTACATACAAGCTCTACATCTTCTCCCGGTGTGAGACCCGAGAACTCAAAGCAACACAAACACATCTTATCCACTAGAAGAGCAGTTGAAGCATAAGATTCCCACCTGTAATTACCAAGGCTTTGAGTACTTTGCTACTGGTTCCATGTTGCTGCCACAGGCTTATATTTATTGTATTCATTATTAACTGAGTTTTGTAGATCGTGAACTTGACTCAAAGGTGTCAGAGTGCTTTACAGGGTTAGCACAGTAGCAATTACATGGGGTACCTGAGGTGTACATAAAGATGCACAATGCGTAGTGAGTTAGATATGGAAGCATACCAGTAGTTACATGTGGTGCATATGGTGTATGTAGGAAAACAAAATCACATAGTGACGATATATAAAAGAAAATTACAGTAGGTGCAAGGATTTGTGCAAAATACGTAGTGAGGTAGCATGGTAGCACAGTAGCAGTTGCACAAGGTGCAAATGTGGTAAGTAGGAGCAAAATACGAAATATATGGTGATTATATATAAAAGGAGAGTACAATAGACACAAGGAAAATGTGGCCCAAATAGTTCAAAGGTAGATTCGGAAAAGAGCCTCAGGAGTAAGGGAGGTGGAGTCACAGTTTTTTCCCGATTTCTTAAAGTTCCTATTCATTGGAGGGTGAAAACTAGGAGTGTCAGGCAAGGTGGTTGGTTTAAGGGGAGGGTTTACGTATTTGTTGAGAGGAAGTAGTTGACGATTTTTTCTGAAGAGAGGAAATGATTGATCCTCACATATGTCCTGGGGCAGCGAATTCCAGAGTTTTTGCGCATTCCCGGGGAATGAGCAGAGCGTTGTCTTTCTTTCTTGAATTTGGACGGAATCAGGAGTAGGGTATTGGAGCTTCAAAGAGGTCCATTTTGGCCAGCTTTTGTTAGTTTGTTAGCGTGGTAGGATGACTTTTAGTGTAGAGAGCTTTGTGGGTTATGCAGGCTGTTTTGAATGTACACCTCACCTCGATTGGTAGCCTCTATTGGTAGACAGTTGAAGGTACCGAGTATGGGAGTGATGTGGTCAAAGCGACTCTCCACAGGGAGTAGTCTGGCTGCTGCGCTGGGTGTAGCTTTCAAAGGGAGGAGGTGTGATTTAGGGGAGCCCATTATCTTTGCGTTATTGTAGTCCAGCTTGGAGAGGACTAAGGATTGCACCACAGAATTTAGGTCGTCGAAGGGGACCACAATACATGGGATCTTGGAGATGGACACCTTCGGCTTCATATAGCACACAGTACAGAAGCAAGTATGCAGTGTCAAACAGTTTTGGTCATGAGATCATGGCATAACTTTAAATAGAAGGAAATACATTGTTCTGAATACTACTGCACATGTGAACATCTGGCCCCACTTCTTTCATCAAAGCACTGTTTCTTGCAGGATGTATACAGGCAAGGGGCTCAGCTAAGGCGACAAATGCATTTCATAATACATATGTCAGGCTTACCACCATTGTCATAACTTTCATAATATACAGATCAGACTGATGACATCTGACAATCTTTTCTAATTAACCAATTAAGACCATAGCTTTCTTGATTGCTTGTTGTGATAATCAGCTGAGGCCTCCTGTTTTGCACATGCACAGAAGACCATCAGGCACATAGTCATAAAATGATAAGTATATACAAAATAACAATTGGCAAAGCAATATAGAACCCATCTGAAAAGGGCCTAACAAGGTTTATCACATTGCAAACCTTCACCTCCATGGGATACATTTACTATTTTCTCAAGAAGCTCAGAACAGCAAATACAACTTTTTTCCAACTTTCCGCCCTCCTCAAGGGGTTGCAAATTTGTGGGGCAAAGCCCTGTTTAGAAATGTTAGTAGATAGTGCTCGGGGTCAAAAACCACAGCAGGTTGCTTGAGAACTTACTTGACGCAAAGTAGTGCAAAGCTCTACTTTGTGGTAACTTACAATCACTTCCCAGTGCGAAATAAGTTTTGTGCTAGAAAGCAAATCCCACATTGACACTTTGCTCTGGTTTGCATTACCTTTGATGATTTTTCAATGGGAAAAATCAGGAACAACAAGGCCAGAGCCACAAATTCCGGAAGCCTGCAAGCCGAACAAGGACTTGCCCGAACAACGACTTTGCCTTAACCACGCATGTGCGTGGTTAAGACAAAGTCGATCTAGTGTCCTGAATGGGTGGGGAGAGAGGAGCATCAGTAAGTGGACCAGGACAGGTAAGTGGGGTTTCAGGGTACTTTTCGGGGGGGGGGGGGGGGGGGGGGGGGTTCGGGGTCGTTTTCATGGCTGGGACGTTCTGGGTAGTTTTTAGGGGTTGGGGGGTCAAGGTAGTTCAGGGGTAGTATTTAGGGGTTGGGGGATTGCAGTAGTTTTTAGGGGTTGGGGTTCGGGGTAGTTTTTAGGGGGTAGATGGTGGTTCGTGAACATTTTCATAGAGGGGTTTGGTGTATGTTTTAAAGGGGTTGTTTTTCGGGCTCAGGGAGGGAGATGGGGGTAATTTAAAGGGATTATGGGAGGACAGGGTTGTATTTAGGGCTCAGGGGAAGGGGGAGGAGGTGGTACCATTATCCACACATAGCTGTTTACCATGCATACTTTTAACACAAAAATTTGTGGTGAAGACATGCGTGGTAAAGCAATTTGTGGTTAAGATGCGGTTGTTATAGAGACTGCGTTGTTAAGGTATGCGGGGTAGAGGACCTTGTTGTTCCAACATGCAGCCTTTTTCAATAGTGCAAAGTGTTGATAAATCTGGACCCACATATTTGTCAGAGGTGGTAACTTACACCAGACCCTTTTCTACTATGGTAATATGAAATTCCATGTAAATAAAGATCTGGTTCTGCCTTCAGCACAGTGTAATGGTATCCTCCTTTAAAGGCCTATTGTCTTTAACAAATGCTTTTCACAATAAATGTATTTATTAGACCTTTGGCATCTCATATACAATTTCCCAAAGAACCTATCAGCGCTATAGCGTTTATCACTGGTGTGTCACCATACCCAACTAAGGCCTAGTAGATCTGCATGAACTTTCCCATATGGTAGCCCTCAGGCATACAGTCAGAAAATTATAAATATACACAAAATTTTAGTTTGTAAGGCAATATTCAACCCTGCCTAGAAGAGTCAACAAATATTATCAAAGTGCAAATCTACCTGCAGAGTTTGAAAGAGGTGAAAACGAGCCAAACTTAAAACCTTTGCCCACTAGTGTGATCTGTGATAATCCATGAAATATCTGTCTACAGGCTTTAACACTGGGTACTACAAATCCACGCTAAAGGCCTATTGGCTTTAACATATGATTTTCACAATCAATACCTCAATCTTTTATATTTGTCTCAATTTAACATGCTAAATATGTCAGACATATATGGCATCTGAGACACATTTTTCCAAAGAACCAATTAGTCCTATAGACTTTATTACTAAGCAACTTGGGCCTAAAGTATTCCACATAAGCTTTCCCACAAGGCAACTATTGGTAAACAGTCATAAAATTAAAAATATGTACAAAATTATGATTGTCAAAGCAATATACAAGCCAACTGCCTTTGCTGTGATGTTTCATATTAAACAAAGCAGGCCAATGTCCTTGAGCCCATTATCGTTGCGTTATTGTAGTCCAGCTTGGAGAGGACTAAGGATTGCACCACAGAATTTAGGTCGTCGAAGGGGACCACAATACATGGGATCTTGGAGATGGACACCTTCGGCTTCATATAGCACACAGTACAGAAGCAAGTATGCAGTGTCAAACAGTTTTGGTCATGAGATCATGGCATAACTTTAAATAGAAGGAAATACATTGTTCTGAATACTACTGCACATGTGAACATCTGGCCCCACTTCTTTCATCAAAGCACTGTTTCTTGCAGGATGTATACAGGCAAGGGGCTCAGCTAAGGCGACAAATGCATTTCATAATACATATGTCAGGCTTACCACCATTGTCATAACTTTCATAATATACAGATCAGACTGATGACATCTGACAATCTTTTCTAATTAACCAATTAAGACCATAGCTTTCTTGATTTCTTGTTGTGATAATCAGCTGAGGCCTCCTGTTTTGCACATGCACAGAAGACCATCAGGCACATAGTCATAAAATGATAAGTATATACAAAATAACAATTGGCAAAGCAATATAGAACCCATCTGAAAAGGGGATAACAAGGTTTATCACATTGCAAACCTTCACCTCCATGGGATACATTTACAATTTTCTCAAGAAGCTCAGAACAGCAAATAAAACTTTTTTCCAACTTTCCGCCCTCCTCAAGGGGTTGCAAATTTGTGGGGCAAAGCCCTGTTTAGAAATGTTAGTAGATAGTGCTCGGGGTCAAAAACCACAGCTGGTTGCTTGAGAACTTACTTGACGCAAAGTAGTGCAAAGCTCTACTTTGTGGTAATTTACAATCACTTCCCAGTGCGAAATAAGTTTTGTGCTAGAAAGCAAATCCCACATTGACACTTTGCTCTGGTTTGCATCAACTTTGATGATTTTTCAATGGGAAAAATCAGGAACAACAAGGCCAGAGCCACAAGTTCCGGAAGCCTGAAGCCGAACAAGGAGTTGCCCGAACAACGACTTTGCCTTAACCACGCATGTGCGTGGTTAAGGCAAAGTCGATCTAGTGTCCTGAATGGGCGGGGAGAGAGGAGCATCAGTAAGTGGACCAGGACAGGTAAGTGGGGTTTCAGGGTACTTTTCGGGGGGGTGGGGTGTCGGGGTCGTTTTCATGGGTGGGACGTTCTGGGTAGTTTTTAGGGGTTGGGGGGGTCAAGGTAGTTCAGGGGTAGTTTTTAGGGGTTGGGGGATTGCAGTAGTTTTTAGGGGTGGGGGTTCGGGGTAGTTTTTAGGGGGTAGATGGTGGTTCGTGAACATTTTCAGAGAGGGGTTTGGGGTATGTTTTAAAGGGGTTGTTTTTAGGGCTCAGGGAGGGAGATGGGGGTAATTTAAAGGGATTAGGGGAGGACAGGGTTGTATTTAGGGCTCAGGGGAAGGGGGAGGAGGTGGTACCATTATCCACACATAGCTGTTTACAATGCATACCTTTAACACAAAAATTTGTGGTAAAGACATGCGTGGTAAAGCAATTCGTGGTTAAGATGCGGTTGTTATAGAGACTGCGTTGTTAAGGTATGCGGGGTAGAGGACCTTGTTGTTCCAACATGCAACCTTTTTCAATAGTGCAAAGTGTTGATAAATCTGGCACCACATATTTGTCAGAGGTGGTAACTTACACCAGACCCTTTTCTACTATGGTAATATGAAATTCCATGTAAATAAAGATCTGGTTCTGCCTTCAGCACAGTGTAATGGTATCCTCCTTTAAAGGCCTATTGTCTTTAACAAATGCTTTTCACAATAAATGTATTTATTAGACCATTGGCATCTCATATACAATGTTAGACCCGTCTGCTTCTGAGAGTCCCCTCACCACTATGATTTCTTTTGTTCCCCTGTACCTCCCAAAATTTGTCGCTTTTTATTTGTCTACCAGGACTTTTTATGTGTTGTCTCATGGGGATGGATGTTCCTTGACGCCCAGTTGCTCACAAGGTTTGTGGCACCTATTTACAAGGCGCCTGGCCCAAACCTGTGGCATTACAAGCTGGGGTTGTCAACCTGTGTAAATGAACTTAAAATGGTGGACACCCTTTTTCCTCATGTGAAGTGACTCCCATTGGAGCCTTCATGAACCTGGCCTTCTGAGGTTTTGGCGCCCTTTGTTTGGCGCGCATTTCTGACAGGGATTCCTTTATTTTCCTCAGGTACACAAAATGGCTGCTCTAGAACCCCAGTACGGTGGCTGTGAGTGTCCTAAATACCCCTCAAGAGTGCCATGTCATTGTCACAGCCAGAGAAGGTTCTAGAACCTTCTGGCTCGTGCCAGTACCCCAGGGCACTGGCTATATAAGGCCCAGTCCCTGGCGGCCATTTTAGATGAGATGGAGATGGAAGATTAGATGTAGATTGAGATTGAGATGGAGATTGAGAGATTCCAGACTTGACACCAGATTGACACCTGCCCTGTTGACCCCTGAGGTGGCTGGTAGCGCAGGCAGTAGAGCAGCAAAGGGTGGCTGGCGTTGTGTCTGACTGGCGTTCCAGTCAGCTACGTGAGAAGTGACCTAGCGCCTACAGCGCCTGCCCAGCGAGTACCTCCTTGCCCCCAAAGACTGTGGCCAGATTTGTGTGTCTCCCCGCCCCCCCGGTGGTGAATTGTGATCGAATTATCGAGTCGCGAGGCGAGAGCAAGTTCGCCGCGACCGCGATCGTCAGCTGTGCCCCCCTTCGCGACAGGTGCCTCTAGAGGGGAGCTCGGACGTCTCCGAGCCCCACCAGCGTAGAGCGCTTCCTGCGCAGATTGAAGGTGAGGTGGTGCGCCGGGGCGGGGAAAGGCCGGCCTTCGTTGGGCGGGACTAGCGTCTTCGCCACTCCCCAGTGACCCGGGAGCTGTAGCTGTGGGCGGGAACCACCCTGAATGCGGAAGTCGGAGGGAGGTCCGTGGAGCCCCTGAGAGCCCCGTCGCTAACGAGAGGAGTGCTGTGCCCGACTGAATCGTATCTTGAATTGCAGCCGATGTGAGGTGGGCCCGTTTCCTC
Source organism: Lissotriton helveticus (assembly GCF_964261635.1). NCBI lineage: Eukaryota > Metazoa > Chordata > Amphibia > Caudata > Salamandridae > Lissotriton > Lissotriton helveticus. The sequence goes on along the minus strand of NC_136071.1, from coordinate 140,858,971 downwards.
ATAGTGAATGCAGCGTTGTGAAGGAACTGTGAACCGGCATTTATTTGACTGTGCGCGAAGGTTGTGTGACCTCTCCGGCAGCCCGTTCGTCAGTCTAGTGACTTTGAACTGGTGCCGCCTGTGCTCAAGTGGTGCTAAAGCCCGTAGGCGCGCATAGACTTCACCGGCAAAGCAGAGATCCTATTCCGGTGACCGCCGAGTGCAAATGATGTATTTACTGTGTTTCCTTGCCTTCTAGATATACGCGCATACGCCTTGAGTGATTATTAAAGAGTCACAAACCTTATTTTGTGCTCAGAGAAGCCGTATACCTGGTCATTGAAAACAGCATAAACTGTAAGAGTTATCTTTCCCATTTGAAACGTATTGCAGATATAATGATTCTAAAGTATTTAATTGGTGGCAGCGATACCAGAAGAAACATGTGGTTGTTTATTTAAATGAACCAATATTTATTCTGATATTTATTCTGATATTTATTGTGATACTCATTCCTGAAGTTATTCTATTTATTAATACTATTTATTACCAGAACTGTATGACCAAAAGAAATGTATATGTGCTTTCCCATTCAACCCTATTTACAACAAAGAACTTTTATATAAAGGAATCGTATTTTTCTACAGCAGTGGTGTGGTGTCCTTCTTTTTGGTGTGGATGTACAAAGAGTTATTATTGGGTCAGAGCCGGCTTAACTTTACAGCCTTCACTTGCCTTGTCACTTGAGCCAAGCTACCCCCCTTTGTGCTGGGCTTGCCCATCGCAGGTCCAACATACAATTTCCCAAAGAACCTATCAGCGCTATAGCTTTTATCACTGGTGTGTCACCATACCCAACTAAGGCCTAGTAGATCTGCATGAACTTTCCCATATGGTAGCCCTCAGGCATACAGTCAGAAAATTATAAATATACACGAAATTTTAGTTTGTAAGGCAATATTCAACCCTGCCTAGGAGAGTCAACAAATATTATCAAAGTGCAAATCTACCTGCAGAGTTTGAAAGAGGTGAAAACGAGCCAAACTCAAAACCTTTGCCCACTAGTGTGATCTGTGATAATCCATGAAATATCTGTCTACAGGCTTTAACACTGGGTACTACAAATCCACGCTTAAAAGCCTATTGGCTTTAACATATGATTTTCACAATCAATAACTCAATCTTTTGTATTTGTCTCAATTTAACATGATAAATATGTCAGACATATATGGAATCTGAGACACATTTTTCCAAAGAACCAATTAGTCCTATAGACTTTATTACTAAGCAACTTGGGCCTAAAGTATTCCAAATAAGCTTTCCCACAAGGCAACTATTGGTAAACAGTCATAAAATTAAAAATATGTACAACATTATGATTGTCAAAGCAATATACAAGCCTACTGCCTTTGTTGTGATGTTTCATATTAAACAAAGCAGGCCAATGTCCTTGATTATTAGCTTATCACAATAGCCAGGTCAGTCCTGCTGTATTATGCTAAGCTTTCTCATAAGACAAAAAGTGCAATACTAGCACTCTTTCTCTATGGAAGCATAAACACCTGCACAACCAACAGCATGAAAATCAATATTTTGGCAGAAACAAATTCCCTCTCTAAGATGTGCTTTTTAAAGCTTTTTTACTGTTGATCCCATAATGCCTGAACTGTCAAGACAGATCTAATGACCAATTATAAATCTGGGAGATTTGCATATGCCAGACTAATCTACTCCCGAACCCACGCCATTTGCTAAATAGTTAGATGCCCACGTTGCCTACTTTCTCTGATGTCAACAGGGTTAAATGCTGAAAATTATCACTTATTATAATACACTTAGGATCAAGGGTATTGTGATGCCATTTCCTGTGATGTCATGGGAGGGGGTCAAGGGATATGTGGTGTTGCCTCTGCCATCCTTATGATTGTCGGAAGATGAAGCTAGCTTGGACCAGACACTTGTTTTCTGCAAAATGAATGTACAAAATGTTAAACTAAGTGAAGAATAGATAACAAAGACACAACAAGACCTAAATAATTCATCTGGAAAAACATGCTGACCACCTATTCTCTCTCATCTCAATACATTATTTAATAGCTAAGATAGAGAATTTATTAAAATTACATGGATTTCTCCTACAAAGCAAACCGCTTGTAGCCTGTTTGTGTTGGCACACATTGCCTCTTTAATTACTGCTAAATCCCAAGACCTACGTCCAAAACAGAGACATCATATTTTTTTCTAGAGTTAAGCGCCTGCTTCTGTGAGCGGCATACTATAGTGCTCTATAGTCAAAAGAGAAATAGGCCCATTTGTGCACAAACATAATTGAAATCGACAATCAATGCCCGAAGAGAGAGATTATGGTGAGGTCCCAGGACAAGCCATGGGCCCGATTCATAAGGGGAATCATAAGCCTGTACCAATAAAAGTACTCCTGCACATGGAAGCAAATTTATGATTTTTTAATCTTCTCACAACATTTTCAGTAGTACGCCTAGAAAGCTGCACCAGTCATAGGTTTGCAGGTATAGTACTGGAAATGACATTGTTCCCGAGTTGCTATTTCTCCAGTGCAGAAATGTGTCGAGGGAATATGCCACCTTATATGTAAATAACTAATCTTCAGAGAACAATAGCTCAGATTAAAAAAAGCCCAAAAGATAGCAACCCTTTCATTATAAAACAGCTGTCGTAATTCTGTTTATTGGCCTACTTTTCACATTGTCTGCTGCTACAAGGAATTGTGACCGTACAACCCATTTGTAGTAACTTACTAAAGGAGAGTAGTGATGTCAATTTACTTATACAGGGGACTAGTGATGTTACTACTTGACTATATATAAGGGACATGCATTTATGCAATTATTACAGGCGTAGGAGAGTAGGATCTGCTTCTTATGGTTACCCCCACTTTTTGCTGGTGTTTCAGTGTTTTTTGATTGGCTGGGGCCCTGCTATCCAGGACCCCAGCCTAGCTGCTTCCTCTCTAAATTGATTGCAAGTACTTTAGGTACACTCCAGTTTGGTTTCTGGGGTACCCTTATGAGACCCTAGTATATGGTATCTTAGGTACCAAGGGCATAGGTAGCCCAGAGGCTCAAGTATGTATTATGCCACCCCTGGGAAGTCTTCCAAAATGACACCACAGGTCTGCCACTGCAGCCTGTGTAAGGTGGTGTATGCACCCCTTATTTAGATATAGGTTCCCTATATCTACTTTATATCACTACACACAAGAACCTACCAGTCACCTCTATGGCAGGCCTTATCAATCCTGAAGGCAGGGTGCTGGGTGTTGTGTGAGAGGGTGCCCATGCATGAGCAGGGTCCCTCTGCAGCCTTCGGAATCTATTCTCTGGGGCTGTTCTGTGATACAGCCAGACCATATACTCTTAAGTGCATTATAACCTCGCTGTACATGCTAACTTTGGAATGGCTGTAAGGAAACATGTTGGTTTGGTGTCAAACACTTTGGAATCCTACCCCCCGCCAGTTCTGGCGGCGGGGGTAGAATTCCACCCTTCTAGAGGGAGAGACATGTCCACAACGGTATACCCGGTACCAGTCTAAAAGAGCCCTGGCATTGCAAAATGGATGCTGCAGCCACAGACATGAGTCTGGCCTCCTGCTGCTGGAAGAAACTCAGACAGGGGAGGACTAGACAATAGGTTTCCTGTCACAGGGAGGTTTGACCACCTCCCAGACAGGCTTTAGTGTATTGGGGCTGGGTGGGTGCACTCCAAGAGTGCTTTGAAGTCTGCACTGGGGGCACATTTGGTTCCCTGTGCATAGCCCAGTTCAAACCGGTTTGCAGGGGCTACCAGCCCCTGCTCTGGCATAAAACTGGACAAAGGAAATGGGTGTAGCTACCCCTCTTTCCAAACCTTCCCATAGGTTGGTCCCCAGAGTATGTCCAACCCCTTCCTTGGGTATAAGAAAGGAACCCCTGACTACAGGACTTTAGATTACATCTGGACGAAACTCTGATACTGACTCCTGGAACTTTGACGATTTGCACGACGCTGGATGACGGAAGAATCTCCCTTGGCGTAAAAGAGTTACTCCCCTGCTTGGCAGGCATCAACTACGCATCTGACTGGTCTGCATCTCCGAAGCTCCTGACGGACTCCGAAGTAATTGCAGCCCAGTAGGTGGATTTCCAGACTTCTCCAAGGCCGACCTGAGTCCCCAGCAAAGCTGAGACCCGCAGCCCTCGTGAGTTACGTGGAACAGGAACCCCTGGACACGGTGCACATTACCAAGTGCATATGCTTCTTGGCGATCCTTGAGGCTGTGCTTTGGGTTACTTGTAGCCCAGACCCCGAGCAGCATTTCCACCGAAGATTGTTGGCCTACACTCCACGAGTGTTCTGTGAACCGACTTCTTGTGATTTCTCTCGAGGTACCTTCACGATCCCTGGTACGTTAACTGGTGGGTCCCTGAGAAGGCAACTCTAACTTTCCTTGGGCTTCCCTGGTTGCTCCAGACGTGCCCTGACTCTCCACCACTTAGTGAGTCCCCCGGACCTTGCTGGCCACACCGGAGCATTTCTTCACTTTCTGCGTGGGTTGCTGTTGCCAAGGCTTGTTGGGTCCAATCCGGTCACCGATGCCGCATCACTCCACACCCTTCGTGGGACAGCTCGAATCCAGCTCCTGGTCATCGTCAATGCCTCCTGGTCCTCATGGCTGCAGAGTCAAGCTTCACCTCTTCACACCTGAACCATCCGACATCAGTGGGCATTCGTCTATCGTGCCCATGGTCACTGGCTAGTGACCCAGACTCTGTCCCCTCTGCTTTCAGGTTCTTCTTATCTGCGATCCAGGCTTGGATCACACCGGACACTTTCCACTTCCACGGCAGCAGCACTTTGCAGCAGATCGCCATTGAAATCAACGACGATTCCCGACACCACTCGAAGCCGAGGGGATTTAAAGCCCCATGGGCTCCGAGAGACCTTTGTTTTTACTAATTAAAACATTCTGCCCTCAAGGGGTGGACTGTTCTAATAGCCTTAGAGCCCTCTGCTGCGGGCTCTACTGGCCATTAAAGGCAGACTCACTTGTTAAAAGCCCTCGCCTTGGGACTTTAACGCTGGAGCGGGCCTTTAATGGCCAGTAGAGCCCACTACAGAGGTCTCTAAGGCTATAATAGCCAACAAGAAATACGTTCCAGTAGTCTATGATGTCACTTTCAACCCCAAGGTGAAAACAGCCCATTTAGTCACTGTTACCATCTACAATTATACGTTTTCAATGGCCCATGCAAGCCATCTCACCCTGCTTCCAACAGGAGTTGGAAGAAGTTGTACAAGATTCAAGGGTGTAGGCATACTCAGGAGGGTTTCATTTGCCTCATCTCCCTATCTCATATAACATCTGGTGTCATGCCACCCATCACCACCACCCTCTATGAGCCATCCATAAAAATAATCTGGCATACTGCCATCAGCATTACCTCTTCACCAAATATTTTTTTTAAAAGCTGGTATTTTTGCCACCCTTTTGTCGACTCATCCCTCTCCTCCTAAATGTATCTAAATAGTAATTGGTCTCCTGCCATCCACCCCTTGCACCCTCTGTGCCTTCCCTCCCACTCCTGTGTGCTCGCTGCTCTTTATCTGAGCAGAGAGGCAGTGTTGCACTGACAAGCTCTCAGGGTGACCTGGAATTCCTTTATGACGTAGAAGCTGGGGGAAACTACTTTTATTTCCCACTATTACTACTTCATAAAAATTAATAACTCGATATAGAATCTGACATTCCTTTTTTTGAAGGAGCAAAACGACATTAATGGTTGTTTTTGTGCAGGAAGGTGTCCCTTCCTGTACAAACACAATCATCCACACAAGGCAGGCACCCTTGTAACATGGTGCAAGGGTGCCTGCGCTGGCAATAGGCAACTTTTTTATCGCTGGGCAAGGGAAAACGCATGGATGCGCCGTATTCTTGTCAATACGGTACATCCCTGCATTTTTAGAATGACGTAGAGTGGCGATGCTAAATTGCTTGCAGCTTTGCGCTGTGCCATTTTGTTGTAAATATGCTGCATTGTTTCTTAGCCAAGTACACACCAAGCATGCTCGGCATGTAGGCCAATAATTAGAATGCGAAAAGTGAATCAGCAAATCACAACATGGATGGAGCTGATGGATGGAAAAGGAGGAATGTTTAACAATTACCCTCATGGTATGTGCCTGTTTAGGGCTATGTTCAGGAAACTATACAGATATATGTACTTCTCACAGTCCCAGGGAAACCATATGGAGCCTCTAAGTCAAAATATCTTTATTCGATTGTTGTGTGCAATCATAAAAGTACAAGTAAATTACAGATATACAAGTTAAAAAGGAATATATAAAAATACAGTAGTTCATTAGATTCAAAAAGACAATTACATTTTTAAAGTGCAGGTTTGGTTATAAGAGCATTTATAAAGTGCAGTTATGAAATCATACGTTTCCTAATGATCATTACATTCCTTAGGTACAAAGCTGTTGTCGCTACAGATACGTGGTTATCTAACATTTGCATGCTAATCATTGCCGCACGGCAATGACGAAATCCTAGAACTCTTAAAAATGGCAATAGAACAATTTTCCTCAATTTATGATATAGTTTACAAAATAAAAATACATGAATGGTACTCTGGGGGGAGACATTATCACAGGGACAACATGGTAGATCGTGCGTCCAATTATTAATTGTAGGAAAGCTAGTCAATCTGTGGAAGATATTGAATCTGAAGCGTGAGAGTAAGAAACGCTCATAATTGTTATTTACATAAATTAAATAGGGCTGAATCTTAAAAGTTGCTAAAACCAATTGGTGCTGCTGGACAGAAGGTTTTAAGGTCTCCACAGCAACCCAGTGGGATTCTAAGAGGGCTAAACACTCCTTTTTTAAATCTTTTCGTGAGATTTCTGAAATATCCAAGGGGTTCGTGAAGTATTCCTCTCCCCCAATATCTTTCCGAAAATTAAAAACGTACTTCACCCAAGGTATTTTGGTAGCACCTTCCAATTTCAAAATGTCTGTTAGAACAGCTCTGTTTAAGTGTGTTGCCTCTTGGGTCCAGAGTCTGTGCCATAACAGAACTGGCTCTACTTTAATCAGATCTGAAATGTAACAGAGGCCCAGTTCAGAGTGGCAGTTAAAATTGGAGGAGCTTTTCGGGAGTGCCAGTATATATTTTAAGAAGGAATTTTCAGAAACCTGAATAGGTAGTGAATTAGCAAAACCCCAGACCCCACTACCGTAGGTAGCACCTGCTACACATTTGGCTTTGTATATTTTTATCAATTCTACAGGGGGTCTGGTCCCTAATTTACTAGAAAAGATTTTAAGAGCAGCGGTTGATCTAATAAGCTCAAGTTTTTTCGCAGAGACAGCTTGAGACCATGTCTCGTTTTGGGCGAAAAGTATCCCCAAGTAAGAAAAATGTTTAGCGAATTCGAGCTTTTGCCCCGCTATAAAAATTGGCCTCTTAGATTTAATTTGTCTGCCACAATACATAGTGAAAGTCTTTGAAGTGTCGACTTTCAGGCCTAACTCATTCATGAAGCGGGAAAAGCTGTCAACCACCCGCTGTAAACCCACTTGGGTACGTGACATGAGCACAGCATCGGGTGCCGCTCGTAGTTGCGAGGAGACTGTTGTTGTTGGAGTTGTCCCTCATCTGGCTAGGGAGGCTGCGGGGACCTGAAAGACCTGAAAGGCGGAGACATCATCACCGGCGCAGCAGCGGGACTGCGAGTCCCAGGATTCGAAGCGGCTGCTCACACGCCGCACCTGGTGACTCTTCCCGGCTGGCCGCACCCCCCGCCCAGGGTGGCTAAAACCGCGACTTGCGGCCCCCGCTCCGCGGGCGCCGCTCGTAGTTGCGAGGAGACTGTTGTTGTTCGAGTTGTCCCTCATCTGGCTAGGGAGGCTGCGGGGACCTGAAAGACCTGAAAGGCGGAGACATCATCACCGGCGCAGCAGCGGGACTGCGAGTCCCAGGATTCGAAGCGGCTGCTCACACGCCGCACCTGGTGACTCTTCCCGGCTGGCCACGCCCCCCAAGGCCATCGGCTATAGAACTACGCCCCTAGACACGCATCGCGGGTGGCCGCCGGGCTAAGCCTGGGCAAAGGGCGGGCCGTTTGAGGCCGTTCGAGGATGGCAGAGACCGGACCGGGCCCCCCCTCTTTACGCCCATTTTTCTTCGCTCACGCACTGGTATTAGGACTTACCCAAGCCGTATTACACCCGCTCTACAATGAGCAACATGGAGACCAGGAGCAAAACAACTTTGGCTGCAGTTGGACCCGTCATGGCTGGATCCGCCCAAGGTAAAATTGACAGTTACTTTCTCAAGGCAGGATCTCTCCTGATTGAAGATATCACAGTCCTAGAAAGACGCATCTCCCAGGAAATCGAGTGGGTCAGGAGATCATCCATGGGCATATTAGCGCAAGCCAAGACACCTGAGGGAAGGCTGGATGTAAATAGATCACTGGCTGGGGAGTGCGGGGGTGACCAGTTAACCGCCAACCTGGTCCTCTCCGAGGAAACCTTAAGTGACCTGGAAGACATGAGCCTAATGAATCTCCCACTGACTCAAATAGCACAACTCCCAAACTCACTCAGGGAGGAAGCCCCGTTGGCATCGCATACCCTCGATATAGCAGACTCACCAAGCAGAGCTAGGGGAGCAAGGGAAGGAGCTATACACAAAAGGAAGATGGGGGGACCATGCAATAAAGAGAGGAAGGCCAAAACACCGAGACTAGGTACCACACAAGATAAGGGTAGCCCTGATAACATTAGAGCGGGGACACCTATATTAGATAGAACTGAGCCTGCTCCATCTGTTAATGTTTCCATTGAATCCATTGAATCTCCACCCCACATAATGGATGGTACCGTTGACTCAGTTGGAGAGGACATTACACTCGCAGATATAGGTACTCTGCTCCGGTCTCTGCTTAGCCCCATAGAAGCCCGTCTGATCAGGATAGAAGCAAGGCTGACCAACATTGAGAAATCCACCACCCAGTTTGTGGATAGCTGGAAAGCCGAGAAGAACTGTCCTGCAGCAAGTACAGATTTAAAGACTAGGAAGGGTCCCGAGCCTCAGCCCCTGACCAAGAAAAAGGGGACAGAAATCGCTACATTTTTTTTAATCCAAAACAAAAACCTACCACTCAGCAGGCAGCTAGTGCAAAAACAAGTAACCCTCCCCGTGCCCAGAGCCATTAGCAGCATCCATTGATGCAGTACATTCACAGCCAATAGCCACTCCACTTCCTAACCTCTTACAAACCAGTGCCCAACACCCACATATCATATTACAGAAACCACACAAAACTGTAACAGTGAATCTACCACCAGAGGTAGCTACATACACTGTGATTTTGGCAGGGGTACCGGATCTAAAACCAGCAGCTATTGAAACAGGGGCCTTGCTAAAAAATAAGGTCATAAATTGGCTATCTACATTCAGGCCACTCCCTAGAGGCATGACTAGTGACATTCGTATGGTGTGAAGAGTTTCCTGGGTGGGGAAGAGGCCCAAAACAATCAGTGGCGACTGTATACTGGTCAGTTTCAAAGAACCAGGAACAGTTTCCTACATTTGTGGTTGGATTCCAGATGATGAGGGGAATAACATCCAGTCGCTCCCTCTCTCGTTCTTCTATCCACCAAACACTTATACAGCAAACGATCAGAGATGGGGATGCCCCCTGGATTCATTGGAGACGAATGGCATCGGGGCATGCCAGGATACATGAAGAGGCTGAGGGCTGGGAAACTGTCACCAAGAGGGGATTGGGAAGGGGTGGACGAGAGCGAGGAGTACCCTGGCCCCCTAGACATCACCAGCCCCCTTATCTCCCAACTTTCAATCGGTATGATTGCCTTGAAATGGTGGATTGACAGTTTGAGTCCAAAGGCAGGGCACACTCCTATGGGCAAGCTACTCCAAATACTATAGTGGGCGGCGGGGACAAGTTGCCTGCGATATTATGTAACATTAACCAAGGGAAAGTGCACGCCGCCCGTACAAAGCTAGGAGACCTCCAACACAGAGTATTAATGGCATCCGAATCATTAGTTGACCATAGGGGCCAAGGGCCCACATGTGGGGTATCCCCAAAATATCATAACAACATACTAATAAATCCAGGCACATTGGAGAGCAACCAACAGCCCACCCAAATAAGAGAGGCCCACACTTTAAATCTGTTGTCATGGAATGTAGCTGGACTGGCTAATAAAATAGACTCCCAACCGTGGGCTGCTCTAATTGATTCTAAAAGTGTATGTCTGTTTCAAGAGACCTGCGCAAGGGAGGAACACACTTTCCAGGGCTTTGAGATAATTACGATACCGGCAAAATGGGGAGGGAGGGGTCGTCCATCGGGAGGACTCGCAATCTGGGTGGCATCCCATTTGGGCTGTCTAGCCACACGTCAACATGTGGACTCAGAAGACATACTGGCCGTCCTTTTGGAATGGCCCAGATTGCTTAAACTACTCATAATAAATGTTTATTCCAGACCAGACCAGTGCCAATATTTGGTATTTCAAAGACCATAGAAGAACTGTCGTCTTTCTTGGATGCCATTCCTGGGGGTACGCCCTACCTGGTCGGGGGGTATTTTAATTCACACTTTGAACCATTACCGTCCCTACTTGATGGACCCTCCCTAGAGGAGGATTCAAGTTGGCAGGTTCCTCCCACAGAGGCCCCCCGCCGAGAGCATGGACACCACTAGCCATGCAAATAAATACACTCACCCTTACCCATGGCCTCAGGGCCTGCAATGGCCGCGTCAAATCTGACATCCCGAGTAAATGTACATATAATAAAATAGGGAGAGAATCAAGACTAGACTATCTCCTGGTACAGCTTTCTGCCTGGAATCGGGTTATAGACTTTAGAGTGATAGACAGAGAAGACAGCGACCATAACGCCCTGGAGCTGGAATATGTCATCCCACGCACCGAGGACAGGGTACAGGATGACCAAAGGGTTATGGCAGGACTTCTCCTAGAAAATAATAGAAAGAGAATAAGATGGGAGAAGTTGTCCGCCAGCGACGACAAGATAGCGATCCTCTATGCCAGGATCACAACGATTCTGGAAGAGGCATTTTCCTCGTGGGGGCCATCGAGTACCCCGGAAAACAGAGACCAGCTCCGGAGTATACATGAACATTTAATTAAAACTCTAGAGGTGGATCTGTTTAGTAGTGGACCCTCTAGGACCAGGGGAATATATAAAGATGCCTGGTTTAACACCACATGCCGAAACTCCAAACGCGACCTTGTACTTACAATTAAAGCGGGGGAACACGAGAGGAGATTCATGACAGAAGGCGGGCGTATAAGACACTCGTGGCAAATGCCAAGGTGGAATGGGATCTCCAACACTGGGAGAAGCTCTCTGAGTCACTAGCAACCAGGGACTCCCGCAAATTTTGGCGTGTGGTCAATCACGGTTCTGAAAACCTTCCGTCGGCAATCGAACCAAATATTGTCCCGAGTGTGTGGCAAAATCACTACCAGTCCTTGTATGCCCCGGAGGCTGAATCCTGGGAATCCCCACCCCAAATCCCGCAAAGTAACCAGGCTCCTGAGCCCTTTACTGAAAAAGAGGTAAGGGCGGCGATTGCAGGGTTATCCTCTGGTAAGACCCCGGGGCTGGATGGGGTGCCGGGAGATTTATTTAAACAGGAACCAGGCATCTGGGCCCCCTACCTTCTGCTGATATTCAATGCAGTCCTTGGGGGGATGGAATTACCTGATACTTGGCTGGGGGCTGAGGTGGTCCCGATATTCAAAAAGGGATCTCCCCTGCTCCCAGCCAACTATCGCCCAATAAGTCTCATTGATGTATCACAGAAGCTATTTGGCAGGCTAATACTCAATAGGCTACAGACCTGGTTGGACGAGAGAGACACCCTCAGTCCACTCCAAGCAGGATTTAGAAGAGGAGTTTCCACAGTCGACCAACTATTTCGACTAAATATCATATACTGGAAGACAGCACTGATCGAGGGTGGCACTCTGTATGCGGTCTTTGTGGACCTACGTGCCGCTTTCGATCTAGTCCTGAGGGCAAAACTGTGGGAGGTAATGACCGAGTTGGGCGTCCCGGGAGATATCCTTGACATTCTAATCAGACTCCACAAAGATAATTATGCACGAGTTAGGTGCGGGAAAGGTGGCAAGCTGACCGACAGGTTCCCCGTTCGCAGGGTGGTGAGGCAGGGCTGTGTGCTAGCCCCCACCTTGTTTTGCCTCTTCGTGAACGGGGTGATAGAACACCTGAGAAGGATTAGTAACATCGATGCCCCAAAATTGAACGGCAGCAGGGTGCCCGCAATCATGTATGCGGATGACACCCTGCTGCTGTCCAAATCACCAATGGGGCTACAGCGGGTGCTGGACGGATTTTTAGGTTTTTGCAATGAAAGGGGGCTTGAAATCAATCCTGCAAAGACTAAATTTATGATTCTCAACCCAAAGGCCAATAATCGCCCAAACCCTCGTCTGGGCACAACATGTTTGGAAAGGGTATATACAATAGAATACCTTGGGATAACCCTAAACCAAAATTTAACATGGTCGGCCCACATAACAAAAGCTAGCATGAAACTATCGCAGAGGGCGGGAGGAACCATGAGAATCGCTAGCAAATCCCCAATCCGCCCGCTGGCACCAGCCATCCAGATCTATAAAGCTCAGGCTCGGGGGGGAATCATCTATGGAGGTGAGCTGTGGGGCCACACCTCGACACACACCATCCAAAACATAGAAAACAAATTTATTAGACAGCTGGTTGCCCTCCCCCCAAGTACTCCACTTCTCCCACTGAGATTAGACCTGGCTTTGAGACCTATTGCGGAAGAACTGGGTCTCAAACCTCTGATCTACTGGCGTCGTCTCTGGAGCAGCCAGGATCTTGTCCACTATAGATCGGAGTTGCAGGAATTTCTCATGTTACCTAATGCCACCAAAATTCCTTGGCTAAAGTACATAAGGAGAATGTGTGAGACTCTTGGAGTGCCTGACTTATGGTCAGATCCCGAAAGTGCGTGTACGAGGATGTCCAGAAAAGCACTGTCTATCTTGTTTTACAATCATACGCTCCAAAAAACACTGAATACCACTCGGGAGGGGTCCTTAACAGACCTCTTCATCAAAATCAAAGACTCGTACAGCCATGAATATGTCCTGGATGGCATAACACCGGTGCTTACAAGGAAGATATTTCTGCAATGGAGGTATGGCTCTCTCCCCTTAAGGTCCTTCACAAAGGCCTGGGTAGGTGGATCGGAGTCAGGGGCATGCCCGGCATGTGCTTATAAATCGGAGAATGACTTACACGTGGTCCTGTTCTGTGGAGCCTATACCAGAATTAGAAGACATTGGCTGGTCCCTCATCTAAAAAACTTGGGCTTCAGAACATATGCTCCGGCTTATAGAGTGCTAAAGTCGGATCTATCTCCGCCAACAGTGTTTGCCATGGCAAAATTCCTGACTGCAATGTGGCTGGCACGTGCCCGTATAATCAAGGGCATCACAACATTGTGAATATTTCCTCTCCTCCCCTTCTACTTGGGCTCACCCACTTTTTAGATTTGTATTGTATTAACTATATCCATATACTGTTCTTACTGGGTTTCATATGCATTTTATTGATTGTCTTATTCTGTGAACATCTTTTATGATCTTTTATGATCGAATAAAGATTTGAAATTTGATATGCCATATATCTAAAAGCTTCACTACTGAGCACCATTGAGCTTTCTGGAATTCTGGTGTTTCTAGGGGAGGAGATTCTTTGGTGCAATGTGAGAAGCTGCTTTAAAGGCTGCATAATTTGCCATGAGTCAGACATGAAAGGGACCATGGTGCCATTCTAGGCACAACTCGCAGCAAAGGCCTGCACTCCGCTAAGTGGCCCATGCAACAAAACTATATTGAAAGGTAACAAGCTGACAAGGGAACCACTTATATAAAGGAAATATTTTTAATGTTCTGCTACAACTGCTTGTCCCAAAAGATTAAAACATAGAATGAAATGTAACTCAATGAAACAAGTAGTTCGTAATGCAATAGCATCCTCAAAAATGAGAAAAGAAATGCTGCATACATATGAAAAATAAGTGAAAACGTCAATATATTCGATAGATATCATTTAAAAGGGTACAAGTCATAAAGTTCCTTAACAATATTAATCTTGTAAATCACGTTTCAATAATAAACAAATCTGAGATTAATGTCAAAAAGTCCACTCTGAATGATATCAATCCCCCACAAAAGATGAATCAATACGATGGTCAAGATCCAATAGCTGTACTTGCTGCCGCGGCCAGTGCAGGTAAGAGCGGTGGGGCTGGGTAGGGGGGGATTTCAACACACGACAACGAGAGAAAATTAATTTTCCCTCGTGGTCGTATGTCGAATAAAAGCTAGGATAGTCTATGACTTTCAACAAGCTACAGGGTATTTCAGTAAACCTTCAAATTGGGCCTGGTAGAATAAATAAGTATGCGTGGCGTCTCTAGCGTGTAATTTGAGTAAAAGAAAGCAAAAGTAACAAAACAAGCAACCTATGAAATGGTGCTTGTACATGCAAGTGTGCATAGAAGGTTTAATTTGCAGTTGATCCGAGCAAGAGACCGTTCTCCCAGTAGGAGAAAAAAACAGAAACATATCACTATTGCAAGGCATGAGATCACAACAAAATGAGACGAGTTGTAAAAATTTAGCAAGCATTTTTTCATTCCCATTAGTCAAAAAAGAACAAGTTATAATGTATCATGTAATATTGATGAAATGGATGACTGCTCATACAACCTCAACGATTTGCCAAGAAAAAAACGTATAACCGATCCTTCTCTGGTATGGCACCGAGGATATGGAAAGTTTTGCCCAATGAAACTAGAATGAACCCTTCCTCTACCGCCTTCAAGAGGGAAGTGAAAGCTATCCTCATGGCTCAATTCACGTGAACTCTAAGTCTACTCACTGCACCGTATTACCTGCTGCTCTTCGTTCATATTCGTCCTTCCCTCTATCTTTGTTGTTTTGCTCTAGCTTAGCACCATCCTCTCTTGATCAAGACGTATGTATAACTTACCTACTTTGTGTGATCCTTTATTGTAATAAAGGATCCTGCTTCGTTGTGGTGCCTGCAGCTTGCGGTGCAGCGACAGATCCAGATTGCGGGAGCTGGCGTTGATCAGTCCGGACAGCGGTCCGAGTCTGGCGGTGTGTCACGAAGTGTGCAAGCGGGGCCCAACTCCGATGCGTTCACAGGACTCGAAGTCAGCAACAGTGATCGTGTCCATCAGACCAGTTCGATTTGGTGTAGCGAGGCGTTGCACGCCGCGATGTCCACAAGTCGTGGTGCAGGCAACGGCTCGGTGACGGCGTCAGGATGAAGTCGGTGAGCTCAGAGCTGTGTTGTTCGATGCGGACATTGTTCGATGCGGTGCCTACAGGACACCGGGCCGGTCGTGAGAGTTGGTCACAGCTCCCTGCCTCTGTAACCACTGAAACAGCGTTCCCAGCAGCAATCCACAAAAGCTGGTGAAGTCTTCTGGTCCTGAGACTTCGGTCAGGGGGCAAGCTCTTTTCCAAGCCCTTGGAGATCCTTCACAAGTTGAAATAAAGCACATAACGTTCCTTTCTCCTTCCTTTGGCAGTCAGGCAACCACTGCAGGCCAATCCCCCAAGCAGCACTTCAGCTTAGGGATAGTCTCTCCTCAGTTTCATCAGGTTCCTCTTCTCAGCAAAGGTTTCTTCTTGTAGTCCAAAAGTGATCTAATTTCTTGGGATCAGGGTCCCAATATTTATACCCCAAAATCCTTTGTATTCTGAAGGCAGAGGGGTCTTTGCCCAGTCCAAACCAGTTCTGGAGCACTTTGTTGACAAGACTCCTTCTTTCCTTTCACAGTGCAGGGCAGAAACATCAGACGCCCCACAAGAGGTGGAGTCAGCATTGTGGAGGGAAAGCACAGCCCTGGAGCACTTTGTTGACATGATTCCTTCTCTTCTTTCACAGTGCAGGGTAGAGACATCAGCCGCACTACAGGAGGTGGAGCCAGCATTGTGGAGGGAAGACACATCCCTATTCAGGTCCCAGGTGCAACTCCTCCCACCCATCTACATGCAGATGTCTCTATTCACCACTGGGCTGACTCATTCTGTCTCCTGGAATCCCGCAGCCCTGTCACTCAAACTCTAGACAAGGAATACACAACCTAGCAGAGGCAGGCTTTGGATAGTTAGACAAGAAAATACCTACTTTCTAAAAGTGGTATTTTCAAACAGAATGTTAAAACCAACTTCACTAAAAGATGCATTTTATCATTCTGAGTTCAGGCATACTAAACTCGAATTTCTACCGTGTTCCCTGGGTCAGTTAGGATTATAAGATGTAATAATCTAACTGCCCATTCTGGCTTATGGAGAACAGATAGCCTTGCAATAGTGAAAAATTGAAAATGGCTGTAATTCACCGGTAGGACATGCCACACACACCAGGGCATGTCCTACCTTATACTTACAATGCACTCTGCCCTTGGGCCTACCATAGGGGTGTCTGATATGAAGAAAAGGGAAGGCTTAGGGACAGGCAAATGGGTGTACTTGCCCAGTCAGCATGGCAGTACCAGACTGCACACAGGCTCTGCGATGGCAGACCTGAGACACACTTTTACAGGCTGCTTCTGTGGGTGGCACAACCAGTGCTGCAAGCCCACTAGCAGCATTTGGGTTACAATCCTTGGGCACACTCAGTGCACTGTACTAGGGTCTGACAAGTAAACCAAACCAGCCAATCATGGAGTCACTAATCCATACATCAATTTGCAATAGGGAGAGCATATGCACTTTTGCACTGATCAGCAGTGGTAAAGTGCACAGAGTCATAAAACCAACAAAAACAGGTCAGACAAAATACAAGAGGAAGGCAAAAAGTTCAGGGATGACCCTGCAAAAAGGGCCAAGTCCAGTGTGTGTGTGTGTGTGCGTGTGTGTGTGTGTGTGTGTATATATATATATATATATATATATATATATATGGGTCAGTTTCTGCTTGAAATGGTTATGACCACAGAAAATCACGGACCACCACGCAGCTCATCGAGTGTTACAGAGGTAGTTTATTATCCATATTCAGGTTAAGATAGGCACGACGCGTTTCGGGCAGGGACTGCCCTTGATCACATAGCAGACATGCAGTAATGGTCACTTTAAATAATGCACACACGCTTTTTTTCATTCGTGATCTCACCACGTGACCTGGTGATAGACAGTGAAAACATACTATAAATATAAAGTGCTGAATGTTAACTGGGTTTATAGCACTTCTGCTTAGTGACATGAAAGTTAATTAAACGCACATTAAAAACACATTCTTATTTATGTTTTTCAATAACATCTGTACATTATTTCCGCTTAAATGCGTAAAACTGTGCAAAAATAGGCTAGCAGCATTAGAGCGAATTATTTCCAAATAGCATGTTATATACACCTAATAAATAACATATAAATATGCTAAAATTATGTTAAGACAACCTCATGTAAAAACCATAAAATGAATTTTATATTACATGTGCAAAATTTATGCCAGATTAAATGTGCACATAACGCTATTGACTAATGCTATAAATGGTTTCCTTGCATGAATGCATATTCCATAGTACAAAGTAGAGCTGCCTCACTGAGATCTATACTAGATCATGCATACGATGTTATATGTGCTAATACTGTCACAAGCAGGCAAAGTGCTAGTGCTTGGGTAATTTTTATAGATTAAGGATCAATCCCGCTCCCGGGAATGGCCAACTATTTTGTTAATTATCCATATTTTGCAAATACCCATTAGTGTGTAAAATGTTGAGTGATAATAGTGCAAAATTATTTAGTGTTTAAAAAGTGATTGATAGAGTATAAAAATAGAATGCAAAGAAGATCAAAATCATGATCCATGACAAGACAGTTTTACAAATGAGTTTCAATTCTTGCTGTTAGGACTTGTATACTATCATGATGATATGGGACAGATATTAGACGCGATAATGAAACAGGTAGAATGTATTACAGGAAGGTGTGCATATCTTCTCTGTCATTAAGACCGTTAGGATGTTTACTATTGAGGTTGAGTATATATCTGGTCTCAAGCTGTCTTAATGCTTTGTCTCTGTCTCCGCCTCTTTTTTGTACCGGTGTCGTGTCGATCACAAAATAAGAGAGACAATTGACATCTTTGTTGTGACTAAGCTTAAAATGTCTGGCTACCGGATATGCCGGGTCACAATTGATAATAGCACGAATGTGTTGTAAGATTCGCATATATATAGGATTCTTAGTGCTGCCTACGTATCTTAAACCGCAGGTACAGGTGAGAACGTATACAGCATATTCTGTGCGGCAGTCAAATTTGCCCCTGATAGATTGTTCTTTAGTTTTAAAAGGGGTCCTGTATTTTGTGGTATTGGCTCCAAAGTTACATGCCCGACATGTCGCGCATTTACGAAAACCAAATGTGGTTCGTAACCATGTTTGAATGTTTTGAGTCACAGTGGGAGTTTTCTGAGACAATAGAGTAGCCATATTTTTGGCTTTTCTAAATGTCACACTGAGATGTTCAGGTAGGGTGGCTTTCAAAATTGGATCTGTTAATATTATGGGCCAATTTTTATATCAAAGTCCTTGTAGAGAGATTTCTGAAACGGGGCTACCCACAGTGGGTTCTTACCAAAGCACTCAAACGGGTGGCAGACGTAGACAGAAGTGACACTCTTTGTGATAAACTGGATGATGTTTCGTCCAAAGAAATGGATGTCACACGTATGATCCTGACCTTCAACTCTGATTCTCAGAAAGTAAAGAAAATTATTACAAAGAACTGGGACATCCTTAAAACCGATGGCACCCTGGGGAACTTGATACCTGAGAGACCCAATATCACGTACAGACGCAGCAAAAACATACGTGATCTAGTGGTAAGAAATGATGTGACTATTCTTTCATCGAGTACACAACATTGATTAGTTGGCTTCTATCCTTGTGGCCATTGCAAGGCTTGTAAAAACAGTAAATATAAAGATACGGTGACCTACAATGGTGTGACAAACAAACTGACACAATTTCTCACCAGTGGAATGAATTTTGTCATTTATGTAATCATGTGTACATGCGGATTGTGGTACATTGGCAGCACCACCTGTGCTGCCAAAAAACGTATCTTGGAACATCTACGAGCCATAACTAACCATGATCCAAAATATCCTGTTGCTAGACACTTTGAACAGCATCATTTTTCCAATACCTCAGACTGCAGCTACATGATTTTGGAACATATCCCTATAAAATCGAGAGGAGGTGATAGGATTCCCGCTCTCAGAAAGAAAGAATCACGGTACATAATTGACTTTCAGAGTAAGACCCCTGGGGGTCTTAACATAGATGAGGAACTGGCAATACACCTGAAAGAATGATCGTAATTACATTGGGTTCTGCCTGTTATTGGTTTTCTTCAAAGGTTTTCTAATATTACACTGACTGAATTGATAGACCATGTATGCTTACTATCTGTTATCTGTTATGTCAGAACTTGTTTTCTTTATTTTTCTTCATGATTTTTCTTTAATTCTTATCGTTTCTTCTTTCTTTACAGGAGGAAAGGAAGGGGCCCATTCACGAACATTCACTTTCACGGGCGTACCTAACCTTTGCACTCCTATTCAGAGACCACGTATGTTATGCACATTTTCACTTTTGTGAACATCCCAGATTTTGGTCCAGAACTTTTTTGATACTCTGTTGTCTAAAATTGGGCACTTGCCAACAAATATTCAACAAATGGCTGTAATTACTATTGACCATAGAGATAACCATTTCCATACACAGAGTGATGTATTTAATACGCCGGACGCGTTTCGGGAACTCCTCGTCCCTTCTTCTGCAGCGTTTAAGTGGCAAAACTGTAAGCACTGTGTAACGTGCACACCTTCATTTAAATACCGGATCCGGCTGGCGCTTTGCAGGAAGTGCCCGCTCACTCTTTTTGACAGCCAAACGCTGCAGAAGAAGAGACGAGGAGTTCCTGAAACGCGTCCGGCGTATTAACTTTGATGACAGTGGCTGATGTTTTCTTTGCGTGCAGGCTGCCAATAAAACACGAGAATAATTAATCTTCGAGTGGCATCCTTCGAATGGGGAATCCTGCTTTGGTAGATTTGTAACGGGCGACCTCGGTCGTGAAGTGAGGCCCACCGCAGAAGAGCGGGTCCTACCAGATGCGGAAGTGTTTGGATGGAGTATCGAGGATCAGGCTGGCGCTTTTGCAGGAAGCGCCCGCTCACTCTTTTTGACAGCCACAAAGCGGGGCACAGAATCACAGTTCTTTCATCTACCCACATGGGAAGAACTTTGGTACATTTGGAACTGTCAAGCACACCCACAAGGGAAAGAAACTAACGACGCACTACAAGAGCAGGATGCCTTGCATTTTGCCACGCCCCAGGGCAGGTATTTAAATGAAGGTGTGCACGTTACACAGTGCTTACAGTTTTGCCACTTAAAAGCTGCAGAAGAAGGGACGAGGAGTTCCCGAAACGCGTCCGGCGTATTAACTTTGATGACAGTGGCTGATGTTTTCTTTGCTTGCAGGCAGCCAATAAAACACGAGAATAATTAATCTTTGAGTGGCATCCTTCGAATGGGGAATCCTGCTTTGGTGGATATATATATATATATATATATATATATATATATATATATATATATATATATATATATATATATATATATATTCACTGAAAAAACCATAGGTTATAGACCATATATAGTTAGGAATTAGCATTTAAAAAACCTATTTTACTCACACAAAACCATTGAAATTCCATATATAGTTAGTTGTACTAACTATATATCGCGCACCCGCAATCCACTGCTGATCATGTCACATATTACATCATTCATGACATGGTCAGTGACATCACTGATGACATCACTAATGACATCTCAAATGACATCACTGATGACATCACCGATGACAACATCCAGTGACTGTATGTTTCTGTAAAGTTAAAATATGTCTTACATATTGAAGAATGAGTGGATGTATAAGTGTCTGGATGAAGGATTTAGTAGGTGCATGACTGAGTGATTGATTAAATGTGTCTCACTGAGTGCATGGGTTAGTGACTAAACTGTTTTAAATTGTGCATTATTGTGTCTGTTGTTCTGTAATCTGATGCATGTGTTGATCAGTAGCTAAATGAGTAACTATATGGGTTATTGATTAGTTGCCCAAGCATTTGTATGGGAGACTGAGTGTGTGTGTGGGTGGCTGGGAGGTGTATGACTCTGTGCATAGATGTGTGAGCAGTTGATTCACTAGATGTATGGGTTCAAAAGTGCATGTGGAAACAGCTGTATGGGCGGTTGACTGTGTGCATGAGTGTATTGGTGAGTGAATGGATATCTCAGTGCTACATGTCAAAGTAAGTACATATGTAAAATACAGTACATGTGAGAGTTGACATATATAAATAACTGTGCATAGGAGCCAGTGAATGTGTGAGTGGCTGTATGCATCATTGTGAACTTGTATCCAGGATTGTATAAGAGAGTAAATATGTTTTAGTATATGTTTGAATAAGTAAGGTGTGTATAACTGTATAGTTGAGAAAATGGAGGTGTGATTGATTCTTTGCATGACTGACTAGGCGTCTGAGTAACTCCATGGATGAGTGACAGTCTGTGAGTGTATGTTTACACTGAGTGTATCTAAGGTTATATTAGAGTCTGAAGAGGTTCATTGTATTATCACATGAATGATGTCATCAGTGATGTGATCAGTAATGTCAAATGAGATGTCATCAGTGATGTCATCAGTGATGTCATTTGAGATGTCATCAGTGATGTCATCAGTGATGTCATTTGAGATGTCATCAGTGATGTCATCAGTGATGTCACTGACCATGTCATGAATGATGTAATATGTGACATGATCAGCAGTGGATTGCGGGTGCGCGATATATAGTTAGTACAACTAACTATATATGGAATTTCAATGGTTTTGTGTGAGTAAAATAAGGTTTTTTAAATGCTAATTCCTAACTATATATGGTCTATAACCTATGGTTTTTTCAGTGAATTTTCAAGGTTTTGTAAATGCTAATTCCTTACTATATATGGTCTATAACCTATGGTTTTTTCAGTGAATTTCATTGGTTTTTTAAAAGCTAATATCTATAGCTGTAAAATGTATTCTTCTTTAAATCCCAAAATATATTTTATATGTTTATTAATAATTTTTTTTTAAAATATTTTTTTTGTTTCGCTCCCGGTTCGCGAACCGGGAAGCTTTCCGTTAGCTCAATTTGATGCCGCGACCCGGTCCGCGAACCGGTAAACGTTCCGTTAGCGCAACTGCCGTGTTAGAAATCAACATCGTGACGCGTCGCGGAAGCGCGACGTATCACGTTGTCGCGTAATGCGTCTTATGACGCGCTGCGTTAGCGCACCCGAAAGTGCTCCGGTACGCGAACTGAGACGCGAGGCGCAGCTCCCCGGAAGCGATCCGCGGCGCTTCGCAAAAGCGCGACGTATCGCGTTGCCGCGTAATGCGTCTTATGACGCGCCGCGTTAGCGCACCCGGAAGTGCTCCGGAGCGCGAACCGAGGCGCGAAGCGCAGCGACCCGGAAGCGATCCGGGGCGCGTTCCGCAGCGCGTAACATAAGCGTGAGAGGTCATGTGACTTGTTAATAAAACTTTTCATTGGTTCATTTAACTTTTGGTTTCATAATCATGTAAGGCTAGGTCAGGTGACCTAAAAATAACACTTTTCATTGGTTTAGAACTATTGTTTTTCCCAAATGATGAAAACCCCTCCTTCTTTCCTCACTCTGACTTTCATCATTGTGAGAGGAAGACCTTTATTCATAGTAGAGCAATGGCTTCAGTACTTGCTTCAGCTGGTGCACCCCCACCACCACCTCCACCTCCTCATGGGAAGAGAGGACCACCTCCCCAGGTCATCACCAACACAGAGGAGGAAGAGGAAGAAATAGAGGAAGAGGAGAGAGAAGGACCACAGTTCTTGGAAGAGGTGCCCCGGGTTTCCCATAGGAAAGCCAGTTTCATTTGGCAGTTTTTTTCACTCCCTCCAGGGCAGAAGAAAGTGAATGCGAGGTATGTCACCTGCCTCATTTGCAAAGACAAATTATCAAGAGGGACTGATAAAAAGTATAGCTATGGGAACTATACCATGCATAGGCACATGAACAGGAGGCATCCACTCAATTACAGCCGGGCGGAAATTCGTGACATGGAACAAAACCCAACAGGAACTCCTGTGGCCAGGTCAACATCGTTAATATCATTGACAGCAGCAGAGGCACGGGAAACCGTGCCAAACATCCAGGAGAATTTTGGGCATATGAAATATACTTGTCTGCACTGCGGTGCATTGATATCATGTGGTAACATGAGTATTAATTCCATCAACCTGGCTTATAACAATCATAATTGCCCTAACCGCCCCAGACAGTAATTTTTTTTTTGCTCCTGTTGAGCCCTTTTCAATGCCTGTTTTTTGTTGTTTCCCCCCCCAAAAAACCAAAAAAAATATAAAATTGTTCAAAAAATACAAAAAAAACAAAAAATGTTCAAAAAAAAAATATATATATATATAAAAAAACAAAAACATTACAAAAAAGTTCTTTTCAGAACTACCTCCCCTTTCAAAAAAAATTGCTAGAATGTTTAGCACTCTGGCAAGCTCTATTTCTTTTAGTTCGCTTCCCAGTTCGCTTCCCGGTTCGCGAACCGGGAGCGAACCCAAAAATTTTTTTTTTTTAAATAAAATTATATGTAATATTAAAAAATTATTTGAGTCTTTAATCATTTTTATATGTAATTCATAAACTAGTTAAATGTTAGAAATGTTATTAAATTTTCAAACACAATCACAATAATAAATAATTGCTTAAAAAATAAAAAAATAAAAAAATAATCAACAAAACCAACAATCAATTAACATACAGTATTTGAAAAGTCTATCATTCTTTTTTCCTTATAGTACGCTGCCCAGAACGCTTCCCGGTTCGCGAACCGGGCGCTACCCACGCAAAAAAACAAAATTTTTTTTTATTTTTTTTTGCCCCGCGGGGCCCTTTTAAAGCCTCCACATTAAACCTAGGGGGTCAGGGAGGATCTACTATGCCCCCTTATGGTCATTTCCCCCTTTGTTTTGGCCTCCTCTTGTCTCTCAATCCTACCGAGAGACAAGATGGCGGCCGCTCCGGACTGTTTAGAATGTTGACAGACACCGGAGAGCCAATCAGCTTCGCTACGCGAAGTTCCGTTACGCGTAAAGTCCGCGAACCGGAGCGCTGCCCGGTCCGCTGTTACAGATATATATCTTTTTTTGAACGTTAATTTCTCAAAATCCACTGAAGCACATATATTGAGACCTACAAAAGGCACATCGGGCTACCAGTCCCTACAATTTTGCCAAGTTTCGTGCAAATCCATTCAGCCGTTCGGGCTAAAAGTGAGGCCAACCGCCCTATGGAAAACTCAATGTTAAAAACACGTTTTGGGACCCCCCTTTTTTCTCGGCCCCCCCTTGACGAACCCCCCCCCAAATTTCCAGGGGCGGCTCAGAAACAAAATGTTCCATTTTCCAGAAAATTTCAGCCAATTCCGTCCACAAACGCCAAAGTTATTAGACATAGAATTTTCAAAAATCCCATAGGGAAAAAATCCTAACTATATATACCTACTGGCGACCGCCAGTAGGTAATATATATATATATATATATATATATATATATATATATATATATTACCTACTGGCGGTCGCCAGTAGGTAGTTATAGTTAGGACCTAGTTTCCATAGGAAATCCGCAACATTCTATTGGAAATAACTTTGGCGCCGGTGGACGAATCTTCGCGAATTTCTCAAATTAGATGGCCCGCTCCGCTCTGCTCCTTCCCTGAAAGTTTGGGGGGGATTCGTCAAGCGGGGGCCGAGATAAAAGGGGGGTCCCAAAACGTGTTTTCCCCATGTTAATTTCCATAGGGCGGTTGGACTCACTTTTAGCCCGAACGGCTGAATGGATTTCCACCAAACTTGGCAAAATTGTAGGGACTGGTAGCCCGATGTGCCTTTGCTATGTCTCAAGATATGTGCTCCAGTGAATTTTGAGTAATTTAAGTTCAAAAAAATATATATATCTATAAGCACGCCCCGGTACGTGCACCGGGGCGCGCACCGGGAGCGCTACGCGAGTACGCGAGCGGAAAGCTGATTGGCTCTCGGGTGTCTGTCAACATTCCAAACAGTCCGGAGCGGCCACCATCTTGTGTCTCGGTAGGATCAAGACACAAGAGGTGGCAAAAACAAAGGGGGAAATAACCAAAAGGGGGCAGGGTAGACCCCCCCTGAACCCCTAGGTTTGATGTGGGGGTCATAAAAGGGCCGAGCGGGCCAAAAAGTGTTTTCTCTTTTTTTCTGATTTACGTGGGGGAGTGCCCGGTACGCGCACCGGGGAGCGTACCGGGGAGCGTACCAGGGGGAAAAAAGAATGACAGATTTTTTTTGAAAAAAAGCATTTTTTTATAAATTGGAGGTAGTTCTAAAAAGAACAGTTTTTTTATTCTTTTTGTTGTTTTATATTTTTTTTATTGTTTTTTGGAACATTTTGTACTTTTTTTGGCTTTTATAAACAATTTTATATTTTGTTTGCTATTTTTATGGGGACAAACAAAAACAGGGAATTGTAAACGGCTCAACTGGAGCAAAAAAAAACAGGAAAAAATTAAGGTTTCTTGGGGCACACGTGGTTGTCAACAGCACGGTTGATGAGCATAAGTAATTGTTTGCCCACAAAAAATACAAACAAATTTGAATTGTGCAAACCCGGGTTGTATGTTTGGGACCATCTCCCTTGCCTCTGGACCCGATGGAGTGGGTTGTTTACTTTGGGAGGTGCTCGGAGAAGATTGGGGAGGGTTCCTGGCCATTTCTCGGACCTCTGCTCTAGCATAGTTGTTAGGGTGCCGGCGTTGCATGTGGCGAATCATGGTGTTATTACCAAACGAATATTTTTTGTTAGGGTTCCCCCTTGAAAGTTCAGTGCCACAGATTAGGCAAGTAACCCATGGCGCATTTACTTTCTTCTGGTCCTTTGGGATAGAAAAAAACTCCCAAACAATGTGCTGCTTTGGCCTATATGGGGTATTATCTTCTGGCAGGAAGCTCCTCCTCCCCTTCTCCTCCTCCTCCTCCTCTTCTTCTTCATCTCCACCACTGTGGTGTTGTGGTGGTCCTCTTGGTGGTGGTGGTGGTGGTGGCTGAGATGCTCCTGCTGCTGCTGCTACTGAAGCCATTTTAAAGTACAAATTGGGAATAGCTCTCCAAACAGGTCTTCCTCAGTCAAAGGACAAAGTGAGAAGAAGGAAAAAAGGTGGGGGCTTTCATCATTTGGAAAACAAAACTGTCCTGAACCAATGAAAAGTGTTATTTTCAGGTCACATGACTTGGGCCTTCATCATTTGGAAACCAAAATTGTTCTGAACCAATAAAAAGTGTTAATTTCAGGTCACATGACCCGACGCGCTTACGCTACGCGACCCGGGGCACTTACGTAGCGCGTTCGTATGCGCGTGGGTGCTTCCGGGCGCGCTTACGCCGTGCGTATCACGCGGACGCAGCTACGTGATACGTCATGATGATGTTTTCGTTTGCGGCAATAGCGCTAACAGGACGCTCCCCGGTACGCGCCCCGGGGCGTGCCGCAAAATTGCGCTGACCGGGGCGCTCCCCGATACGCGCCCCGGGAGCGCACCAGGGCAAAAAAAAAAGAATATACATATAAAAAATAGTATTACATAAATATACAATATAGGATTCATTAAAAAATATATTTGATAGCAACAGAAATTTGCTATTAAAAAACCTATGAAATTCACTGAAAAAACCAAAGGTTTCACACCAGTTATAGTTAGGAATTAGCATTTACAAAAACCTATTAAATTCACTGAAAAAACCATAGATTTCACACCAGTTATAGTTAGCTGGAAATTTTACTCGCATAAAACCAATGAAATTCCCACGTTATAGTTAGTTGGACTCACTCTAACTTGCGCGTGCAATGCACTGCTGATGACGTCACATATTACATCACTCATTACATGGTCAGTGACATCACTCATGACATCACTGATGACACCATCCTTGTGACAGAGTGACAGACCTCCTTTCACTGTAATGTAACCCTTGAAACACATATTCAAAAATAGAAACTAAAATTTCCAAAAAAATGGAGATACCCATACCAGTTACAACAACCAATTCAATAATTCCACCATCTATATACACATCCACTCATTCACCAACAGTTCTATATAGTCACTCATACAGATACTCCCTCATCATATGTAGTGATACACTTATACATCCTCTTACACACCGACAGTCATCCTAAAGATACTCTCACACATACTCACACATGCAAATAAACTATTGAACATCCATTTATTTGCATATACAGCTATACACACACTACCACTTTATTTCTAAGGAAACTTACACATACTTACTCTCTTAAACAATCACTTATAGAAACACATACTAATTTAAACAGGAACTCTTACAATCCCTCACTCTCACATATACTCACTTATATACATCAATATTCACATATACTAGATTAAAACATATGTAGATACTGATAAAGACACTAGTGAGACAGTTATTGACTCACTAACACACACATATACACACTCATCCACCCACACAGTCCTGCACATATGCTGTCTTCAAAACACATACAAACAGTGAGTCAGTCATTTATGCATCTATGTGCTAAGTAATACCCCCAACAAACCATACAGACCTTTACATATACATATATAAAACATATTTATTTTTCAGAAAGACACACATTCACTGGATGGTGTCATCAGTGATGTCATGAGTGATGTCACTGACCATGTCATGAGTGATGTAATATGTGACGTCATCAGCAGTGCATTGCACGCGCAAGTTATAGTGAGTCCAACTAACTATAACGTGGGAATTTCATTCGTTTTATGCGAGTAAAATTTCCAGCTAACTATAACTGGTGTGAAACCTATAGTTTTTTCAGTGAATTTAATAGGTTTTTTAAATGCTATTTCCTAACTATAACTGGTGTGAAACCTATGTTTTTTTCAGTGAATATATATTATATATATATATATATATATATATATATATATATATATATATATATATCAAAGCTCCTTGGTGTCCAACCACATGGAACCGCACTCAAAATACAGGCGGGTACGGCAGTTTCCCACAGGGTCCTTTATTCAATACAGCAGGCAGGCAGCATTTCAGGATATTTACACAGCCCACCGCTTTTCGGGGATGTTTCCCCTTGATCATGGGCATGCTGAGTGACGGATTGCAGCCACAAGTCAAGTCTTGTGAGATTTTAAAATCCTGACCCCCAGATGGGCCTCCTGGGACTTGTAGTACAACACATTGTTCCACAGAGGGATTCCGTTCACTTTCGCACAATTACCATTGTTTAAAAACTCTAATGAGCCTCCAATCATACTGCCAGCGAAATTGCAAACGAACCTGTCTCCTGCCCATCGCGCAGTGAATCTGAAAGCGGCAGTCCGCCCCCTTATGGCGGCGGTGCGGTTCCCCAGCCTTGGACCGGCCGGTAATTTATCAAAGCTCCTTGGTGTCCAACCACATGGAACCGCACTCAAAATACAGGCGGGTCCGGCAGTTTCCCACAGGGTCCTTTATTCAATACAGCAGGCAGGCAGCATTTCAGGATATTTACACAGCCCAGCGCGTTTCGGGTATGTTTCCCCTTGATCACGGGCATGCCGAGTGACGGATTGCAGCCACAAGTCAAGTCTCGTGAGATTTTAAAATCCTGCCCCCAGATGGACCTCCTGGGACTTGTAGTACAACACTTTGTTCCACAGAGGGATTCCGTTCACTTTCGCACAATTACCATTGTTTAAAAACTCCAATGAGCCTCCAATCATACTGCCAGCGAAATTGCAAATTAACCTGTCTCCTGCCCATCGCGCAGTGAATCTGAAAGCGGCAGTTGTACTACAAGTCCCAGGAGGCCCATCTGGGGGCAGGATTTTAAAATCTCACGAGACTTGACTTGTGGCTGCAATCCGTCACTCGGCATGCCCGTGATCAAGGGGAAACATCCCTGAAACGAGCTGGGCTGTGTAAATATCCTGAAATGCTGCCTGCCTGCCTGCTGTATTGAATAAAGGACCCTGTGGGAAACTGCCGGACCCGCCTGTATTTTGAGTGCGGTTCCATGTGGTTGGACACCAAGGAGCTTTGATAAATTACCGGCCGGTCCAAGGCTGGGGAACCGCACCGCCGCCATAAAGGGGCGGACTGCCGCTTTCAGATTCACTGCGAGATGGGCAGGAGACAGGTACATTTGCAATTTCGCTGGCAGTATGATTGGAGGCTCATTAGAGTTTTTAAACAATGGTAATTGTGCGAAAGTGAACGGAATCCATCTGTGGAACAATGTGTTGTACTACAAGTCCCTGAGACAGTACAGAGCAATATAAGAGAATCAAAAGAAACAAGAAAGGTGAGAAGTCAATGTCAAAATGTCAAACATATTGAAAGAGCAGACGTTTAATTAGCAAGGAATAGTTGGCATCTGAGGCTTTAAGTATTTAATTCACTGACACCCAGTGAAGGTGGATGAGAGAAAGATGCTGTACATGCAGTCCATTATTCGGACTCTACCTCTGGAGTTAGAATGTGGAGACTGAAGGCAAAACCTGACACTGGAACTTTAGGAGATGTTGTTTAAGTGAAGGATTGAAGAGTAAGAAATGAAAAGAACTGAAACAGATTTTCGACTCTCTAAACATCCCAGGCCTGTGTCCAAAACAAAAATAGTGAAGAACACTCAGTTTCCAGCAGTCCCAGATACACCACTTTTGCTGGCTGTGACATACAAATGAGAAATATTGCCTACATCCCTCAAAACTGCAGAACAAATGTGTACTACTCCGTAAGGAAATACATGATGATTGCAGCAGGGTCAAGGCAACATGTCCGTTTTTTCCCCAAAACAATGTTCCAATAGAGAGCAGCCACATGTACTTTTTTTACATGCTTTCCACAAGTGTAAATATGTTTGTCTTCCTTCAATAATGCATTACTAATTTGTTCAATGTGTTCTTCACAACAAGTTCACTCTGTTACCACCTCTCATTTTTTCTATTTGATAATAGGCTCTCATTAACTGGGAAAAGTAGAGAGCTACACAACAGAGTGCATTAATAGTCAATGCATATGAGCATCACAGCTCTCTTCTGGAAGCTGGGTGTACCTTTTTCTTATAATTCTATTTTAGATGTAGGTCTACTGAGGTGTCAACCCAAAAGGATCTGAAAGTAAAGCAGGAGCCCCTTGGAGGGGTGGACCTGTGTTATACATGTGCACTTCTGACAGAGCTAGAATCCAGCTTCTTACCTGGCATAAGGAAACAGCAATTCTCTTTAGTTATTTAAAGGTGGAAGGTCTTGGGTTTAGGTACAGGATATGTTTGCAAACTTTTGTGATGTTAGGATCTGTGCTCAGGTATGAACTCTCACTAGATTAAAATGTCTTGCAGTATCCAGGGTGCAAATATATGGATAGCAAGACAGCTGTTGTTAGGGCCTTCTCCAAGCATAGGCCACACTGGCCATTTCCTTGGTTCTCTGGCTGTTATGGTGCTACATGTAACCAGGGCAGTTGCAAAAAATGGGAGGGACCAATGCTAAAGGACTTCGGCTCCTCGCTTTGCAGAGTCCTGTGCCACAATTCTGCTCACAACATGGGAGCAGAAGAAGACCAGCTCAATAAAGAAAAGTAAGATGGACTAGCCATGAATTTAGGTGAAGATACATTGTATCAGGCTGATAACATGAGTCCTAGTGATGCATTCCTTCAAAGCCTTGAGTCTTGTGCCTGGTGTGGGTAGCAAGGAGTGGAACAGGGACATGCAACAGTTGTATGGAACAGATTACCTTTATGAAGGCTCTGGAATTCTCAGGAACCCGTTCCTCATATTTACCCATGATCAGACCACATGCCAGATGCGACCATGTCATAGAGCCTACACCTGCAAACAAAAGAGCAGCATTGAGTCTACATTGAGAAATGGAGGATAAACAACAAGGGTAAACAAACTGCAGGTACAGAGGAGTAGGAAGGTCAATGCATGTGCCTACTCGTGTTCTCTCTCTTACTCCTTTTCTGTGTTCATTCTGTTTTACATTCTGAAGTCCTCTGCATGACCCTTCTCATTCTCTCCCTGCTTCCATTGCATTCCTTCCTCACAAAGGATGGTCAATGCTCCACCTCTGGATTCACTCACCTATCTTGTGGTACAGCTCACGGAGCTGCGTCTCTACCTTCTCACGCTGGAACATGTGGTACTCAGCCTGCTCGCACACGGGTGGAATGAGATTGAACTGGCGAGCCACGGAGTACGCCTCCTACAGGGAGACAGAATAGATGCACACTGCAAGATTAGAAATGGCAATCCATTTCTGTCACATATTCAATGATGTGACCACCAAGCTGTGATACATGCACACAGCATTTCCACCTAACGTAAATTGACCCTCTAACAGGCTCCTAAGCACAAGAACTAGAGGAGACTTGTAACTTTCCCAGTCTCAGAATATCATGAGCAAAATTGTTTGTCATGTATCTTGCATTATAATTTATAATTAAATCTTGTTTAGGTTGGTTTGTCTAGGTCTGGAGAGACAGCTTTCAATCCAAGGCCTCCTGTTAAAATATGTTTTAATGAATTTCAAAGTGTTCCACTTTTATAAGTAAAGTTGCACACAGTAATAGTAAAACCTATTACCTAGCATTACAGAATTGTATAAGTGCATTATCCAAAGTGTCAAAAATATGTATTATTCATTGCTCTTTTTCACTTTTTTGACATTCTTGTGCTGCTCTGAAGATGCTTTACAGCCATATGTGGCATTATCCTAAGCCTGGTATATGCATTAACAGGTTATAGATGGCAGTTCTACAAAAGGCAATATGATTTTGATGGTACCTAACTTATATAAAAAGCATGTTAATTTGCTCACCATGATTTCCATCGCGCTCCACTGGGAGGTCCCCCAGTACATAGCCATGCCTTTGTTGATCACGTAGGTCATCGCACGTACAATCTCTACAGACAAAACAGGAAAAGGTGGAGTGAAGAAAGGCTGCAGATATCTCAGCTAATCAAATGATTACCATGGTGCACTATTGAATCATACTCTTCCAATCAATAAACATCAATCATGCGATAAAGAGTTCCATCTACTGGAGGGTATTATGTTTTTGACCTCTGGATTTTGATCTATGCTGTGCTTGAATTGAAGCCTGTTGACCAGATCTCAGTCACACATGCTTTATTAAAATGGAGTCCCCTTGAGCCTTTTGGTTTGGCCTCTGGTAGCATGAGATTGGCCTCCCACTTTGAAAGGTCAAAAAGCTATGTCAATGTATGCATCAGTGTGTGCCTGGGTGTGTTATTGGATGCGTTAGAAGTTGGTTAGGAGTGTCAGTGTTTGCATTGCTGTATGCCTGGGTATGTCAATGTCTGCTTTGGTGTATGCCCAAGTGTGTCAGTGTATGCACTGGTGTATGCCTGGGTGTGTTACTGGATGCATTAGTGTCTGGCTGGGTGTGTCATTGTCTGCTTTGGTGTATGCCTCGGTCTGTCAGTGTCTGCATTGGTGTATGCCTAGGTGTATCTGTGTATACGTTAGTGTGTGCCTAAGTGTGTTACTGGTTGCATTAGTGTTTGGCTGGGCTTGTCAGTGTTTGCATTGCTTTATGCCTGAGTGTGTCAGTCTATGCATTGGTGTATGCTTGGGTGTGTCAGTGTATGCGTCAGCGCCTTATTGGATACGTTAATGTTTGGCTGGAGGGTGTAAGTGTTAGTATTAGTGTGTGGTTGGGTGTGTCACTGGCTGTATCAGAATATGTATGGGTGTCTGAGAGGCTGTATCAGTGTTTGGCTAAATGTCTAAGTGGCTGTATCAATATGAGACTGGGTGTGTCATTGGCTGTATACATATGTGCCTGCCTGTGTCAGTTTCTGTATCGGAGTGTGGATGGGTTTATCAGTAGTTGTATCAGTGTGTGTCTGGGTATGTCAGTGGTTGCATCGGTGTGTCCAAGTGACATAGACTGGTAGCTACTCTTTCTCTGTTTATGTGTTCTTTAGTTGTCTCTATACTTGGGATGTATAGGTGATACAGGATTTCTATTTCTTTGAGCTAGCCTTTTGAGGGCATTGCCAACTCTGCCTTTTGGTTATACCAGATTAGTGTTCCTGCGAGTAGCAGATGTTATTGTTTCAATACTGTCTTTAACAGTTTATATGGTAAAGGATGTCTGAGGTATGTTTTTACTTTCACTTCCTCTGAAAATGAGCTTCATATTCAAGGTTATTTAAAGCAGGTGTGTCTTCTGCTTATGGAGTTTACCTTTTAACATGCGTCTTCAAAGCAGTTCGGTATGCTAGTGTGCATTGCTGTTGACTTACAGCAATTCGTGTAGAGCATGTACTTATGCCTATTATGCGACCTTGTATGCAGTGTATACTTGTTTTATGTGTATACTCTGAATTTCCACTTCAGGGGAATTTTAGTCCCTGGTTTGTCCAACACAGTCCTTTTTATTACTTTAGCGGAAAGCACTTTTCATTTAATTCAAGTGATGCACGGATAGCTTTTGTGTTGGATAATTTTTGGGTTATGCTTTCCGGTGATGGGGTTAGGCAAGCTTCATTATGTGATGTGTTCCAAACCTGCGCATAGGAATTTGTTCCATGGAAGTGTGCTCCCTTTTTACTGGAGACATTACGTTTGGCAATTCGAGGTGTCTGATTTGTATTCTTTTGAATACTTAAAGTCTTGGTTTCCTCCATTTTTGGAGGTGTTATTTATTCTTATGTTCATTGTTGGAAAATGGTTGTCCCGTGGGCCTGCTTCTGTGGTTATCTGAGATGCAGTGATTTACCTTAGGTCTGTTTAGGGTCATGTTTTACATGATTGAGAAGATTTCTGTCTTTTCAGACGAGAAGGTTAATTTTTCTATCCTTCTTCACTTTAAGAACCTCCTGGATATTTCCATAATTGTTGGCTTTAGCACTACAACTGGGTACCTTTTTGGGGGGGGATTTTCCATGGGTTTATTTTGTCTTATTCGTCTTGGCCTTCTAGGCCAAGTGTGGTAGTAAGTGTTTTCGTGCTGGCAAAGGCTCATTTTTATGTGTGTTTACTTTAGGTAGTACCAGCCTGTTAGGATACTTTTGACAGGCAGCATTATCTTAATCCTACGGCACCCAAGGTGTTTTATTAAGGATGCAATATCTTTCTTGATGTTATATTTTATGGTATTTTGGGAGTGGTTTTTCAGTTCCGGTTATCCAGGTCTGCAAATAGAATTTACATAAGTGTGTTGCACATGTGTTTACAGATATAGTGCTACTAGATGTATTAAGAAGGATATTACATTCTATTTTAAAGTTCAAATCTATATGAAGGCGTGGAACATATATATATATATATATATATATAGCGGTTGTGAGGTTATTCTAACCTCATGCTGGGCGGTGTGGATTGCCGCTGCTGACCCCGCTACAGGATTCCCTGGAGTTCCGTGGCTGAAACGGTTTGGGGACACGAGGAGGCGCTTTTGGCTCTTTACCAAGCAGGAAATTGGCAAGAACTTACGAATTATAGTGCCATCACCGCAAAAATATCTGGTGACATATTCCCCCTGCAACACTTACCTGGGCTTAACACCGTGCATTCTGGGTGTTGTGGTCCACACACACTGTGTGATTTTGACAACAGGTGAGATAACAACGCCAGGGGGAGGAGCGGGCCCTCCGCCAATAAGAGGGCGGCAAAACGGACATTCGTAAAGTTGGAAGCCTCCTGGACATTTGGGCGCTGACGAAGGCTTACACATAGCCGAAATGCATTCGCCATATGAGAAATAAAAGCTGCTTCCAAAGTCTTCCCCTGGTGGTCTCTGCTCTCTCGAAAGAAGGAGTTTCTCTGCATATATATATATATATATATATATATATATATATATATATATATATATATATATATTTTCACTGAAAAAACCGTAGGTTTTACATCAGTTATAGTTAGCTGGAAGTTTTACTCGCATAAAACCATTGAAATTCCCACGTTATAGTTAGTTGGGCTCACTATAACTTGCGCGTGCAATGCACTGCTGATGACGTCACATATTACATCACTCATGACATGGTCAGTGACATCACTCATGACATCACTGATGACACCATCCAGTGAATGTGTGTCTTTCTGAAAATTAAATATGTTTTATATATGTAAAAGTTGATGGAAGAATAAATGTTTAAATAAGTGTTTACATGGATTTTTTTTATTGATTGGTTAACTGGCTTATTAGGTGTATCTTAGTGAATACATATATTAGTGAGTAATGTTTAAATATTTAAATATATGTATTAGTGTTTCACTTTGTGTATAAGTGGCTGCATGGGTTGGTGAGTAGCTACATGTGTATGTATATGGGTTATTAGATGTTTTTCTTAGTATCAGTATGAGTGTTTGTATGGTTTGGTGGGGGTATTACTTAGCACATAGATGCATGAATGACTGACTCTCTGTATGTGTTTTGAAGACAGCATATGTGCAGGACTGTATGGGTGGATGAGTGTGTATATGTGTGTGTTACTGAGTGAATGACTGTCTCACTAGCGTCTTTATCAGTAACTACATATGTTTTAATCTAATATATGTGAATATTGATGAATATAACGGAGTATATGTGAGAGTGAGGGGTTCTAAGAGTTCTTGTTTAAATTAGTATGTGTTTCTATAAGTGATTGTTTAAGAGAGTAAGTATGTGTAAGTTTCATTAGAAGTCAAGTGGTAGTGTGTGTATAGATGTATATGCAAATAAATGGATGTTGAATAGTTAATTTGCATGTGTGAGTATGTGTGTGAGTAACTTTTGGATGACTGTCGGTGTGTAACAGGATGTATAGGTATATCACTACATATGATGAGTCAGTATATGTATGAGTGATTATATTGAACTGTTGGTGAATGAGTGCATGTGTATATAGATGGTGGAATAATTGAATTGGTTGTTGTAAGTGGTATGGCTATCTCCATTTTTTTGTAAATTTTAGTTTCTATTTTTGAATATTTGTTTCAAGGGTTACATTACAGTGAAAGGAGGTCTGTCACTCTGTCACAAGGATGGTGTCATCAGTGATGTCACTGACCATGTCATGAGTGATGTAATATGTGACGTCATCAGCAGTGCATTGCACGCGCAAGTTATAGTGAGTCCAACTAACTATAACGTGGGAATTTCAATGGTTTTATGCGAGTAAAACTTCCAGCTAACTATAACTGGTGTAAAACCTATGGTTTTTTCAGTGAATTTAATAGGTTTTTTAAATGCTAATTCCTAACTATAACTGGTGTGAAACCTATGGTTTTTTCAGTGAATTTAATAGGTTTTTTAAATGCTAATTCCTAACTATAACTGGTGGGAAACCTATGGTTTTTTCAGTGAATTTCATAGGTTTTTTTAATGCTAATTACTAACTATAACTGGTGTGAAACCTATGTTTTTTTCAGTGAATTTCATAGGTTTTTTAAATGCTAATTCCTAACTATAACTGGTGTGAAACCTATGGTTTTGTCAGTGAATTTCATAGGTTTTTTAATAGCAAATCTCTATAGGTATGAAATGTAATATTTTTTATAATGAATTTTATATTTTATAAT
The DNA here is from genome assembly GCF_964261635.1 of Lissotriton helveticus. Classification (NCBI taxonomy): domain Eukaryota; kingdom Metazoa; phylum Chordata; class Amphibia; order Caudata; family Salamandridae; genus Lissotriton; species Lissotriton helveticus. Next base: position 140,822,088 of record NC_136071.1, on the reverse strand, counting down.
TATGTAATACAATTTTTTCTATGTTTTTTTTTTGCCCCGGAGCGCTCCCGGGGCGCGTACCATTGAGCTCACCAGTAAGCGCAGTGTTACGGCGCGCCCCGGGCGCGTACCGGTGACCTGAAAATAACACTTTTTATTGGTCCAGGACAGTTTTTTTTTTCCAAATGATAAAAGCCCCCACCTTTTTTCCTTATTCTCACTTTGTCCTTTGACTGAGGAAGACCTGTTTGGAGATCTGTGACTAATCTTTTGTACTTTAAAATGGCTACAGTAGCAGCAGCAGCTGGAGCATCTGCACCACCACCACCACCACCACCAAGAGGACCACCACAACATCACATTGGTGGTCAAGAAGAAGAGGAGGAGGAGGAGGGGAGAAGGACATTGCTGCCAGAAGACAATACCCCATATAGGCCAAAGGAGCACATTGTATGGGAGTTTTTTTCCATCCCAGAGGGAAAGAAGAAAGTGAATGCGCCAAAGGTGACTTGCCGAATCTGTGGCATTGAACTTTCAAGGGGGAACCCTAATAAGAAATATTAATTTGGCAATTACACCATGATTCGGCATATGCAGTGCAGGCATCCCAACAACTATGCTGCTGCAGATGTGAGAGAACTGGCTAGTAACCCTCCCCAATCTTCACCCAGCACCTCCAAAAGAAAGCAACCCACTCCATCAGGACCAGAGACAAGGGAGATGATCCCAAGCATACAACCACGGTTTGGTGAATTCAGGATCACATGTATTTTTTGTGGTAAGACCATCACCTATGGTGAGCAGAGCATAAAGCTCATCATCCTTGCTGGTGACAACCACAATTGCCCCAAAAAACCATAATTTTTTCCTGATTTTTTTTTGCTCCAGTTGAGCCGTTTACAATTCCCTGTTTTTTATTTCTCCCCATAAAAATATCAAAAAAATATAAAATAGTTCATAAAAGCCAAAAAAAGTACAAAATGTTCAATAAAACATTAAAAAAATATAAAACAACAAAAAGAAGAAAAAAAACAGTTCTTTTTAGAACTACCTCCAATTTATAAAAAATGGCTTAATTTTTTTAAAATCTGTCATTCTTTTCCCCCCAAGGTACGCTCCCCGGTACGCTCCCCGGTGCGCGTACCTGGCGCGCCCCCCGTGCAAATCAAAAAAAAAAAATTTTTTTTTTTGCCCCACGGGGCTCTTTTATAGCCCCCACATCAAACCTATGGGGTCAGGGGGGGTCTACTCTGCCCCCTTATCGTCATTTCCCCCTTTGTTTTTGCCACCTCTTGTGTCTCAATCCTACCGAGACACAAGATGGCGGCCGCTCTGGACTGTTTGGAATGTTGACAGACACCCGAGAGCCAATCAGCTTTCCACTTGCATAGTGCGCTGGTACGCGCCCGGGTGCGCGTACAGGGGCGCGCTTATAGATATATATATATTTTTTAACCTAAATTACTCAAAATCCACTAGAGCACATATCTTGAGACATAGCAATCCCATCCCAAAGTCACTCCCTCAAACAATCATGGGGATTTTTTTTTTTTTTGCCCCGCGGGGGACTTTAATATCCCCCTCATCAATCCTAGGGGGTCAGGAGGGGTTTACCTTGCCCCCTTTCCTTCATTTCCCCCTTCGTTTTTCACCACATCCTGTCTCTCGAACCTACCGAGAGACAAGATGGCGGCCGCTCCGGACTGTTTAGAATGTTGACAGACACCGGAGAGCCAATCAGCTTCGCTTCGCGAAGTTCCGTGACGCGTCCGGTACGCGAACCGGGGCGCTAACCGGAGCGCTGTCACAGATATATATATTTTTTTAAACGTTAATTTCTCAAAATCCACTGGAGCACATATATTGAGACCTAGCAAAGGCACGTCGGGCAAACAATATCTACAATTTTGCCAAGTTTCGTGGAAATCCATTCAGCCGTTCGAGCTAAAAGTGAGTCCAACCGCCGTATGGAAAATTGCATGGGAAAAACGTGTTTTGGGACCCCCCTTTTTTCGCGGCCCCCCCTTGACGAAACCCCCCCCAAATTTTCAGGGGCTGCTCAGAAACAAAATGTTCCATTTTCCTGAATATTTCAGCCAATTCCGTCCACAAACGCCAAAGTTATTAGACATAGAATTTTCAGAAATCCCATAGAGAAAAAATCCTAACTATATATACCTACTGGCGACCGCCAGTAGGTAATATATATATATATATATATATATATTTCGCCAAGTTACCCCTTTTGTTGGTCGGCACACCCAGGACTACTCCATTTCACAGGGCAGGTATGCAGGCACTATTTCCCATTTGGCCGACGTGTTTCGGGCGGTAAACGCCCTTCATCATGGGCAGGGTGAGACACATGACGGCAAGGAAGCACTGACTAGTATAATCCCTCTTTTTATTTCCATTAATGTACCTGTTGATTACACCCAAGGCATTCTGGGACTGGTAGTGCTCAAATCAAAATCCAAGTATGGGCGCCATCACAAAGTCACTCCCTCAAACAATCATGGGGAAAACCATGTCCTGCAGCCCCCCAGTGTCATTATCCGGCATCTCCTGTTCAACACCAGCTGCACGTTTAGACAGCCGGCGGACCCACGATGCTGCGAAGGTGGAACTCCTCGTAGCAGACGCTCCAGGGAATCCCTGCTCCGTGTGACCAATTCATCCAGAGGCACACGGACCTCCGAGGCATAGGTGGTGGCGCCAGACCGTGACCAAGGGCTGGTCACTATTTTATTTCGCCAAGTTACCCCTTTTGTTGGTCGGCACACCCAGGACTACTCCATTTCACAGGGCAGGTATGAAGGCACTATTTCCCATTTGGCCGACGCGTTTGGTGTGGTAAACGCCCTTCATCATGGGCAGGGTGAGACAAATGACGGCAAGGAAGCACTGACCAGTATAATCCCTCTTTTTATTTCCAGTAATGTACCTGTTGATTACACCCAAGGCATTCTGGGACTGGTAGTGCTCACATCAAAATCCAAGTATGGGCGCCATCACAAAGTCACTCCCTCAAACAATCATGGGGAAAACCATGTCCTGCAGCCCCCCAGTGTCATTATCCGGCATCTCCTGTTCAACACCAGCTGCACGTTTAGACAGCCGGCGGACCCACGATGCTGCGAAGGTGGAACTCGTCGTAGCAGACGCTCCAGGGAATCCCTGCTCCGTGTGACCAATTCATCCAGAGGCACACGGACCTCCGAGGCATAGGTGATGGCGCCAGACCGTGACCAAGGGCCGGTCACTATTTTATTTCGCCAAGTTACCCCTTTTGTTGGTCGGCACACCCAGGACTACTCCATTTCACAGGGCAGGTATGCAGGCACTATTTCCCATTTGGCCGACGCGTTTCGGGCGGTAAACGCCCTTCATCATGGGCAGGGTGAGACAAATGACGGCAAGGAAGCACTGACCAGTATAATCCCTCTTTTTATTTCCATTAATGTACCTGTTGATTACACCCAAGGCATTCTGGGACTGGTAGTGCTCAAATCAAAATCCAAGTATGGGCGCCATCACAAAGTCACTCCCTCAAACAATCATGGGGAAAACCATGTCCTGCATCCCCCCAGTGTCATTATCCGGCATCTCCTGTTCAACACCAGCTGCACGTTTAGACAGCCGGCGGACCCACGATGCTGCGAAGGTGGAACTCCTTGTAGCAGACGCTCCGCGGAATCCCTGCTCCGTGTGACCAATTCATCCAGAGGCACACGGACCTCCGAGGCATAGGTGGTGGCGCCAGACCGTGACCAAGGGCTGGTCACTATTTTATTTCGCCAAGTTACCCCTTTTGTTGGTCGGCACACCCAGGACTACTCCATTTCACAGGGCAGGTATGCAGGCACTATTTCCCATTTGGCCGACGCGTTTCGGGCGGTAAACGCCCTTCATCATGGGCAGGGTGAGACAAATGACGGCAAGAAAGCACTGACCAGTATAATCCCTCTTTTCATTTCCATTAATATACCTGTTGATTACTCCCAAGGCATTCTGGGACTGGTAGTGCTCAAATCAAAATCCAAGTATGGGCGCCATCACAAAGTCACTCCCTCAAACAATCATGGGGAAAACCATGTCCTGCAGCCCCCCAGTGTCATTATCCGGCATCTCCTGTTCAACACCAGCTGCACGTTTAGACAGCCGGCGGACCCACGATGCTGCGAAGGTGGAACTCCTCGTAGCAGACACTCCAGGGAATCCCTGCTCCGTGTGACCAATTCATCCAGAGGCACACGGACCTCCGAGGCCTAGGTGGTGGCGCCAGACCGTGACCAAGGGCTGGTCACTATTTTATTTCGCCAAGTTACCCCTTTTGTTGGTCTTGCACACCCAGGACTACTCCATTTCACAGGGCAGGTATGCAGGCACTATTTCCCATTTGGCCGACGCGTTTCGGGCGGTAAACGCCCTTCATCATGGGCAGGGTGAGACAAATTACGGCAAGGAAGCACTGACCAGTATAATCCCTCTTTTTATTTCCATTAATGTACCTGTTGATTACACCCAAGGCATTCTGGGACTGGTAGTGCTCAAATCAAAATCCAAGTATGGGCGCCATCCCAAAGTCACTCCCTCAAACAATCATGGGGAAAACCATGTCCTGCAGCCCCTCAGTGTCATTATCCGGCATCTCCTGTTCAACACCAGCTGCACGTTTAGACAGCCGGCGGACCCACTATGCTGCGAAGGTGGAACTCCTCGTAGCAGACGCCCCAGGGAATCCCTGCTCCGTGTGACCAATTCATCCAGAGGCACACGGACCTCCGAGGCATAGGTGGTGGCGCCAGACCGTGACCAAGGGCTGGTCACTATTTTATTTCGCCAAGTTACCCCTTTTGTTGTTCGGCACACCCAGGACTACTCCATTTCACAGGGCAGGTATGCAGGCACTATTTCCCATTTGGCCAACGCGTTTCGGGCGGTAAACGTCCTTCATCATGGGCAGGGTGAGACAAATGACAGCAAGGAAGCACTGACCAGTATAATCCCTCTTTTTATTTCCATTAATGTACCTGTTGATTACACCCAAGGCATTCTGGGACTGGTAGTGCTCAAATCAAAATCCAAGTATGGGCGCCATCACAAAGTCACTCCCTCAAACAATCATGGGGAAAACCATGTCCTGCAGCCCCCCAGTGTCATTATCCGGCATCTCCTGTTCAACACCAGCTGCACGTTTAGACAGCCGGCGGACCCATGATGCTGCGAAGGTGGAACTCCTCGTAGCAGACGCTCCAGGGAATCCCTGCTCCGTGTGACCAATTCATCCAGAGGCACACGGACCTCCGAGGCAAACGTGGTGGCGCCAGACCGTGACCAAGGGCTGGTCACTATTTTATTTAGCCAAGTTACCCTTTTTGTTGGTCGGCACACCCAGGACTACTCCATTTCACAGGGCAGGTATGCAGGCACTATTTCCCATTTGGCCGACGCGTTTCGGGCGGTAAACGCCCTTCATCATGGGCAGGGTGAGACAAATGACGGCAAGGAAGCACTGACCAGTATAATCCCTCTTTTTATTTCCATTAATGTACCTGTTGATTACACCCAAGGCATTCTGGGACTGGTAGTGCTCAAGTCAAAATCCAAGTATGGGCGCCATCACAAAGTCACTCCCTCAAACAATCATGGGGAAAACCATGTCCTGCAGCCCCCCAGTGTCAGTATCGGGCATCTCCTGTTCAACACCAGCTGCACGTTTAGACAGCCGGCGGACCCACGATGCTGCGAAGGTGGAACTCCTCGTAGCAGACGCTCCAGGGAATCCCTGCTCCGTGTGACCAATTCATCCAGAGGCACACGGACCTCCGAGGCATAGGTGGTGGCGCCAGACCGTGACCAAGGGCTGGTCACTATTTTATTTCGCCAAGTTACCCCTTTTGTTGGTCGGCACACCCAGGACTACTCCATTTCACAGGGCAGGTATGCAGGCACTATTTCCCCATTTGGCCGACGCGTTTCGGGCGGTATATATATAGATCTTGGTGATCAATATTTATAGCGGGTTCAAATCTGTTAAATTGCAATTTTTTCCATCTCTATGGACAGTATGCATTGTGTGATCCTTCCAGTGGTCATTTTGTCTAAAGTAAAAAAAAAAAAGTTCTTTGTTTTAGGAACGGACTATGAAATTTATCCATCTAGACACTTGGTCTGATTTTCCCGACCTTGCAATGAATATGTTTATTTATCTTGGTTTTAATGGGAATGAGGTTTGGAAGCCCCTTCTTCTGGAGTTATTAGGACAGAATTCCTTGATATATTTCTTTACTGATGCATGGCATTTGCATTGCCACTGGCCTTTCTAGTCCAAGGGCTCATTTACCCTTTGCGGGTTAAATACTATTATCTGTCTGTTGTCAGATGTCTTCTGACAGGGTATTTTCCTGTTCCCCTTGAGGCTTTTGTTTTTTCTGTACCTGCGGGTTGTTTCTTATTTACATTGGCTGTGGTCGCTACCACAGTTTTTATAGGGAGCCATGCTCTTTTTCATTTAATTCCTACATATGTCTGGTCTATGGTGAATTTCGACCAGCCAGTTCTCTTTGAGAGCTTCTGTAGGATTAGTTTGCAGACCCTGCTCTGTGTGGATATAGCTATGGTATTTAATTCAAAAGTTAAGGTATCTGCGGCTACATGTCTCTATCAGATGAACAAGTTACTTACCTTTGGTAATGTATTATCTGGTAGAAGCACAGTCTAGCCGCACATTCCTTAACGCCCTGCCCATCCTTCCCGCTCTGTGAACTATCTGCAGTGTAAGAGTTATACCCATTTCAGTACTGGTTTTATATACCAGTGAACATTGTTTCATGTAATGATGTGATTTAATGTATCATTTGGTCTTACATCTTATATTTTGACTTGGTATTGCCATACCCTTCATTTCCAATTGCTTCGTCTCACTATTGGGTCTTTCCTCATGTGCCTTGTCTGGATATTTTCAAACCATTTATTTCCATTTTCTAATTATGTTTATAAGAATATATATTTATCTTTTTTGGCACACTGTTTCCACAGCCAGTTTCTATAGTGTCAATGACATTTTCACCTACCTATAATGTTAAGATATAATTAAAATTTCTAACAATGACGTTACTTTTACCTTTGTTTTTTTCAGTGAATTTCTAGGTTTTTTTTGTAAAGTAATATTTTATTACTTTATGTAACACCAACCACACTCACGCATGTCCTTCGGCTGTGCATGGTGTACGGTGGGCTGCAGGCACTTCATCCAACTCTGTGTGGGCAGCCAAGACCACACCGCACATGGCCTTTGACCTTTGGCGGTGTGTGGCGTGGGATTGGCTGCACGGCCTGGCCTGTAGCCGAGCCATGTGCCCAAACCCCTAGAAGCACACTACCTCCCACAGCACATGCTTTTTGGCATGCGCAGCGTATGGTTGGTCTCGCAGGTCCTGGCCATACTCAGGCAGACTTTTTCAGAGACTCAAAGAGTCACAACAATGAAATATAAAGAGTAGGCTTACTGGCTTTATCAAACGGTGAGAATATTAAGCTATATATAAAGCAGATCTATAATCTTTGTCCAAGAATCACCAATTAAAAAAATTAAATGTATATTTCAGTAATTCACACAATGCAATGTTTAATAATAATTATTATTAGAAAAATGTTTAATAAAGTTTTAATAAAAACAATCAACATATCTTTGAGTCTTTCTTTTAACATTGTTTTAATGATTGCATTTTGGAGGCTGAAAAATGATAAAAAAGTAAGACTGAGAGACATGTTTTTTAAAAAAAATAAAACCAACATGTCTCTGAGTCTTTATTTTAAAAAATGTCAGCCCACATCATACAATCAGAAAGACAACCACAAAAGAGCCTTTCACTCCAACTGAAGGCCATAGAGATACAGCTCGGAGTGGTTTAAAAAATATGGTACGTTCTCCTGGGGTCACTGACACTGATTTAATGACTGAGGAGAGTTACTTTTTGTTATTGTTGTTGCGGGGCTGCTTCACCCGCTGCCCCCCCCGCCCCCGGAACATAAAAAAATGCTTGGTGGTGTCCCTGCATCTTCTAGGGGTGCCACAAGCATGAACATATTGTACATTAAAATGCCCTAGAACATTCCTTCCTAGAAGCAGTGAAAAATAAAATGTGGCTCCTTCGGCTCATTATTTTTAACAACATTTATTTTGGGTGTCCTGGTGCCCACCCAGGACACCCAGATCCTTTTTTTAGTAGCGTCCCCCCGCGGTACCTCTGGCTCCCCTGTCAGTAAACATTAAGGGTGCTGGCGGGAGTCGTCAATACTTTTTTGTTTATAAATATTGGGGAGAATCACACAGCCCCCCTCCTTGAACCTATAAGGGCCAGCGTACCCCAGCCCCTAGGTCCTTTTTTTCGGGGGGGGGGGGGTGCGGCCCGCTCCCTGAACATTTAGGTCCCTTGGGTCTCCATTCCCCTGTGGCATTTTTTATTTAAAGAGGGGGCAAGTGGCTCCAGGCCCGTATTCCCTGGGGCCCTAGGTGGGAGTCCCGGTGCCCACCTAGGGTCTCCACAACACACTACACTAGGGGCATTGGGGGGAGCAGCAGAGCCCCAGCGGCCCTACTGGCTCTCTACATGATTGATTGATTGTGGGTTTGTAAAGCGCTAGAATCGACTCCCGAAGGAGTATCTCTGCGCTGTAGACCGCTGGGGAACCCGAACTGGCTTTCCCTGTGAGATGGTCCCTACTGGGTATCCCCGGCGTATGTGGGGGGCCATTGTGGAGATGAGGCAAGCTAATGCCCAGAGTTGCCAAGTGTGATCCCTAGTTAGAGTAGGCACCGAGGTGAGAATTATCGAGTCCGTTGACCCTAGTCCAAGACCCTGCTGCGTCGGGAATTGAACCCTGGTCCCGGGCCGTCCTCTGCTCCCGGGTCTGCCGCCTCTAACCATTGAGCCACACCAATCCACATGCACCCATCCCTTGTGCTTTGGGAGCCGGCATTGCTCCCACCTGGAGGGAGCCGGTGTCTTTTTCAAAGCTCTCATTGGGCTGGAGAAATCTGAGTTTCCTTGCCAACAAGAGTGCAGGCAGGGAAACAAATGCATGCTCCCACCCAGAGGGAGTCTTTTTGCAGCTCCCGCCGGGTGGGAACAAAGAAGTATTCCAAGCCCACGTGGGCAGAGAAACAGTGTTTCTGGGGTTGGGCTCCCTGGAACACAATTGGGCCGGACCCGGGGATGAGGTCCCTGGGGCCTCAAGAGGCTCATGGAATGGGGTGGGGCGCATGCCCCTCTCCCTTTTAAATTTATGTATGGGCCCCAAAGGATTGGGTCCCCAGTGTTTTGGCAGGATTGAGAGGGAACTGTGCCCCCCTCCCCCCGGTTATCAGTAAAATTGGCCCTTGGCACGTGTTCTCCCTGGGCCCTACGAGACGTGAGGAGGGGGGAGGTGCTCCGGCTTTTTTTTATCTTGCAGACCCCCTGGTAAGAGTTCTTCTGTGACGAAATCAACTGAGGAAGGGGTGTCCCACGCATGCCCTCCCACCAAATATACATATGTATTGATCCACATGCCCTGGCCTACCCCAGGGGTCACATTATTATTTAAAAAATAGCAGTTGCCATTTATTTTTTGCAGAGGGATTGCCGCAAAAAAAAAAAAATTTTGTAATGTTGGTCCTGGGGATGGGTCCTTTTGGACCCTCCCTACAAAGGTTGGGGGGCAGAGTATTCCTACTCTACCCCTTTATATTATTATAATTTTTTTAACTATTTTCAGGACTGGCGATTGAGTCCCCATTGTCCTGTAATGGCCGCCACAACATTTTTGTTCATATTCCAGCCAGCCAATAAGAGCACTCGCTCAGGAACGAAGTGCCCGAGGTTAAAAAACCTCCTTGGCCAATCAGAACACTATTTTTTTTAAGTTGTGCTTACCGAACTCTTGCTAAAGTACCTCTTCAACCCAAACTTCCAGACATACAAATATTTTAGTACCTTAATTTCTCCTAAACTCCAAATAGGAACAAGCATTGGCATAGCCAATAGGTCTCGCCTTTGGGACCTTATAAGTGTTTCGACATGCAACTGTTGGTGTTGTTGCACTAAGAATATTGTGCTGCATACTTAAATACTTATAAGGTCCCTAAAGCATGACCTATTGGCTATGCCAATGCTTGTTTGGTTTGCAATTATGACTCAGTGTCTATACCTAGGCATCCTGGTAATTTTGTCTTATTTAATGCGGACCAAGCTCAGGCCAAGGTATTTATGTGTGTGTGTTCTACAGTGTATTCAGTGCTGACTCTCTGTACATAGGGATTCTTGAACATTGACCCGGTTTCATCAAGATTTAACCCAGATCTCTGTGCCTCTTAAATGCAAATTTCCCATACCAAGGTTGGACTCTGAGGCTGAATTTTCTTTTGGTGTCAGCAGGATTATTTGGAATCCTTGTACATACACTTCCTGGTGACCTGTCCCATCATGGTGGTCATGCCTTTGAGATGCCCCCGGAAATCTCTGGCAGGGGGACATGGTGTATGTATTTATATAGCTGAACAGCGTCTTCTACTGTGTGCCGGTGTAATTTGTGCAGCAGCCATAACAGGGCGCACTGAGTGCTGCTGAAATCATTCTTCCAAGTCAGTGGAAATGTCACTATGATTTGTGCGTCTAATGTCGGCACAAAACGAGATCTTTCATATGTGCCATTTGTCTTGTAGAGTCATTTGCAAGCACAGCTGTTCTACCGTAAATTGTTTTAACATTCAGAAACGGGGGTATTTTATTGATTAGGAAGGACAGCGATTATTCCACACATTTTAGATATGAAATAGCGAAGAATTGAACTCCATGTCTTCTTTGATATGAATAGCACGAGTACGTTGGTATTTTTGCCAATAAACAACAAGCATTGGCCGCCATTGGTAACGCCACGCGGTCGCGAAATGAAATTAAAAAAAACGTTAGTGGTGAAGCGAGTTGTGCGAGCGCGCGACGGGAAAAAGTGCTGTGCACATCGCGCGCTTTTGCGCGTAATAGCAAGCTGGTGGCCGGCCTGGGTAGCACTTTTAAACCACCTACTAAATTTCTCGCAAGAGTAGCGCATGTGCTGACTCTAGCGAGACCTAAAAAGCATGCTTTCTGGATCAAGATCTAACTTCCTGCCAAATTTGGTGTAATATGTTCAGCCATTTTGGCTGTAGCCCGTTTCAAAAAAGTCTATGTAGGGTGCATGGGGAATTTTTTTTTTTTCTCTCAGCCTCCGCTTGACGGCTCACTTTCGATGAAGGTGCTAAGGTGGGTGAACATTTTTTGGGGAAAGTTTCCTGGAGATTCGTCAAGTGGCATTAAAGTTACTAGCAAACCAAAAGATACTCTTCCTATGGAAACACAATCCTAACTATTCCTACCCAGAGAGGACCACCACTGGGTAATATCACTATGATTTATATATAAGGAACTCAAAGTTCTACAGACTCGAAATCAACAACAGAAATTACCGGCCAATGTACATAAATTATGGTAATATTATCCCATTTGCAGTATAATGTCATATACAGCCAACTCCATGTGGTAAATCTGCCAGCTTAAAGGTTGCCTGAAACACAGTGGTGCCATTTCTGCAAAATGCCTTCGGTAAGTGGAAATTACATCATGTGTCATTTGACCCCACATGATTTCACCAGAAGTAACATTTCACCATGCTGATATTTCATAAGTAGTGTACTCACATAACCCTTGACCCTGATGGCATGACAATAAAAGATTATGCAGTGCTTAATTTCTAAACTAATAAGTGCCAGGCCCCTGCCCATGAGGCCACTGCAGCTTGCACTACCCATAGCCCCTGTCATTGCTGCCAAAACAACTACTAACCATCTCTTTTGCCTGCAAGTGCGACAGTTCAGATTATTCCAGGTCCGCAAAGCTAAATGAATGGCTGGGGAGGCAGGTATTAGTAATTTTATTGTATATTGTATTCATTAACAACCGTTGTTCGGCTCATCTCAAAATTAGATGAACACCGCCACCATGTGGCAGACTGTCCTAAGTACGGTGTTAACAATTAAGTGCCGGTGCCAAGCACCAAAACCAATTAAGTGTCGGTGCTGAGCACAGGAAAGCACTGGCTCAAATTAAGCACTGCGATTATGGAAGGCAGATAATGACATTGTGAGCTTCCCCTGTAATGTTTTAGGGAGATATTTATGCATGACAATTATAAAATTGCAATTCGTAAGCCTAAATGTTTGAACTGACACTCCAAAAGTTATTTTGTTCAGTGCATTTCCATTTTTCCCACTGAGTCACATTCCCATATTTTTATTTTCTCTTTTTTCACCTCACTGCAACGGCCCAAAAATCCTATAAATTGTGAGCAATAATAACCAGGTTAAAAATGCCATTTAGGATAGAGGGGCTCAGAGTCTGCAGGGCAATACATTCCCTATCCCTTGTGCTAAGGGGATTTAAGACTTGAGATAAGAAAGCATCTGAGTATATTAATAGTTTTGCAAACACTAAAAGCAAACCAGACATTCAAAAATCAATGAATACAAAACACTTAACATGAAGACAGAAACATAAGCGTTTAACTCAGGAAAAACACGGTGCCAGATTAATACAATTCTTGCAACATATTTATTGTGGAAAGCATATGTAAATTCAGTAGGCATTTCATTGTTATCACTCTGTCTTAAAGCCTACAGGTATATATTTTATTACACGGAATCTCACCAATTACCTTAATAGACAATGGTTTTCATGGTGGTTTCCCCCTATGACGGACCATGGATATAGAAGATTTGCACTGTAAAAATCCCTGTTAGATCCTCATAGAAGGGGCAGTATTTTGTTTAGCCTTCTGTCATTTTGTATCTCTTTGTTTTTTTTATGACTCTATACCTGATGGATGTCTTGTGCGATAGCTAAAGCTCAATACAGAATGCCTGACCCAGCTATTGTGACTGGCCAATGATAACAGCTATATATCTGAATGGTTAAGCAGGAAAGGGTATTGCTGGTGCCATGTGTCTCATCAGTTTATTATGAAAAGTTACGACAAAGATGGTAGACCTAATTTATATACTATGTATCACATATGCTAAAGCCAAGAGGCCTTTTCGGGTGGATTGGAGAAGTGTGGCTCACTGGTCTGGAGAAGTGTGGCTCACTGGTTAGAGGCGGCAGACCCGTAAGCAGAGAACAGCCCAGGACCAGGGTTCAATTCCCGACGCGGCAGGGTCGTGGACCAGGGTCAGCGGACTCGATAATTCTCGCCTCGGTGCCTACTCTAGTCAGAAACCACACTCGGCAACTCTGGGCATCAGCTTGCCTCATCTTCACAACGGCCCCCCCAGACCGCCGGGGATGCTTGGTCGCACCTTAGAGATACCCATCAGGGACCATCTCTCAGAGTGAGCCAGGACGGGTTCCCCAGCAGTCGAAGCGTGGAGATACTCCTCCGGGAGTCGATTCCTAGCGCTATATAAACCCACAATTAAATTAATTAAATTAAATTGTTTTTGCACCATGTTAACACTCACAGTCAGGTAATTTGTTAGATATAATCTCAGCTTACCTTTGTGGGGAAGGATTTTGGTGTTGGTTAACCCTTTGACAAACCATAATGGTGGACGATTTGCATTGTAATAATTCTTTCCAGAATCTCTTTGGAAGGCCTAAGAGGCTTAGCTGTCTGCCAGGATGAGGTAATAAGCAAACAATTAAGAGATAATACATGTCTGAGAGTTATTAACACTATGCTTCAATCCATTTAGTATACTGCATGGGGTAAGGGTTCAGTACATACCAGTCATCGGCTCTTTTGCCCTGTGAATGACAGCATTTTCTGATCACATGTCCACATCCACATGAAAATAAGTATGCTTCAATGTCAGGGCTGGTTGGCCAGTCCTTTAGTATTCAATTTTCTCCATATTCAATTTTCTCCATTTAAAGATTCCATTTCAAATCTTTGCTTTTCCTATTTTTATTAATTTTTTTCTTAAGAGGATATTACAGCTCCCAGGACAGTGCTAACCGGTCACCTGCTTGCCACTCATTTCATCTGCAGTGTGCTCTTTTCTTCATGGACACTTCCTCTGAACCAGGTGGCCATTATGGAACACTGTTTTCCAAAGGGTAAAATCGTTTTTACCATTCCAAGATGGGCAACATGGTTCTACATGTGGAGACCATGTTGGAACTTCAAAATAATGATAAACTGTTAAATACCATTGCAAGACAGACATCTGCTGCAATGTTTAGACAGCAGCATTTTTTTATTTTTTTCTATTCATATTCTTTGAATTTATTTGCATATATTTTAAGAGTTTGTATTTGTTTTACTGTGGTTGTGTCAGAGGGTAAATGCTGGAATGAGTCAGTGGAATGAATGGATGCATAAGTGCAAAGGTGAGTGACAAAGTGCATGTTTAATTACTTACTGAGGGCCTGAATCCATCAATAACACCAAAGGCATGTTCTTTCAGAAGCCAAACCTATTGGCATTGCCAAGCCTTGTTTCTTTTTCCTTCAGCATTCCATGTACATGCATGGTCAACAATTCCAGAAAATGCCAGGAGTAGCAAAAGCAACTTCCACGCCCTTTGAAATTTACTTTCACTCACTCACACACTTAGACATACACACAAACTCACACATATATACATTATGTCACTGTCTCTTACATAAGAACACTCTCCCCTGCAGGCATGTGCACAACATACATTTAAAATCTGTTTTTTACTTACCTCAGCTCCCAGCAGGGGTCATATTCCAGCTAACTGTACTACATTTTTTATTACACTAATAGTGAATAATATAGAAGTATTCATTATTAGTGTAATAAAACAAGAAAACAAGGAAAGTGGACATCCAACCAACCTCCATAAGGGCGAGTTGCCTCTGTTTCCTGGCACTGATTTTGCCAGCTCAGAGGTTGCAAACGCAGTGGCAGGGGTTACAAAGGAGAAGCCAGGGGTTGCAGCTGCGACCCCTAAATGACGTCCATGTGTGTGTGTATGGGTTTTATTGCTCTATCCCTTGTGAGCTGCTTCTCCTTTGAAGTGTCCATCCATACCCCTTTTAATGTATACACCCTCCCAACCCGATCCACCCAACTACTGCCGCTCATTGCTAGTTCCAGACAACGCTTCACTGTTGCTCATGCCCTGTCCCCATCTAAGTCTTTTTTTCTTCCTTTTTTATGTGCTGGGTTGCAGCAGTTTACTTCTGGGCAGCGCCTCTCTAAAAAAATATATACTTGGGTGCACTTTTTATGAATTTTCAATTTACCACTCAAAGATGGGCGTCCCTACCTTACAAAGGCAAATTAAATGAAAAACAAAATGACCACAGCATCTTGACATGCACAGTGATGCATTTGAGAGCATAAGTCATGGTTCATGTGGGTTTATGCTCCAGCTGTCATAAGCGTCATGACTAACATGCATGCATGTGAATCCACTCGTTTTACTCCATCTGTTGTTTTTGCTGATACTTTTTTGCATTAGCAAACAGCCATGTTTTTCGTTTTTGTCAAAACAGAATATAAGCAACAAGCAATGGTAAAGCCAAAAGGTTGGGTAATGCAATTGCAAGGTGAGACCTATTGCCCTTGCCAATGCTTGTTATATAAATACGTTTTTAATGTAGTTTTGCTTTTTTATAACACTTTAAATAATTTTGGGGCAGACTACAAACAGCCTGGGTGATGTTAATTTGCCCCTTCGTAGAGCTCTCAAGATCCCTAGGTCCACCTGTGAGTAGCTTGCCAAGTCTTAAGGCCTGATTCACAAAGGTACATGTACACATGTATATTTACTCATGTCTATATTTACCCCTATACGTAGATGTACCTCTCCACATTTTACTATTCCCTATTTCAGAATGAATATTTACACTAAGGTTTGCACTTATATGACTCCTCCCCCTCTGAGGGGGAGGAGCATCCTACAATGGTATTTCTGATAGTTAATTACTAGAAGTAACTTTACAACTGTATTTTATGTCCCTCTAAGTTGGCACACGTCTGCCATAGGGGTGACAAACTCAGCCAGAGAGATCTCCCCATGGGAAAAAAATAGAGAAATTTAAAAAAGTAATTTGTAATTTTTGTTTTTTAAATAAATATAAATATTTTCTTATCAATTATATACATATAAATTATTTAAAATATGTATTATTAGCCAGGAACTAATAGAATGCAATTGTACAGCACATTAACTCCTCAAATTAAATGTGTTTTCAATGATTACATAAATTATATTAAATATTTACATAAATATTAAGTTTTGAACAATACGTTAAAAATATACCCACTAACATGTTAATTTTTATTTAATATTTTGTAAATATGGTTATCGGTTATATAATCAATCAGCTTAAAAGATATAAAAAAAAAATCAAAAGTTTAACCGCATCGCCGCTAGCGGTTTTCCCGCTGTGCGCTGCGTTTTTAAAAAAGCAGTGTTACATGACGAGCTCAGCTCGTCATGAGCGTGCGAGCGTCGCAACTCATGACGAGCTCAGCTCGTCATGAGCGGGGAAGGGGTTAATGTATTATTTTTAAATTAAGTTTATTATATTTTTTTATTGATAACTGCATATCATTTTTAATCACTTAACATAAGTACGTGTTCATAATTTAAATTCCAAATAGTGCCTTTTCATGCTTAGAAGGCAACATAAATTATGGATAAAAGAAGATGGGAACCCTTGGACTGCCAGGGTTCTCTTTGTTATTTTAGATAATTTTATGTGTTGAATAGCTTACCCGTCGCGTGTTGCTGCGATCTCAGAAGAAAGGAAATTCAAGGAAACTCGTTATGATAACATTCAATTTACATTGTGTCATTTTTATTGAAACTTATTCATTTTAATATGGAAAACATTTGAAAGTGTGGCTTGATCAGTGCGTACTCGATCGGCTTCCAATCTTGATTCTCGTTGCTCTCCTGTTTCATTCGAGTGGGCTTGAGCAGTGCGTAATTGATCGGTTTCCAATTTGCTCTCCTGTTTCATTCGAGCGGGCTTGAGCAGTGCGTAATCGATCTGTTTCCAATCTTGATTCTCGTTGCTCGTTCATTTGAGAAGAACGTGCTTGAGCAGTTTGTGTTCGAACAGCTTCTAATCTTGCTTCCCGTTGCTCGTCTGTTTCTGAAGCTTGTAATGCCTTTTTCTTTCGTGCTTCAGGTGTAGATCGACCAATCAATTTCCGTTTGGGGGCATAACTGTCGACGATGCTCGCAAATTCGCTTACAATTTCAGTATTCGAAAGATTATGAGGGCCCTGGGGGCTGATATTTTTTTTAAAAATTGCCAGAAGCCTTCGCGGGAGTGTACTCAACAACTTCCCAAAGTTTCATGGCGATCGGATGAATGGTGTAGTAATGCATAAAGGACAAACAGACAGACATACATTCGTTTTTATATATATATAGATTAAATAATTTAACATTAGTTTTTATGGGGTGTTATTTTTTAATCCTTTGTATCCATTTCTTCATATGGGAGTCTGCTGCATTGCAAGTGGTTGGCCATGTATGGTTCTTCACTTACTCCAAGCCTGGCCTGGAGTACCCTCACACCTGTTCTGACACCTTTAAGTCTGTAGTAACTTTAGAAGTGTATTTTGTGTATGGTAATTGTCTTACATTTTTGTGGGTGTGTGTTTTGTATTAGGATGTCCCTTCCAAACACCTGCTTACATTTCCCTAAGGCCCACCCATTTAGGATGAACTATTCCCAATTTTCTAGCCTCTTTCCTTGCTCCTTCCACATTTACTTCCAAAACGTAGACCTATCTGTATGGAGATATCTAACAATGTGGCAGAGCTCTATACACAGAAGAGACAGAAGAGCAGGAGATCTCCGCCCAGAGGTATGTGAATTGCACTAGGTAGAAGTACTATCGAAAGAACTGCTGTACCTATTATAAAATGCAGTTTGACAAACAGGCCCTAGTTTAGGTAAGTCCTAATTGTATAATGAGACAAAAAACAAAATACAAGACCCAGAATGCAAAGTAAAAACCTGGACTGGATGAACTGCTAACATGAACCTGGAAAACCTGAGAGCTCTGCCTCCAGTCTATTTTACACCCTATGACCAATTTAGGGTGACCGGATTTTGAAAACGAAAAAACAGGACATATTGCAAAAATAAAAGAAGGACCACACCTTTAAATCACCCGAGGGCACCGAATGACAGTGCTCATTCACATAACAACACAGACAATGAAACAATTCAATCGGGGAAACATGGCGGCCGCCGGCTAGGGCGGGTCGCGTCTCTCTCACAGAGCCCCTGCAAGCCCAGCAAATGGCGTAACACAGTCGGCAGTCTCTTACCGGTTGGGAGAATGCACTGATTGCCGGATGTGCTGGACCTGGTCCTGACCGTGGTTGCTACGGGGCACCTGTCCTGCCTTTGTTTTTTCGTTTTTGGCGTTTTTGCGTGGTAGGAGCCGATTCTGAGCGGTGGGTGCTGTGAGGAGAGATACGGGCGGCTTCATCCGCTCACATCAGCCGTGCCGCTGATCTGTTTGTCGGCTGTCTACGGAGAGTCTCAAGACTGCTGCAGAGGTCTGCACAGACTCTACGGACTCCTGCTGGGGAGGGGACACAGCGGTTTAGCGGCTCCAGCCCCTGTTCCTACGGGTGAGCTCAGCATCGAGGGGGGAGAGAACGCCTACCTGGTGGATGTGCGGCTTCAGGGTCCCGCCTTCCGCCTCTCTTTCCCGGTGGACAGAGGCAGCCGTGGAGCTGCGAAGGAGCCGCAGAGCGGCTGCTCGCGGAGTTTTTGGAGATCTTAACAGCCTTCATTCCTCTCATAAGTGTCCTGCCAATACCACCACTAAAGGAACGCAATCAGGCGGTACACCTACTCCCAGCGTGGATAAAAAGAAAAATCAGAAGATCCGTCGCCTTAAATCTAAAACCAGGACTAAGGCGATATCAGAGGAGGAAGGAACAGGAAAAATATCAGTTCAAGCACTACCCTCAAGTAAGGTGTCCAGGCAGGGGCGAGGGGGTGTTCGGGGCACTAATATATCAGTGATTGGGAGCGATGAGATAAGGACTCCAGCTATAGCTATTGTTGATGAAAATACTCTTATTGACACCACCATTGAAGTGGGTCTTGATCCTGGCTACGTAAAGGAGGGAGCAAACGTTTTGGAGGGTGGTCCTAGTGAGACTATCCAGGGTTCTTCTATTTTTGTCTTTACAGGGGACTACACCGTCAATTCTGTCAATACTGTCACTGCAGCTACAATCCCTCGGCTGTCTGTTTCAAAAGGTTTAAAAGACTTAAAACTAGGCGCTATACCAAAACCCAGAAACACTAAAAGTAGTGCTGTGAGGCTCACGCCCTCACTTAGATTGTACTTTAACCCCTTCCACGCTCATGACGAGCTGGGCTCGTCATGAAGTAGCCTCCTCGCACGCTCATGACGAGCCCAGCTCGTCATGAGGAGTGGCATTTTCGATTTTCCAGCACAGCAGGGGAATATGCTGAGCAGCCATGGGGTTAAGGCGCTGCCTCAGGTCCTAGAAGTCACCTGCAGACCTCAAGAAGAAATTAGAAAGATGAGCGGTATAGACAACACCCACGGGGTTGCCCCTTTAGAAGTACCGGACACGGACTCAGGGGTTCCTGACACGGCCTCAGGGGTTCCTGTCCATAATATTTCGGAGGAGATCGGGCTTTCAGCTCTTCTGGCTAAAGGAAACATTAACGAAGTTACTCCCTCACTGGGTGAAACTCCAGAGACGCAGGAGAGGATTTCATTGGAAGATTTACTACACGAGATCAAAAGTGGGTTCGCTGAATCTAAGCGCAACCAGCAAGAGATAAAAGCGGCGTTTGACGCCCTTGATAAGAGGGTAGACCTTCTCTCAGAAAGGACAGAAAACCTTGAAAGCACAGTAGGTGAATTAAAAGCCAAATTAGACTCGGCAAATGAGAAGATAAATTACTTAAGGCGCGATGGAAATGCAACTAAAGAAAGAGTGGAATCTTTGGAGAATTACTCACGGAGGAACAATATCAGAATTTTGAAAGTTCCAGAAGGAAAAGAGGGGAGTGAAATGAAAAAATGTGTAGCTTCCTTGCTTAAAGAGTCCCTGAACCTGGAGGAATCTGTTGAAGACCTGGAAAAAGACATTCAACGAGCTCACAGAGACCCGTTCCGTTTAAAACAGGGGAGATCAAAACCAAGAAAGATTTTAGTCAACTTTCTAACTTATTCCGTTAAGGAGAAGATATTGAATTTAGCACTTAAATCCACAGCTCTAAAAGCTCCAGATTTCTCTTATGTTGTCAGGTCTGACTTGTCGAAAACTACGCTTGATAGACAATGGGAGTTAGGTCAGAAAATGGAGAAGTTTAGGGCTCTGGGTGCTACTGTCCAGATGAGGTTTCCTGCCTTCCTGAGGGTTATGTATAACAATAAAATGCACAACATCCATTCCCCGCTGGAGGCAGATGAATTCCTGACATCTGTTAGCGACCAGCAACAGGGAGCCGAATAGTTATTGGAAGCCTTCAGATAAAACATTAGGGAAATACAGTGATAAAAGATATTCTAGATATTCTAGATCTCACCTCCTTTATTGGAGGCACTTTATTTCTCCTATTTATCCATTTATGTGTCTGGTACGGTAGTAACACACATAAGGACATGGAGTTAAAAAAGGAAAAATGGAAAAAAAAATTAGAGAAGGGAAAAAAAAAAAAAAGGGGGGGGAAGAAATGGGAAAGAAGTGAATAGAATAAAAAAAAAAAAAAAAAAAAAAAGGGGGATAGGGGAAAGTGGAATTTTCACAGAGGGTGTTTAAATATATAAAAAAGAGAAAAAAAGGTGTGGGGAAACAAAAAAAAAAATATAAAGGAGAAAAAAAAAGGGGAAAAGAAAGAGAGGAGAGAAGGGAAAATGGGGAAATAAATAAATAAAAAGGGAAAAATTCTTTGAGTGATAACTCGGACTGGAAATTTTTGTGATAATAACCCACCTCTAGTTTCACTACTCTCTATACCTTTTTTTTTCCACTTATGACGGTTTCCCCTTAAAAGTATATACCTAGGTAATGCTGGACTACATTTTATACTAAAATATGTAAATATGTAATAGAGCTGGGCAAGGGGGGACTCCTTAGAGAGACAAATCTGGCATCAACGGCCAGGGTAACTAAGGGGGGGTTTTCCAGGGAGGGGAGGGGGGGAAGGGGTAAAACTGTAAAATATCCTCATCGATCGGTCACCATTCCGTACTCACAAATCCTATCAAATACATCTTTGTTTTGTTCAATTCGCCTTGGGAGATGTAATCTCTATACTTATCTAATGAGCTGGGGTAGGGGGAATGACATCAGCTGATGGGAATACAATTCTTGTCCTGGAATGTCAATGGCCTGCGTGTTAAGAGTAGGAGGTATAGAATATTGCAATATTTGAGGGACTCTCCGGCGCAGGTCATCGTCATTCAGGAAACACATCTTCTTCAACAAGAAGTGAGGGAAATGTTGAGTAAAATTAGATGGGTAGACTGTTTTATTTGTACTAATCATAATTCGAATATTCGGGGTATCCTAATTATTTTCAAAAAGCAAATAAGAGCACAGATTCTTGCCCATGAGGAAGACTTTAGTGGTAGGTGGCTATACGCTAAAGTTAGTCTAGAGGGTAGACCATATAATTTGGTTGGCTATTATGGACCCAATCAGGATGATCCCTCATATTTGAATAAAATTCAGAGTCACCTCCTAACAACTCAAGGTCCAATAATCTGGATGGGAGATTTTAATCTGGTACTCAATCCAAAATTAGATAAATCCCCCAACTCAAGGGCATTAACTTATAAGAAATCCAGGCAGGCGTTGGGGGTTGTCATGTCAACGCTCGGATTGGCGGATCCATGGAGGGAGGGAGCAGGCGAAGTACTTGGCATATCATACCACAATCACAAATATAACCATAAGTCGAGAATTGACTACGCTCTTTTTAGTTACTCATTAAGAGACCCCCTAAAGGACTTAACATACTTGCCCTCGCACTTATCTGATCACTCCGCTATATTTTTCTCTTTACATTTGGCTCAGCAACCCTCTCAGAATCTATGGTCATTTGACCGCACGATTCTCTTAGAGGATGAAGAGACTGACCTCCTCATCCAAGAAACAAAAATGTTCATGAATACCAATATAAACTCTACTCAGTTAAATATAGTATGGGAGGCCTATAAAGCTTATTTGCGAGGTTATATAACTAATAGGGCCTCTTATCGAGGGAGAATATATAGGGCAAAGATCGCCAATATCGAAAAGGATATTGCATCCCTGGACCAACGTATCGGTTCCGGAAATGGGACTATTACGGAGCAGGAGCAGCGTAAAGACCTAAAAGAGAAGCTAGATAATATTCTTCAAGAGAGGGTTGCATTGAGATGGGAAGCAGGTAAGCTCTCCAACTTTGAGTACGGTGAATCCGCAGGTAAGGTCCTCGCATGGAAAATTAAATCTGATCAGGCCAAAAAACATATAAAGCATATTATTGTAGAGGGGGAGACACTTGAAAGATCTTCCATCAGAGATATTGGAGATGCATTTCTGGAGTTTTTCCAGCAAATATATAAGGAGGAGACCTCGGAGGACCCGATATCAAAATCTAGATGGTTGGAGAAGATTACTCTTCCCACTCTTAGCTCTGAACAAAGTGATCGTCTTGACAGGCCTATTTCAGAGGAAGAAGTGAGGGAAAGTATTAAAAAGGTGAAGCGGGGTAAGGCAGCAGGCCCTGATGGTCTCCCCGGCGAACTATTGCGAGTACTGGCACCCGAAATAGTTTCTGTGCTCACAAGACTTTTTAATGACATCTTAGTAAACGGTGCGACCCCTCCTAAATCATGGGGCGAGGCAATTATTGTCTTGATCCCAAAACCCGGGAAAGATTCAGCTAAGTGTGGGTCCTATAGGCCAATCTCGCTTCTAAATAGCGATTATAAGCTCTTTGCAGCTGTGTTGGCGAACCGGTTAGGACGTGAGGTTGGCTCAATAATTCACACTGATCAGAAGGGCTTCATAAAGGGTAGACAGCTCTCGGACCTTACGTATAACCTAATTGGGACAATTTTCGGAGATCAATTGGACTCTTATATACAAATCCCAGTGCAAGCATTATGGTCAATGGTTCATGTACCCAGCCCTTTCGGATCACTAGGGGAACAAGACAGGGGTGTCCCCTGTCCCCTTTACTTTTTAACATATATATAGAGCCTCTTGCGCAATCCTTTAGGGACGATCCAAGAATTTCTTCATTTAAATTTGGCGGATAGGAAAGGAAAGTAGGGCTTTACGCTGATGATATCGTAATCTACACCAGTGACCCAGCAAATGCTTTTCCCATCGTGGTCGAAAAGGCCAAGGAATTCGGAAGTATCTCGGGCTACGACATCAATGCCGATAAGACCGAGCTTATGACGTGGAATATTGCTAATTCCGGCGTTGGGGTGGCACCCTCAATCCGCTACCTCGGAGTCAAAATAACGCAAGACATTGAAGTCTTAGCAAAAGTTAACCTAGATCTGGTCGCCAGAGAGTGTAGGGCCCTAATGAGATCCTGGGCGGGTCTTCGGTTATCAATTTTCGGGAGAGTCAACATTGTAAAAATGTCTATCCTTCCGAAACTGACTTTTATTTTCAACACAATTCCCCTTGCATTCGACTCTAAGCAACTTTTTAAGTGCCAACAAAAAATAAATTCCTTTATTTGGGGCAATAAAGCCACGAGGTTGGCCTGGAAAAAATTGAGGAGGAGGAGAGAAAAAGGTGGATTGGCCCTCCCAGACTTGCAGTACTACTCTTGGGCATTTCAGCTTTCCCACTCAAGAATGCTCTTGAAGTCACCTGATCACACTTCAAAGGGGAAGTTATTTAAAGCAATGCTGGTAGGGGCAAACCTCCCGTTAGACGGGTTTCTATTTAAGTTTGGAGATCGAAAGTTTTTCAAGAAGTTGAGGCTGAAGATTCTATTAACACAATTGAAGTCATGGGTACAAATTAAACGTAGAGTGGGGTTGGCGTACTATTCTAATTACGCCCGGATTTGGGACTCTCCTGGGCTTCCACTGTGCCTGCAAGATTCTCTGGCAACCCCCCTAATTACAGCTGGGCTTTCTAGATGGGGGGAATTGTTATATGGAGGCATCTTGATAGGGTGGGAGGACCTTAGGGAGAAAGTAGGGCCGACACTATCAGGATTTAAATACACACAAATCAGTAGCTGGGCCAGAGAGTTAATCAGGAAAGACCCTAATACCGGGAGACTTAGTCCTCTAGAACAACAGCTAGTCGAAAAACAGATAGGAGGTAAGGAGGTGGCTCTTTGGTATTGGTCCATATTGGAAGAGATAGATGGGGATTTTAATCTCCCAATGGAGCTATGGGGTAGAGAAATGGTGGCACTAGACGAGGACCGGTGGATAGAATCTTTTTCCCTTTTGTATAAATTGGTTAAACCCGCCTGGCTTAGACGAAACCATTTGTTTACTTTACACCGGGCATATCTCTCCCCTTTACGTTTATCCAAATATCAAGAGGGGAAATGCTGTAATAAATGCCAACTGTTAGCAGCATCTGATACACATATGTTTTGGGACTGCCCCCACATATCTACCTACTGGATGGAGATCAAAGCCACTCTGGATACAATTATTAAGACCAACATTACCTTAACTTTATCACTTGTCATTTTCGGCTTTGACCAGAATATCACTGGGGTAGCGTGGTCCTTTTTAGGTCGAGCTGACGTTAGCATTCATGCGAAGCATGAATGCTGTCAGCTCGACAACTAATGTGATCCGTATTTAGGAGAGTGGACACCAAAGTGTTACGAGCGTTTTCAGTGTCGGATTTCACCTCGGGAGCGAGCGTCTGGTAGCTGCGCATGCGCAGTGCAAATCCCTTGCTCACACACAGACACAGGCAGCCCCCACCCCTCTGCATGCACGCACGCACGCACACAGGCGCGCGCATGCACACGCAGGCATACGGCACACATACAGGCACACATACAGGCACACTATCCCCTACCTCGCATTCTCTCTCAATCACACACAGTCACGCATGCGCACACACATTCCCTCGCGCACACACGCACGCACATACACTCCCCCCCCACCCCCAGGCATACACACAGGCACGCACGCACTTCACATCAGCCCTGGGCCCCACTCACCGACTGCGCTCTTCCGGCGGGGCTCCTCTCGTGCTCCGCGTCTCGTCTCCTCTCCTCTCCTCTTCTGAATCGGGGCTCCCTCAGGTCAGAGGAGCCCCACAACAGGCGCCACACTCCTCCTTCTCCCTGGCCCCCTCCTGGGGACCCGGGCTACCCCGGACCGGCAGGGCGCTCCATGCGCCGGCATGCCTGTTCACGGACCTCGAGAGGCGGGACTTCCGGTCGGCCGCGAGCGGATTGGCCGGGCCTGCCCTCAGAAGTGATTGCCGTGTACTGGCTGTGACTGCGCAGGAAGAGGGGGGATCCCGGATATCGTGACCTCATGTCCTGGAACAGCCAGGAAGGAAGTGAGGTCGGTCAGAAACGGCGGGGTATTTGACTGGAGTTGTGGTGTCCGCATCTATCTTATCATCCGCGCCATAAACTCTGAGCGTGCCCCTGGCCTCCAACCTACGCATATTACCCGGGGTTGCATGCCAGACTGCAGCTCTCTTTGTCAGTCATGGCCGCGCATGAGAGAGGCCTCGGGGAGAGCTACCTGCAGTGCTGTAGGGTCGCAGCGAGTGTTCAACTCTTGTTTACAGAAAGTATGAGACACTACTAGTGCCAGCTGCCTGTTAGACTACACAGAGCAAGTAAGTACATTGGCCAGGCTGCCTACTGCCACTGACTTCAGTAGTGTTGTTGTTCATGTAATTTACTATTTAAAATCTGCCCTGAGAAGGATGCGGCGAAGAGGAGCAAAGAGAAGGGAATTAGGACTTGAGCTGATGTGTGATTGTCTAATTCAAAGCTCGTAGGAGTCTATAGTCACTGGAGCAGATTCCTGCACTTCCTCTTCAGTCCCTCTGATTTGAACTCATGGTACACTTAATTGCCGCAGTCTGCTTCTTTTTTGTGATATCGTCGTGCTGATGCCGCTCGTACTTAGCTGGCCGCGGTGCAGTGCACAGTGACTACAATAAAAATATTGACTCAGACTGACAGACATAACTACCATTGTTGAGTTAACCACGATTATAACACACCACTTAATAATTTTAGCAGCCCGGGCGTCTACCTGGTAGAAGGCTGCTTACAGTGTCTCGAGCCTTCATCGGGCTCTTGCCACGGTTTTGGTGCTGGGCTCAGCTGGCTGCATTAGCAGCTGAGACCCCACGATTGTCTCAACTCTCTGTCACGTGGCTGATGCCTGCAGAACTAACTTCTGTGCCCGGTCCCTGTGCAGGTCATTTACATCCATCGCACAAACTGCCTGAACCCGTGCCTTGCTCGTCAACACTGTTATCTTTAAATAGACAGTCAGTGCCTCGTGTGTATCCAGGGGGACTGCGCTTTGCCTTTTCACATCTTCTGCCAAGTTGCGCCTCTCACTGTACTCATGCAGTGGTTGACTTGCGAGGCAAACACAACAGTGGGCGCCTGCTTAAAGTTTTGTTTTTCCACGCGCCCAACACTCCTGCTAGTGCTAGCGTCAAGTGTTGCCTGGCCTCCGTCGGAGTTAGGGGATCGAGTGTGTCATTCTGGGACCGTTCGATGCACCATGATTCTTTACTACTGGTTCCGGTACACAATCTACAGTGTAGGGCTGCAAGTCCTTCATATAACATGTAGACAAAACATGCAGCAAAGAATTACGATTCATTTTATGACATCATGCTACTTATGATGTCTCCTAAAACCCCAGCACACACACCCTGTTTCCATATGGTACAACACCACTATAAACTAACCTGTGTCTGGTACTTGTAGTGCTTTTGCTTCAGCTACGGTTGTTTCCTTTCCACCAACAAAATACTGGCCAGTTGTTGTTTTAAAAGTCTGAAAGTCCCGTGTATCATATGAAATATGATTTTAAACAAAATCATATACATTTATTTATAACATCACTTTTTTGCCTTTGTTGCCTACAATTATTAACCAGGTCTCGTTAAAGTAGCCCAAGCACACATTTAAAAGTGCTTTATATTTATTGTTTGAAGTATGTACAGATAATGTATACAAATACTGCTTTCGTGATTTTGCTTATTGTTGTGCCAGCCTGTACAGCAAAATAAATACCAGTGGTGCTGGTAGAACACTGGCCAGGTCCCAACACAAGCCTCAGCAGTCCCTCTTCCCGGAGCATTTCACCCTCAACTGGCACCGGGACTGCAGGCACTGAACCCGTCCCTTGCCCTCCCAGGTGTGTTGTGAGAGCAGGGTTGGGGCTGCAGGGCCTCGTGTCCCTCCGAGAGAAGTGAAGCAGCCTGTCAAGGTAATGACATGACCCAGCCTGCTGTGAGAATGAGTGACAGTATATCTCCTTGTTGCACTCGCTATGCTGTAAGATTTGTTTTTTAGGCTAGCGTGCGGTTATGAAGGATCCAATCAATGAGACAATCTCAGCAGCTGCAGTGCCTGCCTTCCCTCTGTCACTGAGAACTGCAGTCCCTCAGTCCGTCTTCAGTCATTGTCCTTCCATTTCTGGTGCTTTGCAGGAGTTTTAAGAATTTCTTAGTTTTTTGTTGCTCAAATGGGTGTAATTTGCGATATTTGTATTTTTCCCTCGTCTTCATTGCTTGGTTTTGCTTGTGAGAAAGTGTCACTCATAGTCCTTGAAATGTCACTCATAATTACACTGAAATTATGAAAATGTCACACATAGCAATCTGAAACCTTGGCAGCTATGCAGACTGTGTATTTATTATTCCTGGCCTCCCGTGAGGACTCAAACCCCCTTCAGTGCATTGGACCCTCCAGACCATCAAACATAGAATGTCAACAGCTCCGTGCGTCAGCCCTGGGACCCGGAGATAAACAAATTCACATTCGAGACCCTGGCTCACCTGAGAGGGTTCTGGAAGGGGGAGGGGCTTCTTGTTCCCCAGATAGCAGCGGTAGGCCAGCTCAGCGGAGGAAGATCTTGAGAGCAGTCTCGAGCGCAGCTGCGGGTGCTTCCTACCGTGTCCTAATGCCCCAATTATCAGCTTATTGTTTTACAGTAGCTGAGAAAAACCTTTTAATATTGCCAAAGGACACGGTGCAGCAGAGAGTCCGCAACAGAGGTTTATACATTTCATTCGCAAACAGTGCTGGGCCGACAGGATAAGCGCCAGGGTGGACAAACTCTTGGTTTATTAAGGATTTCGCTCCTCCTAACCTCTCGCTGCCCTCCAGAGGCGACGGGACCTCAGGACGTCCCCTCGGATTAGCAAACTCCCACTGCGCGCCAAAACTTTGAAAGTAGCAAAAATAACCAGGTTTCGTGTTCCTTGTTAGCTGGCTGACAGGCAGCTGAGGGTGCTAATTCTGAAGGGGCTAACAACCGCGCTAGGGTCCTATCTGGCACGTGCCCTACAGGGCAGTTATATGTGGCACTGCTGAGAGCCGAGCCACAGAGATGCTTATCTGCGGATGACACTGATGAGGAGTACCTCGGAGGAAATGAAGAACTGACTCTCCCACCCACTCACTGACTCTCCCACCCACTCACTGACTCTCCCACCCACTCACTGACTCTCCCACCGGCTCACTGACTCTCTCACCAGCTCACTGACTCTCCCACCCACGCACTGACACTCCCACCCACGCACTGACTCTCCCACCCACGCACTGACTCTCCCACCCACTCACTGACTCTCCCTCCCATTCACTGACTCTCCCTCCCACTCACTCTACCTCACACTCACTCTCCCTCCCACTCACTATCCCTCCCACCCACTCACCCTCCCACCCACCCACCCACCCACTCACTCTCCCACCCACCCACCCACCCACCCACTCACTCTCCCACCCACCGACTCTCCCACCCACTCACTGACTCTCCCACCCACTCACTGACTCTCCCACCCACTCACTGACTCTCCCACCCACTCAATAACTCTCCCACCCACTCACTAACTCTCCCACCCACTCACTGACTCTTCCACCCACCCACTCACTGACTCTCCCACCCACCCACTCCACCCACCCACTCACTCACTGACTCTCCCACCCACCCACTCACTGACTCTCCCACTGTAACGCTCTCCCACTCTCAACAATACATATATTGCATTACAAATGCAATAGGTGTCACATTTGCGAAAGTATAAGCTATTGGCATTGTAAATAACAATGCTATTAATTTATCCATTTTCAAAAACAACACATAAAAAAATATTGTCATTTACAATGCCAATAGCTCAAACTTTCCTAATGCGAGACCTATTGCATTGCAAATGCTTGTTATTCTATGCTATCCTGTTGGCAAGACAGCAGATATGCATGCATTGGGTGGATACCATCCTCCCCACTCACTCCGCATGGCTAACCTCACTTTACGAAACTTCCAAGGTAGACTTGAAAAGATCATGTAGAGTCCAGAACCTCACATTTTGGAAATTTTTGACAGAGTGGAAGTGAAGCTTT
Organism: Lissotriton helveticus; assembly: GCF_964261635.1. Taxonomy (NCBI): domain Eukaryota; kingdom Metazoa; phylum Chordata; class Amphibia; order Caudata; family Salamandridae; genus Lissotriton; species Lissotriton helveticus. The sequence continues at coordinate 140,792,491 of NC_136071.1, read as the reverse complement.
CTTGACCTTCTTGTTTTTTTTTTTTTTTTTTTTCCCCAAAGATCCGATGATTAAGCCCACCTACTCTATGGTTCAGTATTGTGGTCTGCCCCGATTTCGATATTCACATACTGGCTTTACAGGCATGAAGTTGCTTTGAGATCGTCAACAAGATGTATGGTTGTTCCCACCAACTCATAAAAAGTTCTGCCTAGGTGTGTAGCGGCTCAATTTCCAGGGCCTTGCTCCCAATGGCAGTGAGCTGGTTGGGTTGTCTTATTTGCATCTAAGGGACGTGTGTCGGGCAGATGAGGATATAAAATAAAAAATAAAAAAAAATGACAGAGAAAAAAAAACCAAAAAAAAAAAAAACAACACAGACAATAAGTTACTGAGGAAATAAAATGCATTTTTTTATTCCATTATCTTACCTGCTCATCAAATTGCTTTCAGATAACAGTTGCTAACTCAGGGCTTTAAGTGGGCCGGGTCTCACTGGTGCTGAGCACCGGCAATTTTTTAAAGGAGGCCTCAAAACGGGTCTCTATCGGGCTCTGTTTTGTGCCCTGGCATAGGCGGTCAGTTTTTTACCAGACTGCAGTGACCGCAGGCACATCTATGTGTGTGTGCTCACACTGCTCACTTCTCACTAGAGGAAAAGTTAGGGCATGACGTCATGCCGGGTGAACGTTGTAGGGGAAGGGAAATCCTTTAAAGAGAGCCATTTTCTCTCTGGACTCAGGAGCAGCAACATTGTCATGGTGTCACCAGGGCCTTAAGTGGAAGCTTTTTTAATAATATACAAGCCATAGTTACTGATTATTTATCTTATGCAACTAACAACCTTTGACAAAGCCAATAGTCCTGACTTGCTGTAGGTATGATGTTACTTGTTGTACCATATATCTTGATGGAATGACAGAAACAGCAAAATACAAGTCCGGCGGCACACTACGCTAAGTACAGAATTTTTGCTTAACAGTGTTATTAAGCCACCCCCCTTAATTATATTGGCCACGCCCCTTTGAGAGACCCCTCCTCCCCCCAGTTTTTTCCTCCTACTTAGAGCCCTGTGCTAAATAGTATTGCTTTGGAACACATAAAAGCTGCCTTCCACCCTTTTCAGTCGGCTATGTCTAAAAACCTGGATTTGAGCCAAATTAACTGAAATCTGCCAGGACAGCAGTTAATAAACCGTGACTGTCCGGAAAAAAATCTGGGACACCTGGTCACCCTATACATAGTGTACAGATGTGCTACTTTGTTGCAGGGCTTTTTCCAGCTTTTGTGCCGTTGACTCACAGCAAGAACAAAAAATCCACATTTTAAGCGCTTTTGGCCTCGCAAGATCTAAAGAAACGCTATATACATACCAATACAACACAATTTTGCCAGAGTTGAACTGCCTGTGGAAACAGTGGAACAGCCATAGTTAAACTAGCTGCTATCTCTTGAAAATGATTGTGAGCCGATGTGCCTATATTGAGACAAATGGGGGTGTCTGTTTACAAACTGATTTATCCAAGTGTTATTTAACGCGCTCATCTCCTCTGCATATGGCGGTGGCTCCGCGGGGGCGCACTCGGGTCCTCTTCGGATAGGTGAAGCGTTTTGGAAACGTTTTGTAAATTAACAGCTGTCAGGCGCTGCTGCCTAATTGAGCGCGGAGAGTGCAGGGGGGACCTGTTAGCTGCAGCGGGGCCGCCCGTCTGTTCAGTAATCTGCAGCTAATTGAGGAAGGAGTCGCCGTAATAACCTGTCAGACGGGGTGTTTGTGGGTGGGTTCTAGCCGCAGACAGCTAGGTGATTTGGTTAATGCGCGCAGGTGAGTGGAGGTAATTAAATTACCTGCTATCTGTGAGTGATTTGGTGTCTCCCTGTTTACATTCCGTTTCAGAAAGGAGACTCGTTTGCCTTTTGTGAAAGCGATCCTGCTTCCCGAGCCCGGCAAGGAAATCACTTCTAGCAGGATATTGAATATCACAGAGGAGGGGTGTGACCACAGAGAGGAACGAGCCCAAAGGGAGAGTTCCTGGGCTTTAAGGGGGATGAAAAAACTGGGGGGAAAGTGCATACCTGCCAATTCTCACGGTGCCCCATCACATGGTCTCCCTGTGAGGAGCCCATATCACGGTGGCAGGAATACAGGGTGGGTTGGATTGGGATTGAAAATCGGCCCGGGCACGCATAAAATAAAATCGGCCCACATTTGCATAATCAATCCTCAGTCAAATCACTGCTTTGGTGTAATCTTATATTAAAAACATTAGGGAGGCGGGGGGGGGGGGGGTAAAAAAATGCACGCGTTAGTTTACAATGGGGAAACAAGTGAGGGCACTTCTACTCGGGCCCCCTGCACCCGCTTAGTATGTGCACACAGTAATGGGCCGGCCATTGTCATATTATTTACTGAGTGCCTCGACCTGGTTATGGCATGCTAACATTATTGGTATTCACTCAATCACCCATTTATAAAGTGAAAAGTCACCCCTAAGCATTCAAGCGCCATCGCACGCTACGATAATTGGGAGTAAAACATGAGAAACAATGACTTATGCTCCGATATTTCCATGCATAGCTAAAATTTCCTTATAATGGTTCCCAACCGGGTATTTTGCACCAACAACATGGTCCAGAGAAACATAGTTTAACATACAGTCAATTTCTTTCTCGTATAATGTACACTCTTCTCTTCATCCTCATCCTAGAGGCTCACTCCCTATCCCAATGTGATGATGTATCTTAATAATTCCTACTCTTCCTTGCTGATTGATGGGGGCTCCTCACACCGTCCTAGTAGTAACGCAGACGTATCTTACACCTGATCGAGGGGTTGCAGACAGGCTGCAAAGAAATTGCATGGAATCTACAAGTTGGTGTGGGTAGATTTCTGAAGTTTCCCAGGTCAATCCTTGAGCAGCTCATCCAGTCCAACTGTTTTATTTGCATTTTTGGGATTTGTACTCCTGTTCATCCCATTACTACAGTAAGGCTACATCTCCCAGGTTTCAAAGAAATATCTTGAAATGGATGAACTTCTTACATATGGACCTGGTAAACTTGAGAACTCTGTGTAAGGCTCCACTCCTCCTTTGTCCCCTAACGGCCCAACTCCGCCCCCTCTCCGGTTATGGTTGGAGTCCCCCAAGTATCAACCCTCTCCTCTACCCTCTTCAATCTTTACCCTGAACCACTCACTGAGGTGCTACGTGCCGCCAATATCTCCTACCTGATGTACGCCAACGATACACACATCTACATAAAAATCTCTTCCCCTTAGGAAATGTTCTCCCTGAACGAAGCCCTGAAGCCGACAGTCCATTGGCTTACCGCCAACCAGCTTAAACTCAACGCGAATAAAACTGAATTTCTTCTAATTTCCCCACCCAAAACCAATTCAGACATCCAGGAATGGATCAAGACCATCACAGCACTAAACTGCCCTCCTACCACTGTTGACTCAGCAAAATCCCTTGGAATAACCCTTGACGGCAGCCTGAACATGTGTGGCCATATAAACTCGATGGCCAAAACGGCCGGATTCCACCTGAGTTACCTGAGAAACCTAAAACCCTTCCTCGATGTTTCTGACCTTCAACCGGCAATCCAGGCACTAGTCATTTCCAGACTAGAATATGGATGCCCTACTCTCGCAGGGCTACCCAAGAACTCTCTGGCCCCATTGAAAGCCTGCCTCACCACCGCCGCCAGACTACTAACTGGCTCAAAGAAATTCGACCACATCTCTCCCCACCTCAAAGTTCTGAACTGGCTTCCCCTAGAGGCCAGAATCCAACTTAAACTGGCCTGCATCACTCACAAAGCTCTTTACTCCAATTCTCCTGGATTTCTCGCCCAAAAACTCGTGATATTCGTTGGAGCAAGAAACTCCAAATCTGCCAAAGACTTGTTGCTGCAACCAGCACGCTTCCGGAAGAAAAAACCTACAATCGGGCCTTCTCTGGGGCCACTACAAGAATTTGGAACTCTCTCCCACCCGCCATCAGAAGACTCCCGTCCTTAGCACACTTGAAAAAAGGAGACCAAAACCTTCATAACGGGCAAATACCTTGTCTAATGATTACATTACAATCACCTCAGCGACATGTGCCACCCTCCACCTCGGCATTATTTACGGCTCTACGGATACCTATTTACCCAAGCGTTGAGACTGCTTGCAGTATCTACCTGTTTTATTTTTTATCCCACATTTTATAATGTATCTACCTGTTTTAATTTTTATCCCACATGTAGCCGGGACCTTAGACTGCGTTCTTTTTCTTGTATAATGTATCCACTGTTTTACCCAATTGGTCCCTCTCTTCCTAACGCTTTGTATTCCACCCTTAATCCTGTAAAGCGCTCTGATACCCCCACGGGTCTGGTTCACACTCTATAAAACTATAAAATAAGTAAATAAATAAAATAAAAAACTCGTGTCAGGTTGTGCTTTTATCCTATGCTAGGAAACTAGTTGTACCTGAATCTAAGGTAGAGCCCACCTGCAAACCTGGAGTACTGTGGTCTTGCTTACACACCCTGATGGGTAGCCCTGTCCCTGGTAACCCATAGTTCATCAATCACCTACACCGTAAACAACGGGCCCAATTCACAGAACTAACTTAAGACAAAATCCTAAACTTACTACCATTTTGGTATTCACAGAAGGCACTTACTCATTTAGGTATTCACAGAAGGCACTTATTCATTTAGGTATTCACAGAAGGCACTTATTCATTTTGGTATTCACAGAAGGCACTTACTCATTGATGAGTAAGTGCCTTCTGTGAATACCAAAATGAGTAGGTGCACTTACTCATTTTGGTATTCACAGAAGGCACTTAGTAATCGATGAGTAAGTGCCTTCTATGAATATCAAAATGAGTAAGTGCCTTCTGTAAATGAGGAAAATTGAATTTTGCCCTGTTATGTGTCCCTACGTGTTCCCCACCATATGTTATATGTGCATGATCGCTATGCATATCTCCCCCCTATGACCGAATAAAGACGCAGTTATAGTTGCGTCCAACGTTAGTATGTCAGTTATCCAGTCCTCGTGAAAGCAACGTGAATTGGGCTTTTAGGCCTATGTTGCCAACGTCTTTACATTGTGCACGTTAAATCATCGAGATGCACCCGTTTCTAGGCCTCACAGGGCCCGGACACCAGATTCATGCTTCAAGTCTCCTGAACCACTCCGAGGAGAGATGCAGCCCCGCCCGCATCCCTGACCCTTCACTTACTTCCTGCCAAGCAACGAGGTGCCCGGCTTGGCCTAGCCTGCCTGCCTGCCAAGAATATGTTATGCCTACAGTTATCTGTTCAGCTCCCCGGCTTCACATTCCTAGCTAACGAACTGCATAAACATATCCATCTACAGTCTAGTCTTCCTGTCTCCATGCAAGTGATTTCCTGAATTAGTACCCATAGAAGATCCATAGTTCATGCAATACATGAAGAAATATATGCACACACTAGCCCTAGTGACAAGTAGCCTTTGCCCTGATGACTTTTAGATTCAAGCAACATGTACTCCAAACACAAGATATCAGATATGCTATAGGTACAGGTCGTTCTGACGTCCCAGACTTTTGTCTCCTCTTCTAGTGCTAGAAGTCAGAGCCCCCAGCTCTCCCCAGTTACACGTCATGACCCGTTTGCGCGCACCAGTAGGTTAAAGGTTCCAGCTGCCCATGAAGCCCCCTCCATGTATCCACCCATTTATGACACTTCTGTGACGTCTACATCACACACCTCCGTGCACGCCCTGTGCACGCCTTCTTTTCACGCCCATATGTTCTTATCTTCCGTTTGTCACTTGTTACGCCTACTGTGTTCAATGCAACGGTACTGTTTTACTATATATATTGTATGATGTTAAGGAAATATTCCCTGTCCCCTCTTTTCCTGAGATTGTCCCTTCCTGAGCCTTAGCAGGTGATGGAACCCGATGGTCCATTGGCTCGAGCCACTTAATTAAAGCCCGTATGACTCAGATACCACGGATTCTGCCTCTTATTTATTGAGCTATCCTTTTCAGTTAATGCATAGAAAAATAGTACCGGTAATTATTTATTTATTTACCACATAATGGCGCCCGAACAGGCACAAGCCCCTTCCCCACGCGCCGGCGATGTAACGCAGGCCCCCTGACCCTTCTACAGCCGTGACGGACCCCTACTGTGCACCTGCAGGTATTCCTGCTCAAGTCTCCCTCAGGCCCACGGAGGAGACGGAGACTGCGGTCCGGCATCCAGACGAGGCGGTGAGGAAGGCGGAACGTCCCGACCAGAGCCCAAGCCGAGAGAGCAAGGTCCGAGGTATCCTGAGGCCCACCTGTTTCCGAAGCCCGAAGCGCATGCGTAGTGCGTAGCAGTAACCAGACGTCGTAGCAGTCCAGTCTAGTCCGAGGCCTTCAGTTTTGCTTCCCGGTGAGTACCGTTGCTGGGAACGTATCTAGACGGGTTCATTAATTTGTGCCCGGTCCGACGGGTTTGGGTACACAGATCCGGTCCGACGTGTTCACCTAGGTGGATACGGTATGACGTGTCTCTTTATGAGACCGGTATGTTCTGTACTGTTTTAGCAGTGCATCCAGTAATTCTAGTAAGTCTGTTCTCTGGTATAGCTTCTCGAGAAGTTCCAGTATTATGCTTTCGATGTGTTATGTTTTCAATGTACTAGGTAGTATCTGTTCGAACTGTTATTAATGTGTTCTGATGTTGTGGTATGAGTGATTTGTTCGCTATTGCATTACTGTGTTCATTGTGTATTGTGTTCAAGTTCAAGTACGTTCAAATATGCCTCTGTTTTCGAAGTTACGTCAGATAGGAACGAGAAAAGCATTACTCGAAGAATCAGTTCCTGTCCCTCCTAGGGACAGTCCTGGACATTTCATGTATCATAAACATGGCTTAGATGCCATACTGTATCAAGACTTATGGGTGGATTATACCAAGGATCTCGAAGAGAAATATAGATGGCCTGTTTCAGGAACATGGGATGCCGAGTGCATCATGAGAGTAGAGGAAGCACTATGGAAAAAGAAAGCCAGACAATCCCAGAAAGATGCCATAGAATTGTGGCGTAAAGAATCGCATAAAAGAACAGAAAAGGAATTCAGGAAAGCAGAATTAAGTAGGGAATCCTCAGAAAAAGCCCAAGAAAGGGAATTACTAGAAGAAGGTGAACGAGTTAGAGCCGAGCAGTCAGACAGACAAAGAAATGCCCTTATTAAAGGTATGTATCCCCTTCTCGCCGAGGGTTTGCCGAAGGCGACCCCGGAAACACCCTGTAATTTACCGCCACCATTGGTCCCAACTAAGCTACGTCATAAACCGACCGCAGCTGAAATTTTCCTTTCTTCCTATTTAGACGACACTGTCCCAGAATATGCAAATCCGAATCCTACTCCGCCTGTTCAACCTCAGCACCCTGTTAATAACGTAATTACTGTTCCTCCAGTCATTGGTCCCGGGAATCCTTCTAATCCGCCAGTACCCCAGGACCAACCCACATTACGTATGCCTACTTTACCAGTCACTTTACCAGCAGCTGCACATGCAGTATTAATTGACGATTCTAGTTCAAGAGGAGCAGGGGGAGGTATTCCTATCACCCCGCCTCAAACAAAACGAATGACGCTGAGAGACGCAGCATTACAGCGTACGCCAAAGGTGGCTACATACGAAGCCCTCAAAAAGTACCTTACTGATTGTAGATATGATCCAGTGCCAGGCGAAGATCACATGATATTATACTCCGTACGTTTACGACGAGTTGCAAATTTTTTGACTACCATGTCAGATATGAAGGAACATCTAGACAGAATATATCATTTCATCCGAACAGGGGAGAAACCAGAAGTTATTCACGAGGCTATGGCACACAGGAAAGTCGAGATTCAAGGTATGATTCTGCAGTTTCTGATAAATTGTTTAATAAGAGAACAAGATCATCCTGATAAAAACAAAGACGAGATGAAAGTCCTGACAAGATGGAGTGACAATATAGCAGAAGGAAAACACAGTAAACAAAATTGTATAGAAACCATGTACAGAAAGATTCGTAAAGAAATTCTAGACATACACGAAAGGGAGAAAGCAAGGAGAGTAGCCAAGAAAGAGAATGATACTTCAGACGAAGAAGTAGACGCCGAGAATCCAAACAGAATAGCATACGTAGGTAGGACGAGACCTTTTGACAGACACACACGCCTAGAATACAAGAAAGCTTTTCTTCCTCCTGTACCAGAACAGTGTTCTCTTGAACATTTATTGCAGGCTACCGATAAAGTTTTGAAACAACGAATAGGTTACAGTGAGCTTAGTACCATGCATGAACAGGAACTAGCCCGATCAGCAGTCCGATGGACTAGTGATTCTATCACGTTCTCAGACGAAATAGTGGCCCAAATGTTTCTGAAGCTTCCCCCAGACCAACAGCGACTGGTGGGTATGTACATGATCCAGCACCTCATTACACTGTACGAAAGCCAGCATTCTGATCCAGGTCCTTTATATAATGTATTGGACGAGTTACTCCTAAACCGATGGAGAGGCCTAGGTACTGATTTGATTAATGTCATCTTAGAACAACGTCATAAATACAGAACGTTCCTGACTCCACATTTTGTTCCTGTTCCACCCCCATTCTACATAGATAGACAGAATCCTTTGCGAGAAGTGCATCCTGTTAAGGGAACGGGGGGTGAGCTCGAACGAGTATTTGTTTACACCCCTTTAACGAAAATAGAACTACTAGAAATGAAAAAGTTAGTGCCTAGTCACGATAAAGATCCAGCAGGGTTCCACCGTGAATTAAAAGACATGCTCCGTATGGGAGAATACACGTATCCTGATATCATCAAAATGTTAAAGGTTCTGTTGCCTGCGGGCATATATGAAAAACTCAAAGAAAAAGAATGGGAGGTGGGAGAGAAAAAGATTGACTGGACAGCATTAGAGAACGAAGATAACACACGAGTTCCAGGTACCGGTCTCGGGGAAAAAGCCAAAGCATTGCCTGAGTTGTTAATACAAGTCTTGCCAAGATTATTAGCTACGAAAAAGGAAGACTGGGATGCCATCTCAGCCTGTAAACAGAAACAAGACGAAGACACTAGTGATTTTTATTCCAGATTTGAGAAATGTTTCATTATTAATAGCGGCTTGAAAACAAGTAGTGAGTCGTATCCACATCTTTTTGTTACCAAACTAGTTGAGAATTCTTTACCACAAGTTAAAAATCGAGTACTAAAAGTCGAGAGTACCTGGAAAGCTAATACCCCGTCCCAAATGCTACAGATGCTACAGTACCACCAGAACCGAATCAGGGAAGAGCAAGAACACGAAAGGAGACGTATGAAAGACACGAAAATGAAAGTACTGGTGGCACAGTCTGTTCCAGCAGATAGTCAGAAGAAGGGTACGAATCAAACTAGTCATTCTGCAGCTCCCGTTAAAGGGACATGCAATTATTGTAAACAGCCAGGTCATTATATAAACGAATGTGCAGTTCTGAAACACAACATAGCTACTGGTAAGACGAAAGAGAGACCGCGTCCTCCTAGACAGGAACATGTTCCGCAGAATACGCAACCACCGCAGAACGCACAACAGACAGTAGCAGTACCGCAGCCTATAGCTGCCACACAACACGTTACACAGCAGATGTACCAGTATGCACAGTCAGATTATCCAGAATATCAGAAGTATTCATGAAACAGCCTAGAGAGGGAGGTTGGCTTGCCTCTCATCGAGGTTCCTGTAGATCAAGAGGGTCCCTATGTCCATTGTCAAGTATTAGGGAAAGACAGAAAGTTTCTGATTGATACAGGGGCAAGTAGGACTACCATCAGTCATGACGAGGTTCCAGGGGCTCCACTCTCAGGCTCAAGAAATGTTTCCCTGGGATTTTCAGGAAAGCCTATTGTTAACGAAATATCGAAACCAGTTTCCCTAGAAGTTGGCCCATTGTCCCGAACTACAGACTTGTTACTTACGAAATCATGTCCAGAAAACTTACTTGGTATTAAAACATTGAAAGAATTAGGTGCAGTAATATGTTGTTCTCCGGAAGGAGTGAGATTGTTTTTATGTGATTTTAAAGGACATTATGTGTTAAGAGATTTTGATCCAAGATTATTGAATGTACCACAGCATTTATGGGCGCAAGGTCCAACTGATGTAGGTTGTATGCACATTACACCATATCGTGTCACCCTGAAGCAAGGAGTTGTATTACCCCGAATCCGACAATACAAGTTACCACCTGAGGCTGTAGCAGCCTTATCAAAAATTATTGACGAGCTCATTGCTCAAGGAGTGGTTGTAGAAACTGACTCCAATGTATGTAATTCTCCTATCATTCCGATTCTTAAACGTACTGACCCAAATGCACCTCCAGTTTATCGACTAGTAATTGACCTTCGAGAACTTAATAAATGTATCATACCCCAGTACCCAGTGGTTCCAGATATTTCTTCCCTATTAACTGCCATTGATTCCGAAGCTACGTTCTTTACTGTTATTGATCTCAAGAACGCTTTCTTTAGTGTCCCCATCCATCCAGACAGCCAGTTCCTTTTCGGATTCTGTTTAAATGGAAGAAGCTATAAATTCACACGTGCACCTCAAGGTTTCACGGAAAGTCCTAGTATTTACAGTCAAGCACTTAAACGACAACTAGACAGTATTCACATGCCAACTGACACTGCCCTGCTCCAGTATGTCGATGATCTATTGATCACAGCCCGTACAGAACATGACTGCGAACGAGCATCACTGACAGTCTTGTATTTCCTGGCAGAAATGGGGCACAAGGTGTCCCCTTCGAAACTGCAATTCTGTGTCCAGCAAGTGGTATACCTTGGACACTTGCTGTCCAAGTGGGGTAGACAGTTGACACCTGACCGTATCCAGTTAATAGCACATCTTCCACGGCCCAAGACACAGAAGGAGGTACGAGCTTTTATCGGCCTCACTACTTACTGCAGACAATGGATCCCTCAGTACGCATATCTAGCCAAGCCACTGATACAGTTAACAACACAGGAGGCAGCGACATCGACTGTCCTCCCTTGGACCCAGGAACATACACTTGTTTTCAATGAGTTAATGAAAGCTTTATGTAATGCACCTGTGTTAGCGACACCAAACTACAGTAAACCTTTTACGCTTTTTGTCACTCAACGTGATGGTACAGCATTATCTGTTCTCACACAAGATCAAACAGGACAACACAAGCCTTGTGCTTATTTTTCTAGCACATTAGATCCGGTAGCCCAGGCTCTGCCTGCATGCCTCAAATCAGTTGCAGCCACAGCTCTAGCCATCAGACAAAGTGATTCCATAGTGTTAGGACACTCCCTGACAGTACAGGTTCCACACTCCGTGGAAGTTCTTTTAAACCGAACACAGACTCAGCACTTGACAATTGCACGATTAACAGGATATGAACTGACACTGTTCCAGCCACACATAGAAATCAGACGCTGTAACATATTAAATCCTGCTACACTGTTACCCTCGACTACCTTGAATCCTGCCACACATGACTGTGTGGAAGTTATTAACACCATGACGAAGCCAAGACAAGACTTGACGGACATTGCATTACCTGACCCAGACCTGACACTTTATGTGGATGGTTCATGTATGAGAACAAATACAGGAGAGTTAGTGGCCGCATATGCAGTGACTACTGAAACTGAAGTTATAGAAACACATCGTATTGACACCCTGTCTGCTCAAGCAGCAGAGCTCATCGCTCTGACCCAAGCCTGCATACGAGCCAAGAACCTGAAAGTAAACATATATACAGATTCACGTTATGCATTCGGAGTCGTTCACGACTTTGGAGTCCTCTGGCAAGAAAGAGGTTTCATGACCTCTCATGGAGCCAAGATTCAGCATGGCCCCCTCATTCAAGCTCTGTTAGAAGCAATACATTTACCGACAGCTATAGCCATTATGAAGTGCAAGGCACATACGAAAATCACTGACACCATTTCCCAGGGTAACGATCTGGCAGATCGAACAGCCAAGCTTACAGCTCAGACTCCAGACATTCCAGTTAACACGACAAAGACAGACGTTCCAGTCCCGACGACTTGTAGGACAGTTAAGGACCCTACACAAGACGTACTAGACATACAGACACATGCTACCCCAGACGAAATCAAGAAGTGGTGTGAACAAGGAGGGGTCCTGACAGATCAGGGATGGTTGACGAAGGGAAAAGCCACATGGTTTCTCCCCGACTCTATGGTTCAGGTCATTATTAATACAGCACATAGTCCAGCACATTTAGGAGAAAAAGCCATGTTAGACAGCATCCAGAACCTTTGGTTTAACAAGCATTTACGAGCAGCAGCGAAGCAGAAAGTGCGTACCTGCATGATCTGTTGTCAGTTCAATCCAGGTAAAGGTGTCCCCGTGGAACAAGGTGGATTTCATCCTCCTGACCACCCTTTTGAAGTCCTCCAGATGGATTATATCCAGATGGATCGATGCCGAGGTTTCAAGTATGTCCTCGTAGTTGTGTGCGCTCTGTCCAGATGGACAGAAGCATATCCAGTCCCAGATTACACTGCCGCGACCACTGCCAAGCAGTTGGTTCGTGAGTTCTTCCCACGCTATGGTTTGCCCAGGGTCGTGTATTCAGATAACGGACAGCCATTCTCGTCCGAACTCATGAAACAAGTATCACTTCTGTTAGGATACCAGTGGAAGTTCCATTGCGTACGCCATCCCGAGGCAGCTGGCCTCGTAGAGAGACATAATCAAACTCTGAAAATACGAATAGCGAAGGTCTGTGCAGAAAAAGGTGTAGATTGGATGGTAGCCCTGCCAGTTGCCCTCTTCTATATGAGAATGGTCGCTCACTCCCGATCGGGTTTGTCACCATACGAAGTAGTGTTCGGTCGTCCCCCAAACATGTGGGGTACACCTATGCCACGTAAAATCACTGACGTTGACAGTAATATGCTGACAGATTACCTAGCTTCCTTGATGTCTGCACTACTCTCTTGTCGTTCACAGGTCGCGGCTGCCTTTCCAGACAACACCCAGGTGAAACCACACGAGGTCGTTCCAGGTGACCTCGTTCTGATTCGCAATTTTGATCGTTCAAGCCCTCTGGAGCCCCGCTGGAAGGAGCCGAAACTTGTTCTGATGACCACAAGGACCGCCGTAAAGCTGGAAGGACGCAAAGGCTGGCTCCACTCCAGTCACATCAAGCGTTTCCATGGACTGCGTCCAAAGACTTTTTTCAAGGACTGCCCCGATACTGACTCTAAACTTCCCCTGTTAGAGAAAACTCCGCAGCAGGAGTATAAACTCAAATTGAGGTCTAGTAAGTCAGACAACGTTTAATTGTTTAAGTCCCTCTCGGGTGAAGCGTTTAGACAGGTTCCTGACATGTATGAGATAGACCCACATAGTGAGAGAGATAGACGAAACTCCAAGAAAACGAAATACTGTAAAAGTCTGCGAAGCAGATGTGTCGTTACATTATTGTTTATGTTATTTCTGAGTCTTACGATCACATGTATAAGTTATATGCTAAATGTATTTTTTCCTCCTCTTGATTCGCATTCACACCTTTCCTCTAATGATACCGTAGAGCACACATTTAGTGAACTACCCCCTCACGAGTTATCCTATCGACTTGCAATGCGCAACAATACTTTTATTCGTATGTTACACTATTCACACCAGACCAGCAATGCCACTAATTGCTGGGTATGTGGTCGACTCCCCCCTTACCAGACACCGAAGGGAGTTCTGCCACTCTTTCCCTATCCGTTTTCACACAATGGTTCGTGTGGAGCATGGTTCACATTAACGTCATCTTTAGACGATAAGTCCCTTCTGAATAGAACATGTTTCTCAGATAAGGAAGGTCTTTCCCATAGGACAGGGTTAGATCTCGAAAATGAAGTATATGATCTAGGTAACTTTTCCTCCAACCTTATGGTTTTGAATGTTCAGTCCGAGACCACTCCAGACTTGCCTTCTATAACAGTTCTACCAGTGAAAGGCGAATTATGTGTTAGAAAGAATGGTTCAGTACATCTAGGACACAGTGATTGTACTACTGTGGTCGAGTACAGTGACAGTGGGAAGTCTACTTTCAAAGCTTCACGTCATTCTTATTTTGTATGTGGTCAGACCGCATATGTACGTCTGCCCCTAGATTGGGATGGAACATGTTACATTGCCTTCCTACTGCCACCAGTTTTCCTAGCCCCATCCGATTATCACAGAAATACACATCTAGTACACGTCAGACATAGAAGGGAGATTGAGTCCCCAATTGTCGATCAGACTGAAACTGCATTAGAACAGTATACAGATTTCAATAAAGGTTTCTTCTTCTTCATAGGTCCTGTCCAGAATAGTAAATTAATACGCAGGTTAACCAGAACCCTTGAAGCAGTAGTGAATGAGACTACTTCCGCTCTAGGTAACTTAACAGAAGAGCAGTCTGCTATGAGATTTGTTGTTCTCCAGAACCGCCTTGTTCTTGACGTCATACTGGCCGATAGGGGCGGAGCTTGTAGAGTCATCGGGTCTAGTTGTTGCGTTTTCATTCCTAATAACGCACCGTCTGTGTATTCAGCAATAACTAGACTCCATAAAATAGCCCATCAGCTACACCAGAATCCAGGCACCTGGACATGGTCCGGTTGGCTCTGGAGTATAATATCTGCCTGGGGATGGAAAGTACTATCATTCCTAGGAGTAGTAGTAATGATCATATTCAGTTGTTGTCTCTGTTTACAATGTGGCCCTGCGATTTGCGGCTTGTGCGCTACATCTTGTATTCCACGTCCACGATCCCATTCCCAAATGAAGAAAGACGAGCAAATGATGCTGTATGAACAGATAGATGGTATTATGAATATTGATGTTTCCTGAAGGGAACGTAGGGAACAAGGAGGGAATGAGGAAAATTGAATTTTGCCCTGTTATGTGTCCCTACGTGTTCCCCATCATATGTTATATGTGCATGATCGCTATGCATATCTCCCCCCTATGACCGAATAAAGACGCAGTTATAGTTGCGTCCAACGTTAGTATGTCAGTTATCCAGTCCTCGTGAAAGCAACGTGAATTGGGCTTTTAGGCCTATGTTGCCAACGTCTTTACATTGTGCACGTTAAATCATCGAGATGCACCCGTTTCTAGGCCTCACAGGGCCCGGACACCAGATTCATGCTTCAAGTCTCCTGAACCACTCCGAGGAGAGATGCAGCCCCGCCCGCATCCCTGACCCTTTACTTACTTCCTGCCAAGCAACGAGGTGCCCGGCTTGGCCTAGCCTGCCTGCCTGCCAAGAATATCTTATGCCTACAGTTATCTGTTCAGCTCCCCGGCTTCACATTCCTAGCTAACGAACTGCATAAACATATCCATCTACAGTCTAGTCTTCCTGTCTCCATGCAAGTGATTTCCTGAATTAGTACCCATAGAAGATCCATAGTTCATGCAATACATGAAGAAATATATGCACACACTAGCCCTAGTGACAAGTAGCCTTTGCCCTGATGACTTTTAGATTTAAGCAACATGTACTCCAAACACAAGATATCAGATATGCTATAGGTACAGGTCGTTCTGACATCCCAGACTTTAGTCTCCTCTTCTAGTGCTAGAAGTCAGAGCCCCCAGCTCTCCCCAGTTACACGTCATGACCCGTTTGCGCGCACCAGTAGGTTAAAGGTTCCAGCTGCCCATGAAGCCCCCTCCATGTATCCACCCATTTATGACACTTCTGTGACGTCTACATCACACACCTCCGTGCACGCCCTGTGCACGCCTTCTTTTCACGCCCATATGTTCTTATCTTCCGTTTGTCACTTGTTACGCCTACTGTGTTCAATGCAACGGTACTGTTTTACTATATATATTGTATGATGTTGTTAATGAAATATTCCCTGTCCCCTCTTTTCCTGAGATTGTCCCTTCCTGAGCCTTAGCAGGTGATGGAACCCGATGGTCCATTGGCTCGAGCCACTTAATTAAAGCCCGTATGACTCAGATACCACGGATTCTGCCTCTTATTTATTGAGCTATCCTTTTCAGTTAATGCATAGAAAAATAGTACCGGTAATTATTTATTTATTTACCACAATACCAAAATACCAAAATGGTAGTAAGTTTAGGATTTAGTCTTAAGTGAGTTCTGTGAATCGGGCCCAACGTCATTGGATCCAGGGTACCCAATCCATCTCCACCTGCTGCATCATGTTCTTTGTGATATGGCCAGGTACGGCCTAGTCCCCCTCTAACTGTATACCCCTCTCTGTGTGAAGATGGGGCCCACCTCGGTGTCCCAAAGTGCTCACCTCCCATCTTCCGCCAAAGCGAACAATCCATAAAACACAACTTTTTGGATTAGGGGTTGTAAACCCCAGGCCCTATTTATTAAAATAATAAAAAATTCATATTTCAAAATTAATATTTCAAAAACACAGTATATTCACAGTATAACTTACGTATTAAGTCCAAACAGTCATATTGATATGTGCATATGTCTTGTTGCCTAATCTTAACAAGTTTCTAATACATAGACATTCTTATCCTAAATGAAACATTCAAAACAAATATCATTATCTTTCTGCGTATCCCTGTTTGAGCCCACTGCAAGGTCATAACTGGCCCCCAGATCCTGATCCAGCTATGCCTGCACTCCAATCGGAGGGCGCATGCTCAGGGGGCCCAGTTCCCCTGGAGGTACTTCCCTCCGAACACCCCCTACGCCCATAAAATTATCTCCATTATAAGTGTGCGCATGCGCAAGGGGCCCGTTTCCCTGGGCGGGTACTTGCCTCCACCCCGAACACCCCCTAAACCCAGAAAATGATCTCCATAACCGGAGTGCGCATGCACAGGGGGCCCGGTTCCCTGGGAGGGTACTTCCCCCCAGGGTATCGAGTCCATCTCTACCTGCTGCACCATGTTCTTTGTGAAGACGGTCTTGGACTCCCATGGCCATGGGAAATGTTCCTGCCAGTAGTTTGGACAAGACTTTCTGTCACACTGTCCAGCTCATGGACAGAATACCAATATCTGATGAGTAGAGAATTGGCTAAAGGGGACTACTGGAGATGCAAGTGTCCTGGTGGCAAAGAAGATGATGGCCCATCTTGACTACGCAAAAACATTAGTTGTCTTATATTTTTCATTGTTGTTTGAAGTGGGAGGAATCAGGTGTTGTCTATGTAAATGAGGTTGGGCTGGGGGAATAACCTCTAGTGAGTCTTGCTGTGATCTTCCATGAATCGAATGTAGGTATGTATTAGGGCAGTGCCTGGGTGGTGTATCCAGGTAATATTAAGGCTAAAGGGTTCGGAAGGCAACAGCTGGAAAGATGAAGCTGCACTATTGTTGATATTGGAACACAACGTGCTACATGAATTTGAAATGTGTACCCCCAGGAGCTTGAACATCAAAAGGTGCCTCTTGATTGGAATAGAATGTGTAATATAGGTAGAAAATTCACCTCAAGTGAAGGATGGGGCTCAATTAATGTTTAGAAGATTCTACGAGTAATAGTTCTTCTTCTCATGCACTGAGAAAAGAGAGAGATGCCAAAGATGAGGTCGGTAGGACATGGAAATTGGACAGGTTGGGTAGCAGCAGTGCTTAATTTGGGGAAAAAATATATATAAGAGCCAGGACCCTCATCAGGATTTGCCAGCATTGCTAGTGAAGGTACCAACACAACAAATAACCATCACCCTCCTACAAGTATGACAATTCAGACTATTCCAGGCCCCCAAAGCTCTAAGAATGGGTTGGGTGGCAGGGATGCTATTGCATTAATAAACAACTGTTGGTCTGCTCATCTCTCAATTACACAAACAGCACCACCATGTGGCAGCTATCATGAGTGCTGGTGTTGACAATTAAGTGATGGTGCAGAAAGAGCACTGGAAACCACTGTCTCAAATTAAGGACAGGGTAGCAGACATATTTGCTCTAGCCTTCAGGTCAAATTCTGGGGCGTTTGCTTACAGCTATCTATCAAATGATAGCTCATGGAGAGATGTTACAGTGGGTGTAGAGACCATTACTGTAACTGACCCAAATTGCAAGTTGCTGTAGCTGTTGGGTAAAGCATCATTAAAGCATCATCATTGAAAAACATCATCATTAATACACTTTCTATGTAGCCCTGTCATTTCTCCATTAGGTATAGATGTTATTTGTGACTTAGAATGTACTCTATTCACAAACAGAATTGAGTTGCAAGTTCTGGGTTTGCGATAGACCTTGAATGCTATTTTCCCATGGTCCATGTATACCGCCTATACTGGATTTGTTCTAGTTGTTGCTGAATCTAACCACCCCTTATAGTGACTAGTATATAATGGAGAAACATTCGAGCACATCGCGACTCCCTATGCTGGCAATACTACCGCTTGTGTAAGAACGCATTATTATCCAAGACCAAGGAAATCATATCCACAAGCATGGTTGTGTGTGCATATAGGTTGGCATCACTGTTTAATAGAAAATAGTTAATTTCAGAGAGGTATACAGGTGTATAATGAGCAGACATCTAGTGACCCAAAAGTCATATTTGATGTCCACAATATATCGCTAAGTGTATTTACCAAAGTTAGAGTCATGTATGTATGATGCTAAACTGTGTACTAGCGGTTGAAGGAGCACGTATGTTTGAAGAAATGTGTTCTGCTGTTCAATTTAGAACCAAGATTATTGGTCTA
Organism: Lissotriton helveticus; assembly: GCF_964261635.1. Classification (NCBI taxonomy): domain Eukaryota; kingdom Metazoa; phylum Chordata; class Amphibia; order Caudata; family Salamandridae; genus Lissotriton; species Lissotriton helveticus. Next base: position 140,773,770 of record NC_136071.1, on the reverse strand, counting down.
CCTGGAGGAAAGCTAGACGGTTTATGAATTTTAGATAAGACGCATAGACATGGTGATGTTCGAAATGGTTTCAAGAGGTATCTGAATTCAAAGTCAGAGGTCAGAGAAATATGTCTTTTAATAACCAAATATGACAGCACTACATTATGTAACCTACCTCTGAACTCTGAGAGTCTCAGCACTTTTGATTTGGCCCTGCCATTTCTATATTTTCCATTGTCATTAGGATTCTATACCGTCTATAACTGATTTCTTATAAATACATAGACTTTACTGTACTTGGCAGACTTTTTATTGCTATAATTTGTTGAAGCCATGATAAAATCCAATTCGGAGAAACACGTCAGCTGTTCTTTTTAATATGTGATATTGTATTACCACCTGTACCATCGTTTCAACATTTGAGGATGATTGAATGTGGTTACGGATTTCAGTACAAGTTGAAAACAGGCTCTTGACTAACTTGTGACATTACTCTTGAAACTTTTGGTGTGAGGTCGAACCTTCCTTGTACATTTTACCTCTGTGGACCCCCAACTATTGTTAGGCCCGTATACAACACCTGAGGTAGCAGGCTGAGTTTTGGTTTGTCATAGCAGCATATATCTATTCGCCAAAATAAGTTTCTTTATTATACTTGCTGTTTTCCTATACTGCCACATACAATCTGGGGATGTGCATATATATTTACTCACTGGCTGCTACCATAGTAATATTAAGGAGTTAGAGGTGAAAGTAGTGCAAGAAGAATGCTAGCAAAAGTGTAGACGATCTTGAAAGCATAAAGATATTTTGAAACAGTAGGAAGGGAAATGGAGATGATGGCGCCGGTGAGCACTGAGCTTGCACTCTTGCAAATCAAACAATTCTGTTCTGAGAAAGATAATAAAGGCTCTGATTATGAATCAGCCAGAGGTTTCTGTCACCTTTGCAACCCCCTATTTACACCGAGTTCGAAGTTCTCGATAATTACCTGGTAAGAAAAATTCCGTCCCATTTGATCAATTCTGGCAGGCTCAACCTGCCGCATTTCAACAGGGGAAAAATTTAAGGTATGTTCGTGACATACGGAAATTGCAGCGGTAGGCATCAAATTCCTCATGGTATTCCCCCTCAAAATCTTAAAATAGGTGCAATTTATCGCACCCAATAAATTCCACCGCCCCAATAGGACTGTCTTATCTTTTTATGTGCGAAGACCCTGCACGCTGAAAGATGCGACTCGTAAATCCATTTTTGAATAGCAAACAATCGTAAACGTACACGAAAGTGTACGTTTATCTTTGCGAATCAGTCCCTCGTTGTTTTGTCTAGGTCTGGCAGGTTATAGGTCTGACTAAAGATCTGGTTGGTTGGTTTATTTGGTTGTATGTCTGCACAGAAGCTCGAGTATCTGATCAGGCATTTTGTGGTGGTTGTTCGACTATGTACACTCGAAGGAAGTTCTTTCTACTCCAGATTTGCACCCCATGGAACAGTGTCAGAGAAAAGGGCTTAGTACACAATACGATGTGTTAAAAATCACTTGTAGGGGCCCCATTTGGAGTCCTGCATCTAATCCAGGAGAAATACCACAAATGAGTGGTCTGGTATTACCTCAGGATATAGGGTTTTCCGGCCCTTAAATGGGGACACGACTATTAGTAGTAATGTTACAGTGGCTTTTTCATGTGCCGGGGTACTATCTATCTATCTATCTATCTATCTATCTATCTATCTATCTATCTATCTATCTATCTATCTATCTATCTATCTATCTATCTATCTATCTATCTATCTATCTATCTATCTATCTATCTATCTATCTATCTATCTATCTATCTATCTATCTATCTATCTATCTATCTATCTATCTATCTATCTATCTATCTACATATCTATCTACATATCCATCTATCCATCTATCCATCTATCTATCTATCTATCTATCTATCTATCTATCTAGACACAATCAATCAATCAATCAATCAATCAATGACATTTATAGAGCGCACTACATACCCGTAGGGTCTCAAGGTGCTGGGGAGGGGGGGTGCCGCTACTGCTCGAACAGCCAGGTCTTCAGCTTCTTCCTGAAGGAGAGGTGGTCTTGGGTCAGGCGCAGGTCGGTCGGGAGGGAGTTCCAGGTCTTGGCGGCCAGGTAGGAGAAGGACCTCCCTCCTGTAGTCGCTCTTCGGATGCGGGGGACGGCGGCGAGGGCGTGGTTGGCTGATCGGAGGTGGCGTTTGGGAGCGTAGAAGTTGATTCGGCTGTTGAGGTAGCTCGGGCCTTGGTCGTGTAGGGCTTTGTGTGCGTGGGTGAGGAGGCGGAAGGTGATTCTTTTGTTGACGGGGAGCCAGTGTAGGTCTCTCAGATGTCCGGAGATGTGGCTGGTTCGTGGGATGTCGAGGATGAGTCTGGCTGAGGCGTTCTGGATCCGCTGGAGTCTCTTCTGGAGCTTGGCGGTGGTACCGGCGTAGAGGGCGTTGCCGTAGTCCAGTCGGCTAGTGACGAGGGCCTGGGTGACGGTCTTCCTGGTCTCGGTGGGGATCCACCAGAAGATCTTCCGTAGCATGCTTAGGATGTTGAAGCACGCCGAGGAGACGTTGTTGACTTGCCTGGTCATGGAGAGGGAGGAGTCCAGGATGAAGCCCAGGTTGCGTGCGTGGTCTGTCGGTTTGGGTGCGGTGCCCAGGGCGGGAGGCCACCAGGAGTCGTCCCAGGCGGAGGGTGAAGAGCCCAGGATGAGGACCTCCGTCTTGTCTGAGTTCAGTTTCAGGCGGCTGGTCGTCATCCACTCGGCTACCTCTTTCATCCCTTCGTGCAGGTTGGCTCTGGCGGCGGCGGGGTCGTTGGTCAGGGAGAGGATCAGCTGGGTGTCGTCGGCGTAGGAGATTATGCTGAGGTTGTGTTGGCGTGCGATGGCCGCGAGGGGGCTCATGTAGACGTTGAAGAGGGTGGGGCTCAGTGAGGATCCTTGAGGGACGCCACAGATGACTTCGGTGGCCTCTGACTTGTACGGTGGTAGGCGGACTCTCTGTGTTCTTCCGTCGAGGAAGGAGATGATCCATTCCAGCGCCTTGTCCTGGATTCCGACGTTGCTGAGACGTTGCACTAGGGTGCGGTGGCAGACAGTGTCGAAGGCCGCGGAGAGGTCTAGGAGGATGAGGGCCGCTGTTTCTCCGTTGTCCATCAGGGCTCGGATGTCATCGGTGGCGGCGATGAGGGCGGTCTCGGTGCTGTGGTTGGCCCGGAAGCCAGACTGTGAGGGGTCGAGGGATCCATTTGTCTCGAGGAAGGCGGCCATCTGCTTGTTGACGGTCTTCTCGATGACTTTGGCTGGAAACGGGAGGCGCGAGATGGGGCGGTAATTCTTGAGTTCGGTGGGGTCCGCTGTGGGTTTCTTGAGTAGAGCGCTGAGTTCGGCGTGCTTCCAGCTCTCAGGGAAGGTGGCGGTGTCGAAGGATGTGTTGATGATGTCTCGCAGGTGGGGTGCGATGACAGCGTCGGCCTTGTTGAAGACGTGGTGAGGGCAGGGGTCGGTCGGTGATCCGGAGTGGATGGAGTTCATCGTGCGGATGGTGTCTTCGGTGTTGATCGAGTTCCAGGCATGGAGGGTGGTGGTGGGGGGTGGTTGTTCGGTCTTGGTGTGCGTTGGTTGGTTGTTGAAGCGGTTGTGTATGTCCGCGATCTTGTTGTGGAAGTATGAGGCGAGGGAGTTGCAGAGGTCTTGCGATGGGGTGATGTCGTTGTTTCCTGTGCTGGGGTTGGATAGCTCTTTCACGATGTTGAAGAGTTCCTTGCAGTTGTGTGCGTTGTTGTCCAGCCGGTCCTTGAATGCAGTTTTCTTGGCGGCGCGGATCAGCTGGTGGTGCTTCCGGGTGGCCAGCTTGAGGGCGGTCCTGTGGTCCGGAGTAGGTTCCCTTCTCCAGACTTTCTCGAGGGCTCGGCAGTTCTTCTTGGAGCTCTTGAGTTCGTCGGTGAACCACGGGGCTTTCTTGCTGCCGGGTCTGCTGGGCGGGGTCCTCAGCGGGGCGAGCTCGTCCGCGCAGTTGCTGATCCACTTCGTGAGGTTGTCGGCGGCCTGGCTGGGGTTCGCTGAGCTGGCAGGAGGGTGCTGGCTCAGGGAGGTGGCGAGCTGGTCTGCTGTGATCTTGTTCCAGCTTCTGCGGGCAGCCTGTTGCTGGTGGTGGTGGGTCGTCGTTCTCTTGAAGGTGAAGTGGACGCAGCTGTGGTCCGTCCATTGAAGCTCTGTGGCGTGGCTGAAAACGATGTCTGTGCTGGATGAGAAGACTGCGTCGAGTGTGTGTCCGGCGAGGTGGGTGGGGGTGGACACCAGCTGCTTGAGTCCAAGATTGGCGAGGTTGTCGAGCAGGGTGCTGGTGTTGCGGTCGTTGTTCTTCTCCAGGTGGAAGTTGAGGTCCCCCAGGAGGATGTAGTCAGCGGAGGGGAGGGCATGCGGGCTGACGAAGTCGGCGATGTCCTCGCTGAATTGTGTGCGTGGTCCCGGAGGTCGGTAGATCAGGGTGCCTCTGAGGGTGGTGTTCGGGTCGGTGTGGATCTGGAAATGCAGGTGTTCGGCGGTGGTCAGGTTGTGGTCGGTGCTGGTCGTGAGACGGATGGTGTTCCTGTGGATGATGGCGATGCCTCCTCCCACCTGGTTGGTGGTGCGATCCCTCCGGGTGATCTTGTAGCCCTCTGGGATGGCGATGGCGATGTCGGGCGCTGAGGAGGCGTTCATCCAGGTATCCGTGAGGAAGGCGACGTCGGGGGCTGTGGTGTCGAGGAGGTTCCAGAGTTCGATGGCGTGTCTGTGGACGGAGCGGGTGTTGAGCAGGATGCACTTGAGGTGGGTGCTGCTGGTGTTCGACTTGGCGGGTGCTGGTGCGAGGCAGGTCCGGATGCAGGTGAACTTGCAGGCGTGGCAGCTGAAGGGTCCGTGGGTGCGTCGTGGTGTGGCTTGGTGGCATCCTGGGAATCGGCCGGTGTTGAGTGCGATGAGGGTGGCGGCGGAGTACGTCAGGCGGGTCGGTCGGGGTCCTCGTGGGCCAGGGGTCCTGGCGCTGGGCGCGATCCGGTCGCGGACGGGCGCAGACGGGCTTACCTTTGGCGCGCCTTCGGCGCACAATCGGCGCACCCGCTGCGCGTGGCCGCTGCGCGTTCGCACGGTCGCCATATATGGCGAAGTGCGCGGGTGGGCGGAGCAGCTGGGAGGCGGGAGCGGGGAGGGAACAGAAGGAAAGAAGGGGCGTGGTCAGCGGAGATGGCGGGGAGCGGGGAGCGGGGAGGGAAGACGGAGGGCGGGAAAAAACGGGCAATACGGCGGAAAACAACAGTTATGGTATACACAATTACATACAATTACAATTCCACAGTAACAACTAGCAACAGCACAAACAGCACCAGGGGTACAGGGGGAAGAGCGCTAAGCACGGACCACGCCGCTCGAAGGAGGGGGCGTGGTCACGAAGCGGCAGTCGGGCAGCGAGGCACACTGGAGGGGGAGGCACACGCAGCAGCTGGTGGCCGTGCGGCGCGGGAGTGTCCTAGGGCTAGGACACACTCACCTGCGTCGCACGGTCGCCATATATGGCCAAGTGCGCGGGTGGGCGGAGCAGCTGGGAGGCGGGAGCGGGGAGGGAACAGAAGGAAAGAAGGGGCGTGGTCAGCGGAGATGGCGGGAAGCGGGGAGCGGGGAGGGAAGACGGAGGGCGGGAAAAAACGGGCAATACGGCGGAAAACAACAGTTATGGCATACACAATTACATACAATTACAATTCCACAGTAACAACTAGCAACAGCACAAACAGCACCAGGGGTACAGGGGGAAGAGCGCTAAGCACGGACCACGCCGCTCGAAGGAGGGGGCGTGGTCACGAAGCGGCAGTCGGGCAGCGAGGCACACTGGAGGGGGAGGCACACGCAGCAGCTGGTGGCCGTGCGGCGCGGGAGTGTCCTAGGGCTAGGACACACTCACCTGCGTCGCACGGTCGCCATATATGGCCAAGTGCGCGGGTGGGCGGAGCAGCTGGGAGGCGGGGAGGGAACAGAAGGAAAGAAGGGGCGTGGTCAGCGGAGATGGCGGGAAGCGGGGAGCGGGTAGGGAAGACGGAGGGCGGGAAAAAACGGGCAATACGGCGGAAAACAACAGTTATGGTATACACAATTACATACAATTACAATTCCACAGTAACAACTAGCAACAGCACAAACAGCACCAGGGGTACAGGGGGAAGAGCGCTAAGCACGGACCACGCCGCTCGAAGGAGGGGGCGTGGTCACGAAGCGGCAGTCGGGCAGCGAGGCACACTGGAGGGGGAGGCACACGCAGCAGCTGGGGGCCGTGCGGCGCGGAAGTGTCCTAGGGCTATATATATATATATATATATATATATATATATATATATATATATTGTACCATCGAAAAGACCTGTTTCACGAAGTCCGTGGCCCGTTCACAGATGGCGAGCAGAAACCGAGCAGGTCTCTCGGTAATTTGAATCCACCACAGCAATTTTCTTCACAGAAAAACTCGCACTTGGGATAAACCACAGTTTATTTAAGCAAAGTTACGTGTTTCGACAGCAAAAGCTGTCTTGATCACACACAAGACAGCTTTTGCTGTCGAAACGCGTAACTTTGCTTAAATAAACTGTGGTTTATCCCAAGTGCGAGTTTTTCTGTGAAGAAAATTGCTGTGGTGGATATATATATATATATATATATATTTATATATATATATATATATACATATAGATATAGACATATATATATATATTTATAGATAAATAGTTTGTGTGTGCACACACACACACACACACAGGCATAGGAGAACCTAGCCGGTGCAAAGGCCACCATGCAAAACCAGCTTTGCGGGTCACCTGGGAGTTTTGCATACAGATTTTCTTTCCCTTATGTCTGTCTGATTTACACATGAAAAAAGCTTTGTGGAAGGAGCCCATCTGGATCCGTCTAGGGTGAAGGTTAAGGTTGCAGGCATTCATCTGTCTGCAAGAGAGAATTACAGTGATCTGTACAGACTGTACTTATTAACTCTCTCCGGGTGCGGCGTACGGCTCCAGGGGGAACAAGATATCCTTTATTTTCCAAACCGATCACCTTCCGAAGTTTATAACTTCTTACACAAAAGATCCAAACCACTTAACCTCAGGGGAGTCGGGGGACGGAAATAAAGGTTTGTGCTAACCACAGAGGAAAAGCTCTAATGTTGCAACTTTCCTTTTACTATCTTTTCCCAAATTTCAGTTTCGCATTGTATCAATTATGCCCTGGAAAATTCATCTTGAGGTGGATTTTAGATGAATTTTCCATGCCTGCTTTCCCATTTGATTTATTTACAATTATAAATGATTACATTTTCTGTGTTGTTTTTGTTTTATTTCACAAAGCAATTAAGTATCTGTCTTTAGAGTTAAACCACACTGAAATATTAGGTGAAATCAGCCATGTGTGTGTCCCTGTTATTTGTGTAGAGGCATTGTGTGTTTCTGTAGCCCTTGTTTCTGTCTTAGGAGCAGAGACAACCATGCATTACTGAAAATGGATAAAGGATTCAAGGGAAAGGAATCAGCCTCTTTAGCTTGCAGGATTTGCCAGCAGCAAGTGGTGTATTAACCTGTATTAACCCGTTCCCTTCCCCTGTGTTAGTGCACTCTTGTAGGGGGAGGCGGGGCGAATTTTGTATTTTTTTTAATTCACTGTGCCGTCAGTGAGACACATTTACATTCTTAGCCTTGCAGCAGTACTTGATTTTATGTTCTATACACATATACGTAATGTATATACACCCACACGCACCCCCACGCACATACACACACGCACGCGCACACACACGCACACACACACTTTCTCTCTCTCTCTCTCTCTCTCTCTCTCTCTCTCTCTCTCTCTCTCTCTCTCTCTTACTTCCCATACACTGGTATTAACAGGCTTTAAGAATTTTTGAATAATATGGTTGAGGTTGCAGTGTAATATTGTCAAACATTTTTGCAAATATAGGACAATGCTTATGTGTAAAGAAAGGTGTGTTTATTTGAAACTATGTTCAGGGTTTGTTTGAGGTGTGTTCTTGTCGCTTTAAATAAATAAAAAAAGGCCTATGTTTTTGCTTTCTTTTTGTTGTTTCCTGTCTGCAGAACTGAGCTTTGCAGGTGAACGTTGTATGTCAAAGCAGACAGTGGAAAAGAACCTTTGTTTTCGGTGAATAACGTGATTCGGAAAGCTATGGAACTCGTATATCACATATCATATTGCTTATTGTCAGACTACTCTCCTCCTAATTGCCACAGCAGCAGAGTTTTCAAAAAATCTATTGTGGTATTTCCCAAAATATGACATTGCTTTCTTGGTTACTTTTGCACAGACTCGCCGGCTGTTAACCGGAATTTTAGTAAAATATATTCTTAAATGCTTTCTTCACCCATTAGGAATCCATCAGTGGGTGGAAGAACTACTGCCTGATAGCTGGATCACATAAGGAACTGGCTGCCTAGGAAGTAACTCAGTTGGACCTGTGGTGCCCAGTACTATTTGTCCATCAGGGTACATTGGTCCGCTCAAACTGCGGGCGCCTATGGGTCACTTCGGGATCCCCAGACTTCACCCTCAAAGAGCAGGGCAGATCCTTCTCAGATGGGGCTGTCGATATCTTCAGCTCATCCGTCAATGGCTCCGTGTGGCTCTCTCCTTTTGAGCAATATGTTCCTCATGCAATGGCATCTCCAATGCTTGACCTAAGTTGTTGGCCACCGCCATCCCTCAAAGATGGGTCCAGGCAGCATCTCCCAAAAATATTGGTCAACTACACCAGGTTTCTGATCATGAATCCGGCCAGTGGAGTTGACTGTATATGTCCCAACACTGGAGCACAGAGAGTTTCTAGTTCCACTGATGTGGAGACCTTGAATTCTGGTAGAGAAATATTATAACACTGGCTGGAACTTTATGCCCCCTTTTATACTAGAATAGCTGGTAGTAATTCTATTTTCAATAGACAGTTCTGAGACCAATTCTGGGCAGTTCCACTCCTTTTGCTTATTCCATTCAGACTGGTCCAATCTAGGCAACAGATTTTCTAACATTTAATGCAGTGCAACACAGCAACACAACTTGCTGCATTGTGTCAAATGGAGAGGAAATGAAGTGCCATATCTACTAAGCTATGGTGCACTCCTGCTCTTCCTCTGTGCTGTGCACTAGTGGCTGTGAAGTGCCAAAGTAGGCACCATTGCACCATGGTGCAAGGGTGCCTGAGTTAGAGCCAGGATTGTTTTCATGCAGGAAGGAACACCTTCCTGCACAAAAACAGTCCTTTGCGGCTTTTTCCTTTTTCTGTGTGTGCTACAGAAGGTGTAGCATTTTAGCACATTCCCAGGTTTACTAGTGTTAGTAAATCTGGAAGTGTGCCAAAAACCATGGCGTGATGCTTGGGAACACCCATGCTCCACACATGGGACACCCTCCCAGCGCACAGAAACTCAAGGCAACAACTTGTGCTGCCTTGTATAATTCAAGATTTACTATACCACGCAGAGTAACGCAAGGCGAGACATAATGCTAATGGGAAACAGCTGAGAAGATCATTATTGGACATAGGAGTTAGAAATTACTTTATAGTAATGCATTACATGTGGTCACAGAGATTTGCTTCTTACCTGAGGTTACATGATCATGCCATGCATTGTCTGGATTAGCGCTTCTGTTTCGGAGGACATACTGTGCTTGGATTATCACTTGACATGAAAGTTTAAAGTGAATGGAGGAAGAGAATGATAATCCAAACTCCAGTGTAAAAATTACTGAATATTTAAAAAGTGTTCAGGGCTATTAGAAGTTTTTTTTGGCAGGCTAGAGCATGTGCCAAAGCCAGGCAGAAACCACCACTGTAATCAGGATAAGGGAGTTACACTCCTAAAATAACCCCTGCTCACCCCCTTGGTAGCTTGGCATGAGAAGCCAGGCTTATCTTAGTGGCAGTGTGTAAAGCATTTGCACATTACCAACAGTAATACAGTGTAAGCACTACAAAAGGACACCACACCAGTTTAGAAAAGTATCCAATATTTTTATATACTTAAGACAAGACCAAAAACGATAAAAATCCACAATACAGTACTTAATAATCTTCAGTTATCAAACTATGCTTGAAAAACAGCTCCTTGATGTCGATAGCTCCATCCGGGGCTATCACGGCGTCGTGAGCAAACAAATCCAAACAGTTCTGGCTGACCGCGGCATCGCGGGCCAGCTACGTTGTCGGGAAGACCCGCAAACAGTACCTTTTAGAAATGCAGGGTGTCGGCGACCTCTCGCTGAGTCTTCGAAATCACAGCGTCCGCAGGTGTCGGTTCCGGAGGTTGGTGCAGGAGTCGTTGGGGCCCTCGAAGTCACACGCATTGCAGATCGAATGCCTCTCTGTTGAAGTCAGGAGCGCTGGCGTCGGCAGGCGTCGGGTGCTGCAGTGCGAAGTGCAGCAGTGCTGCGTGCGGGGGCCTCAGGTCGCAATGCGAGCAGCGGCTTGGTGGCGGCGTCAGATGGCATAGTCGGTGAGACCAGGGTCGCAGTGCGAAGTGAATGCGGTGCTGGCAGGTCACGGTGCAAGCAGCGTCGGCGTCGTTGCTGAAGCATTGCCGTCAGCTGATGAACTGGAGTCAATGGCACGGGCATCAGTAGGCCAAGGCTGCAGTGCAGGGTGAGGACGGTGTGTCATGTAACTTTACGAGCGGTGCCCTCAAACCACGGTGCAAGCAGCGGCATCGATTTTGGCGTGGAGCGGCGTCATCGGGGAGGCCAAGGCGTCGTCGTGAAGCGTGGCGGTGCAGAGTACGGTGCACACAGGTCGCGGTGTGAGCAGCGGCTTGGTGGCGGAGTCAGCAGGTGTCGTCGGTGAGACCAGGGTCGCGGTGCAGTGTTGCGGCAGTGCCCTCTGCGGTGCCTTCAGGACACGGAGTCGGTGGCGGCGTCACATACGGCATCTGGTTGCTTTTTACTCTGTTGCAACATAAAACACACAGTTCCCAGTGCTGAGGGCAGAAGAGCATGACGTCTTTGCTGTTCCTGAGACTTCTTGAACAGGGGGGCAAGCTCTACCTCAAGGCCTTGGAGAAACTCACAAAAGTAGATTACATAAAGTTCAGTCCACTCCTTTCACTGCCCAAGACAGAAGCAGCCACTGCAGGCCAACACAGCAAAGCATACAGCAATGTGGTAGTTCCTCCTCGCAGCTTCTCCAGCTCTTCTTCTTGGCAGTCTTCTTTGCCCAAAAAAGTTCTAAAGTTCAGGGGTCTTGGCCCCAATATTTATATCCTAAATTCCTTTGATCTCTTAGGCAGAGACTGTCTATGTCCAGCCAGAACCAGTTCTGCCTTCTCTGTTGTGACTTCCTGGCAGGAGGTGGAGACGCATGGTCAGAGGCAGACCAGGCCCTTTGAGGTGCAAGGAAACCCTCCCCCCCCCCCCCCAATTGCAGCCCATGTCTATTCAGCCCTTTCCTGACCCACCTAGTCTATCTGGAGCCACTCATGCTCCCCAGCCTTCTGTCATCCAAAACCCAGACAGGCAATCCACATTCCAGCAGAGGCACATGGGATGACTGAGCAAGAAAATACTTACTTTCTAAAAGTGATATTTTAAAACACCGAATGTAAAAATCACCTTCACTAAAAGACACATTTTTAGATTCTGAGTTCAGGCATACTAAACTTTATTTTCCTACCTAATTCCCGGGCCAGTTACGTATATAAGATGTTATAAACAAACTCCTAATTCTGTCCTATGGGGAACAGGTAGCCTTGCAATAGCGAAAAACGAAATTGCCTGTAATTCACTATCAGGACATGCCACACACACCTGGGCATGTCCTACCTGTCACATACACTGCACCCGGCTCACAGGGGTACCTTGGGCCTACCTTAGGGGTGGCTGACATGTAAGAAAAGGGAAGGTGAGGGACTGGCAAGTGTGCTCACTGGCCAAGTCGACATGGCAGTTACAAACTGTGCGCAGACTCCGCAATGGCGGGTCTGAGTTACCTTTTCAGGGCTACTCACTCTGGAGGCCCACTAGTAGCATTTGATTCATAGGCCCTGGCACACTCAGTGCACTTTACTAGGGACTAACAAGGTAATCAAATATCCAATCATGGAAACACCAATCCATAACACAGTTTACCACAGGAGCACTTGCACTTTACCACTGATCTGCAGTGAGAAAAGTGCGCAGAAACACTAAGCCAGTAAAAACGGAGTCAAAACCGGCAGGTCAGAAAGCAAAAACTCAGGGGAAACACGCCAAAAGATGCCAAGTCTAACAAGGGCCTTTTAAGAAAGCTCCCTTTTGGTGCTGTGAGCATCACTGACAGAGTGTTTCCTAACAGCATCTTTCAAGGCTTTGGGCACCATTCGGGTTAATTCTGTCATCCCAGACACCTACAACAGGACCTGTAATAGCAATGCATTGCTTTTGTTGATAAAAAACAAGGAAAAGTTCCAGGTTGCAAGATGGCGGCATGGGTCATACCTCAGGAGGATGCTGAGCTCTCCTGAATTGCAACTGTAACTCCTTACGGCTCAGTGATGGTGGTTTGAATGGAGTGCAGAGGAGGTCTCCTGGTACTTTAGAGGCCTCCTTAGGAGGCCGGAACACAGAGGAGGGAAGAGTGCTGCAGCGGCTGGCTGAACTGATAAGCTGCCTTGATGCTCTCCCTCCTGGTGGCGCTGTGGGATGCGCCATGTCAGGTGCATAGGGGAGAGGCTTGCAGCAGGCACGTTAGGAGGTGTCAGTACAAGCTCAGCGGACCACTGTAGGCAGGATTGCATCTGACCTTCGTTTGAGGTTTGGAGTGTGGAAATAACCAAGTCTTTCCCACCCTATTCAATTTTGGGAACTGACAGCTGCTGAGATGTTTGGCAGCTGCTAATTTTCAAATCTGGCAGAAGTTACGACCAGTGAAGAGGAAGTGCCTTGCACAAGTACCGGCTGCGTGGCACACCGGGGTGTTTTTACAGCATTGGTTGGCAGTGTGGTTTCTGGCCTCTGCCTGGAGATTTGCAAGGATGGCCACCAGACGAGGTGCTGGACGACCTCTAAAGAGTCGCTCCTCAAGTATATGCAGTGTGGCGGGAAACAGGCTGGCAGCTGGGGGAGCAACAGCTTATAAAGCAGAGAAGGGCAAAGAAGACAGAGAAGCTAAATTTTTCTAGAGGCTCTTCTCGACAGATTGCCCTAGGTCCTTCATCAGAGAGTGCTCAGTTTCAAGAAAGTGGTAAGGTGCAGGGGGCAAAGGGCAAGTTTTCATGTGACTCTGGCTTGTCTCAACTTCCCCCTGCTTTAACGGGTGCCTCCTTGTCAGACCTCTCTCAAAAAACTATTGATCAGTACATATGCCCTCCTAACTCAATGTTGGTGGGAGATGTGAGTGGAACAGCTGGGTTGGGTAGACCTGCTAATCACTTTAGCAGCACAGTTACCAATGATTCTAGGGTGGTGCCTACTAAATCTGTACTCATATTTCCTCTTGCATCTGCTCCTGAATCCTCGGTCTCTAATTAAAGGAGCCTCTCTTAGGTAAAACAGATTCAAGCATGAAGGCGCTCTGTCAATATTGAAGGCAGTGGGAGTTTGGTTGAAAGTGATGAATCTGATGACCCTAGAACCTTTAAGGAACAGATGTGGTGGAAGGTGTAACCCATTAATATCTGGGCAAATGGTAAGTGGCACTCTGGAAGAGTAGGGGGAGGGCAAATTGTGCAGTAGGGCAGGATCTTGGATTGAGTTGTCACAGAGGCCAGTGATATTCAGTACCCTGGCCTAAATCCACAGGAACCTGACAAGGCTTTTTTACTCAATGTCAGATTCTTGCAGCTTGTCAGATCTGGAAGCTGCAGAGCTTGGTTTGGATAACCCTGCTGAAGTGGCCGTGATGGATCATAGGGAGTTGTTGTATTCGTATTCAAAAGCGACTGCTGGTAAAGAAGCAGTTGACAGTAATCCTGCAGAAGATGTGGCCAGACCCCTAACAACTAAGCAGCTGGAAGACTTGGTTAATAATGTCTTTGCTCAAGGGGAATTGGATCCTGTAATTTCTAGATTGGAGGAAGAACTTTTATGAGATCCTGATGTCTAGGGCATGCTCTAAAAAGCTATTTTCGTCCATCACAAAGAGACGTCTTCACTTTCTCTCCCTCTAGGTCTGCGAAGTCTGCACCCGTCAGGCCTAGTGTAACGGAGGCGATCACTGCTGAGCTCGAGAAAGCCACTCCAAATGATGCTCCCACCCTAGCTGCTATCTATGATCTCCCCTCCAGCTCCATAGGAAGGAGTATAGGAAGGACACTCTTTCTAAAGACAGGACACCTGAAGACACAGGTGGTGCTAAGAAAACAGTCTAGAAATATGGACACTCTCCATACTCGATAGGAGGACCTAGAGGAGTGTCAGGTCACTTTACAAGAGTCGGCCAGAGAGAATGAATCTGCCACTCAGAAGCACAAATCTAAATTAGTAGACTTGGAAAATTGATCTTGGAGGAATAACCTCAGGGTTTTATGTTTTCTTGAGGGCATCAAAGAATATGACCTAGGAAGGTATATTGTCCGTCTCTTCAGAGAACTTCTCTGGCACTAAATGACTGGGACATGAACCCTATTATTCAAAGGGCACATCGTTTCCATTTCAGCAACACAGGAAGGGCAGAGCTGCCCGCTATTCTCAGGCTATCTTAATATATGCTAGAAACTTCATTTTGCGGCAGGCAATCTTTCAAGTGGTTTGTCCTTAATACCCTGTCAGAGCTTGTGGTTTGGAGTTTTTGGTTTGATCCAACTTCTGTTATATAACAGTTGTTCATTGCTGGCAACTTTGTGAATTAATTCCGGCATTACAGAATATCGGGATAACGGTCTCCTTAATGGAGCCAGCTAACTTGAGGATCAATTTCAAAGGACATATGTATTTCTGCTAAGATGCTGCTAAAGTTGAGGAATTGCACAACAAATGGCAATCAGTAAAATTGCTTTCTTATCTCCTAAAGGTTTGGAGCAGCTCAAGCCAGGTGCAGATATCTGTTCTTTTTTTTTTGCAGTTTTATATCGCACAAACTCGACCCAAAGGTAATGAAGTGCTTTACGTTGAGCACCAGTTATATTACAGCAGGACAAATGTTTTTTTGTAGGCGTAGGGAAATTAGGTGATTTGCCCAGAATCACAGGATTTTGAGCTGACGCAGAGACTCAAACCTGGTTCCCCAGTTGCAAAGTCAGCAGCTCTAGCTGTTACGCCACATTCTCTCTTTATCTGGAGTACCCTCTCCTCTCTAGTCATGATGATGTTTTTTGCTCTTCCTTTTTTTTCTTTTTTCTTTATTCTTTTTTTTCTTCCAGTTATACTTACTGTTTTATTATGTTGACCAGTGATTATTTTGTTACACCTTAGGGGGAGGCTAAACTGCTGATTGGTGTTACTTTATAAGGTGTGGTGGGTAGGTGAGTGGGTGGATGACCCAGGGTTTGGGCATAGAGGATGTATGACGTTACAACGCATACTTTTACCACGCATACCTTTACAACGCGGTTTTTACATCGCAAACCTTTACAACGCATAGCGCTTAGAGGTGCCTGGATAGTGGTAAGTATAATTTTCTATTCCAACACCAGTCCCCGTGGACACTAGGGAAGGTGTTGGATAGAAAATTAAACTTATTCCCTATCCTAGAGCGCCCCCCAGCGCAATGCGTTGTAATGGTTTGCGTTGTAATGCCTGCGTTGTAATGGTAGTGCGTGGTAAAAGTTTTGTTGTAAACGTTACATACCGGGCATAGAAGTTGAGGGGTGGGTTTTTTCTCTGGGTAGGCGTGGTAGGGCGGGTGTAAATTGTGGCGGTGCATAGGAGGGGTCAAGGTTTAAGCATACTTCATATCACTTTCAAGGGTGTAGAAGTACAGGGGGTCAAAATAGGGAAAATAATTGCAACAAATGGAAGGAATGCGTTGGGCAGGCAGGAATGTGCGAAGGATGGTGCATGTGGCGGCATTTTAAGACAAAGGTAAGGTGATGGGTAATGGTGTGACAGGTTGTGGCCACCAAGTTCACATTATTTCTTGGAACATTAATGGTATGAAAACGATACATAAGCGCAAGCTGATTAAGCAGGAATTACACGCTCTTAAGCCGCATATTATTTGTGTGCAGGAAACTCCTCTATTAACGGAGCTGTGGTGTATGTTGCTGAGTGTCTCTCACTATAATTCCAATTAGAGGGGGGTAGCTTTACTGGTAGGCGATCCTAACCGGGGTTCAGTGTTCAGTGAAAACGAACTCCAATATAGGGGGCGGTGGCTGATTGCAGTCATTTCAATCAGCTGACCGAACTTCATCAAGGGCCTGAGCCCATAGTGTTATGTTGGGATTTTAACGTTACCCTATGTCCATGGGTTGACTCTACTCATAGGGGATTATTGAACATGGTAAGTGGGGGGAGAAAAGAAACCTAAAAGGTTATGAGTTCTCATCCATTGGTAAATGTTTGGCGTTGTAGATTTTACTTTCTATTCATCACCCATGATACTCTTTCTCGGAATGACGCGTTCTTAGTGAGTTAATCACTACACTCTTACGTTAGTATCCACTTAAATGCGAGAATAATATTGGATCATAACTCTTTGTCAATGTTTATTATCACAAAGCGGCTTTGTCAGCCCCCTAACCTATGTAACTTAACTTTTGACCGGAAGCTGCTATTGGATCAAGAATATGTCAGTGTACTGAACAATAGTTTAAGGGATTACCTAGATGTTACATTCAGCTCAAATCTACAATTGTTATTTGGGTTGAATTTAAGGCTTTCTCTAGGGCGCAAATGTTCAGTTTTTCAAAACATCAACAGAAAGCCTGGTATAATGTGAAGTCTCAAAAGCGGCTTTTTCTCAGCCAGATCAATCGAATAGGATTTGTAGAGCACTACTTATCATCCCTGAGGGTATCCAGGTGCCTGGGGGGTGAGGATACTGCTGCTGAGATGAATTAGTTCAAGAGCTAGGTCTTCAGGTCCTTCCTGAACTCCTGCAGGGTGGGGGAGGTATGGAGTTGGAGAGGGAGGCCGTTCCAGGACTTGGCTGCCAGGTGTGCGAAGGTCACAGCCACAGCTCCTGCTTCTGTGGGTGTGGGCCAGGAAGATGGATGAGGAACAAAGTATGCAGGTAGGTTGGTGGAAGTTCACCCTGGGGTTGAGGTAAGCTGGACCTTTATTGGTGTGCAGTTTGAACTGGCACCGTTTGCTGGCAGGGAGCCAGTGTAGGGCTTTGAGGTCGGGGAGATGTGGGTCTGCTTCGGGAGGTTGAGGATGAGGCTGGCTGCTGCATTTTGGATGGTCTGGAGTCTGTTTAGTGGTTGAGCGTTGATTCTCATGTAGAGGGAGTTGCCGTAGTCCAGCCAGCTGGTGATGAGGGCTTGGGTGACAGTGCATCTGATTTTGAAGGGGAGACAGTTGAAGATTTTTCTATGTAAGTGCAGGGTGAGAAAGCAAGAAGATGAGTCACTGTTTATCTGCTTCCTCATCGAGAGCTTGCTGTCAAGTATTATTGTGAGGTTCATAGAGTGCACTGTGGGTGTGGGTGCTGGAACGAGCTCCGTTTGTCACCAGGAGTCATCCCACAGGGAGTTGCTGCTCCCAAAGATGAGTATTTGTTTAGTCTGTGTTGAGTTAGAGGCATCTACTTTGTATCCAGCCTGCGACGCTGGCCATGCACCTGAGGAAGTTAGATTGGGTGTCAGTCAGGTCTGAGGAGAGGGAGAGGATGAGCTGAGTGTCGTCAGTGTAGAAAATTACACTCACGTCGTGGGATCTGCCCAGGGTAACCAGGGGTGCCACGTCAGTGTTGAAAAGGGTTGGGCTTTGAGAGGATCCTTGTGGGACGCCGCAGGTTACTTTTTTCGGTCCCGAGGTCAAACTTGGGAGGCGGACGCTTGGGTTAGTCCAGAGGGAAATGAAGGGACCCATTCAAGGGCTTTCCCTTGGACTCCCATTTGGTGGAGGCCAAGCAGGAGGGTGTGGTGGGAATCGAGGTTAGAATGGCCCAATGCATAATCGACCAAGACTGCCAAAGGAGACTCAGTGCTCTCGAAACAGCTTGAAACAACTTTAAAGAAAAATATCTGGGATAGGATTAATAACAATATCGAGCTGTGCAAATGTTATGTTTTGAGAATAACGAGGAGAAGGGCTGTGTACTTGGTTTCAGGGTGAAGGACAACATAAGTGGTAACCTTATTCCTAAGATCGTTAAGGAACAGGGTGAGTCAATTGTTGAGCAGATGGAAATCAGGGTGTTTGGAAAATATTATCAAAGCCTTTATAAAGAGGATTGTGTTGCCTTCCTAGAAACTGTCAACAAATATATAGAAAAATTCCAACACTGAAAATTGAGACAACGACACCATGAAATGTTAGATGGGCTTGCCACTTTAGTTGAAAGGGAGCCAGCTAGTGAAGGGAAAAGCATCCAAGCAGGATACAATTTCCCTGGAGTTCTATAAACTTTTTTCAGGGGTACTCGCACTGGTCCTCAGAGATCTCTTTAACTCCTTTGAGTTTCTTAGCCAGGTGCCCCGTTCATGGAAGGAAACCAAAATCATCATCTTCCTGAAAAAAGGGAAGGGTCCAACACACTGTGGTTCAGCCAATATTATTGATTAATGCAGATTAGAAGATTTATACAAGGATATTGGCCAATAGATTAGCTGCAGTGATCGCTGACCTGGTTGACCCTAAGCAACAGGAGTTTATCCTGGGACGTGATACAATCTCCTGTGTTAATACTGCCATAACTGCCTTGGAGGTAGCATCAGAGGAAGAGGCCCTGTAGGGATGATCATGTTGCATGCCAAAAAGTCATTCGATCAGGTCTTCTGGCAGTTCCAGTGGGCTGTTATGGCCATCTCAGGGTTTGGCCCAGGGTTTATCCTCAGGTTAAAGTACTTAATAGAGGATTAAGTGCGAGGATCTAATGTGGTGGCAAATTATCTGATCATTCTTAAAATTACCAGAGGCACACGGCAGCAGTGTCCCTTACCACCAAAATGTCTTGCACTCTATCTTGAACCTATATCTAGGCATTGCAGCTTGTGGATTCCATCAGCGCATTGCACCTGCTTCGCTTAGAGCTTAAAGTCCTTACCTATACAGTTGATATTTCTATCCTGACATCCTCCGTGGTCGTAGGATTGAGGGCGGCAGAATCCCTGGCAACGGAGTTCTGTCGGGTCTCTGGTTATATGCTTAACTCCAATAAGGTCCAGGTTATTTAAAATGTCTCCGTGCTGGATTTTGATAATAGGAATGATATTTCGGGTGATATCGATATCTCCATCTTTAAATCCGGAAACATTCTTATCCAAGCCTCTGAAAATCACCTACTCATCTTTGAGCTCCACTTCAACTCTCTATAACAATCCCTCTCACAATCTGTTCCGGCCCCCCTGTCTCCCCTCCCCACCCAACTTACAGCTCCTTCCTCTCCCATCATCACTCCCACCCCCGCTCTCCTCCCCTTGATATGCCATCCCCCTCCCCTACACCCAACCTCATCGACCCCTCTCAACAACTCCCGACCTCTCTCGTCCCTTTCAATATCACAAATAACAATCCCCCACCTCTCCTCCCACCTCGATCCCCTCCCTCATCACACTCTCCCCCGCCCCCAAGCAAGTTGACTTCCCTCAACCACCACCTACCTGATACGACAACCCTGTACCCCTATCCCCTAACATCTCCCAATCCCAGATTGTCGTCCAATCCCCAACTTTCTCCCTATCTTCGAATGTCTCCCAGCCCTCCAATGTACTTGTCCCCCTTTCTTCACCCTCAACTCTTGTCCCCCCCTCCACACCCTTGACTTCCCCTAAATTGCCTTTACCTCCTGATTCCTCCATACCTTCTCAGGCCTCCTCCCTAAACTCTAATTTCCAATTCGTGGCCATTCGCTCACCACTTGTCGATCTCCTCCCGATTACTCCACCCGCTATCTCCTCTCTCTCCAACACCTCAACCACACCCCCAGTGTCACCGACTGACCCCCTTTTACCCCCTTCTCTAACAATGCTCTCTCCTCTACCCTACCCCCTCCCTCCGACTCACCCCTTGATCCCCCGAGCTTACTTACATCCCCTAATTCCCCCACGCCTACTCAGGCTCTCTCCCTAAGCCCTTACTTCCTATACACACCCACTCCCGCTCTGCCTGATGATCTCCTCTCAACCATTCCCCCCACATCCTCAACCTTATCCAACCAGGCATCTACTCCTCCAGTTTCACCTAACTACCCTCTATCATCCCCCTTTTCTAATACTTCGCTCTCCCCCAACGCCCTCCCCCCAACCAACTCCTACTCTCCCTCACCCTTTGATGCGCCTCATCTCCTTTCCCCCCAAAGCCCTCCCTCACCTCCTTACCTTCTCCCCATCGACGCCCACCATGCACCCTCCTCTGTCCCCTCCTTCTTCCCACTTTTCCCCATGCACACCACCCCTTACTGACTTTCCACCTCACTCACCTATCGGTCCTCTGAAAGCCGGCCATCCTATGCCCACCTTGATAACCCGTACCCTACCAATCTCTTTAATTTATCCTTACACTTTACGTCTCAAGTCCATCCCAATCATTCCTTAAAGTCGAACTTTTACTTTCGTCCCTCGTCTTAGAACTCTCCTCACTCAGAAATGATATATCTCTCCTCCTTAAAGCTCACCCGTCTGTTTCTGACCACACCTCTATGACGTCATATTGCACCGTCCCATCGCAAGATGACACTCTTCTCAAACCACCCCCTAACAGACCTCCTATTGTACCGACCTTCACCGACACCCCTCTCCTCCCCTGTAAATTCACTACCCGAGCTAAGCATAATGATTACCCCTTAAGCACCCCACCCAGCAACTGTAACACTTCCTCTCCGCCTCATGGTGATACTCGCAACTTAATATTGGGAACCCACTCTCTTATTAACTCCCCTGACTCCCCTTCTCCATCCTCGCCTACCATCCCATGCTCATCCATAATACCTGTTCTCTTAAACACGAACAGAATCCCCCCTCAACCAACATCTCCTAGACCCCCAACTACTTAGATCTATCGCCCCTGTCCCCCACCCCTCCTCCTGTCCCCTCTCCCCTTCGCTGCATGTTGATAAACTGTAGATCCGCCTCCTGCCACTCAACTGAGATTTCTGAAACCATTCTCAGTGAAAATATTGACATCGCTTTCCTTACTGAAACCTGGCTCACCGCCCACTCCACCCCTATCCTCGACCTGCTTATCCCTCCAGGCTTCTCTATTATCAGGAAGGACAAAATCAAACAACTAGGAGGAGGCCTTGCCCTTATCTTTAAGGAGAAACTCGACATATCACCCGTCCTACTCCAAGACCCTTCGTCTTTTGAATACCTCTGCGCCAAACTCTCTTTTCCTGGCTTTCCCACCACTCGGCTACACACCATCTACCACCACCTAGGAAATTGCCTCCCCTTCACAGAAGAGATGACTGATCTTATTATCCAAGCTTCAATCTCTCACCCCAAAAATCTCTTCCTGGGTGACTACAACATCCACTGGAACAAAAAAGATGACCCTGCGGTCTCCCTTTTTAATGAAACCCTTGACATCACTGACCTGACCCAACTCTGCCTAGCCCCCATTCACATCAAAGGTGCCACCCTAGATGCTATCCTGACAAACAAGGATATGTCCTCTCTCTCGAATATAACACCTGTTGATTGGTCTGATAACCACCTCATCCTCTTCACCTTGAACAGCCCCTCCACTCCCCCCGCCCCTATCAGCACTCTTCCCATGAAACCCACTCGTAACCTTCACCTCATCCCACCTGACGAACTGGAATCGGCAATTAAAACTCGCCTACCCCCCCCCCTCTCTTAGCACCAATGATCTCACTGATCATTATAACAATTCCATTCTTGATGCCCTTGACTTAATTGCCCCCATTAAACTCAAAAAACAAAAAAAATCCCTCCCAAGTCCTGGTTCAACGCTGACCTCAATAACGAAAGACGGACCCTCAGACAATCTGAACGCGCCTGGAGGAATTATCCCTCCTCTGAAAACCTGCCCCTACTGAGATCCAACAGAGCACATTACAAAAAACATATCTTTAATGAAAAAGCCACCTTCCTCCGGTCTGAACTTGACCAGGCCAGAAACCGTCCCAGAGAACTGTTTAACATTGTTAAAAAACAAACTTCCTCTGGCCCTCCTAAACTTGCAGCCTCTGTAGATAGATGCGAAGAAATTGCCAGTTTCTTTTCGAACAAAGTCAACTCCATTGAACTATCCTTCTCTACCCCTTCTCTCTCTCCAACCTCCCTCCTTCCAACCCACCTTACCAAATATGCCCAATTCACCTCCTTCCTCCTCCCTCTCTCCTCTCACCTATCAACCTCCCCCATCCACATCTCATTCCCCAACACTCCCAATTCACTTATTTCCTCCTCCTCCACGCACCCCGACCCCACCCAACCCCTCCCTTCTCTCACCCTGCAGGATTCATCCTCTACCTTTTCCCTTCCTAAAAATAACGCTTCATGGAGTGTATTTAATCCAACCTCTGAAACCACTATCATCAACATCATCTCCAAACTCAAACCGTCCTCACATTCTAAAGACCCCCTCCCCGCCCAATTAGTTCAAGAACTCAAATACACCATTGCCCCAATCTGGACCGCTATCATCAACTCCTCACTTTCTTCTGGCTGCGTTCCTGCCTCCCTTCAGCTAGGTCAAATCTCCCCTATTCTAAAAAACCCCATTGCCGACCCTATTGATCTGAAGAATCTGTGCCCTATCTCCAACCTTCCCTTCCTCTCTAAAGCCCTTGAAAAATGTGTTCTGTCTCAGCTAAACAACCATATCTCCTCCTTCAACCTACTTGACATCTTCCAATCTGGGTTTAGAAAGGGACTCAGCACAGAAACAGCCATGCTCAATATTACTGATGACATTCATTGCTCTCTTGACAAGAGCGAATCCTCCCTGCTAATCCTCCTGGATCTCTCGGCGGCGTTTGATACGGTACACCATCCCACCCTGTTGAACACCCTAAAAGTTCGCTTTGGTTTTAAAGGCATTGTATGTACTCCAATGGTTCACCTCCTTCCTCCAGAACAGATCCCAACAAATCAAACTCAGTCACTGCCTGTCTAAACCTCAACCTGTCGCTCTCGGAGTCCCCCAAGGGTCTATCCTCTCTCCAACCCTTTTCAACCTCTTTATGGAACCCCTCACTCTCATTCTCAAACAAGCCAAAATCAGTTACCACCTATATGCCGAGGATACCCAACTATACTACAAGATTAAAACCCACAATGACATCCTTCACCTCAATGACACTGTTGAAAGTCCAAGCCTGGTTCCACCTTAATCATCTCAAACTCAATCCTAAAAAAAACGAAATTATCCTTTTCACCCCTAAATTCAACTCCCTACCCATTCAACTCTGGACTAAAGACATCACAGCCCTTAATTGCTCCCTCTCCACCTCCAATACGGTGAAATCCCTGGGTATCAGCATTGATCAGAACCTTACTCTCATCCCCCACATCAAAAATACAGCAAGAAGTGCTCTCTCCACCCTACACCACGTCAAAAAAGTTAAACCTTTCATTCCAGCTGATGATTCAAAATCTTCGTACAATCTCTTGTCCTATCCAGGATTGACTATGGTAACGCCACTCTGGTAGGCACCCCCAAAGTCCACCTGGCACCAATTAAATCTGTCCTCAACATAGGCGCCAGACTTATTTCTGACTGTTGAAAATTCAAACACATTTCCCCTGTCCTCAAAAACCTGAACTGGCTCCCAATTGAAGGTCGATCCACCTACAAGATTGCTTGCATTACCCATAAAGCTCTTCACCAAGACACCCCCTCTTACCTGTCAAGCAAACTACAAAAAGCAGGGAGCACTAGATCCCTGAGAAGTACAAACTCCCTTGTCCTTATCCCTCCCAAACTTAAATGCAAAAAGACCTAATCTCGTGCATTCTCTGGTAATACCCCCACTATCTGGAATGCACTACCCAAAGACCTTCGCTGCAACCCCTCCTATCCTCTCTTCAAAAGGAGACTCAAAACTCTTCTCCTCAATAAATACTGGGGTTTTTAATTTTTATTGATCTTGAACTTCCTCATCACCCTTCTATCACTCTCTCTCTGTCACCCAACATTCTCCCCCTTCCATCTCACCCACCCCCCTCCTCAACCTCTTCCTTAGCGCTATCTTCAACTCCCCCTGCACCGCCTCTACTCTACTCTACTGACCCCTTTCACTAACTTACCACTTTGTACATTTTATTTTATTTTTATTTTTCTTATAATTTCTCCTGCTCATTTCAACTTGTATATTTTACTTAATATGTACTTGCTCTGTTCATGTGTCATCACTATGTAAAGTGCTCTGATACTCTCGGGTCCAGCAGCGCTATATAAAACTTTTAAAATAAATAAATAAATAAATACCTAGGGCTGGAAATGACCATGCGGCCTGAGGAGGCCATTGACCTAAATTATGGCAAAGTTTACAACAATCCATAGTGTTTTTTAACAAATTGAATAGACTGTATTTGGGGCTTAGTAGGAGGTATAATCTTATAAAAATGTTATTCTGCTTCGGTATTTATTCAGGTGTATGCCACTATACATTACTTAGTTTTTTTTTTATAAAATGGAAGCCCTCTGGCAGAAGTTTATATGCAATTACAAAACACCTTGATGCAACATACAGTATCATCAACTTAGGGCTGATAAATAAAGTGGATATTTGGAAGCTGAGGCGACATATTGTGTTTTTTTAAAATTTATTTTATTTCCATACTTCCAGACACATGATATGACATTGGAAAAATTACTATAACAATAACAATAGAGCTCACTGAATCAAAGACAAAAATACCAAAATTGAATACCTCTCTGGTTCTCAGGCTTGCAGGTGAGTTGAGGAGCGGTCAGCCTACACGTCCACTCGCGTGGGCGCCATCTTGCCTGCTTAAGTTCGAGGTGACATATTGTGATTGTATTTATATAGTACTTACTACCCCTAAAAAGACGTTTAAGCACATTTTTTAGTGATTAACACTCTACTCCGGAACTCAAAAGATTAGTGGCGGAATTATTATAGGGAAATATAAGTTCTTAATTTGAGCAATGGACATGTGAGGGACGTGACATATCATGAGACTGCGAGTAGTAACATTCTTGCACAGACAGTTTTGAATGTGTCTCAAGTCAAGGCCTGCCATTTTAAGTTTATGAACGATTTGCACTATACACCGTATTGTTTGCATAGAATTAAGATAAGGCAGGAAAGTCAATGTTATCAGTGTGTGGCAGATGGAACGGGAGCTGTTCATATTTCTGCTGCATGTTTAAGTATACATGGGTACTGGGACTATATTTTCTAGACACTAAATGGGATTTTTTCATCGACCTTACATGGAACCATAAGTTGATAATACTCAAGCAGTCCCCTCTGATTCTACCTGCAGTAACAGGAATTTATTTTTCCTCTATTTCTCTTGGTTCTGGCACAACACTGGTTGCGAAGTGTAGCACTGGATCCAAAGATATGGTGGCAAGAATTTTTAAATGTTTATTCTAGAAAATGTCAGTCATCAATCCAGATTAAACCGTATCTGGGACCCACTAAGAGTATGGATGCCAAAAGTTTTGACTGGTCATGAACCGTCATTTTCATAACGTATGGCATTAATTGGATTTTTGTTCAATGATTGGATATCGATATGTATTTTTATCTGATGCACATTACACTTTATGTTTTTTTTGTTTATTATCCTTTGTTCCCCTGTCTGATTGGTGTTGGTACCATTGTGATTGATGGAATTTCTTTTGTTTGTTTTGATGAATTTGTACTTTGTGATGCTCTCTAAAATATAATAAAAAAATACAATTCTCACTATTAAAAAAATAAAAACAGAACACAAGGAAAATATAATAGACGGGTGTTTCATATTCTTGGGCTTTAAGTAGAACATTTCGGGCCTTATTATGTTGTTAGTGGTCGGACCACTGACCGCTATCACAGCAGTCAGGAGACTGCCCGACAAGCAGTTGGTGGTCGAGTGCCAAATCATAATGTGACCACCGAGCTGGCGTTCTAAAAGTGCACTTTAATCCAGTAAAAGGGCCACAGCACCAGCCACAGTGTTAAACTCGTCCGTGCTCATGACGGCCCCCGGCTGTCATGAGTCACGGTAGGTGTGTGCGCACAACGGCCGGTGGCTGTCTGAGCCACGCCCAAGATTGGAATGTCCCAGCACTGCGGCGGAATTCGCGCCGCAGCAAAGGTGTTAAAGAAAATTTCCGGCACATTGATGCTCCACGTGGCACATGGTGAGTGGGGGCACTACATGTGGCCCACGAGGGAATGGGGCCCTGTTTGGGACCCTCAAGGTCCCTTTCTGACAGCCTTTCCATGGCAGTCGGACTGCAAATAGAAGGCTGTTGGAAAGAGAGATCGTAATTCTGACAGCGGTGCATGCATTGGAACCGCCGTCATTAAGGATTGCAATTCCGACTGCCGCACCATCGGGATCAGTACTTCCTATCGGAGGAGGCGGTCCATCCCCCGACAGAAATGGTCCGACCACCAGCATCGCAATGCAACACTATGATCAATTTGCCCCATATTTTCTATTGTTTCCATGTTGCAACATCAGTTTCAGGTTTTGTATCATTACCGACCTCTCTTAGAAGCAGTTCTTCTTTCAATGCCAATTCCAAAATATATTTTTCCCTAGCATATATTCTTGTCCCCTGGCCCGCTTCCAATGAATCACTATCCTTCTGTGTATTAAGGTCAATGCTAGGGCTATAAATTTGTACTGTATTTGTTTACCCTTTGGGATTTTACGTAATCTCAATATACATTGTTTCTTATCTTTGTCCATCATGGATCCTCCTACTTTTGTAAATCTTTCCCAAAACACGGTAACCACTGTCCATATCTATACCATGTGCACAAAGTCTTCCCCTCCCAATAATACCTAAGGTAATGTGTCCATGCTCCAACTATACTTTGCCGATGATTGTGGGGGTCATATGTACTCTATGTAGATATGGGTTACTAGAGACCTCCTTAATTCTCCAATATTCGTTCCCTTTCTGAGTCTGCAGGATGGCTCCACCATCTGTATCCCATTTTACTCTTAATATCTATTTTTGTCGTTTGACTAAATGACCTTACACGTAGTGTTGTGAATAGTTTCACCCCATTGTCAATTCTTTCACTGCAACATATAATTTTTCTGTTGTAGGAAACGAGGACAGAAATGAAAAATATCATGCACTCCAAGTGGCATAAAAACTTTACAACAAAGAGCCTCTGGTAACAAGCATTTGCAATGCAATAGGTCTCGTATTTGCGAGATTTTGAGAGCTACTGGCATTCTAAATGACAATGCCTTCAATTTATGTGTTTTGACAACCTGCAAGCGGTGCATAAAACACGCCCTTTCTACCTGTAGTCCTTGTTGACTTAACCCCTTCCCCTTCTTTCTGTGCTGTACCTGCTCTGTGTGTGAGGGAAGCTTGCACTGCTGCTGCCTGTGCTGTACCTGCTCTGTGTGTGAGGGAAGCTTGCACTGCTGCCGCCTGTGCTGTACTTGCTCTGAGTGTGAGGGAAGCTTGCACTGCTGCCGCCTGTGCTCTACCTGCTCTGTGTGTGTGGGAAGCTTGCACTGCTGCCGCCTGTGCTCTACCTGTTCCGTGTGTGAGGGAAGCTTGCACTGCTGCCGCCTGTGCTGTACCTGTTCCGTGTGTGAGGGAAGCTTGCACTGCTGCCGCCTGTGCTCTACCAGTTCTGTGTGTGAGGGAAGCTTGCACTGCTGCTGCCTGTGCTTTACCTGTTCTATGTGTGAGGGAAGTTTGCACTGTTGCTGTCTGTGCTGTACCTGCTCTGTGTGTGAGGGAAGCTTGCACTGCTGCTGCCGGTGCTGTACCTGTTCTGTGTGTGAGGGAAGTTTGCACTGCTACTGCCTGTGCTGTACCTTTTCTGTGTGTGAGGGAAGCTTGCAATGCTGCTGCCTGTGCTGCACTGCTGCCGCCTGTGCTGTACCTGCTCTGTGTGTGAGGGAAGCTTGCACTGCTGTCGCCTGTGCTGTACCTGTTCTGTGTGTGAGGGAAGCTTGCACTGCTGCCGCCTGTGCTGTACCTGCTCTGTGTGTGAGGGAAGCTTGCACTGCTGCCGCCTGTGCTGTACCTACTCTGTGTGTGAGGGAAGCTTGCACTGCTGCTGTCCCTGCTCTGTGTGTGAGGAAGCTTGCACTGCTGCCGCCTGTTCTGTACCTGTTCCGTGTGTGAGGGAATATTGCACTGCTGCCGCCTGTGCTGTACCTGCTCTGTGTGTGAGGGAAGCTTGCACTGCTGCTGCCGGTGCTGTACCTGTTCTGTGTGTGAGGGAAGTTTGCACTGCTACTGCCTGTGCTGTACCTTTTCTGTGTGTGAGGGAAGCTTGCACTGCTGCTGCCTGTGCTGTACCTGCTCCGTGTGTGAGGGAAGCTTGCACTGCTGCTGCCTGTGCTGTACCTGCTCCGTGTGTGAGGGAAGCTTGCACTGCTGCTGTCGGTGCTGTACCTGTTCCATGTGTAAGGGAAGCTTGCACTGCTGCTGCCTGTGCTGTACCTGCTCCGTGTGTGAGGGAAGCTTGCACTGCTGCTGTCGGTGCTGTACCTGTTCCATGTGTGAGGGAAGCTTGCACTGCTGCTGCCTGTGCTGTACCTGCCCTCTGTGTGAGGGAAGCTTGCACTGCTGCTGCCTGTGCTGTACCTGCTCCGTGTGTGAGGAAAGCTTGCTCTGCTTCTCCCTGTGCTCTACCTGCTCCGTGTGTGAGGGAAGCTTGCACTGCTGCTGCCTGTGCTCTACCTGTTCCGTGTGTGAGGGAAGCTTGCACTGCTCCTCCCTGTGCTGTACCTGCTCCGTGTGTGAGGGAAGCTTGCACTGCTGCTGCCTGTGCTGTACCTGCTCTGTGTGTGAGGGAAGCTTGCACTGCTGCTGCCTGTGCTGTACCTGCTCTGTGTGTGAGGGAAGCTTGCACTGCTGCTGCCTGTGCTGTACCTGCTCCGTGTGAGGGAAGCTTGCACTGCTGCTGCCTGTGCTGTACCTGCTCCGTGTGTGAGGGAAGCTTGCACTGCTGCTGTCGGTGCTGTACCTGTTCCATGTGTAAGGGAAGCTTGCACTGCTGTTGTCTGTGCTGTACCTGCTCCGTGTTTGAGGGAAGCTTGCATTGCTGTTGCCTGTGCTGTACCTGCTCCGTGTTTGAGGGAAGCTTGCATTGCTGTTGCCTGTGCTGTACCTGCTCCGTGTGTGAGGGAAGCTTGCACTGTTGCTGCCTGTGCTGTACCTGCTCTGTGTGTGAGGGAAGCTTGCACTGTTGCTGTCTGTGCTGTACCTGCTCCGTGTGTGAGGGAAGCTTGCACTGTAGCTGCCTGTGCTGTACCTGCTCTGTGTGTGAGGGAAGCTTGCACTGCTGCTGCCTGTGCTGTACCTGCTCTGTGTGTGAGGGAAGCTTGCACTGCTGCCGCCTGTGCTCTACCTGTTCCGTGTGTGAGGGAAGCTTGCACTGCTGCTGCCTGTGCTGTACCTGCTCTGTGGGTGAGGGAAGCTTGCACTGCTGCTGCCTGTGCTGTACCTGCTCCGTGTGTGAGGGAAGCTTGCACTGCTGCTGCCTGTGCGGTACCTTCTCCGTGTGTGAGGGAAGCTTGCACTGCTGCTGTCGGTGCTGTACCTGTTCCATGTGTAAGGGAAGCTTGCACTGCTGCTGCCTGTGCTGTACCTGCTCCGTGTGTGAGGGAAGCTTGCACTGCTGCTGTCGGTGCTGTACCTGTTCCATGTGTAAGGGAAGCTTGCACTGCTGTTGTCTGTGCTGTACCTGCTCCGTGTTTGAGGGAAGCTTGCATTGCTGTTGCCTGTACTGTACCTGCTCCATGTGTGATGGAAGCTTGCACTGTTGCTGCCTGTGCTGTACCTGCTCTGTGTGTAAGGGAAGCTTGCACTGTTGCTGCCTGTGCTGTACCTGCTCTGTGTGTGAAGGAAGCTTGCACTGCTGCTGCCTGTGCTGTACCTGCTCCGTGTGTGAGGGAAGCTTGCACTGCTGCTGTCGGTGCTGTACCTGTTCCATGTGTAAGGGAAGCTTGCACTGCTGCCGCCTGTGCTGTACCTGATCTATGTGTGAGGGAAGCTTGCACTGCTGCTGCCTGTGCTGTACCTGCTTCGTGTGTGAGGGAAGCTTGCACTGCTGCTGTCGGTGCTGTACCTGTTCCATGTGTAAGGGAAGCTTGCACTGCTGTTGCCTGTGCTGTACCTGCTCCGTGTTTGAGGGAAGATTGCATTGCTGTTGCCTGTGCTGTACCTGCTCCGTGTGTGATGGAAGCTTGCACTGTTGCTGCCTGTGCTGTACCTGCTCTGTGTGTGAGGGAAGCTTGCACTGTTGCTGCCTGTGCTGTACCTGCTCTGTGTGTGAGGGAAGCTTGCACTGTTGCTGCCTGTGCTGTACCTGCTCTGTGTGTGAGGGAAGCTTGCACTGTTGCTGCCTGTGCTGTACCTGCTCCGTGTGTGAGGGAAGCTTGCACTGTAGCTGCCTGTGCTGTACCTGCTCTGTGTGTGAGGGAAGCTTGCACTGTTGCTGCCTGTGCTGTACCTGCTCTGTGTGTGAGGGAAGCTTGCACTGTTGCTACCTGTGCTGTACCTGCTCTGTGTGTGAGGGAAGCCTGCACTGCTGCTGCCTGTGCGGTACCTGCTCCGTGTGTGAGGGAAGCTTGCACTGCTGCTGCCTGTGCGGTACCTGCTCTGTGTGTGAGGGAAGCTTGCACTGCTGCTGTCGGTGCTGTACCTGTTCCATGTGTAAGGGAAGCTTGCACTGCTGCTGCCTGTGCTGTACCTGCTCCGTGTGTGAGGGAAGCTTGCACTGCTGCTGTCGGTGCTGTACCTGTTCCATGTGTAAGGGAAGCTTGCACTGCTGTTGTCTGTGCTGTACCTGCTCCGTGTTTGAGGGAAGCTTGCATTGCTGTTGCCTGTACTGTACCTGCTCCATGTGTGATGGAAGCTTGCACTGTTGCTGCCTGTGCTGTACCTGCTCTGTGTGTAAGGGAAGCTTGCACTGTTGCTGCCTGTGCTGTACCTGCTCCGTGTGTGAAGGAAGCTTGCACTGCTGCTGCCTGTGCTGTACCTGCTCCGTGTGTGAGGGAAGCTTGCACTGCTGCTGTCGGTGCTGTACCTGTTCCATGTGTAAGGGAAGTTTGCACTGCTGCCGCCTGTGCTGTACCTGATCTATGTGTTAGGGAAGCTTGCACTGCTGCTGCCTGTGCTGTACCTGCTTCGTGTGTGAGGGAAGCTTGCACTGCTGCTGTCGGTGCTGTACCTGTTCCATGTGTAAGGGAAGCTTGCACTGCTGTTGCCTGTGCTGTACCTGCTCCGTGTTTGAGGGAAGCTTGCATTGCTGTTGCCTGTGCTGTACCTGCTCCGTGTGTGATGGAAGCTTGCACTGTTGCTGCCTGTGCTGTACCTGCTCTGTGTGTGAGGGAAGCTTGCACTGTTGCTGCCTGTGCTGTACCTGCTCTGTGTGTGAGGGAAGCTTGCACTGTTGCTGCCTGTGCTGTACCTGCTCTGTGTGTGAGGGAAGCTTGCACTGTTGCTGCCTGTGCTGTACCTGCTCCGTGTGTGAGGGAAGCTTGCACTGTAGCTGCCTGTGCTGTACCTGCTCTGTGTGTGAGGGAAGCTTGCACTGTTGCTGCCTGTGCTGTACCTGCTCTGTGTGTGAGGGAAGCTTGCACTGTTGCTGCCTGTGCTGTACCTGCTCTGTGTGTGAGGGAAGCTTGCACTGTTGCTGCCTGTGCTGTACCTGCTCCGTGTGTGAGGGATGCTTGCACTGTAGCTGCCTGTGCTGTACCTGCTCTGTGTGTGAGGGAAGCTTGCACTGCTCCTCCCTGTGGGGACACAAGAGGTGCGGGGAGGGAGTGCTTGTGGGGGGGGGGGGTCCGGTGAGTTGATTGAAGGAATGATGAATTTGCGACACCATGCAAATGACGTTAGCTATTCCGGCTCCTCTGACTGTCATTGTGTGTCCTGCTGATGTAGTGATTGTGCTGACGGCAGAATGTTTGCGTTGGTTAAGGCTGGGTATAGCTGAACGCTATGTTCTGGGTCCGTTTTGAATGAATTTATCGATCTTCCTTCTTTTATGAATTACGTGGTAGCACGAGCTGTTTAAAAATTCGAGGGTGACAGTGACTGCTTAGGAACGTGCATATCAACAGATTAATAAAGTTTATTTAAATAAAGAAGCACATTGAACATTTTAAGACGAATGCAAACGGATGAAAGCATGTGTGATTCACTGTGCTTCCGTTGTATCGCAGCTGGTAGCCCATGTAGGCAAATCATTTAGCTGCATTCACAAATGCTTTTATGCTGGACCTGTTGGCTTTACCAAGACTGGTAAAAAGTAGCAAATACGTTTGTTTTATGTATAGACAGCATAAAGGAGGTAACGAACTGAATGAAACAAACAGTGTGATGACAATATACTTTTCTAGCCTGGGGGAAGCTGGCTGGGGAGGGGGAGGAGAAATGCAAGGAAGTTAGGGGAGGAGAAGCCGAGAAGCCGCAGAGCACACGCTGGGCGAAGCCCTTTGATGTGCTGTGCGGCCGCGATGCGCGCTCTGTGCTGGGGGAGGGCCATTAGGAACAGGAACAGATGGCCATGAAAGTGTATGAGCCAAATGCGCGTGCCTGTACGTGCACTCGAAGAAAACGCCACGGAAAAAAGTGGTGGTTTGACTATCCGATGGAGCACATGAATTCTCCCCCATTTCCCATTGCTTCGCAATGGAAAAGGACGAGACCTAAAAATGGGAGGCAAACAGTTTTACAAATGAGATCAACACGCTCAGGTGCTTGTTAGAGGAATGTTGCTTCCCATAAGGTAATCATTACATTTTGCAGATTTGGAAATATTGGAGCCCAGTGAATTTTGTAACAGTCACAAGGTGCAGACGAGATTGTTATCA
Organism: Lissotriton helveticus; assembly: GCF_964261635.1. Lineage (NCBI taxonomy): Eukaryota > Metazoa > Chordata > Amphibia > Caudata > Salamandridae > Lissotriton > Lissotriton helveticus. Next base: position 140,740,689 of record NC_136071.1, on the reverse strand, counting down.
AAATCCATTTATCTGACAATAATGATTTCTAAAAATGTAGGAAAACCCATTGATTCGACTGAAGTGTTAAAAAAAGCCTGCATATATTGGTGAAGTGTGCGTCTACCAAAAATATAGCAAATACACAAGAGATGATAAACATATGGCTTGGGAGGGGTAATGCAACTAATGCAAGCATCCGATGAAAGTTTTGTGGTTGATCAAAATGACCTGCAAAGCTGGCGTCAAGATACTTATAGATGTCAATAATCTATCCTGCTGAAGTGGTCATTTATAAGAGTTTGTTGAGAGTGGAAGTCAACAAGAGTGAATGTTCAAGATCAGAGTAAAGGTGACACAATGGGTAATACAAATTTCAGTCCTTTTCTTATTACTATTTGATTGCATCTGGCCAAAAAGAAAAGTTATGCCCCTACTTTGATGCAATACTTATTTTGAGGCCGTCATTGAAGTATTAGAATTCAGTGTGGTGGATTTGGTATTATGCACTGTGAAGATTCAATTTACACTTCTAAATAGGGTCAACATATGTTGAGAGAGAGGGCATAGAGAAATGTGTTTTCTGCATGCTTTGTTGTAACTTTATGGGATCAAAAATTGGCACACCTAGAACATTTTGAGGAGACAAGGAGGGTCCAATGTGATCACCACTCCATGGCGTCCTACAAATTGATTTAAGTTTCTGCTTGTGGGAACACAAAACTTACGTGGGAAGATTACTGTTGAACAATCGCAGAAGCATTAAATAGTCTCATTTAAACATTTCAAAAGGTTGCCTGTCTTAGAAAGTTAAATTCAAGAAGGGTACCACTAGTGCTGTGACCTGACCTCCGTGTACTCCAGCGACATCATAAAAGACACCCCCGGAGACATAGCAATGTCATTAAAGATAAATAGTGCGCATCAAAATTAGGATCATTTAAAGATGTTCAAGTTCATTAATTAGTATCCAGTCAGATAGATGCTGTTCTTCTCCAAAACCAATTATGTAATAAGATTGTGAACTTGAATAAAAAATACAAAACATTGATGCATTGAGTTGGCCAAGTCACATGAATACTCAAACCGTGAAGTAAAATAAGAGTAGGAATTTATGTGCGAATGTGGGTCATCAGTTAAAGCTACACTGTCACAATAAATGTCGCTAGATAACAATATTTTATCAAGGAAACAAATACAAATATTTTATCTGATTCACAACAATTGCTTTACTCCTTAAATGGGTACTCAAATTCGATGGTAGCCGTCTCGTTTTTATCAGAGCCTTGGAGGAACGGTTACCCATGAGATACTTTTATTTTGCTCACATAGTCAAAATAAATTCCAGAAACTGTCTTGGTGAAGGTTCGTAAAGAATCCTAACTTTGCTTTACTGCACCTGGGTGGAAGTGAAACTCGTGTGATCCAACTGGAGACCGGATTTCCTGATGCTGATTGTCCACGGATGGGACAGCCAGCAACAGGAAATCTCTCCCATCCCAACTATAAACCCTCCCTACAAAGACATGGCGGTAGGGCGCAGAGGAAAGCAAAACTGTGTGAGGTCTGAGGTGGCTTCGGGTTAGTTGAAAATAGGTTAGGTGCCGGGGGACCAGGTGACCATAGCTGTGTATTTGTGAGGCTAAGGTGCCACAGAACTGCTTGGTGTCCAGGGAAAGCAGGGGACAACTCACTGCAGCTTGAATGTGGGAAGAGTAGGTATGCTGTGCAGCAGCAGACGCAGCAAGGTCCCTTGAAGGGCAGGTTTAGACAGTTCTTGCACAAAACTCACTAATTAGTTGAGGGGTGGATGCCTAGAACAGGTGGTGGTTCATCTACTGCCTTGCATGGTCCTTGGCTGTAGAAGGAAGTGTTTCTGTTGCAGCCAAGTAGGCAATGTTTTTAGAAAACAAATGCAAAAATGTGACTTGTCCTACCTTGAAGCTTTTCACACCCCTAATGTACACCTCACAAATCTCTATGTAAGCGCAGGGATCAAGTTTTGAATTTGGAAGCTGCCGGTGGATCACGGGTGCCACCATTTTGTGGAAAATCATCCTGCTCTCCCCATCCAATCACTCTGAGTTTGGCCCAACTTAGAAGACCATAAACTTATTCTTACCAATCTTGTTACGTATCATTTGTAGGGCCCATATCAACGCCAAATTGCAGGTAGTGTGTCAACTATTCAGAGTCTAATGAAACTCCTCAGACGCCTATAAACGAGATACAACAGTCATTGTCATGACAAAGAAAATTCTTCCTATCAGCTCCATGGAGATATATTCGAGCCACTGTGGTGTCTCAGTGGCAAATATTTCAGCTGTGAGGATTTGAAACATGCACTGGGGAAGTCCCTTAGACTAGAGGAGCACCTGGTTGTTGCACTATTTTCTAGCAACATTGGAATGAAAAGCCTTAGCCTTCCTGGACAAGGTAAATTTTCCTATAGCATCCCATAGTCTTGTTACAATTAGCACCAAGATCTATTCAGAATACTTCAAAAGGAAATATTGGGCCAGGTTGCCTCTGATTGTTCACATGAGGCCACCAGCAAAGGACAAATATGGCTAAGAGTGACCAAGTTCTTTCTTACTTTCCCAATTTCCTTGTAAAATTAGATTGAAATTCTATTTACTTTTCACCATTATTGCAGCTCTAAGGGGTCGATTCCGATCCGGTAAAATGCGCTCCGAATCGTCGTACGGAGCGTTTTTTCCCCGTACGAATCGTACCCGTAAACGTCCCGTACGTACGACGAAGTACGATCCCTCCCAGGAGCCGAACTCCGTACGAGTCGTACAGGACTTCGTACGACTCAAATCTCCGTACGAGTCTCACTCGGAACCCGCTGTACACGACATCACTACTGTTCCCGGCTGGTTTTTACGACCCAGCAAGTACGATTTGTGTCGGGTACGCACCGTACGACCCTTTTCCTACGGGAGCCGAAAACAGTCGTAAACGCAGAGTTCGCGCCGAAACAGGTACGGAACGCCCCCCCCGGGTACTGCACGTACCCCCCATGATCGCAGGGGTACGCGCCGTACCCCTGTGATCATGCGGGGTACGTGCCGTACACCCAGCGTACATGGGGTACGCACCGTACCCCATGTACGGTGGGTGTACGGCACGTACCCCATGTACGCTGGGTGTACGGCACGTACCCCGCATGATCACAGGGGTACGGCGCGTACCCCTGCGATCATGGGGGGTACGCGCCGTACGGTGTGTAGGTGATCGTGCGCTTTTCCGTACGAATCGACGTGTACCGTACGAATCGCGTCCGGGTCGGCCGATCGGGATCGGAATCGTCCGGTCGTACGGCGTCCGTACGAGTCGTACGGAAACGGCTCCGGATACGAATCGTACGGACGGGGATTTTACCGGATCGGAATCGACACCTAAATGTTTAAAACACACAGTTTGCCACTAATTTCCCAAAACTGTCCTGTAAAGTTATTTTAAATTAGTGGTGGATTATATTAAAACTTCACATACGAAGTTGGTTGAATTAGAAAACTCCACACTTGGCGAAGCATATGAAGTTTCCCAACTTTACTTGAGGTAAGGTTTATTTCTTATGGCCTTCCATGTGTTCCAGGTAGGACATTCTTCAGGAAAAAAATATTGAGTGTGGGATTTGGACATCCAGCACCTCAAGTAAGAGGTGTGGGAGAGAGGCTCCAACCTGAAGCTTGTTCATTTTTTTAAACAGGAACTTCACAAGCTTTGCATTTCACAAAGCGTGAACATTTTAAAAAATACACAAAGTTGAGAGTCAGCTAACTTTATAACTTTACACCCCTGTACTTTAAATTCCATCGAATTGATATGATTTAAAGTTCGATTGTGAAAAGTTAATTGAGTGCGCTTAGTATGTACCTTAAAAAACTCCACACATTCCTTCAAATAGAATCCCACCAATAATTTAGAAAGCACCAAAAAAGCACTGTGTCCTTTAAGACATTGCATACTGTACCCTTTCCCTCACTAATATTTGGGAAAAGATGCATCTTTAGTGCACAGCTTTAATGTTTGGTCATAGCAGAGGGCAATGTCCCCCCACCCCCCCAAAAAAAAAACAAACAAAAAAAAAAAAATATATATATATATATATATATATATATATATAACGCTCAATTTCCTTAGTGATTATTTCGAAAATCAGCACTCGTAGACAGAAGGGTAATGCCTTTCCTTGGTTTTATTTTACAGTGTCAACAGACGCGTTTCAGCTACAAGCCTTCGTCAGTGTTGTCTACGCGCGCCTGGCAACCAAAACATTTAAAGGGATGTCATGTGATCCTATTCACATTAGAAGAAGGACTGATGCGCTAGGGGTCGCGCCATATTGGAATGTGCAAATGCTGTGATAGCATATATGCAATTCCATGCTCTACATCGCATATAGCCGTGTATCGGCCATTCATCCTAGTGTTGGGGTTTTAATCATTGCCTGTGTTGTTTTACATCCATAATATTTTATATTAAAGATTAACATTTAACGATGAAAACATTCGTTAGTCTCTGTGTTGCCGTGTATCGGCAGGTCACCCCATAATGGGGATTCTTATGGATGACTGGCAAGCCCCTATACCTAGGATGAAGAAAGGGGGCACAACCCACTTAAGGCTCAGTCTTAGACAATACCTCTTCCTTCCGCGCTTAGGCATATAAAGTTATACATCCCTCAGTAGCTAATTCCCGTTCTTATACTGATGCATGACCCACAATTCAGCACAAAGGTTTAAATAAAGAATAGTGAAACTAAGTTTTAAAGTTATATACATCATCATTTAGGTGGAAAATAAGTTCATGCATGTTCTTCTTCACTTCCAACCATGTCTTTAGATCTCAAGCAAGATTAAGTTTCAGTCATAGATCCTGTTCAGGGATATTCGTCATCCTCTCTCATTAAGATATCGATTACATCCCTGGTATTTTGCTAGTGTCCATCTAGCACCATTCAGTTCATCCATTCAATATTATTACTTGCCCAGATGTACTGCGAGTTCTTCCCCACTGTTCAGCCCCAGTGGTGCCTTGGTCATCATATCGATTATATACCTCGATTCAAGGCGTCTGAGCTGTTTCAGCCTATCACCTCCCCTGATGTTTGCTGGAATGAAATCAAGACCAAAATATTGAAGTTTTTTCCTGTCCTTGTTGTGTTTTTCACAAAAGTGTCTTGCAACCGGGTAGGCTGGATCCACTCTCTCAATGGCACGCTGGTGCTCAAGAATCCTGATCTTTAGGGGGTGAATTGTGCTGCCCACATATCGAAGGCCGCATGGACAGACAAGGCAGTATACCGCATAAGGTGTGCTACATGTGAGGAATTTCTTGATGGGTCTACTCATCTCCGCCCCTGCCACCCAGTATGATAAGATCCTTCTACTCCCTGCGCAGGCTTTACATTTGCCGCATGGAAAGAACCCCTTCATTTCCGCCAATCCGCCAACTTTTGGTTTCTTTTTTTCATAGTGGCTTTTCACCAAGTTATCTTTAAGTGACCGTGCTTTGCGGAAAGTTATCAAGGGTTTCAGAGGGATATCCTCTTTGATTACTGGATCCGTCAGGAGCACATGCCAATTTTTTGAGAAAATTCTTCTCAGGTTTTGTGACTCAGTACAATAAGGTGTAATCATCCTGAATTTTCCACCTGTATCTGTCTCCTTGTTCGATTTCGGCTGTAGTAGGTTTGCTCTTGGCATTTTTCTTACTTTTGTTAGAGTTTTGGTAAGTGCCTGAGTGTCGTACCCTCTCGCAGTAAATCTTTCGATACAGTCTTTTGCTGCCACTTCGAAGTCCTCATTCCTGCTACTATTCCTTTTCAGTCTCAGTAGCTCCCCATAAGGGATACTTTGGATGAGCTTTATTGGATGGTTGCTGTTCGCCATCAGCGTGGAGTTTCCGGCCGTGGGTTTACGGTATAGTGAGGTGTGCAGTTTGCCTTCACTCACAAACACTCTAAGGTCGAGATAGTCCGCTGCCACCGGACTTACTGTCCCAGAGAAGTGTAAATTACAGGTGTTATTGTTCAGGACCTCGGTATATTGATGAGCCGTCTCCACCGTCCCTTGCCACACGATGAAGAGGTCATCAATATACCGGTACCACCTCACCACTCTACCTGCCACCTGTTCGTCCTTCTCAAGTGCCATGGGCACTCGCTCCTCCCACCAGCCGACGAATAAATTCGCGTAGCTGGGAGCAAAGCAAGTGCCCATCGCAGTCCCAGACACTTGAGTGTACAGTTGGTCATCGAACAGGAAGATGTTCTTGGCAAGGCAGAATTCCACAAACTCCAAGAGCATACAATTGTGTAGTGCATATCTTGCCGGTCTCTTGTTCAGAAAGTGTTCAATCGCAGTTAGCCCCAGTTCGTGCTTGATGTTAGTGTACAAACTGGTAATATCTAATACCATTATCAGATATGTAGGGTCCCAGACAAGATCCTCTATTTTGCCTAGAAAATCCTTTGTATCTTTTACATGCGACTTCAGTTCTGTCACCAGGGGGTAAAGGTAGCTATCGATAAACTTCGACATGTTTTCTGTTAGCCCATTGATTGAGGATACAATTGGCCTCCCTGGTGGTTCAGTGGCATTCTTATGCAACTTTGGTAAGTGATAAAAGGTAGGTATAGTTGGGTTGTTGCTCCGTAGAAAGATGTTTTCTTCACTCCCCAACATTGTTCTCTTATACCATTTATTCACTAGTTCTTCATATTGCAAGATGCTCTCTTTGTATTTATCCATCTCAATTTTGTGGTAGTAGTTTGTATCTGAGAGTTGTCTGACTGCTTCCTTATGGTAGTATTCTCGTGTTAATAACACGACATTACCTCCCTTGTCGGAGGGCTTTATAATAATATCGTCCTCTTCCTGCAAGGCTTTAAGTGCTTTTCTTTCTTGTGTAGTTAGATTGTCCTTCCAATTGGATTTCCGGTTTCTTTGGTTCCCCCTCATAACCACCAGATCTTTGAGTACCGTTTCCGAGAATGCATCAATTGCATCCCACGGCATTACTGGACAGAAGGTTGAGGCTATTTTAAAGGTACTTTCCTCCCTTTCTTGTTCGATGTTATGCTGTTTAGCCTTTTCAATTATGGTTTCATGCTGTGTTAATTGCTCAAGTCTCAGATTTTCCAGAGTGTCGATGCCCTTTATGTCATCACATGATAATATATCCGTGACCGTCATTCTTTTTGTTGTTAATGCAGGACCTTTGGTTGCTACTCTGAGTTTGTGATACTTATGCAACTTCAGTTTTCTAATAAAACTGTATAGATCGATCCTAGTTTGGGTGTACTCGCTCTTATTGTTGGGGCAGAAGCTCAGACCCAAACTTAAAAGTTGTTCTTCCGGTTTAGTTAAATGTCTCGGAGTAAGATTCACTACCGTGAGGCAGTCTTTTAAGCCTAGCGTTTGTGGGTCTTTTTCTTGCCTCTCCACGTTTGCCCTTTTCCTCTTCCGGCCACCTCCGGCCCTGCGGGTCCTTCGTTTGGCTTTTCTGGTGGTTTCACCTTGCCTCCACGTAGCCAAGCCTGGCGTATCACATCGCATTCGCGGTGAAAAAGGGGAGGCGAGGGGGGTTGGCCGCCTTTAGCCTTTTCTGATGCTGGTCTTCTTGGGTTGCTCCCCGCCGCTTCGTTATCTGTTACATCAGATTCTGATGTGACTTCTGGTGAGACTGTTCCCAAGGTCTGTTTACGTATTACCTCCTTTCTGGGTGCATCATATTTCCTTGCAAAGGTTAGCACTCTCCCCTGCAGGTAGTCGCTCTCATCTCTGGCATATTTCAAGAAATTCCTCACATGTAGCACACCTTATGCGGTATACTGCCTTGTCTGTCCATGCGGCCTTCGATATGTGGGCAGCACAATTCACCCCCTAAAGATCAGGATTCTTGAGCACCAGCGTGCCATTGAGAGAGTGGATCCAGCCTACCCGGTTGCAAGACACTTTTGTGAAAAACACAACAAGGACAGGAAAAAACTTCAATATTTTGGTCTTGATTTCATTCCAGCAAACATCAGGGGAGGTGATAGGCTGAAACAGCTCAGACGCCTTGAATCGAGGTATATAATCGATATGATGACCAAGGCACCACTGGGGCTGAACAGTGGGGAAGAACTCGCAGTACATCTGGGCAAGTAATAATATTGAATGGATGAACTGAATGGTGCTAGATGGACACTAGCAAAATACCAGGGATGTAATCGATATCTTAATGAGAGAGGATGACGAATATCCCTGAACGGGATCTATGACTGAAACTTAATCTTGCTTGAGATCTAAAGACATGGTTGGAAGTGAAGAAGAACATGCATGAACTTATTTTCCACCTAAATGATGATGTGTATAACTTTAAAACTTAGTTTCACTATTCTTTATTTAAACCTTTGTGCTGAATTGTGGGTCATGCATCAGTATAAGAACGGGAATTAGCTACTGAGGGATGTATAACTTTATATGCCTAAGCGCGGAAGGAAGAGGTATTGTCTAAGACTGAGCCTTAAGTGGGTTGTGCCCCCTTTCTTCATCCTAGGTATAGGGGCTTGCCAGTCATCCATAAGAATCCCCATTATGGGGTGACCTGCCGATACACGGCAACACAGAGACTAACGAATGTTTTCATCGTTAAATGTTAATCTTTAATATAAAATATTATGGATGTAAAACAACACAGGCAATGATTAAAACCCCAACACTAGGATGAATGGCCGATACACGGCTATATGCGATGTAGAGCATGGAATTGCATATATGCTATCACAGCATTTGCACATTCCAATATGGCGCGACCCCTAGCGCATCAGTCCTTCTTCTAATGTGAATAGGATCACATGACATCCCTTTAAATGTTTTGGTTGCCAGGCGCGCGTAGACAACACTGACGAAGGCTTGTAGCTGAAACGCGTCTGTTGACACTGTAAAATAAAACCAAGGAAAGGCATTACCCTTCTGTCTACGAGTGCTGATTTTCGAAATAATCACTAAGGAAATTGAGCGTGATACAAGTGCGGGGCCCCGCCGCCGCAGACTGCACCCACTCGCGAGTGACCCGTCTCTCAAACGGCAGGGAACAGAGCGTTGAATATATATATATATATATATATACACATACATACTTCTGGCTATGGGCCTGCTTGTGAACAAGTGAGCACTTTTCGTGTCCAGAGACGCAAAGCTTCCAAATGTGGTATGCAAATCTGAGCTATATACTCCGTAGGAGATTTGCTACTTTGCTGGTTAACTTCAGATATAGCCTGTATAACCTGGGTAACATGAAAACACTTCTTCAAAAACAGACCCCCAGAAGGATGAATGGCTGCAGGGTGGTAGAGACACCATATGGGAAAAGAAGGCGGTAAGTGTTGTGAGACTGAATAGGGATAATCCAAAATTCACAGGTCTGGGCAAAGCAAGAGATCACAAATTGTCCAACTTGCACCGTAAGTACCTCTTCCAGTCCTAGTTCCTGCTTTTACATTCTGATACTAGCAGTTTAGAAATACAAAACTGTTTAATTCAAATGTGAGCGTCACAGTCAGATAGCTCAATGGGTTAAGATATCCGTGCAGGGGCGGGTTGAAATTTGGGCTCCCGGTTTTATGGTATGTATTTTTTTTAACGTTTCCGTCTATTTCTTCATATTTCTTTTTTGGACATCTTATTGGTATTTAACCATATTTATTTAGCATTTTGAGACTAAATTATGTCGTTAAATGGTGTATTTTCACATTTAATTAACTGCTAAACATGCACTCAGGCTTTGTTGCCTGTTATGTGTTACCAAAATTAAGCAGCCAAATATAACAAAACAGTACACCCACAGGTAAATATAAGCAATATACTGCAAATATATGTTAATGTACGCCTGTATTTAAGGAAATACAATCCATTTTTTTAATTCCCCATGCGGTCTATCAGCTCATCTTTTGGCCTAGAATTCATGAAAGAGAGCATTGAGTGTCGCACACAAGAACTCCAATTTTCAGTATTTTCCACTTTTAAAAATAAATACAGACAGGAAGCACATTGTTTTTGGTCTGATTTATCTGTAAATATCAGTAAAAAGGAAACCCGGAAGCCCTAGTAGAAATACAGCCATTGATTACTCAAACTTCCATCCTCCTGAAGTCAATAAATTAAGTACCATTGAATTGGGCCCAATTAACGGTACACAGTCAAAATATCGAGTTTTAAATTTCGACCTACCAAAATATCGTGTTTGAAATTTCGAAGGTACAGAATATCGATGTCAAGAATATCGTAGGACAGAATATCGACCCTAAGGTAAGTAATATCGAATTTATTTATATCGATGTAAGTAATATCGAAGTTAGTAATATCGATAGCATATATATCGATGTAACTAATTTCGATGTCACTAATATCGATATTAGTATTATTTTTATGTTTTTTATTATGTATGTGTTATATGTTTCTGTTAAATATTTAAATTAATTTATATTATATGTGTATTATTTTTATATATTATTAAATTTATTTTTAAGTAAATTATATGTTTTAGTACCGTAGCGGGTTGTGGGTTTATAGGGGAATAGGGTGGGAAGTAATTTAATTGTAAATAATTAATGAAGTATTTATGTATAAATATTTTTTTATATAATTATTAATTGGCAATTAATTATTTTAATTGATAAATTATTTATTTAATTGGTAAATTAAATATTTAATTGGTAATTAATGTTAATTTTCATTAAATGTAATGTTTTAGTACCGGAGCGGGTTGTGGGTTTATAGGGGAATAGGGTGGGAAGTAATTTAATTGTCAATAAATAAAGATTTTTATATGTATAAATAATTTTTTATTTAATTATTAATTGGCAAATAATTATTTTAATTGATAAATTAATTTTTTAATTGGTAAATTAATTATTTAATTGGTAATTAATGTTATTTTTTATTAAATGTTATGTTTTAGTACCGGAGCGGGTTGTGGGATTATAGGGGTATTGGGTGGGAAGTAATTTAATTGTAAATATTTAAATATGTATACATTTATTTTTATGGATAATTAATGTATTAATTGATTATTAATTGGCAATTAATTATTTGAATACATAATTATTTTATTAAATTGGCAAATAATATTTCTAATTTGTAATTATATTTTAATCAGTAGAAAAATTCATCAAATAATTGGTAAACATTTTTTTAATTTTTTTTAATTTTGGATATTGTTTCTTTATTGTTTTTTACTTGTGATTTAAATTTAAAAAATATATATTATGATAAATAGTTTATTTTTTTATATTTATTTTTGGTGAGTACTATTTAATAATTATTATTTATTGGTGTTTGTAGTTAATTTTTTGTCAATTAATTCTTCAAATGTTATTGGTTTTATTAATTCTTAATAGTTTTTTATTGATGTTGATGTATTACAAAAATTAGTTATACATTATTGCAAATATAAACATTAATTATAAGTATGTTAAAATAAAATTCTACGCTATTAAACGATTTCCCTACTGTTGCACCCTTTGGAGTTGGAATAGTAATTTTTTCCCCTACGCTATCCAAAGCTTTCCCTACTGTTGCATCCTCTGGAGTTGGAATAGTAATTTTTCCACCTACGCTATCCAACGCTTCCCCTACTGTTGCACCCTTTGGAGTTTGAATAGTAAATTTTCCACCTACGCTATCCAACGCTTTCCTTACTGTTGCACCCTCTGGAGTTGGAATAGTACTTTTTACCCGTACGCTATTCAACGCTTTCCCTACTGTTGCACTCACTGGAGTGGGAATAGTAATTTTTACCCACCCGCTATCCAACGCTTTCCCTATTGTTGCACTCTCTGGAGTGGGAATAGTAATTTTTCCCCCTACGCTATCCAACTCTTTCCCTACTGTTGCACTCTTTGGAGTTGGAATAGTAATTTTACCCTGACGCTATCCAACGATTTCCCTACTGTTGCACCCTTTGGAGTTTGAATAGTAAATTTTCCCCCTACGCTATCCAACTCTTTCCCTACTGTTGCACTCTTTGGAGTTGGAATAGTAATTTTACCCCTATGCTATCCAATGATTTCCCTACTGTTGCACCCTCTGGAGTTGGAATAGTAATTTTTACCCGTATGCTATCCAATGATTTCCCTACTGTTGCACTCACTGGAGTGGGAATAGTAATTTTTACCCACCTGCTATCCAATGCTTTCCCTACTGTTGCACTCTCTGGTATGGGAATAGTAATTTTGACCCCTACGCTATCTAACGTTTTCCCTACTGTTGCACCCTCTGGAGTTGGAATAGTAATTTTTCCACCTACGCTATCCAACGTTTTCCCTACTGTTGCACCCTCTGGAGTTGGAATATTAATTTTTCCACCTACGCTATCCAACGCTTTCCCTACTGTTGCACCCTTTGGAGTTTGAATAGTAAATTTTCCCCCTACGCTATCCAACTCTTTCCCTACTGTTGCACTCTTTGGAGTTGGAATAGTAATTTTACCCCTACGCTATCCAATGATTTCCCTACTGTTGCACCCTCTGGAGTTGGAATAGTAATTTTTACCCGTATGCTATCCAATGATTTCCCTACTGTTGCACTCACTGGAGTGGGAATAGTAATTTTTACCCAACTGCTATCCAACGCTTTCCCTACTGTTGCACTCTCTGGTATGGGAATAGTAATTTTGACCCCTACGCTATCCAACGTTTTCCCTACTGTTGCACCCTTTGGAGTTGGAATAGTAATTTTTAGTCTTACGCTATCCAACGCTTTCCCTAATTTTGCACCCTCTGGAGTTTGAATAGTAATTTTTACCCTTACGCTATCTATGTATTTATTATGTTACATAATGTTGTATTTAATTAATTTTAATAATATTGAAAGTATATATTTTTTTTATTTAATTTAAATATAAATATTTATTATTATTTATGTTATTATTTTATGAGTGTTGATGTATTTTTAATTTATAGTATTTGTTAATAGTTTTTAATTAATAAAAAATATGTATATATTATTATTAATTAATGAATATATTTTAAATAGTGTATGTTTAATTTTAATTAAATGTTTAATATTAAATATGTATTATTTAATAATTTTAAACATTATAACATATTTTTAAATAAGTTTAAATTATATTTAAGTATTATTAACTTATTTTAATGTTTTTTTTTACAAAAAAACGATATTTTTAATTACGATATATTTAACATCGATATTTTAGTTTCGATATTTTTGTACTTACCATGTTGTAGATAGGGTGTCGATATACTTGCCTTCAATATTCCAGCGTCGATATTCTGTCTGTCGATATTCTGACCCTCGATATTCTGTCATAGATTCCAAATTAACAACTATCTCAAGTTCTAAGAAATAATTCTGGTTTACAAAAAAGATTGATACCTGTAGCCTTCTGTACACACATTTCTTCGCTATTTAAGCACCGTTTGTGCCTGTTGAAAAAAAAAATTGTTTATTATATTTCATTTCACTTCTGCCAGCTTTTTCAAGACTCTAAGAAAATAAGACTGCTTCTTGTGAACAACTTCAGGCACAAACTACTGGCTCTGGAGTTGACAAAAAACACAGACATGTTTGAATTGCCACGAACTTCAGAGCCCATACCTCTTAAATGTTTGTCGACATGGGACACCCAAATAGAACGCAAATCGAAGTTTGTCCGATGTATGTGTTTATATAATACTAGCAGCCCGTCCCGACGTTGCCTGGCACGTAACCTCCCCTTAAATCTACCTCAAATTTACCATTATCAATGTGTCCCCAAATGTTTTAATAACTAACAATAGACAAAAAAGAAAGACTAGCGTGCAAACACAAAACATTTTGTTCCCCTTAAAAGCCATGAGCAAAAAACACTAGAAGAGAGGGCAGCGTGACAAGCTCGTGTAGACACATACATACACACTTACTACCAGCCTCACTAATAAAACCTTAGAAAATCATAAGCTAATATTGTAGTAAATGTAATAAAAAAAGTCATTTTTGAAAATATATGCTATTTACAAGATTATCCCATTTAAAAATGTGTGTATCCTCTAGTGTATCCTCTACCTTTTCTCAGTTAATTAGAGAAACTATGTAAATTCACATGATGATACATGTTTGCTCTGTGTCAGTGATTGTATGCTAAACAAACTGAATTTGGAGTACAGTAGAAATGTTATATCACCAGAAGGCACCAATTACTCAGATAACATTGTTGCTGTGGTGTTTCATATTGTGTTATTGTAGATGATGGATACAGTGCAGTTGCCTTGTCATAAACAGTGAGAGAGTATAATTCAACTCAATTCGTTTTCAAATTAGCATTCCTGATGTCATTGTTCTCAGTTATGTTCCTTTAACCCTGGAGAGAACCCAGCAGTTCAGATTAATTTCCCAGTACTGTTTCAATTAATATATCCACATCTTTTTGCAATGAGTCTAGCCTTAATTTTGAAAAATGCAATGCATAACAGTGAAAGTATGTGCAACATAATAAACTGAATATTTCAAACAGTAACTGTGAATGCCTGTAAATCATTTTTTCAAATATGTAAGGGAATTCCAAGAGTTTATCTGAATCTCTGTTTGCCTCAGGAGAGAATTAATCAAAATAAAAGCTAACCTATATATATATACCAAAATAAAAACAAATGATAAAATTAATGTATTCACATTGGCACAGCCAACTCCTTCCTCCAATATTGTTGTAGGCATCTGCATTCTTAAAATAATTTCCCTATTGTGTATCATATTGCCATGTATTTCATTACAACTCTTAGGCCTAAATTTCCTAACATTTTGTGTCGGAGTTGCGCCATTTATTGATGCAGCCATGACGCAAAATGTTAGTTGATATTTACTAAGCCACACTAGGCCCAACATGTGTTGGTAAAGAAAATGTAAAGCAATGTAGCCCTTTGCACTGCGTTGTGTTACACTGCATCTAGGATGTTTTCCATGGATGGATGGATGCCCATGCCTCCACCAATGGACTTTGGCGCATTCCCAGATGTTCTAAAGTGAGTAAACCTGGGAATACACCAATATACTACCCCACTTCCCCAGTGAGGAGTAACAAGGAGAAATATATTCATTTCTCCTCATTAATTCCTCTTTCTAGATGTGATGCATTCTATATCATGCTTAGAAAGAGGAAATCGCCTTACAAGATTGTTTTTGTGCAGGAAGGTATCCCTTCCTGCACAAAAATAATCATGGCCATATCGCGGGCCACCTTGCAGCATAGCGCAAGGGTGCCTGCATTGGCGTTAGGCAGCCACAAGGGTACCAGCATTAGGAGGGTGGTGAAGGGTGCCATATCTTAGTAGCTCTCTCCCGTTCACACAACCCAGCACAGCAACTTTGCTTGCTGCCCTGCATTGCAAGCAATTTTGTTAAATATGCCCTAAGTTTCTGTCAGAATGCACTAACCTGAATTCTAGATTCAACGGGAGCAATGGACTGTTCTGCACTCTCCATATCCACGATGAAACATACACAATAAGAATATGATGGTTTGCAATAGACCTAAGGAAAGGGGAATGGGAAAAGAGAAAGAAACAGAGACAGTAGGTATCACCACTCTGATGTTTCACTCTGCTGAGTGTTGTCTCCTTAGATCATAGTACATATCTAATATGAGATTTATAATTTTAATGGTTTTTTTCTCCGAGTAGACTCCTTGGGCACTTGCTATAATAAATGATATTCATCCAGAGTATCTCTATGCCTCTATCTCTCTTGGTGGACCAATGACATTCTTAGAATTGAAATACAAAAAATATCTTGATAACTGATATCACTCTGGTTCCTGCATAACTTCATTTCCTTTCTGAAAAAGGCAGCTGCCTTCTGTTTTTGAGTACATGCTTTCTGAAACTGATAGGCAGTCTGGATTAAGTTCTGATGAGGAAAGTCCACAGCGAAGCAGTAACCATGATGAGGGGATGGAAATGCAGAAGAGAGACTGAGTGACACAATCACACAAATTTAAGAGTGACAGCTTGAAGGGGTGAGTTTTCAGAGTTAAGCTTTGAGGGAGCCATGCTTTTCTTTTCACTGGAGAATGGAGCAAACGAGCGAGGGTTCAAGTTCAAACCTCAGACCTCTCTGATGTTGCTTGGGAAAACTGGAACAAAAGAGCAGTGTGTAGTTTATCAAACACGGTTGTCTGAACTTGTGTAGTATCAGATTCATGCTTGAAGTTTGGGTAGCCAACTGTTTTGAAGGGCCTTGCACTGAATGGGAAAAAGAGTGAGAAAACTGATCCCTCTAAAATAAAAGTTATGCTTTTTGAAAAGCGAGGAGACCAGTCTCAAAATTTAGAGTCTATTCGTCAGCACACAGAACTCAATGCATGTTCTACTATAAAGTTGTGTAAACTGTCCTATGGTCATTGAAAAAGTGGAATGTCAGTGCGCTGTTAACTTCAAAGCCTGGTTAAGACCCCTTGCCCCCCTCCACTCATGCATTGGATGGGAAGGAGACACCTTGTTATTGCTGAATGTCTCTCTCTCTTTGGCATCCCATATTCACGGCCCCCTGTGTTTTCGGGCTGCCTCAGGTAGGTGGCAGGTTTTGGTAACTTACAAAATGGCGTCGGCGGGCCTAGAGCTGTCTGCCCATCTGACTGATCTTCTTTGCTCTGCGCGAGGCCTGCTACGTGAAGTCATCGCTCGGGTTGAGACAGCTTTTCCGGGTCAGTGGCACGGATGCATTAGATGCATATTTACTCGGAAACTCTACCCTGGCTTCTGCTCACACTTGTCCTTAATTGACTGAAGAGCCCCTTTGAAGGGAAGGAGCAGTGTCTAGTGGCTGACGGCAGGTGATGGGGAGCCGAGCGACTCCCACTGGCGGGGAGACAGCCGGGCATTAGTGGAACAGGACACCTCAGGGCCGTACCTGCGTCACCTGGTGCTTCCCTGCTCTCGTGCTCTGATTTAGTCTCGTGCTTCACCTGGGACCGAGCAACTCTGGCCAGCACCGGGTCCAAGAAATAAACGCGCTGCCTGATTGAGAGACCGGGCCGTCCATCCAAGAATCAGCCAATAGCCGCCCATTGCGCCAGCTCAACTAGACTACAGAGAACAGGAGAATTCAGTACTTTGGGGTTTGGGCGAAGGAAGAGGTAAGGCTTTGATGGAACACAGTATAACATGTAGCAAATGTTAATGTTATATCCTGCTGTGTCTCACAATCTGATGCAGTATGGTGTGTTATAATCAGGGTCACTCAAAATTATGCGGTGTTTTGCTCCCCCCCAGAGTTTTTATGCATTTGCTGTATTTGCCACATAATCCATCATTTGCAGCATCATCTGCAGATTGTAACAAGGCAAATATTTGTTTCTAATTCAAACTGATCAAAAGTTCCAGATAGTGATGTGACACGTGTTGCAGCGCACTGAACGTCATTTGCATAAGTTGATTGGCCCCCTTTCTGTTTCTTAGTGTATATTTAGGTTTTAAATTGGTACTAATGAGGTGAAACATTTGCCCAGACAGTGTTAACCTGCACAAAAATTACAAAATAAGGAAGTAATACTAACACAAAATGTGCCTCATTGTGTCCCATAATTTAATTTTTCTTGTCACATGATTTGGGCTTCCCTGATGCCTAATTTGGTCATCCTCTGCCACATAATTCCTGTGGCCCTGATTATAATGTTTTATTTTATCTATGATATTGTGATGTTACTCCTTCTCACTTCCACTCCAGAGAAGAGGTGAAAACACAACTCTTGAAAGAATATATGGTTTCCACATCCTTAATGAATTTGCAGCACCCCATATAGATCGTCCAGGCTAAATGTGGTAAAAAAACCCTCCCTCACCTTGGACATTATGGTAAATCAACCCCTTTACCCAGTGTTGCATCTGCAGCACCCCAGTGTTGATAGTTTGTGGACAGTGTTGCCTTTGCACCACCTCAACGTTGATAGTTTGCACCCAGTGTTGCATCTGCAGCACCCCAGTGTTGATAGTTTGTGGACAGTGTTGCCTTTGCACCACCTCAACGTTGATAGTTTGCACCCAGTATTGCATCTGCAGCACCCCAGTGTTGATAGTTTGTGGACAGTGTTGCCTTTGCACCACCTCAACGTTGATAGTTTGCACCCAGTGTTGCGTCAGCAGAACCCCAGTATAGATGGTTTGCCTTCTGTGTTGCATTTGCAGCACCCCTGCGTTAGTGCCTCGACGTTGATAGTTTGCACCCAGTGTTGTATCTACAGCAACCCAGCGTTGATAGTTTATTCCTATACCAAGCAGTGGATAACGTTGCTACAGCGGCCTGAGCAGTCAACAATGGATTAACTACTTTTACTCTGTTGCAATTAAGGTCACTGTCTTTGTGGAATTATCTGCATCACATGTTGAAGCCTCAAAAAGTCTGTTAAAAATGTTGTAAAAATCTGTCATTTTTCTGTGAAACACTGAGTGATGTTGCACATATTTTTGGAGGGAAGTGGTGTGTTTAGCCTGTCAGTATATAACAGCGCTGGATGCCAGGGGTTTAAGGCAGGCAGGGCGGAATGTGCTCTATGTAGCATATTACGACGCATTTCTGTCCTTGCACGGACGCCCTTATGGCCGCCTAGCACCAATGCAGGCACCCTTGCGCTGAGGTGCAAGCGTGCCTGCGTTGCAGACAGGATTGTTTTTGAGCAGGAAGGGACACCTTTCTGCATAAAAAAACAATCCTCTCAACGGGTTGAAGACCTTTGAAAGTGGTGGGGCACGTACGAGTTAAATATTCTGATAATGGACGGGAAATGCTTTATAAATAGAATATGCCCAGATCACCCCTGCAATACGAATTCAATTTTGAAGCATAGCATAGCTGCAGAATGGAACTCGTAATGCAGAGGTGATAGCGGCACATTCTATTTATGAAGCATTTACTGTCCGTTGTTAGCTTGGAGATTTAAAGATAATCTTACCATGACACCTTTATTCAGCTTGCGGTACACCAGAGGTTTAAATTCGCACGTGTTGCGCTGCCTGGCTGTAAATCATGCTGGTCCCAGGGAACATGGGCCCCAAGCTTCCCAGCCAATATAAGCATTTCTCTCATACTGCTTATAATACTAAACAGCATAAGAGCAGTTCCAGGATTGGCTTGGTCAGGCAGACACAACGCCGCTCCATCGGAGATCAATGGGGATGTGTGTCTGCTATTCCAGCTTGTTGGTGGCATTGGTTCTGGAAGCCTGAACTGCGCTTGTTAGGCTGGCCACAGTGAAAACACCGGCCAATCTCACATGCGCAGTTCAGTAACATTTGCCTCAGATGTTCCTGATCGTCCCAATGAATGAGAGAAAGAGAGAGCGAGAGCGCTGCGGCCCGACCCTAATGAAGAAAACATAATGATGGTACGCAAGTATTTAGCAGGGAAAATAGGTTAAAATGAGTCTGTCTGACTGTGGGGCCTCCCAGTAGGGGGTCAACCCCCCCACACCCATATACAAGAACCGCCCATGCCTCTTAGGCTTTTTCCTATTTGTATGAGTGCTGCATTTATTTGTGAGTTGCAGAATGCAGCACTCATTGAAAGAGGGAAAAATGAGGAGAAATAAACATAGTTCTCCTTGTTATGTCTCCCCTGAGGAGGTGTTGCATTTTGACACATTCCCAAGTTTTACCAGTGTTGGTAAATCTGGGAATGCACCAAAATCCATGGGTGGATGTGTGGGAAAACCCACGCCTCACCCATCGAATGCCTCCCTGGGTCAGAGCGATTTGCGCTGCGTTGCGTTACTCTAGATTTATCAAGCCATGCACGGCCTTGCAAGGTGGCCTTGTTTGGCTTGATAAAACCAACTTAGGTCTGGGGTGGCCCTGATACCCCCTTGTGTGAGGGTGACGCAAAACCTTCATAAATATGCCCCATAGAATTATGGTCAGAAAGGGAAATGACAATGTCTCTGAATCGTCCAGCGTCTACCTTGCTCTGGTCTACTTGTCTCATGCCTGTTTCCTCAATCCTTCATTGGCTCCTCTCTCTCTCTTGGCAAACTCCAAATCCCACCGCCTCAAATGCTGTGGCTCTGTGGGTTCCTTGGCACCAAAAGTCTTTCTGCTGCTCGTCCCTGCCACCACCTCCCCACTGGTCTCACGTTTGCAGTGGTTCCCTGTTTTTAACCCCTTCTCCACCTGCCACGGGGCTTGAAATGGCCCTATACCTGTCTGACTCTTCCTCACGCTTCTCTTTTTCGAGTTTCACTGTAAAGTCCAAATCCAACAATGGCAAAGCTTTTCTGGCGTTTTTTTTTTTTGTTTGACTTTTTATCAGGTCTATCTGGCCAACTGGCTAGGTTTCATGTTGCCTATTTATGAGTGCTAGTTTGCACAGTGTTGGGTGCATTGGATGTCTGAAAGGGAGAAGTGTGTCGTTGGTTTAACATTGTATTTAGCATGTTCTTTTGTCCTGGGGTGCAGTTATGGGAAGACATTATTGGTAGTTATATTGTCCTTGATTAGTCGGGTATTCAAGATTCAGGGTGTGTGTGTGTGTGTGTGTGTGTATATATATATATATATGTATTACCTACTGACGGTCGCTAGTAGGTAATTATAGTTAGAACCTAGTTTCCATAGGAAAAGTTTTTTTTGTTTTGCCAATAACTTTGGCGCCATTTGATGAATCTTTGCGAAATTTTCAAAAAAGATGGCCCGCTCCAGTCAGCTCCTGTCTTGAAAGTTTCGGGGTGATTTTTCAAGCGCGGCCGAGAAAAAACGGGGGTCCAAAAAAACCTTTTCCCTTTGTTAATTTCCATAGGAACTTTTGACAAAGCTACCCGAACAGCCAAACAGAATTACATAAAATTTGGCAAAAATGTAGGACTTGGTTCAGAAAGATCCAGACCTGCCAAATATCACGCATCAGGTGTGACGCTAACACATTTCAGTGCGGTGTTCCGCATCACCGCACTGAAATGCATTGCCACGCATTTCTGCCACTCTGGCAACACAGGGTGCCAGCGCGCGGCACCTGCGCCTGCCAGCTGCTCCCCGCAGACTTGCTGCAGGCACTGGGAAGTAAGTTAGTTAATAGTTTATTTTGTCTACTCTCAGCTCTGGAGTGGCTGAGAGTGCTACAATGTATTGTTACAAATTAAATCTGGCAGCTGACTCGTGCTGGCAACATAATTATATTTCCGGCGCCGCGCAGCTTTCAGACACTCACGCTGTGACAATTACCGAGACCGGGGGGCGGGGCCTGCCCAGGCAGGCTCAGCAGTGGTTGCTAACGCTGTGGCACACCAGAGGGCTCAATCTCTGATGTAACCGTAGTGCGTCACGTCCTAGGCTGGAGGAAGGGAGTTTAGAAGTGGCGGGAAACTCAAACTGAAATTCGAGTCCTCCGTGCGCTGCCGCTGTTGACTGTTCAACAAATTCAATAAAACCCGGCAGCGTTGCCGGACCGAGCAGTGAGTGATCGACTGATTTAGTCACTCATGACAGGAGACATGGCAGCCCGTGCTGCTGTGCATCAGAGTCATCGTCGCAGACATTGCGGGCGCAAAGTCCGGCTGGGCGGGGGACTTGTCAAAGAGTCACTCTGCTGGGAGAAGAAGAGTGCAGGATGTTATGTGGTGTGCTGTGCGGTCGCGGGTCCCTGTGTGGTTCAGGACGTGGCCGCCGACTGACCGGGACGCAGAGACAGCAGCAGTCTGAACGCTAGTTCACTAGGTAAGTGTTCACTTTGGGCAATGTTATGCGCTACTTGCCCGGCAGACTTTAGTGTACACAGTTTGATTAGGGCTTGTCGTGACATTAGCGCCGCCGCGGAGCGGCACGCACAGTCTGATCATCTCTGATAAATTATTTCAGTCTGACACTGATTTCCCCAAACTACAATGAGCTCTGCTGATGTGATGCCCTTCTTCAGTGCCGCATCGGTGCGTGTTTCACAGCAGGTCTTTACTGGCTGGTGAAGCAGGGTTATAAAGCACCTGCTGGTGACTGGCCTGGTATGGATCACAGTCTTGTCGGACTGATGCAGCCCATCCTGTGATATAAGTGTAGAAGTCCCAGCCGGGATCCGGCCCAGGGAAATTAAAGCTAGGTGTGCAGCAGGTTCTACTTTGCATGTTCCTAATAATACATTAAACCGTGTGTGCTGCATAAGCAAGTTTAAACACATGGAGTTTCTTATAAATTGAAAACACTACTACAGCGTTCAAAACGACCCCAATGTGCAAATGTATGCCATTCTTAACTGTCTCATTTGCTAATGTGCGGTTGGGGGGCTCTTTTACATTTGTGCTCGAGCTTATTTTCAATCCCAGTCCGGCCCTGGTGGGGTAATGTTTCCTCTCCAGTCTGCACAGGTAACTCTTCTGGCAGCTCAGGTCTAGACTGTCAGCAGCTCTTTGCCTTACATTAATTAGCACTACCTTCTGCTGCAGCCTGGTGGCCCCTGCCCATCCCCACCTGAAGAACTTGAAAAACGCTCAAGGCAAGTTCTCATCCTGGCAGACACATTTCCTTGGTACTTCTGGTGGCGCAGTCTTCTCAGGTGTCATGCACTCTCTCTGCACTGACGTACACTCATCACTGCAGTATGTACATTAACCTACTAGCTCTCCCTTCGAGTTTTGGTTATATTGTTGTACTGGCAACCAGAGGCATGTTTGTATTAATGTCATGATATTATCAGATACACTAGTCTCTAAAACGTGCTCAGAGCCTAATACGGTCCACAATTGATGTCTTGTCAAGTTGAGCATAAGGCTCCACAGGCCAACTGCTACCTTCCTCAAGGTGTGATGGAAGATGGTGCTGCAATTTTTTTACAGAAGGGTCGTCTTAGAAAGAGATTTTTGGTTAGTGAGCTTCTTATTTGGAGATGTTTGTACACTGCTAGAAATGGAAATCCTTTTACTCGAGCCATCCGCAAATTCCAAGTGTGAGCTGGCAGCAGAAAGGGGCCAAAGTCACGAGGGTCGGTGTCATGCAGCGGTATGAAGCTTTCTCACACCCCTCTGCTTCCTCCAAAATCCCTAAATCTGCTCTGGGGCATGACTGCAGCGACACAAACCCTTCAGGGGGTACCCCTACATGTATGTAGCCTTCTCACACCTCCCCTTACTCCCAAATCCCCTGAACCTGGGGCCTGGCTGCAGCGATGCACAGCTTCCAAGCAGCAGCACTATTTAAGGACACTAGGTTAGTGCCCTTCCATTCCTGGTGTTTTTGCAGCAGTTTTAAGATATTCTTAGAGTTTCTCGTTGCTCAAATGGGTGTAATTTCCGATATTTAAATGTTTCTCTAGTCCTCATTGCTTGATTTTGCTCAAGGGAAAGTGTCACTCATAGTCGCTCAATGTCACTCATAATTACACAGAAATTTTGAAAATGTCACATATAAGCAATCTGAAACCTTGGCAGCTATGAAGATCCCTTTTTTAAAAATGGTGTAAATCCGTTCAGTAGTTACTGAGCAATTTAAAAAATAAAAATATCGATATCTGAGCACCGAGGCCAAGTCGCGACTCGTCCCGGGCACGAGCTTCACTCGGATTGGCTGCCAACACTCCAAACCAGAAAGTGATGGCAGCCATCTTGTGACATACAAGAAAAGGGGACAGGGTAGAAACACCGACCCCCTAGGCCTGACCAGGGAGTCCCACAAGTGCCCCCAGGGCCCAAAAAAGCACAAATAAAAAAATGTGCTGAATTAGCGCTGAGTGCGCAAATCCGGCCAACAACATTTTTAAAAAATGTAGTGCGGGCTCCCGCGCTTTGTTGTATTTAATCCCCCAGGTGGGCCAGGTCCGGGGGGCATGTCAAATTATGTTGGGGGGGGGCCCATAGGGGCCCCCGCAGCCCCGGGGACCGCCACCTCCCCGGGGCTTTATTCATGATGCGCAGGCTGGCATGTGGCCCCCCCCCCGCAGCCCCCGGGATCACCACTTCCCCGGGGCTGTAATAAATAATTGTGTGGGGGGCTTGGGCCCCCCCACACTGCCCCAGGGACCACCACCTCCCTGGGGCACTCTGTATGTAAATCCGGGGGTCCATTATGGACCCCCGGGCCCCGGGGACCACCGGGGCTTTGCAAACGTTGGGAGGAGGGACGCACGGCCCACCTCTTGGAACCCTTGATGGCCCTGGGGACCGTCATCCCCCAGGGCTGGCTCCTGCAATGTCCCAGGGGGCCCATCCTCGGGACATTGCTGTTTGCTATTGCAGGGCAGGAGAACGGCTCCCACCCTGCCATCATAAACTCCTCTTTCGTTTTTTGGAAGCGAGAGCAGGTTTCCTACTCTTGCTTCCAAAAACCGAGGCAGAATTGCTTTTGCACAAGGGGAGCTGCATGTTAGCAGCTCCCCGTGTGCAAAAGCAATGCCGAAGGCGGGGAGCCGGCTGGGACCGTGGGGCCATTGAGGTTCCCTCCACGGTCCCCAAAGGAGAGGCCAGGCCCCGTGGGATGGGGTCCCCGGCCAGGGAGGGGGGCCATCTGGCCCCCCTCCCCTTTAATTATAAAAAAAATAATAATAATTAAACTGACAGGCCGGCCCCGGGGGATGGGGTCCCCGGGGCCATAATTGGCCAAGGAGGGGGCCACGCGGCCCCCTCCACAAATATTTTTAAAAAAAAGAAGGCTGGCCAGGCCCAGGGGGATTGGGTCCCCGGGGCCATAATTGGCCTCTGGAGGGGGGGCCACCCAGCCCCCCTCCCCCCAAAAATAGACTTCCAGGCCCCGGGGGATGGGGTCCCTGGCGGGGCCAAAAGTGGCCCAGGGAGGTGGGGCAATGCCGCCCCCTCCCATAAAATAAAAAAAATAAAAAAGTAACAGGCAACTTGCCGGAAGCCCCACCCCCTAATTGCATGACTCTGCAAACTCACCCCCTGGCGCGTTTTAAGTTGGGGAATTAAGTCCCCTTGAATACTGAGGGTCCCTGGGGGGCAACTAGCCCACCAGGTACCTCCAGTATGCACCACACAGCTCCCATATAGAGTTTAAACACTGTACAGAAACATGATATTATGATCAATAATAATACAACTAATAACAATACTAATATTAATAGTGTTACAATTATACATTTCCATCTCTTCTCCAAGTATTTATCCATTGCACCTCTCTTTTATCCATGCATACAGCTCCATCATTCTCTTTTTTCTCTTGCAGGTGCAGCTCCTCTAATGTCCCAGGAAAGGATGTTCACTACAGGGCACCTCCTGGCTGCGGGTCACCTTTACAGCCCGACAGCCCCCATCCATTTTGGCCCAAGTCTCTACATGTCGGGACCGCTGTTCCGATATCAACTTATCCAGTCTTGCGCCCCTCCAGAAACCTGCAAGCAGGCCCTGCTGCTGGCCAGTCATGCCGGGGGTTTAAGTGGGTGCAGAGACGTCATCACAGGTAGGTACCGCCAGCTATCATCTCCCTTTCTTCCAGAGCTGAACAAGCAGGCAGTCTGCTCCACAGTCAGGCAAGAAGGAAATGCAAGAGGGGAAGATCGTAATGAGATATTTACCATGCCCGGTATATATAAACATTACTGGGTGAAATTTTCAATTAATGATTAATCTATCCTATTTTAAGGTTTCGCTGGGAAAATGAGACGTAACTTGTGGAATACACTGCTCACCCCACCGAATTCCGCATGCATTGGTATTTATGAGGCTTTTTCTCCCAAATATTAGATGGACATAAGATGCTAATTCTCTCCTACTGTGTACATTCTGCTGTCTACTAGTACATTTTATTCAAATGTCTGTCTATGTCATCTGTTGTGCACCCTATGTATTGATGAGATTCACTTAACCACACATCTACCTTCCTCAACCATCATTATCACACTCTATGGATTGAGGACCATGGCTCAGCCAGACCTCAGTCTTACTCAAGCATCATTAACACCTTCTATGGAGTGATGAGACTGGCTCAGCTAGATTGCTACCTTCCTCAAACACCATTAGTTCACTCTGTTGGAATTCGGAAAATTACCTCATCTGAGAATCTTGCCATATGTACCCAGCCACAAGAAACCAATGAGGTCCCATTTGTAGAACCAAGAAAGTGGTGTGCAATGATGTAGACATCTGCGGTGCCAGATGGAGGAGCTCCGTTGTGACCCTCTGCTCCCACACGGTCGATCTGATGGTCGCTTGCCACACCTAAAACACCACCCTGGTAATCCCTGGAAGAGTGCAAGGGAAGGGCGAGACATAAAGTATGTAGGTAATGTTGTTGGGGCCCACCGTGGCCACCTCTAGATGAAACACGGAATCAGCCCACCTCCCACTTATCCAGTTGTTCAGCACCAGTCCCTGTGGGCCAAGATTTAGGGCCCAAGTGAGATTGGGTTCAAGTATGATGTGGAGCCCTCATTTTTTACTCCACAGTATACAGACTTGTAGGGGCATATTATCAACAAATAGAGATATTTATCGCTAAGTAGGGTTAGGGTAATTTTTTATTGCCACGCATCACGGGATTTTATCGCTGAGATAACGTGCTATTAGCAATGTTTATCTCAAAAGCGATAAAATTCCCGGCGATGGCGGCAAAATCCGTGAATATCGCTGAGAATACAGCGATATTCACGCATTATCGCTAACAGGGTCATTATATCCACCTCCCATTGGATACAATGGCTAAGAACTGGTCTGAGCAGGTGTTAGTTTTTGGAGATATTCGCGCTTAGTGCGAATATTTCCATCGCTACGCCTGTGTTGGTAATAGGCGATAGCGATGTTAGCGACTGCTTTCAGTCGCTAACAGGTTGGGTACGCCCACTTTGCATGTCATTAGCGATAAATATCGCTGACATGCAAAGCGGGCCCCAAACCGCTCGCTATCGCCTACAAGCTGTCGCTAACTACTGTTAGCGACAGCTTGCTAATAGGGCGATAATATTATCGCCGCTTGGCGGCCGAAAACGGCATGTACACTAGGTAAGGCCTAGTACATGAATGATGAGAGAGGGAAGAAGAGCACGTTGTCAGCATAGAAGGCAATCCGATCTTCCACTGTGATCCCCCATTCAAACCTCCACACTTGTGCATCATATCTGGCCCAGATTACCAGGGCAAAAAGGAGTTGGGGCTAGAGGGCATCCCTGCCTGGTACATCGACTTGTTGCGAACCAGGGAGAGAGAGTGCTGTTCACTTGCACATGTGCCTGTGGGTGACCGTAAAGGATTTGAACATACAACATGAACCTGGGACTAAAATCCATTTTTAACAATGGCCCTCCAGAAACTCCCAGCCCCAGGACTCAAAATCATTGTCAAAGTCAATGACTAGCAATGACACTGAATCTCTGAGATGATGCATTTGTGCTAGGACTACCTGTACTCTGTGGATACAATGTTGTGTACTATGGTGTGCGGCATAAAGTCCCATTGGTCTGGACAAACTAATTGGCTAAGTAGTCGGAGGAGCCTATTCACCATGACCTTGACATCTAGCTTCACCTCCATATTAATAAGTGAGATTGGGCAATAGGAGGCACATTGGTCCCATGTTTGGCCCGGCTTAAGAAAGACCCCATTGGTCACCAAGTCTAGGTCCCCGGGGAAGCAGCCCCTCTGGATGGCTTTGTCATACATGGCCATCGGTGGGGGTAAGATGATCGGCCACAACTTATGGCAGAATTCAATCTGATTCCTGTCAGTCCCTGGGGCTCTACCGGAGTTTATGTCCTCTATGGGCCCCTCCCTAACAAAACAAGCAATTTGGTCCTTGAGGCTGTCCTGCAGTGTCTGCCTTCCTCTTCTGCCTGCCTTTTATGTGCAAGGTAAGCTAGAACTTCTGCTGACTCTGGTCATGTGTGTTGTAAGATTGATTTGATGCTGTGAAAGGAGTACCTTTTGAGTGGAGGACATTTACACAGCTGCTGCCTATGATGTCAGAGATGCCTTCTCTGCTACTGCTCCAGCCTTACCTTTCCTTGTGTGAGAAAAGCATGCTCAGCAGCTGCCTATTCTGTACTTGTTTTATGTGTTCTTTGTAGTGTCTTGCGAGTTAGAAATGATGGAACCCTTTTGGCTCCTGATGGAATCCGTAGAACTCTGATAGGAGTGTTAGCGAAGAATATTCTGAAAGCTGGTTTAGAATGTTGAGTTTGCAGTTACACTCAGACAAATAGAGATGTAAAACTAAGCTCCATGTGTGGCGTAGTCATTGGCGGGTACCCAGGCTGGGGAAGACCCTACAACTGGTGACGAGTTAGGAGATCAGTAACCTGAAGATCGACAGTGCTCTCCCAGAGAGTTTTCCCTAGTCCAAGCATACTACTGCTGCGTGCTATGTGTGTTGCAGTCGAATTGCAGAACCGATGCTTAACTCATGTGGAGTCAAAGCGCAACTCCAGCTGCTGTAAAGAAGTAGATTTTTTTAAAGCTAAACTTGAGGTTTGCAGGGGATTCTGGGCAAAAAAACATTGGGGGATCCACGTAAGCTACACTTCTCTCGACTCCACTAGGTGTCTATTTTTCAGAAATGTCTGGGTTTGGTCAGTTTTCCTAGATGACCGTTGATCCTGGGACCAAAAACGCAGGTGACCAGTTTATTTTGTGAAAAATGATTTTGATGTCTTCATAATACGTTTTTGGCCATTTCCTATTGCAGCATCTAGGCCTACCCACAGAAGTGAGGTACCATTTTTATTGGAAGACTTAGGGGAATGCTGGGTCATGCTGGGTCACAGAAATGTAAGGAAAATTAGTTTTTTTGACAAGGTTTGAGGTTTGCAAGGGATTCTGGGTAACAGAACTTTGTGAGAGCCACACAAGTCACCCCATCCTGGACTTCCATGGGTATCTAGTTTAAAAAAATGTACAGGCTTGTTCGGTTTGCCTAGGTGCTGCAGTGCTAGGGCCCAAACTCCACAGCTAGGCACATTGATTAAAAAGGGTCAGTTTTCACCGGAAAAATGTGACCTAGCCATGGGCACTAGGCCTACCCACACAAATGAGGTACCATTTTTATTGGCAGACATGAGAGAAATGCTGGGTGGGTGGAAGTGTGTGGCTCCCCGCAGATTCCAGAACTTTCCTCACAGAAATATGAGGAAATTTGTTTTTTTACAAAGTTTGAGGTTTACTAGGGATTCTGGGTAACAGAACTTAGTGAGAGCCTCTCAAGTCACCCCATCCAAGATTCCCCTGAATACGCAGGTTTGCTAGGTTTCCATTGGTGTTTACTGAGCTAGGGCCCAAAATCCTCAACTAGGCACATTGCAAAAAATGGGTCAGGTTTCAGTGGAAAAATTTGACTTGTCGACGTTGCGTTTAGGGCCATTTCATGTTGCAGACACTAGGTCTACCCACACAAGTGAAGAAGTAGCATTTTTATTGGGATAGAATAGTAGAACAAGTGTAATTACCATTTGTCTTTCTATGCATTTCTGCCTTCAACATGTAAGACAGTGTGTAAAAAAGAAGTCATTTTGAACAATACCCTCTAATTCCCATGCTAATATAGGAACCCACAAATTCAGCGATGCACAAATAACCACTGCTTCTAAACTCCATATCTTGTTCCAATTTCAGATATACATAGGTTTCCTTGATACCTAATTTTCACTACTATATTTTACCAAATGAGTTAGTAGTAGTAAAAGTATGTTTATTAGACCATTGGTCTATAAACAACATGCTACTTATTACAATAAATAGTATAAAACATATACAAAACAATTTCGCTGATACTTTAAAAAGGCGTTACCTTCACAGACAGTTACTACCTCCCTCCCACAGCTTAAAAATATCCTATAACAATAGTCCTAAAATTGCAATGAGCAACAGTCACGCTAACGTAAGGATAGTATTTCCACCTAAACTCAATTTACTTTGAGCGTGTCCCACTATATTTCCATGCCAATTTCTAGCCAATCATATTTGGTTCCAGCAGAGTCCTTTTCACCGCCTTCATATATTTTGCCATGGCGATTGCGATGTCAAGATTTGGCATATCAGTAAGTAGATTAATTGCTAGCGGGCGCTCAAATATACCATATTTTAAAAACATAGGTCGTAAAAACAATTTCCGCTGTGACACAAATTTTTGGCAGTCTAGTAAAATATGTAAATTGTCACACTTAATACCTAATCCACAGCAACATTTACCGTCAGGTTGTACCAATTCTGCTTTTCTATTTCCATGAGATGCCCAATGGTTAACCCCTATTCTCCATCTGAGCACTTCAGCTCTTAGTCCAGCATTAGCTAGTGTATCCAAATAGGGGTACCACATATCATTCTCCCAGCTATTCATCATATAATTGACTGATACTTTCTTTCTCAGGTATATCATGTCATTTTGCCTGGATACTTCTCTTCCTGCTGTTCTAAGCTCCCCATTTGAGGCTTCAACCGACAGTGTCACCTGGTTAAATTTTACTTTTAGGCTTTTACACATTGCGCACAATTTCATTCTAATCACCTTGGCCCATTTTAAATCGCTGTGCAAAATCTCCTCTTTGCACCATTGTGATACTTTTGTAACTTCCTCCGATCCCAATCTTTTCCAAAATCTTAAAAGAGCCACTTGTACCTCTATGTTCCATGATGTCACTCCCAACTCCAATCGGATTGCCTGGATCATAGAGGAGCTAGGCAGTGACATCAATGGTTTGAGACATTTCCCCTCCTCAATGTCCCAATTGTTCTTCCCACTCAAATACAAGACTTCAGCCCCATACTGCACTTGTGGGGGTATCATTGCATTATAGGCGTTCAGTAAAGGTCTATGTGACATATCCCCATAGATTTGGCTAAATTTCCTTAGCCCGCATCCTGATGTATGGGCTTTCTCACTCTGGGCTGCCAGATGGATATCCAATTTCAAAGACTTTTCGAACCAGATACCGAGGTATCTGTATTCATTCACAATTTCTAATTTACTGGAACCCAGATACCAGTTAAAATTCTGAGTTTTCTTCCCAAAACATAGGATTTTAGTTTTCTCCATATTTACAGTCAGGAGTTTAGCCAAGCAGTATTCATTGAAGACAGATAACTTCCTTTGCAATCCAATCTCCGTTTGGTCAAAGATTACCAAATCGTCGGCGTACAGCAAACAGGACAATTGTTTCCCATGCATTTTAGGGCTGGCGCTTCTATTCACTTCTAAGGTGGCTGGGAGATCAGCTAGATATATTGCAAACAGTAAGGGGGCTAATACGCATCCCTGCCTTAAACCATTCTTAACCGCTTCAGCGCGGCGCGAATTTTCGCGCTGTGCTGAACGTTCCATTGAGCTTATGGAACCATGACGGAACGGTTCCGTCATGAGCACAGCTCAACCGACGCTCATGACGGAACCGTTCCGTCATGAGCATGGAAGGGGTTAATCAATATTTTTGGTGTCAGGGCTCCATCTGTGTCTTTAATAACTTGCGCCCAATTTTGTTTGTGTAGCTCCTGGATAATTTTCAGGAGCCCCTCTGGGACATTAAGTTTTCTTAAGGCCTCCCACAGGCATCTCCTATCTACTAGGTCGAATGCCGCGTGGAAGTCTACGAAGCAGCAGCATAACTTCCCCTGCTTTTCCACCGACTTCCGCGCCACGGCCCACAGTGCGAAGCAGTGATCGATCGTGGAATGCCCCGTCTTAAACCCTCCTTGTTCTACTGGCACAATCATCCACTGTTCCACCCAGTCTTTTAGACTGCCCAGGATTATTTTGGAAAATACCTTTTCCCCAATATCCAGCAAGTTAATAAGTCTATAGTTTTTTGGTGCTTTTCTGTCTCCCTTCTTGTGGATTGGTCTGGTTACTGCTCCTCTCCACTTTTTGGGGATCTTACTTGACTCCAATATTGCCAAAAACATACAGGAAAAAAATTCCGCCCACCAATCTTGCTGGGATTTTATGATAATTGCTGGTAGGTTATCTGGACCTGCAGCACGGGTTAGGTTTAGACTTCTTATGATTTTATTGACCTTTTCTTTAGTAAATAAGGGTTTTAGGTCTACCACCGCCTCCATCCAGGGACAGATCTCCTCACATGCTTCTTCAGCATATGTTCCGTATAACTCACCTAGGTATTCTTCCCATGCTGCTTCCTCTACTACACAGGGCATAGCCCCGTTAGCCTGACCTGCTGCTACCTTTATCAAATTCCAAAACTTTCGCAAGTTTTTAGATTCAATAATTTCCAGCAAGTTAACCCAGCATTTCTCTTTAAATTCTCTCTTCAGATTTCTAACTACCATTTTATACTCCTTCCTCATATTACTTAAATTTTGCTGTCTTATAGGATCATATTTTTTCCCTTCTTATTTCTATTTTCCTGGTTAAACACTCAACGTTAAACCAACTCTGCTGTTTGGCTTGTATTGATTGTTTAGCAGTTATGCATGGGTCCTTACTTTTTATATCTACTTTAAGGCACTGCGCCATTTCTTTTATCTTTTCCTCCAACCAAGGCACTTTCTTAGCCCTAGCATCTTCCAGATCCACTTTCTGTTGGAATCCAGCTAGCTTTCCAATATATTGCTCAGTTAATCTTGTTGTCAGCCGTTTAGGGTACTCTACTTGTTGAGGGAGAACCAATTCTCTAGAGCTTTGAAGTCCCC
Source organism: Lissotriton helveticus (assembly GCF_964261635.1). Taxonomy (NCBI): domain Eukaryota; kingdom Metazoa; phylum Chordata; class Amphibia; order Caudata; family Salamandridae; genus Lissotriton; species Lissotriton helveticus. Next base: position 140,708,169 of record NC_136071.1, on the reverse strand, counting down.
TTCCTAATGCAAATTGCAAAATGTTATGATCACTACCATCACAAGCAATTATCTGAAACCCATTGATAAGATTCAAGTTCCACGCATGGATGAATATATAATCAATCGGGCAAAGTTGGGAACCAATCTTAAAGGTCTGCCTTGCAGGGCAGTCTGTTTCCCATCTGCCATTTAAGCAAAACAATCCTTTTAGCCCCAAAAATTAGCCCAACTTTGCGTCTAGTTTAGAGGTAGTACAATTTGGAAACACAGCAGGGGGTATAATATTTGAGCTCAAGAGGTCTTCAACCCAATGGTCATATCTCGAGGGGTTCAATCTATGGTTAAAATCACCCATTAAAATTATCATATAATTTTCAAACTTTTCACACAATGTATCTAGGTCATTTTCAAAACGTCTCATTTCTATCTCATATTCTTCATTTGATCCCCATTGAATGTAAACATTTATTATCATATGATCATACGCCCCTACCGAGCCCAGCAGGGATACATCAATGACCAATAACCATTTACAAGTCGTATAAACAATCATAGCCCTTTTTGCTATCTTGTCCGAGACAAGATTCATAATGCCCCCAGCTGGACGGCCAAACCTTTTCCTTCTTGCTGGCCTATGTAGTTGTACAAAGCCTTCAAATACGGGGGTATTGTCGCATAGCCAAGTTTCCTGCAAACCTACTATTTCGGCACTTCGGGCTAGGGTTTTTATACTTTCTACTTTTGCCTCCCCTCCTAGCCCATTTACATTCCAAGACAACAGGTTCATGCTATGCGACACCCCTCCTCCCTAATCGACATCACTGGTACGGTCATCACAGAATTGTGCCCATATTGGGCACCTGACCAGCTATCATTAAAAGACCAATCACCCCACGATTTACCTGCCTCATGGTTCTCAACTACCATTCTCATATTTTCACCTACCCTTCCCTCGCCTAGGATTAGATTTATCTGTCTTCTTCCCAGGCCTGAGTGACAAGCTAGAAAGGCTCTGTCCTGCTGGTTCCTCGCCTCTAATTCACTAGTCGGTACCAACCTTATCCCTACCTTTGCTATCTCATTTTCCGCCCTCACAATTGCTGTTTTTACCAGACTTGAGTACAATAGTACCATAGTAAGTTCTCTCCCATCATTATTATTACAAAAACCTACTTGTTTTATATCCTTTGATCCCAACCCCCTCAGAGTAGGGCATTTAGAGAAGGAATATACAAGTTGGGAACGGTTTAGGGGTGTAACCTTCCAGCCTTTTTTTCTCCCTTTCTCTATTTTGACAGGTTCAAAAATATAGCCACAGATTATCCACGTCCTTTATAGGAATAATACCGGGCTATTTCCCCTCCTTCCCATTCCATTCCCTTCCTCTTTTTACTGAAGCCTCTCCCCTATCTGCTATTCTATTCATATTAATTTGCCCGTGTGGTTATTTCCATGAATTAATCACCTTGACCTCTCCTTTATCTATTGGTGCTAGTTTTATTTGCTACTTTCTTTTAGCCGTTGCTACCTCCCCCACCCTTGTACTATTTTTGGGGATCCTCATTGACCTCCTATTTCCCACTAGAATTCTCTCTTCTTAGGGGGATACTGATTCTTTACTCCCTTTCTTCACAGTATCTGAGATTCCTTCCAGCCTTTTTCCCCCTGCCCTTGACTTCTTTTTTAAGCGTGCTGATCTTTTCTTTACTCTTCGTACATTATATCGCCTATAACACAATAGGTCCTTCCATCTATTTACCAGCATCGGGCATCTTGATATATAGACTTCCTGATGGTCAATCAACTGCTCACAAACCCTCTCCTCTACCTGCTGTGGGAGGTCCTGGGTCTGAGCCGGTCTCACTATCGTAGGCATCAGCCCCCTGATTCCTTGCAATTCCCCTACAATCTTCTGAAATTGGGTTTCATGGGTTTTTAATATACTATTGTTTAACATCGCCACTTCCAACAACCCTTCCAAGGTTTTTTGTAGTATTAGCATTATATCTAGCATTGATGCTGAAGCAGTCGCAGATATGTCTATACTCAAGGTATTGTTAGGTGCCGAATTTTCTATAAATATTGCTCCTTGAGTTTCATGTTGCTCTGTGCTCTTTACGGTCATGGACATTGTAAACTGCTCCGGGTCACTTCTCTGTTCACCTCTTCACAGGTCATATCAATGCTGCCTGTCAAGGAGAAGATCCGGGGTGAGGAGGATAGTCTTGGTTCCGGGGTGACCTCAATAGGGCTTTGATTCAGTTGGTTACTAAAGGATACATCTGAGCTGATTACACAGTCCTCCTGATCCATTTGTTCAAGCGATAGCTCTTTGTTCAGGTCTTTATTCAATTCTGGGGTTTTCACTGGGGTTTGCAGTTTTTTAAAGTGTTTTCCTACAAAGTCTTTGATTGATTTGGAAACTTGTGCGCCTCCCTTTAGTCCACCTTGGGTGCCTTCACTCGTATCTTTATTTCTTTAAGAAGACCTTTTTGTCACGCCTTTAGGTGATTCCATACTCTCTCCCCGGGACTCGTTTTCAGGCACAAATTTCTTAGTAGTACTATCCGGCTCTTTCTGACCTTTAAGGTTTTTAAGCTTTTTTGGTGCCATCATACCATGTCTTTAGCTTCCAACTTTGGGTGGAAATGCTTGTTTACTTAGCCTGTATTGTATATAGTTCCCTTTCCACCGGGGTAAATTACTACCGTCTGTTTGCTCCAACCCCACCCTACTTGAAGGCGTAATTGGGATATCTAATTTTTATTTCTCATAAAATAGTACCAGGTTTTGGTTAGGATTTTTAAGATAGATTAGTTAATTCCAAAAATGACACAATTATAGGTTCACTTACCTCTGCTGTGCGTGGACAGGCTGAACTGACCGGTATTGTTCAATCCGCTTTCAATACTTCCATCTCCACGTTTATCAGTTAGTGATAACACCTGTGCCAAAGAATTCCTTCAACTGTCTTAGGCACAAGCTATCTCAGGCACGAGTCTTTTAGCTTGCCCCCCGCGCTGCATGCCTGCTAAATCACAGGCTTTCACCTCCAGCCTTGTTGCTTGTCATACAGGGACCAATAGCTCGGTGCTTGATACCATACTCGGCTCCGTTACTTGCACTCGTCTTTGTGGCAGCCTGGGGGGGTTCTCTGCCTCTGCCTACCGCCGCGCCTTCCTCCTCGTGTTTCGCTCCTTGCTCCGACTGCCCAGGAAGCGCGCGTGCACGCGAACGCGGTCGGAAAGGGCAGCGTCAACCTACGTCCGCGTTCTCTGCTTTGCTCCTCCTGTTACTCCTCTGGGTTGCGGTCAGCAGCTCCGTCCTCCGTCGCACAGCAGAGATTTTTGCGTAGTCACAAAGTAACACCAATCCACAGTGTTGTTGCATCTGTCCTACCAAATGAGTTACTGTATACTCGGTACACAATGAAAAACCATTGCAAGGTGCAGCTCAGTTATTGGCTCTGGGTACCTCGGGTTCTTGGTAAACACCACAAGCTCTATATATAACCGCAACTAGAAGGGTCCTCTGGACTTAACAGTATATAGCTTTCAAAAATCTACCATAGTTAGAAGAAGTTACAGATGAAAATGTAGGCAAAAATGGCTGTTTTTTTTCAACAAAATGTCAATATTCTTTTATTTCAACTGTTACTTTCTAAAGGAAACCCTTGAAGGATCTACACAAATGACCCCTTGCTGAATTCAGAACTTTGTCTACTTTTCCGAAATATATAGCTATCTGGGATCCATTATTGGTTTCACACCCATTTCTACCACTGACTGGAAGGAGGTTGAAAGCACAAAAATAGTAAAAATAGGCTATGTCCCAGTAAAATGCCAAAACTGTGTAGAAAAATGTGGATTTCTGACAAAAGTCTGCTTGACAGTCTGCCTGTTCCTGAAAACTGGGAAGATGGTGGTTATAGCACCACAAAACCTTCATTGATACCATTTGCAGGGAAAAAAATAGATGCTTTCTTCTGCAGCACTTTTGTCCCCTTTTTCCCCCAAAACCCAAGATCTTTCTGCATTTTGCCTAGTTTCTCGATCCCCTCAAGGGGAATTACCAAACCCTGGATATCTTTAGAATCCTCAGCATGTTGGAAGAAAAGGATGCCAGTTTGGCATAGCTCCCTCATGTGGACAAAAAGGTATGGGAGCCTAAGCGCGAACTACCCCAAATAGCCAAAAAAGATCATGGCACGGGGGGAAGGCCTGGCAGCGATGAGTTGAAAAAGGAGATTGAGTACTCGCACAACAGATGCAAAGAAGAAAATCTGATGCTCCATTTGATGCAGAACCTTTTCAAGTGGTGTCTGCCAAGGGACACGTGGTGCCTGTCCAGAGCCCTGAGAAGTCTATAACCATAGACTGTTCTCACTTCAGGCACTCAACTCATCTTTTATCAGATCTAACTGTTGAAGGAGATACTGGGTGTCAAACATCAGTGACTGCTGATACATCTACACCGCTGACACAAATCCTGGACACTGGTGATGACAGTTCACAGTTTCCGAGAACAAGATCAGGTGGAAAAATTAAAGCCGACAATAAGTCAAAGTAATTCCCCCTTGGGTCACTTCACAAACCAACTTTCAATCATTCATACCAGGGACCAACCAATATCACCAAAAAATAAAATCATATATATAATATATATATATATATCCAACAGAGAGCTGCACCAATATTGAGGCACCGCACACGTGCGTGTTAAACACCTTTTATTTCGGCAAGTTGCAGGGAAAACAGGCTTACTCTCCACAGCATGAAAGAACCAAACATGTTTCGGGCTCCCACAGCGCATGCTCACTGGTATTACGAGGAGAAGCAGCAACAAAGTCTTACACCACACTCGCGGTGTTTTTCAATGATAGTCCCGCCCATTGGGCGTGCCTTACAACGGCATCTTGGTAGCTGTAGTTTTAACATTTTCAACTCTGTAGTACAATGTCGTTGTTTTTCCCCAAAGTTTGCCTATAGTAGGTAGCTGTGACGAGCAAGACCGGGTCCCTGCTCATGAGTCTTGCAAAAATTGGTCACGCCGTTCCGTTGGACGCTTCAGGATTAAAAGCGTCTGGGAGCTGCTCGTCTGCAGCGGGGTACCTCGTGACCTGGTACACGGCCGCTATAAATCCAACAAAGAGCAGCACCAATATTGAGGCACCGCACACGTGCGTGTTAAACACATTTTATTTTGGCAAGTTGCAGGGAAAACAGGCTTACTCTCCACAGCATGAAAGAACCAAACATGTTTCGGGCTCCCACAGCCCTTGCTCACTGGTATTACGAGGAGAAGCAGCAACAAAGTCTTACACCACACTCGCGGCGTTTTTCAATGATAGTCCCCCCCATTGGGCGTGCCTTACAACGGCATCTTGGTAGCTGTAGTTTTAACATTTTCAACTCTGTAGTACACTGTCACTGTTTTTCCCCAAAGTTTGCCTATAGTAGGTAGCTGTGACGAGCAAGACCGGGTCCCTGCTCATGAGTCTTGCAAAAATTGGTCACGCCGTTCCGTTGGACGCTTCAGGATTAAAAGCGTCTGGGAGCTGCTCGTCCGCAGCGGGGTACCTCGCGACCTTGTACACGGCCGCTATAAATCCAACAAAGAGCTGCACCAATATTGAGCCACCGCACACGTGCGTGTTAAACACATTTTATTTTGGCAAGTTGCAGGGAAAACAGGCTTACTCTCCACAGCATGAAAGAACCAAACATGTTTCGGGCCCCCACAGCCCTTGCTCACTGGTATTACGAGGAGAAGCAGCAACAAAGTCTTACACCACACTCGCGGCGTTTTTCAATGATAGTCCCGCCCATTGGGCGTGCCTTACAACGGTATCTTGGTAGCTGTAGTTTTAACATTTTCAACTCTGTAGTACAATGTCACTGTTTTTCCCCAAAGTTTGCCTATAGTAGGTAGCTGTGACGAGCAAGACCGGGTCCCTGCTCATGAGTCTTGCAAAAATTGGTCACGCCGTTCCGTTGGACGCTTCAGGATTAAAAGCGTCTGGGAGCTGCTCGTCCGCAGCGGGGTACCTCGCGACCTTGTACACGGCCGCTATAAATCCAACAAAGAGCTGCACCAATATTGAGGCACCGCACACGTGCGTGTTAAACACCTTTTATTTCGGCAAGTTGAAGGGAAAACAGGCTTACTCTCCACAGCATGAAAGAACCAAACATGTTTCGGGCTCCCACAGCCCTTGTTCACTGGTATTACGAGGAGAAGCAGCAACAAAGTCTTACACCGCACTCGCGGCGTTTTTCAATGATAGTCCCGCCCATTGGGCGTGCCTTACAACGGCATCTTGGTAGCTGTAGTTTTAACATTTTCAACTCTGTAGTACACTGTCACTGTTTTTCCCCAAAGTTTGCCTATAGTAGGTAGCTGTGACGAGCAAGACCGGGTCCCTGCTCATGAGTCTTGCAAAAATTGGTCACGCCGTTCCGTTGGACGCTTCAGGATTAAAAGCGTCTGGGAGCTGCTCGTCCGCAGCGGGGTACCTCGCGACCTGGTACACGGCCGCTATAAATCCAACAAAGAGCTGCACCAACATTGAGGCACCGCACACGTGCGTGTTAAACACATTTTATTTTGGCAAGTTGCAGGGAAAACAGGCTTACTCTCCACAGCATGAAAGAACCAAACATGTTTCGGGCTCCCACAGCCCTTGCTCACTGGTATTACGAGGAGAAGCAGCAACAAAGTCTTACACCACACTCGCGGCGTTTTTCAATGATAGTCCCGCCCATTGGGCGTGCCTTACAACGGATTCTTGGTAGCTGTAGTTTTAACATTTTCAACTCTGTAGTACAATGTCACTGTTTTTCCCCAAAGTTTGCCTATAGTAGGTAGCTGTGACGAGCAAGACCGGGTCCCTGCTCATGAGTCTTGCAAAAATTGGTCACGCCGTTCCGTTGGACGCTTCAGGATTAAAAGCGTCTGGGAGCTGCTCGTCCGCAGCGGGGTACCTCGCGACCTTGTACACGGCCGCTATAAATCCAACAAAGAGCTGCACCAATATTGAGGCACCGCACACGTGCGTGTTAAACACCTTTTATTTCGGCAAGTTGAAGGGAAAACAGGCTTACTCTCCACAGCATGAAAGAACCAAACATGTTTTGGGCTCCCACATCCCTTGCTCACTGGTATTACGAGGAGAAACAGCAACAAAGTCTTACACCGCACTCGCGGCGTTTTTCAATGATAGTCCCGCCCATTGGGCGTGCCTTACAATGGCATCTTGGTAGCTGTAGTTTTAACATTTTCAACTCTGTAGTACAATGTCGCTGTTTTTCCCCAAAGTTTGCCTATAGTAGGTAGCTGTGACGAGCAGGACCGGGTCCCTGCTCATGAGTCTTGCAAAAATTGGTCACGCCGTTCCGTTGGACGCTTCAGGATTAAAAGCGTCTGGGAGCTGCTCGTCCGCAGCGGGGTACCTCGCGACCTTGTACACGGCCGCTATAAATCCAACAAAGAGCTGCACCAATATTGAGGCACCGCACACGTGCGTGTTAAACACCTTTTATTTCGGCAAGTTGAAGGGAAAACAGGCTTACTCTCCACAGCATGAAAGAACCAAACATGTTTCGGGCTCCCACAGCCCTTGCTCACTGGTATTACGAGGAGAAGCAGCAACAAAGTCTTACACCGCACTCGCAGCGTTTTTCAATGATAGTCCCGCCCATTGGGCGTGCCTTACAACGGCATCTTGGTAGCTGTAGTTTTAACATTTTCAACTCTGTAGTACAATGTCGCTGTTTTTCCCCAAAGCTTGCCTGTAGAGGTAGCTGTGACGAGCAAGACCGGATCCCTGCTCATGAGTCTTGCAAAAATTGGTCACGCCTTCCGTTGGACGCTTCAGGATTAAAAGCGTCTGGGAGCTGCTCGTCCGCAGCGGGGTACCTCGCGACCGAGTACACGGCCGCTATAAATCCAACAAAGAGCTGCACCAATATTGAGGCACCGCACACGTGCCTGTTAAACACATTTTATTTTGGCAAGTTGCAGGGAAAACAGGCTTACTCTCCACAGCATGAAAGAACCAAACATGTTTCGGGCTCCCACAGCCCTTGCTCACTGGTATTACGAGGAGAAGCAGCAACAAAGTCTTACACCACACTCGCGGCGTTTTTCAATGATAGTCCCGCCCATTGGGCGTGCCTTACAACGGATTCTTGGTAGCTGTAGTTTTAACATTTTCAACTCTGTAGTACAATGTCACTGTTTTTCCCCAAAGTTTGCCTATAGTAGGTAGCTGTGACGAGCAAGACCGGGTCCCTGCTCATGAGTCTTGCAAAAATTGGTCACGCCGTTCCGTTGGACGCTTCAGGATTAAAAGCGTCTGGGAGCTGCTCGTCCGCAGCGGGGTACCTCGCGACCTTGTACACGGCCGCTATAAATCCAACAAAGAGCTGCACCAATATTGAGGCACCGCACACGTGCGTGTTAAACACCTTTTATTTCGGCAAGTTGAAGGGAAAACAGGCTTACTCTCCACAGCATGAAAGAACCAAACATGTTTCGGGCTCCCACATCCCTTGCTCACTGGTATTACGAGGAGAAACAGCAACAAAGTCTTACACCGCACTCGCGGCGTTTTTCAATGATAGTCCCGCCCATTGGGCGTGCCTTACAACGGATTCTTGGTAGCTGTAGTTTTAACATTTTCAACTCTGTAGTACACTGTCACTGTTTTTCCCCAAAGTTTGCCTATAGTAGGTAGCTGGGACGAGCAAGACCGGGTCCCTGCTCATGAGTCTTGCAAAAATTGGTCACGCCGTTCCGTTGGACGCTTCAGGATTAAAAGCGTCTGGGAGCTGCTCGTCCGCAGCGGGGTACCTCGCGACCTTGTACACGGCCGCTATAAATCCAACAAAGAGCTGCACCAATATTGAGGCACCGCACACGTGCGTGTTAAACACATTTTATTTTGGCAAGTTGCAGGGAAAACAGGCTTACTCTCCACAGCATGAAAGAACCAAACATGTTTCGGGCTCCCACAGCCCTTGCTCACTGGTATTACGAGGAGAAGCAGCAACAAAGTCTTACACCACACTCGCGGCGTTTTTCAATGATAGTCCCGCCCATTGGGCGTGCCTTACAACGGATTCTTGGTAGCTGTAGTTTTAACATTTTCAACTCTGTAGTACAATGTCACTGTTTTTCCCCAAAGTTTGCCTATAGTAGGTAGCTGTGACGAGCAAGACCGGGTCCCTGCTCATGAGTCTTGCAAAAATTGGTCACGCCGTTCCGTTGGACGCTTCAGGATTAAAAGCGTCTGGGAGCTGCTCGTCCGCAGCGGGGTACCTCGCGACCTTGTACACGGCCGCTATAAATCCAACAAAGAGCTGCACCAATATTGAGGCACCGCACACGTGCGTGTTAAACACCTTTTATTTCGGCAAGTTGAAGGGAAAACAGGCTTACTCTCCACAGCATGAAAGAACCAAACATGTTTCGGGCTCCCACATCCCTTGCTCACTGGTATTACGAGGAGAAACAGCAACAAAGTCTTACACCGCACTCGCGGCGTTTTTCAATGATAGTCCCGCCCATTGGGCGTGCCTTACAATGGCATCTTGGTAGCTGTAGTTTTAACATTTTCAACTCTGTAGTACAATGTCGCTGTTTTTCCCCAAAGTTTGCCTATAGTAGGTAGCTGTGACGAGCAGGACCGGGTCCCTGCTCATGAGTCTTGCAAAAATTGGTCACGCCGTTCCGTTGGACGCTTCAGGATTAAAAGCGTCTGGGAGCTGCTCGTCCGCAGCGGGGTACCTCGCGACCTTGTACACGGCCGCTATAAATCCAACAAAGAGCTGCACCAATATTGAGGCACCGCACACGTGCGTGTTAAACACCTTTTATTTCGGCAAGTTGAAGGGAAAACAGGCATACTCTCCACAGCATGAAAGAACCAAACATGTTTCGGGCTCCCACAGCACTTGCTCACTGGTATTACGAGGAGAAGCAGCAACAAAGTCTTACACCGCACTCGCAGCGTTTTTCAATGATAGTCCCGCCCATTGGGCGTGCCTTACAACGGCATCTTGGTAGCTGTAGTTTTAACATTTTCAACTCTGTAGTACAATGTCGCTGTTTTTCCCCAAAGCTTGCCTGTAGAGGTAGCTGTGACGAGCAAGACCGGATCCCTGCTCATGAGTCTTGCAAAAATTGGTCACGCCTTCCGTTGGACGCTTCAGGATTAAAAGCGTCTGGGAGCTGCTCGTCTGCAGCGGGGTACCTCGCGACCTGGTACACGGCCGCTATAAATCCAACAAAGAGCTGCACCAATATTGAAGCACCGCACACGTGCCTGTTAAACACATTTTATTTTGGCAAGTTGCAGGGAAAACAGGCTTACTCTCCACAGCATGAAAGAACCAAACATGTTTCGGGCTCCCACAGCCCTTGCTCACTGGTATTACGAGGAGAAGCAGCAACAAAGTCTTACACCACACTCGCGGCGTTTTTCAATGATAGTCCCGCCCATTGGGCGTGCCTTACAACGGATTCTTGGTAGCTGTAGTTTTAACATTTTCAACTCTGTAGTACAATGTCACTGTTTTTCCCCAAAGTTTGCCTATAGTAGGTAGCTGTGACGAGCAAGACCGGGTCCCTGCTCATGAGTCTTGCAAAAATTGGTCACGCCGTTCCGTTGGACGCTTCAGGATTAAAAGCGTCTGGGAGCTGCTCGTCCGCAGCGGGGTACCTCGCGACCTTGTACACGGCCGCTATAAATCCAACAAAGAGCTGCACCAATATTGAGGCACCGCACACGTGCGTGTTAAACACCTTTTATTTCGGCAAGTTGAAGGGAAAACAGGCTTACTCTCCACAGCATGAAAGAACCAAACATGTTTCGGGCTCCCACATCCCTTGCTCACTGGTATTACGAGGAGAAACAGCAACAAAGTCTTACACCGCACTCGCGGCGTTTTTCAATGATAGTCCCGCCCATTGGGCGTGCCTTACAACGGATTCTTGGTAGCTGTAGTTTTAACATTTTCAACTCTGTAGTACAATGTCACTGTTTTTCCCCAAAGTTTGCCTATAGTAGGTAGCTGTGACGAGCAGGACCGGGTCCCTGCTCATGAGTCTTGCAAAAATTGGTCACGCCGTTCCGTTGGACGCTTCAGGATTAAAAGCGTCTGGGAGCTGCTCGTCCGCAGCGGGGTACCTCGCGACCTTGTACACGGCCGCTATAAATCCAACAAAGAGCTGCACCAATATTGAGGCACCGCACACGTGCGTGTTAAACACCTTTTATTTCGGCAAGTTGAAGGGAAAACAGGCTTACTCTCCACAGCATGAAAGAACCAAACATGTTTCGGGCTCCCACAGCCCTTGCTCACTGGTATTACGAGGAGAAGCAGCAACAAAGTCTTACACCGCACTCGCAGCGTTTTTCAATGATAGTCCCGCCCATTGGGCGTGCCTTACAACGGCATCTTGGTAGCTGTAGTTTTAACATTTTCAACTCTGTAGTACAATGTCGCTGTTTTTCCCCAAAGCTTGCCTGTAGAGGTAGCTGTGACGAGCAAGACCGGGTCCCTGCTCATGAGTCTTGCAAAAATTGGTCACGCCTTCCGTTGGACGCTTCAGGATTAAAAGCGTCTGGGAGCTGCTCGTCCGCGGCGGGGTACCTCGCGACCTGGTACACGGCCGCTATAAATCCAACAAAGAGCTGCACCAATATTGAGGCACCGCACACGTGCGTGTTAAACACCTTTTATTTTGGCAAGTTGCAGGGAAAACAGGCTTACTCTCCACAGCATGAAAGAACCAAACATGTTTCGGGCTCCCACAGCCCTTGCTCACTGGTATTACGAGGAGAAGCAGCAACAAAGTCTTACACCGCACTCGCAGCGTTTTTCAATGATAGTCCCGCCCATTGGGCGTGCCTTACAACGGCATCTTGGTAGCTGTAGTTTTAACATTTTCAACTCTGTAGTACAATGTCGCTGTTTTTCCCCAAAGCTTGCCTGTAGAGGTAGCTGTGACGAGCAAGACCGGGTCCCTGCTCATGAGTCTTGCAAAAATTGGTCACGCCTTCCGTTGGACGCTTCAGGATTAAAAGCGTCTGGGAGCTGCTCGTCCGCAGCGGGGTACCTCGCGACCTGGTACACGGCCGCTATAAATCCAACAAAGAGCTGCACCAATATTGAGGCACCGCACACGTGCGTGTTAAACACCTTTTATTTTGGCAAGTTGCAGGGAAAACAGGCTTACTCTCCACAGCATGAAAGAACCAAACATGTTTCGGGCTCCCACAGCCCTTCCTCACTGGTATTACGAGGAGAAGCAGCAACAAAGTCTTACACCACACTCGCGGCGTTTTTCAATGATTGTCCCGCCCATTGGGCGTGCCTTACAACGGATTCTTGGTAGCTGTAGTTTTAACATTTTCAACTCTGTAGTACAATGTCACTGTTTTTCCCCAAAGTTTGCCTATAGTAGGTAGCTGTGACGAGCAAGACCGGGTCCCTGCTCATGAGTCTTGCAAAAATTGGTCACGCCGTTCCGTTGGACGCTTCAGGATTAAAAGCGTCTGGGAGCTGCTCGTCCGCAGCGGGGTACCTCGCGACCTTGTACACGGCCGCTATAAATCCAACAAAGAGCTGCACCAATATTGAGGCACCGCACACGTGCGTGTTAAACACCTTTTATTTCGGCAAGTTGAAGGGAAAACAGGCTTACTCTCCACAGCATGAAAGAACCAAACATGTTTCGGGCTCCCACATCCCTTGCTCACTGGTATTACGAGGAGAAACAGCAACAAAGTCTTACACCGCACTCGCGGCGTTTTTCAATGATAGTCCCGCCCATTGGGCGTGCCTTACAATGGCATCTTGGTAGCTGTAGTTTTAACATTTTCAACTCTGTAGTACAATGTCGCTGTTTTTCCCCAAAGTTTGCCTATAGTAGGTAGCTGTGACGAGCAGGACCGGGTCCCTGCTCATGAGTCTTGCAAAAATTGGTCACGCCGTTCCGTTGGACGCTTCAGGATTAAAAGCGTCTGGGAGCTGCTCGTCCGCAGCGGGGTACCTCGCGACCTTGTACACGGCCGCTATAAATCCAACAAAGAGCTGCACCAATATTGAGGCACCGCACACGTGCGTGTTAAACACCTTTTATTTCGGCAAGTTGAAGGGAAAACAGGCTTACTCTCCACAGCATGAAAGAACCAAACATGTTTCGGGCTCCCACAGCCCTTGCTCACTGGTATTACGAGGAGAAGCAGCAACAAAGTCTTACACCGCACTCGCAGCGTTTTTCAATGATAGTCCCGCCCATTGGGCGTGCCTTACAACGGCATCTTGGTAGCTGTAGTTTTAACATTTTCAACTCTGTAGTACAATGTCGCTGTTTTTCCCCAAAGCTTGCCTGTAGAGGTAGCTGTGACGAGCAAGACCGGGTCCCTGCTCATGAGTCTTGCAAAAATTGGTCACGCCTTCCGTTGGACGCTTCAGGATTAAAAGCGTCTGGGAGCTGCTCGTCCGCAGCGGGGTACCTCGCGACCTGGTACACGGCCGCTATAAATCCAACAAAGAGCTGCACCAATATTGAGGCACCGCACACGTGCGTGTTAAACACCTTTTATTTCGGCAAGTTGCAGGGAAAACAGGCTTACTCTCCACAGCATGAAAGAACCAAACATATATATATATATATAGTATTTATTGTGCTACAATTTCAAATTGTTGTTTTATTACATAATTGCTTTTAATTTTGGCAATATGGACATATGAAAACAACTACGCTTTCTGACATTGGACTCAGGCAAATCCAGTCTGTTGTTTGTGTTTGTAGGTCACATGACCTTTTAGGAGGCGGGTAGCAGGCGGGGCAAAATGCATTTTAAATATCACTAAATTCAGCTACTCCTTGCATGTGAACAAGGGCTGCATAGCCCGAAACGCGTCATGGTTGGTTGTACCACTAAGATCTGCAAATAAAAAATCAGTTACCTGAGAAGTTCGTGGTCTGTCTCCTGCTTCGCCGGTCCTGGTGGATTGGAGGTGGTAATGCGGAGTTTCAGCATATATATATATATATATATATATATATATATATATATATATATATATATATATATATATATATATATATATAAATAAATATATATATATATATATATACAACTATTTATTTCTATAGAAAAATTGTTGTACATTGATTAAAAACACTATACATGGAATATTGCAATAATCCAAGCATATTTAACATTTAAAAGATCACACTGATCATTTCATCAGAAAAAAAATAAAAATATTCATTAACAAAACAATAATACCTAGTGGGAGAGTATTATAGACAATAAATTATGTTATTAGAGAGACACTAATCACCCAAAAATTATTAGTTGAACCAAACCCTTATTAAAATGAGGTTATTTGATCCTAATTTTTTTGTTCAATCAAACGTTTAGGTGATCTAGTGTACACATTGTCATAGCATTGACGCATTTTGGTGGGTTCATTGGTTTCTCGACCACCTTCCTCAGGAAAGAACGATATCTCCCAACAACGTTATTCTATCAAAACAATATACAGAAACATAAAATGAACATAAATTAATACATCCTTCGCTTACGAAATATTACTTCATTCCAATGTTAAAAGTATTTACATTATCGTGATATTAAAAGTTCCTAAATAAATTATCTTTCATACTATAACAGCCATCAATCTATCATACCACAGTATCATTTTAATTTAAGAAAGTACTAAATAGATAACCCTCCCATGTAGATATAAAAATACCTTTTCTCTTTATAAATAGACTCCTTTCCAAAAATTAGGGAATCTAGATTGTCCACTCCTCATACCAGTTGATGTTGGTATATCTCCCTATACATTATATCCCTGGTTGACCTCTTATTATCTACAAACACTATGTGGGGGGTCCCTTATTCTGCCTATTTCTTTTCACATCCTTAGTTATAAAAAAGCTTGTTACAGCATGTCGCATTTTCCCCCCTCCATCAATCATTATTGTTTGGCTGCTCCTAAGCTGTTACAGTGTTCCCTACACCTCCTAACACTATTTTGAACTTCCTTCCTCTCACCATACAAGATAAATAACAGCTATAGAATTGTCTTTAATTGCCTATAGATTTTATGAGAAACTCACATCTTGTTTTATGTTATGTTTTATGTTAGCCCCCTATGTTTAAATCTATCCATATCAAGTTAAACAACAGGATATATAGATATCATATCCCTAAAAAACTTAGAGTAACCACTACTAAGCTCCTAACAGCTCGCTCGCATAATCCTGAGCAATAAATGATAGATGTCACCTCTATGATGTGCTTGTCATCGGGGACAGACCCTCCGCGTGTATGTTGCAAATGGTTAGTTTAACACACAGGAGTGATTTAAATAGATACTCTCTACATCATGTGACTCACCCGTAGGTAGGGCTATATCTTCACACTAATCAGTCGCCATTTTGAAATTTCGCCAGGGTATAAGGTTAAAAAATGGCATCTGTAAATGCTCATTTTTATAGAGCTTTATACCAATATTTCAGATTTTTCAGAGAGCACCCACTTTTGACAGGGAAGGAAATGGATGCACTGAGAGGTGAAGTGTTTTCTCAGGATTGCATAGTGTGGTGAAGGCAGTGGGTGGAATTAAAATGAAGGCTACCAATTTTGCTGTTAGTTGGCATTGTAAGTCCATACTTGTTAGAACCTAAATCCATAACACAGATTTAAAGTGATGGTTTGACAGTTAATACAAATATACCACAAACATGTTAAAGAGAAAACCAAATAAATGTGTGCAAGTTTACTGAAGCAAACATCCTCATGAACTGCAATAGCAACAAATGGCCCATTTGGAAAACAAATTACAAAACAGATTAATATAACCTGCTATGTTCTCTAACGTTCAAAACCTATGTAGCCACTCTTTGTACTCTTACGTCACAAAGAGCACAGTTTCCAATCCCCATCTTCCTTTTGGGTCCTGTACTCCCCGCCGCTACATGCCTTCACCGTGCAACCCAACAACTTTCCACCACGCCATAATCCAAACGAACGGTTTTGTCTGGGCTCATCTAATAGTTTGGTTAAAAACTGTTTTAACCTGTTCAGAATTGCTCACACATTTATCAGATAAGGGACCCAAGACATAGAGATGTCAATTGATTTGCTGAGGATTGTGCCCATTTGTGACGTGAGTAAGCCAGGATTGAAACTTACGCTGATCGAGTTTTCCTGATCTGATTTAGCCAATAGACGACGTCCCCTTCCATACCTGAGTTCCTAATGGGAGCTGGCTTTAGGGTGAGTCATTGGCAAAAGCAAGGGATTTACCAATTCATTATTTTTTTAATTAACATATTAATTTTATTAAGACCACTACTGCCAACTAAGGCTTCTTGACGCTAAGAATGCAGCAAACCAATCAACCAGAAGGAAAAAAAAGACATATCTTCCTTGTGTAAAATTATACTTTTTCTGAAACCTCCTGAATCCTAAGAGATTGATAAAGGTTTGTAATTCAACAAAACTGAAATTCCACAAAATGGCCGCTGGCACCCAAGGCTCCGCCCCCCGTTTCTGACCTGGCAATCCTGCGAACCACCAACAACATCCTTGCCAGCGATGCCAGCCAGTACATAACACCCCATGTGTACACAAACACTAAATGTGTCTAGATTTACTGGCCTGACGTGTGGCATTAGCAGGGCTGTTATTCAAGGAGCATTGGGGATTTTCATTCTGTAACCTTTATTTCTCTCTCGTTGCAAGGTTGAGCTCCCCTTGCCCAGGAACACATACAACGGCAAGTGAACAGAAATAAATGGAAATCTTGTGCGATAAAACCTTTCAATAGGAAATTGCAAACTGTTCTCCAGTGCATACATATTATACATGCCCGCATTTACACAGTGCCATAAACGAAGGGGCACATTAATAATAACCGGCAATAAGAAAAAAAGTTATTTCCTAGACATGTTTTTTCACTCCCCCCTTTTGACATTCCAGCAAAACAATTTTCTTTCACTTTAATATAAATCATTTTTCAATTTAGGCTCCAAGGTTTAAACCAGTGCGGCGGCCCAGGCACCGCGCACACAATATTATGTTCATGAAATATTGATACGGTGGACTTTTGAAATTAAAATAAAATGAATGGTACAGTTCCTAAGACATTAACATATGTTTGTTCAAGGCAAAGCTCGCTCCGCAAATAATGGGTGTCAGGAGGGCGATGGATTGCTCGGGGAGTGGTGGAAGGGTCGTGAGGGAGTGAGTGGCAAGGTGTGGAGTCAGGGAAGGGATTTGTAACTTGAAGTAGGGAGCCTGAGTAAGTGGGAGGAGTCAGGAAAGGTAAGGGGTCGCTGGCATATTTATGCAGGTAATTACAGAGGTGAAATACCTTGGAAAGGGGGGGAAGTATGTCTCAAATTGTCCCAAGATTTTTTACCATATAATTAAAGTCACCCTCAAAGATATCTTGAAATAGACACAATTAACACCGATTTTAGGCCTGGCTGGAGACTGCTATATCTGGCTCGTTAGCCTCATCTTATATTTTTATTCACGCGGGCATGGGCAAACACACACACAGACACACACACACGCCCGCGCGCGCTTTTGGTCTGCCATCTTCATTCATTGGTCTATTCAAATGCCTTCACATTTTGCTTCTGCCCACCACAGCATGGGACAGTGGATGAGCCCACTTCATCTATTGGCTTGCTTGCAGAGTGAGAGGTGTGGCAATTTTGCATGGTCACTTGTGCATAGCCACCTGAAAAGGAGTGTACTTCGTGCCAAGGCAGGTGCGGCTGGGTAGCTAACTGCTTCTTATTTTTCAATTTATTTCTATTTTTTTTCCAAATTTGTTCTCCATATTTAATTTTTGCAAACGAAAATTACACACTTTCAAACCCAGACCTTTTGGCTTTGCCAATTCTTTTCGAGAATTAGATCCAAATGATATTAGCAAGATAATATACGGACAGTCTTTTTTTAAATGCACCATAACTTCTTTCTTTATTTTCATGTTTTTCTGAAAAATTAATAGAACCCGATCCTCCCACATTCACATACCAAATACTGATATTTTCGCCAGGGTATAAGGTACAAAAATGCCATAATGGAGAATAATTTATAAAGAGATTCTTACAGAAATGCATTATGAGAGGAGACCTTATTCAACTTTGTATTCTGCGACTGTTTACCGACAATTCAATCTCTGAATCTCACATGTGTGTCTGGTGCACCATTCTCCATGCCGCCATGTTAATATACTTGTATTGTGCCCTGAGCCATTATAGTGTGTCAAAAGGCAACATTTGGCTTTCACAAGGCTTCACTAACAAGTTCTGAGTAATTTCAGCAGGAAAAGAAACCCGAAAATGGAGGCTCTTGGGTCTTACAGGCCTAGGTGTTTGGCGGTTGTGATGTACTGCCAGTTTGAATGGAGATCGAGGTGGTGGTACCTTGCTTTTGAGGATGAGTTTTCAGAGGTTCAGGATCCCATAACCGTTCTGATATTATAAGTCTTAGTAGAGAATAATGATCCCATCTGAAGGTCCGTCTTTTTGCAGCATTTCATATCCATGCAGAGGCACATTTCCCTGTTGTGCATGATTTTAGAAGCAACCACAATAGGTGACACCTGGTTGCATTGCTGACAGCGTGGGTTATTTTGTCAGGCTAGGGCAAGGGGGGTGTTTTTTGCCTACAATATGTGCCTGAATTTATGATATGTGCCTATGGAGAATCAAAGGACACAGGACCTTTGATTCTCACTCCAAAGGTGGAATTCTATCGACCCACAAGAAACCTAAGATCCATAAATCTAGCCCTAGCTAAAACAAAACGCATCAGGAAAGCCAGAGCTGGAGTCCGTTCTTTTACCTATCTGGCCGCAGCCCAATGTAATCTAATTCCTTTGGATATTCGCCTTGCTGAGAACTATTTTGGGTTCAGAAAAAACGGAAAGCTGGCTTTTCCCGGACTAATGGACCTTCTTTGCTACCCGCTCCGCCTCCTGCACCCGTTTTCCTGTTGACGGAACATATGGCAGTACTAGCGCCGTGATAGCCCTCTGGGGACGAATGTTAGGGCTCTATAAATACTGCAAAATAAAATAAATAGCAGTGTTTCCAGCAGAATGCCATAGACATGCAGGATTGTCCAAGAATCGTCCAGGGAAGCCTGTTGGCTTGAGAACAAGATCAGATAATGATGTGTGGTTTGCTGTGTTGGGGAAGGGCATCCTAGCTGCTGAGTGGTTGAGCTTGCTGTACGCCCTGTATTGTGCCTTTGTTTGCAAATCACAGGTGTAGGTAGGGACCAACACATTGATTGTTTATTTGGAACCAGAATTGGTGGTGTAGCAGCAAGCTGCCCAGTTCCGTGGTGGACCCACATGTAGCACACAATGGTTCTAGATGAGTCAACTTGGAAAGTAGATGGGCTGACTAAGCATGGTCCAGTTGATGGAGGAGACTGCCAGGGATGTGGTAATATTGGGAAACAGCCTTAACAACGCGGGCTCAGCCACACGTGCCGGTTTCCCCACAAGCCGAACCACGCTTGCCTTAACCACGCATATGCCTTAACAATGCATATGTGTAGTTAAGGCAATGTGCGGTCTAGATGCGGAGCGGATGGGTGGGCACAGGAAGAAGAAGGATTGGGAAAGGATGCAGTGAGGAAAATGGGGCTGGGGCCCGGTCTTGGGGTGGGGTGGAAGGGTTAGTTTTTCAGGGAGGTGGTAGTTTTTAGGGCTGGGGGGGGGAGGGTCGGGGTTGTTTATGATGCAGGGAGCAGTTTTATTGCTCAGCGCCGGGGTGCTGGGTCATGGTACTTTACAGGTGTAGGGGACAGTTTTTAGGAATCGGACGGGGGGCTGGGGTCGGGGTAGTTTTTAGGGCGTGTGGTCGGTTTGTGGAGCTCAGGGCGGGGCTGGGGGGAAGAGACAGTTTTCAGGGCTTGGGGCAGTTTTAGGCCTCAGGGCAGGGGGGCTAGGTCGCAGTAGGTTACAGGGGTAGGGGTAGTTTTCAGGGCGTGAGAATATTTAGGGCCCAGGGTGGGGTGGGGGAAAAGGCACAGTTTTCAGGGCTCTGGGCATGGGTATGATCTTTAGCACACATGCCAATTTACCGATCATGTGTTTACCACGAAATTGCGTTGTAAAGGCATGTGTGGCAAAGGCATGCGTGGTAAAAGCATGGCCATGGTTAAGACCACGTGACTCAGGCATGTGTTGTTCAGGCATGCAATATTCCATCATACAACCGGTAATATTTCTGCTTGGATTAAATAAGCTACCTTATTTGTTATGTCCTTTCTCCAAGCATTACCCATGTCCCATTCGGGCCACATAAGATGTGTCACTGCAGCTAATGTTTGTGCCACCTAGGTAGTATTTTGTTCGGACTCTGTCATCTTTTTCAAAATCTCACCACCGTGTTTGATGTGAAACGTTCTTTTCTCCTTGCACCCTAGTGTTGCACTGTTGAAGTTGAAGCAAGTATAGTCAATGTCAAATATTCAAGCATGTCCTAGGGGTCTGTGGGAGTGAGTCCTGAGTGGAGATGACTTTAGTGGTGGCGAGTAAGTATATGAGCAGATACATCTATTCTTATGTGATTTTTAGTGCCACAAGTTGCTTATTTGAGAGTTCTGCAACATGTGCAGCAGCAGGCAGGTCGACAGAGTTTTAGACAGGTTGAGTAGCAACAGTACAGTCACAGGCAGGGTGGGGGTGGCAACCCAGGCCCTTTGTGAGTGGCAGCACAACGTAGGACAGGGCCACCGAGGCTGAACTGGGAAAGAGTTCAATGTGATGGAAGACTGCAGTGATCCCTTGTGGGTGACCAGCATAAGGTGGGGGCAAACAGAATCTGCACCAAATAGCAGGACACCTGTTGGGTGTCGTACGTGCCTAAGTATCTGGCTGGCTCTTGTTGGTTGGCAGCCTGCGGGTGGGTTAGGGTGAAGGTGTAAGTGCTTGTGGGCAGTGCAGTGAGTTATGCTAATGCAAAGGGCATTGCACTTCCCTGCTTGTCCCAGAGTGAGGTGGGCAGACAGAGTGGTGGAAAATGTCTTTACTGGAAAGGCTGGGAGCTAGGGCTGATGCAACGTCAGCAGGGGTGTCCATAATTGGCTTCTCTTTGCCCAGACCGCAGTGGATGCATACAATAGCACGCTGTGGCACATGTGTGGTCAAACTAGGCTTTTCGTGCTCCTCTTGTTCTTTCTCCTCCAGTACAAACAGAGGACCTTGAACTGTGCTGCAGGTGTGGATAACAGTGGCCCAGAAACAACGATGTGATGTTGTGCTTCAATGTGGGGCAGGCAGGAGTTTTATCTGAGGGGTTCTAGACAAGAACCTGTTGTGGTTTGTAACAGTGCTGTTGGATTGGCAGCTCTCTGCCAACTGCTTGGCTTTGGTGCTGTGCTCACCTTGGTGTAAGTGTGGTATCTAGTCTGTACTTTCAGAAGACTTCTGCTAGTATTACTTCTGTTGTGACGAATGTATGACGTTACAACGCATACTTTTACAACGCATACCTTTACAACGCATTTTTTACAACGCAACATCCATTACAACGCATTCCATTACAACGCATGCCATTACAACGAATTTTTAAAAACTACCTGTACAGCGCATTCCATTACAATGCATACTACCTTTACAATGCATACCATTACAACGCATACCATTACATTGCATGTATGGTAAGCATTGGATAGTGTAGGGATAAAAAATACTATTCTAACTCCAGGGGGTGCAACAGTAGGGTAAGCGCTGGATAGTGCAGGGGTAAAAATTACTATTCTAACTCCAGGGGGTGCAACAGTAGGGTAAGTGTTGGATGCGTTGTAATGGTATGCGTTGTAATGACTGCGTTGTAATGACATGCGTTCTAGTGGTATGCGTTGTAGTGTCATGCGTTGTAATGGTTGCGTTGTAATGGCATCCATTGTAATGGATGTTGTGTTGTAAAAGTTCGTTGTAATGGTAGTGCGTTGTAAAAGTTGCATGTAAAGGTTGTTTCTAATGTGACTAATTCTATTGTTATTACTGCTGGTGCCGCTGCTACACTACTGCTCCCAAAACTAGCGATACTACTACTAAATGTACTCTATTGCTGCAAGTGGTAGCTGCTGCTTGAGGAGCACAGAATACTACCTCTAGTATGATTCCAAGATGGCGCCCGGTCGTGACGCTCCTACAGTACACGGGCCCAACTACTGCAAGTGAAGGGACAAAGCAATAAATTAAAGGTGATGCAGACGCAACCTTAACTTGACCCCACACGGAATCCAGCAAACATTGGCACAGGGATAATTCACATGAGATGTAGAGTCTGAATCCCTTACCTGACCCCATGATGGCTGCCACAGTTTTCCCTACCACCGGACTCCGTCCAGACCTGGAACTCATCCCCCATCGGCCTAAAAGGCAGCCCCAGCTCCTTCTCTGGTTTGTTTTTACTCCCCCCACCTCCTTTCTTTTACCTCTATCCTCTAGTGGGGACATGCTCTTCCACTACCTGACTCTGTTACTGTAGCCTATGTATCTATTCAAAACGGTTTTTCCAGAACGCTGAGATCTGAGCAACATGGCTGATGCCCGGTGGAGTTGCAAGACAGCTAATGAGGAGATTAGCCCTGGTTTACCCCTCGACTGTCACCTACCCAGCCGGATATTAGTCACAGTTCTTCCTCGTCTCCATACCATGGCTCCTTCCTCCCCTCCTTTCCTACAAATTCTCACAACCTCATTGTTTGTTTACTGTACCTTACTACGCTATTCTAACTGTTGCAACTTGTAACGTAATGTTCCTCTGGTATAGCGCTCTGATACCTCCAGGTCTAGCCAGCGCTATATAAACCTTTTTCGATGTACCTTCTAATGCAACGTCCTCTGGTTAAGCGCTCTGATACCTCCGGGTCTAGCCAGCGCTATGTAAACTTCTCAAACCAAATAAACTCAAAACTGGTTTTCCTGAACGTCGAGACCTGAACAATATGGCTGATGCCCGGTGAAGCTGCTAGACAGCTAATGAGGAGATTGGCCCTGGTTACCCCCTTGACCGTCACCTACCCAGCCGGACATTGGCACAGTTCCTCCTCGTCTCCCCGCTATTACTCCTTCCTCCCCACCCTCCTACGAATTCTTGCAACATTGTTTATCTGTACTGTACCTTACTATGCTCTTGTAACTGATGTAACTTTAAACGCAATGATCCTAAATGTAAAGAGCTCTGATACCCTCTTGGGTCAAGTTTGCGCTATATAAAACTTTATAAATAAAATAGTATTACTTCTGGAACTGTTACTATGACTAAGCCCATTGTTACTACGACTGGTACCGCTACTACACTGCTGCTTGCACAGCTACCTAAATACTACTAAATGTACACTACTGCTGCAAGTAATGTGCGCTCTCTGAGGAGCACAGAAGACCTCTAGCATTATTTCCGGAACTGCTACTATGAGTGAATGTAGTGTTATTACTACTGGTGCCACTGCTACACTACCGCTCCCACTAGTGATACTACTACTAAATGTACACTACTGCTGCAAGTAGTCTGTGCTCTCTGAGTAGCATAGACTTCTACTGTTAGTATTACTTCTAGACCTGCTACTATGACCAACTCTAGTGTTATTGCCATTACTGGTGCCTCTAATACATGACTGCTCCTCAAACCTGTGATATTACTACCAAATGCTCATTACTGCTGCAAGTACTGTGTACTGTAAGTTGCTGCTATTATTACTATTAAGCAAACTCTCCATCCATGACTGATTTCTAGTGCTGATGCTCTTCAATGCTCTCTTGGCTGTGGCTGCCTCTCCTCCCATGTTTGAATTCTAGAACTGATTCTCCTCAGCACTGATCTTCCCTTTTGTTGTCTCTTTTTCCTTGCCTGATTTGTAAAGAACATTCGTTTTAGCACTGTTCTCTGTTTGGCAGCCTCTCTTTTGAGGACGGATTTTAGAGATGTCTATCCACAGCACTCTTCCAAGCGGACGCCTCTCTTTCTTTCTCTTGACTGATCTCTTGCATGGATTCTCTCTCCAGTACTCTTCTTCTCTGTGACCACTTCTCTTTTGACCACTGGTCTCTGAGCTTATTCTCTCAACACTTTATTGTGAAGCACTTTCCTACCTCTTGGACTGTGTGGCCTCCTCTCTTTCGATGACTGGTTTCTAGAGGTCATTCGCATCAGCGCTGTCCTCCCAGTGGCTGCCTCTCTTTCCATGGCTGATTTGTAGAACTGTTTCTCCCTAGATGAAGGTCGCCCATTGAAGCAGCGTAGAGCCCGGGCTAACTACAGCAGCTGGCAGCTGGAGGAGCTGGAGAAGGTGTTCGAGACCACCCACTACCCTGACATCTTTATGAGGGAGGCGCTGGCCCTGCGCCTCGATCTCATCGAAGCCAGAGTCCAGGTAAAGACAATAAGCCACCGACAATTTAGAAGTGAGTGTCGAATGAATGAAGCTAGGCTTACATAGGCTAAAAATACTAATGTTAATTGTCACAGAGTTGTTTCTCCTCCCATGGATATTTTGCAGATTCCAGTGCCTAGAGCCAATTCATCCATTGCTGTTGAGTTACATACATTTCCTGTTTGCAGCAATACATAGAAAGCTGGACATCTTTGCAATTTAGTGCCATTGTCAACAAATGACCACTGTTCTTTTAATTCATGTATTGTTTTGCTCATATGACAATCAGGAGGTAGAGTAAAACAAATTCTAGTTGACGTGTCAAGAACTTTCAATTCTATTAAGGAGTCGGTAGCAAGGATTATGCTTCTTAAACTTTACTGCTTGCAATCAGCAGCCAATGAAAGCCATCATTGACTTTAAACTTAATTTCCCATGAATACTTGCAACCTTAAAATGACTCCAACCACCATTCAGAGCCCTTGTAGTCCTATATAATCAGAAGAGATTATTGTCCATTCTCTTTCTTTGCACCACGGCCCACAAAATGCACCAGACATCAACTTTAACTGTCTCTAAACCCATGGAAACTTCTTGCCAGTCCAATTGAAATCCAGTAGCTCACAGTTCTTACTAAACGTTTGCCTGGCTAATCGATGGTGGAACGATCTGCTCAGGGAACTACACCAACATCCACCTCAGCCACAATTTAGATGGTTGATATTGAAGCTCAGTCTTGTTCTGTTCATTCCCTGTGAAAGAAAAATCTAAAGCCGTACCACTATTAATGAAGAACATATAATCAACCTCAGACAATATGATCCTCAACTCTGTGTCCTTAATAGAATTGAAAGTTCTTGATGCGTCAGCTAGAACATGTTTTATTCTATGTCACGACTGGAGGTTCTACCATAGCAACAGAAGCCCCATCCATGATTGGTTTATGATAGAATATATTAAAGGTCGACTCTGATGACCAATCTTCTGCCGCATGATATTCTCCAGATGAGAGCCTAGAAAATAAGCTCTGTAAGTCATAGTACCCTAATTGAATGTGCTCCAAAAGCAGACAAATCAACTTCAGCTTCAGCAAACAGCCATCTTACCCATCTAGCTAAAGTAGCCAACGTTACTGGTCTAAAAGTTTTCGGAAGCGCAATCAGTAATTGTCCAGAGGAATCCTGTCTTAACTCCCTTGTACTGTCCTCGTATGCTTTCAAGCATTTTACCACACATACTGTATTGCTTCTGTTTTTTATTGTTTAATTATTCCTACTTTCCCGTTTGTGCCTGTGCCCCTTTTGCCTCTGTTCCCTCGCCGTTACGGACCCCCGTTTTTCCCGCCGCTGCATCCCCTGTGGCCCCGCCCCCCTGCTTTGTACTGTATTGCTTCTGTTTTTATATTGTTTAATTATTTCGTTTTTCCTCCTTTCCTCTTGCATTCTGTGCCCTGTGCCCCTTTTGCCTTCTATTCCCACGCTGTTCCTGCCCCCGTTCTTCCCGCCGCTGCGTCCCCTGAGGACCCGCCCCCCCTCTTGTCCATTCATTTACACCCTCCTCCCAGCTGCTCCTCCCTCCCATCTCCCCTTCTTATGGTGGCCGCAGTGCGGCCGCGCCCCTGGCGTGCCGAAGGCGTGCCTAAGGCAAACCTGTCTGCACCCGTCCGCTCGCCAGAACCCCTGGCCCCCGCGAACACTACGACACCCGACACCGCTACGATGCCAGTACCCTCCACGCACTCAACACCGGATGATCACACACCTGCTTCCTGGCCGCCCTGAAGTGCACCCAAGGATCCTTCTCCTGCCGGAACTGCAGCTTCACCAGCATCCGATCCGCCAAGCCATCCACCGTGAAATGACGCAACCACCTTAGATGCATCCTTCTCAACACCAGCTCCACCCGCAAACACGCCATTGAACTCTGGGACCTACTCGACTCCACATCCCCAGACATCGCCTTCCTGACAGAGACTTGGATGAACCCCTCCTCGGCACCCGACATCGCCATAGCCATCCCAGAAAGCTACAAGATCACCCGCAGGGACCGCACCAACGGAACAGGAGGAGGAATCGCCATAGTCCACAGGAACACTCTCAGAGTCTCGACCAACACCGCCGTCACCCTTAACACCGCCGAATACCTGCACTTCCAGATCCACACCGATACCAACACCACCCTCAAAGGAACTCTCATCTACAGACACCCCGGACCCCGGCCACAGTTCAGCGACTCCATCGCTGACTTCTAAAGTACACACGCCCTTGCCTCCACATACTACATCCTCCTCGGGGACCTGAACTTCCACCTCTAGAACAACAATGACACCAAATTCACCACCTTGATTGACAACCTCGCCAACCTTGGACTCAGACAGATCGTCACAACACCCACCCACTCTGCCGGCCACACGCTTGACCCCATCGTCACAACACCCACCCACTCTGCCAGCCACACGCTTGACCCCATCTTCTCCGCAAGCTCCCACGTCTCCTTCAGTCACTCCACCGAACTCCATTGGACCGACCATCGCTGCATCCACTTCACCTTCCGGAAATCCACCACGCACCACCGCACCCAACAGATCCTTTGCCGCTGCTGGAGCAAAGTCACCGAAGACCAGCTAACAACCACCCTTGCCCGGAGCCCACCCGCCGAACCCACCGACCCCGACACCGCCGCCCGTAACCTCAGACAGTGGATTGACAACTGCGCCAACACCCTCGCCCAAACAAGAAACCAGCAAGAAAGCCAGCTGGTTCACCGAGGACCTCCATGCCTCCAAGCAAACTTGCAGAAAACTAGAGAAGACATGGCACTGTGAACCAACACCGGACAACTACACAGCCCACAAGAACGCCATGCGCCAACACCATCACCTCATCAGATCCGCCAAAAGGGCCTCCTTCAAAGACCGCCTAGATGACAACACACACAACAGCAAAGAGCACTTCAACGTCATGAAGGAACTCTCGAACCCCAGCTCCAACACCAACAACATCCCAACTTCGCAAGACCAGTGTGACTCCCTTGCCACCATCTTCCATCGCAAGATCGCAGACATCCACAAGAGCTTCAACGTCACGACCGCCCTGACAGCCACTGAGACCCTCATCCCCACGGCCACCATCCACACCGATCCACTGCTCTCCTGGACCAACATAAGTGACGACAACACCATCAAAATCATGAACATCATCCACTCCGGATCTCCATCAGACCCATGCCCACACCTCATCTTTAACAAAGCCAGCACCACCATTGCACCCCACCTCCGGAAAGCCATCAACATCTCCTTCGAGACAGCAACCTCCCCGGAGAGCTAGAAGCATGCCGAGATCAACGCTCTACTCAAAAAACCCAAGGCTGACCCTAATGACCTCAAGAACTTCCGGCCCATCTCCCTGCTCCCATTCCCGGCGAAGGTAATCAAGAAGACCGTCAACAGACAACTGACCCGCTACCTTGAGGAGAACAGCATCCTGGACCCGTCCCAGTCGGGGTTCCGCAGCAACCACAGCACCGAAACTTGCCGCCACCGATGACATCAGGGCCCTGCTGGACAACGGCGAAACCGCGGCCCTCATCCTCCTGGACCTGTCAGCCGCCTTCAACACTGTCTGCCACCGCACCCTACGCACACGCCTCCACAACGCAGTGATCCGAGACAAGGCTCTGGACCACATCCTACCTCTCCGGCAGAACCCAGAGCGTCCACCTCCCCCCTTTCCTCTCCGAAACCACCGAGATTATCTGCGGCGTACCCCAGGGCTCATCCCTCAGCATGACATTGTTCAACATCTACATGGCACCGCTCGCCCACGTCGCCCCACTGCATGACCTCAACATCATCTCCTACGCCGACGACACCCAGCTGATCCTATCCCTCACCAAGGACCCCCTCACCGCCAAAGCCAACCTCCGCGAAGAAATGAAAGCCGTCGCCGAGTGGATGAAGAACGGCCGCCTGAAGCTAAACTCGAACAAGACAGACGTCCTCATCCTCAGCTCCACCCCCT
The DNA here is from genome assembly GCF_964261635.1 of Lissotriton helveticus. NCBI lineage: Eukaryota > Metazoa > Chordata > Amphibia > Caudata > Salamandridae > Lissotriton > Lissotriton helveticus. The sequence goes on along the minus strand of NC_136071.1, from coordinate 140,679,717 downwards.
TGGCCTGGGACAACTCCTAGTGGACGACTGCACTGGGAACAGCACCCACACCTACCGACCAAGCACGCAACATGGGGTTCATCCTCGACTCTACTCTCTCCATGACAAAGCAGGTCAACGTTGTCTCGTCCTCCTACTTCAATACCCTCCGCATGCTCCGCAAGATCTACAAGTGGATCCCCACCAAAACAAGAAGAACGGTCACCCAGGCCCTCATCAGCAGCAGCAGGTTGGTCTACGGAAACACCCTCTATGCAGGAGCCCCTGCCAAACTTCTGAAATGACTAAAACGCATTCAGAATGCCTCTGCATGCCTGGTCCTCGACATCCCCTGCTGCATCCACATCACACCCCACCTGAAAGACCTGCACTGGCTCCCTGTCAACAAGAGGATCACCTTCAAGCTCCTCACCCACGCACACAAGGCACTCCACGACACCGGACCAGCATACCTCAACAGACGTCTCACCTTCTACACGCCCAACCACCAGCTCCTCTCCGCAGACCTCTCCCTCGCCACCGTCCCCTGCATCCGAAGAGCGACCCCCGCCGGCAGATCGTTCTCCCACCTTGCCGCCAAGACCTGGAACACCCTCCCCATCCTCCTACGGCAGACCCAGGACCTGCTAACCTTCAGAAGACTATTCAAGACCTGGCTGTTCGAGAAGCATCCCCACCCCCTCCCAGCGCCTGGAGACCCCCACTGGTAAGCAGCGCGCTTTACAAATGTTCTGATTGATTGATTGATTAACCACACAAACCTGGGAATGTCAGGAAAGGCTGAATAAGACACACACTGGGAGTTTGTTTGTGTTCTTTTCGAAAATGTAAAAATCACACCAGAAGGAGAGAATACTCTATCTGCAGATTAAGAGCTCATATATCCGAGACTTTCCAACACAAAGTGATGCATAGTAGAGCAGTCAATTTGGCTGATAATTGCTTTCTTGAGAAATTGTCATTAGCAGGCCATCTTTCCAAAAATTCTAAAACCCCTTTCACATCCTACAAAGTCAAGTATTTAGGTTTGGGAGGCTGTACTAGTCTAATACCCCTAAACAATTTACAGATTTAAGGGTGTTCCTCCACAGGTTTACCATTGATGGTATTGTTACTGGCTGAAATTGCAGATCGAAAATTGTTAACAGAGCTGTATGCTAAACCACTTTCTGCTAGTTGGAAAAGAAAATTAATAATTAGATGCAACTCTGCTGCCAGGGGATCTACATTCCAATTGTTGTACCAGCTAACCTATCATCGCCAGGCTGAAGAATTTCTTTTATGGGTACTGGCAGCCCAAGATTGTTGCAGATGGAAAGAAGCTTGTTGTAAAATTCCTGACATTTGCCATGCAAACTGAAATACTCCATGCCATCACGGAGAGTTGATCTGTCATAATCAATGGTTAGAGCATACCCATCAGGTCCGTTAGAAGGACCTGGAAGGTTGGAAGCTTCATCGGACTGTTGTAAGACATTCCCAGTAGCACTGGGTACCAAGATTGTGCCTTCAACATTGGTGTCACCAGAACCAATTTGGCTGCCTGACACCTCATTTAAGAGTACACTTTTGCTGTCATCACAAAGGGAGGGAAGACATAGTGAAAATTTTCCCACCCCCAATTTTTCAGGAATACTTTGGAACTCGCCACTAAGTGATCAAGTCTCAAACTGAAGACAATTGGCAACTGTTCAGATGGGCTGCAAAGAGGTCTGCTACATATGGACCCCCCAATTGATTGATTAACTTGAATATCTGAGGTTGCAGCTTCCAGTTGCTTTTGTCCCGCTGAAATAGAGAATTCCAATATACTATGACATTTTTCTATCCATGATGTACTCCACTATGATGGAGATTTGATGATGAAGGCAAAAAAGCCAGAAATCCTTGGCTATCTCTGTCAACAGCCAGGACTGGGTTCCCACCAATTTGTTTATATATCTCACCTAGGAAATGTGGTCCATCACAAGGAGTATCCAACAGTTCGCCTTGTGAGTTGCAAGGGTACGGTGGCAAATGACCCAGACAGAAGCTCCAGATAGTTGGTATGGAGTTGTAACTGTGGAAATGGGGCTGCATCTAGCATCCCAACCCACCTTCTGGCATTTGATTCCTTTATGACTTCCAGAACTCTACCACAGATAGCTCTGCCATTCCATGCATGCATGTGACCGAGTCACTATGAGATCTCCATCCTGGCTTCCTCGGGCAGGGAAATCTGCTCTGAATATGATACCCCTTTCCATAGGTGGAGGTGCTGCAGGGCCCAATATTGGAGGGGCCCTGGAAGATTGCTTGGATAGATGAAGTCAACAACCCCACAATCCTGGCCAGAGACCTTAAAGATAATGGCTGAAAGGGCAATGCCAGTTTAAACTCTTTCTTGATAGAATTCACCTTCTGCATAGGTAATGTGATTTGCATTGAGTCCACTTGGAATCCCAGGTATTTGATACATTGAGTTGGCACAAGCCTCGATTTCAAGAAATTAATTATGAAAACTAGGTCTTGGAGCAGTTGAATTATCCAAAACAGGGTTAACTGCACTGTGGTTTGATTCTGAGCCATTAAGATCCGGTCGTCCAAGTAAACTTTCTGGTGTATAACTTTTGCTTTGAGAGCTTCGGCCACTGATCTCATCCTTTTGCTGAAGCACCACGGATGATAGCCCGAATAGCAGGACTGTGAATTTGTACCAATTTGCCACCCACTGGAATTGGAGAAATCTCCTGTGGGGTGGAAGAATGGGTACAGTGAAATAGGTGTCTTTGAGATTGTGACGGAATGTACCAACACCCATCTTGAAGGAGATCCCGAAGAAGATGAATACCCTCCATCTTGAAATGACGATATACTATCTAGAAATTGAAATCTCTTCTGGTTCAGGACCAATCTGAACCTCCTTTCTTATGCACTAAAAAGATAGTGCTGAGGAACCCTCCACAATGCGGCTGCGTGCGGCAGTTAGCTACCTTGCTCAGTAACTCCTGGGTCTCGGATTATATGAAGACTTGCTCTTGTTGGGAACAATGGATGGGTTGGGGGGTGATATTGTTGTAGAGGGAGTCCCATAAAATTCCAGTCTGTACCTTTCTATTGTTTCTAGAACATATGTGTGGTGTGTGAGTGTGCCAATTTTGCAAAAAGCAACGCTCCCTGCCTCACAGAACCACCATGGATAGTGGGATAATGTTTATCTGTATTGTTGGGGCTTGAGATTCCTGTGTCTCCACCTCTGTAGCTGCCTCAGTTAATGTAGCCCTTTCCCCATTGAGCTCTTGAGTGGAAGAATGGGTTTCCTCTATTGCTGTCCACCCATCTTCCGGGTCTCCGAGTGCTGAATTCTCTTTCGGAGGTCTGATAATAACCTCGGCCTGGTGATCGGCCTCCTAACCATCCAGCCCTGGCAAAAAGGCCAGTTTGGAATACTTTTTGATTTGATTTGATTTGATGAAAGCGTCTATTGGCCAATGGACCAGGTTCAGAGGTTGTCAGGTCCATAAGTTTTGAATATGTCCGCATTAGGATAGAGCAGCACCTGTCCGAGGAGATTTCACAATTTACATTGCCCAACTGGCAAACTGCATTGGGCCAATACAATTAAAACATCAGGGTCAGTGGGGGTATAAGTGTCTTTGGCTTTGTAGGCCAATTCTAAAATTTTCATTAGAGGGCTGGTTAGTTATATCAAGAAGTTTACCTTGGGGTCTTTGGAAAATTTCACATGAACACCGCCATATTGGAGTCAACCTCTGGCGTCACTCGCCACTTTACCAGTGAGTGATGGTCAGGGGCATTTGGCATGTAGCCGATTTCTAACTTTTCTTTCCAATCTTTGCAGAGTCGAATTTATACTTATTCTGACACCTCCAGACCAGGCATCCAGTCTGCAGATCTAGGGTGCACAATTTCTTCTGGGTCAAAATCTAGCACTCTCCCTTTTCCCTCAAGCAAAGGGTTCGCCTCATCATAATGGACCTTTCGTTTCTGTTTTGCTTTCATAGGCTGAGGATCATCCTGAGATTAATCTGATTCAGAAGAGAGGGAAGAGACATCACCAAAAGCATGTCTGCTCAGAGGGTCAGACCCCGAGGGGCCTGGAATCCCGAGCGCCTCATATCCATTGGTCTAGCAAAATATAATGAGAGATCTTTTCAAGGGCATCAGTATGCGGCCAATTCGCTGCCTCTTTTCTTGTTGCTGAGGACGCCATATTGTCAGGCACCTTTATTTCGACAAATGGAGCAGAGCACAGCACCCCCCTGTGCTGCATGCCCAGATTTACCATTGTTCATGACAAGGTCAGCTCGTCATAAGCACAGCTCCAGTGTGCCTCATGACGAGCTGAGCTCGTCATGAGCATGGAAGGGGTTAAAGGCTTCCACCAATTGCTCTTCCAAATCGGTCCTCACAGGGTCATTCTCATAATCCATGTATTCCCCACTGTCAAAGGGCTGGCACTCTGATATTGTAGAAATGTCCACAAGCTCCACATGCCCAATCCCAAAGGGAGTCTAGGGCGGGAGTGTCCTTAATAACAGGCCAGAAACAAACCAGTAGATTAAAATGTGAAGACGGCGGCCTGAAACCCCTAAGGCAAAGCCTTGATCAGTAAATTTTACGACCCTCGGAGAAGGGCTTAAGAAAGGAGCAAACAGTCCCAAAAAGCTGTATTTTGCTCTCCAAGCGGTGTATCATGACAGGGAGCAGATTGCGTCCACAGCTGTCTAACAAAGCCCAAGCTGTTCAAAGTATGTGGGGAAGCAGCGTGCTTGCACACTAGTGCACCTGCAATAAAAAGAAGACTGACTTGTCTTGATTAGAATCCCACTTTGTCCTTTAACAACACGACACGTTTTCATCAAAATCTAGAAATTGGTCAAAACTGAATGCCTTTGCTCCGAATGAGAAACTTCATAGCACCAGGGCTGTTTTGGCGGATGTAGTGGAGAGTTGTGGCCTGACCCTTCCTCCTGCTGATGATATGCAGATCATCTTTACTTTGTCATCTGCACAGAATCGCACTCTTTCTGCCCTCAGCCTGAGCTAGACTCGCATCTCCTCATGGATGAAAAAAAACTCGCTCAAACTCAATGGTGATAAAACTGAGGTCATGATTCCAGGCAAGCACTCCTCTCTCTGGGGCCCACATCATTGGGCAGAACCTCAAGAGGCACCCTTATTCCTTCTTGAGAGGTTAAAAATTTGCTATTTCTTTTGGATAAGCTTTACAGTGCTCAAGTGGCTAAAAAAGGTAATCTGGTTGATCCCCGCTTCAGCCCAAAGGACTGCGATCCATTCCCTAATCTTACCCAGATTATACTAGGGTAATGTGTTTTATCTGGGTACTGAAGAGACAACTATTCGCCGGCTACAGGTAGTACAGAATGCAGCCGCTAGGCTCCTGTACCAGCTTCCAAAATTTGCCTCGGTCTCCCATCTTTTCCACAAGCTGCATTGGCTCACTATCTCTAAACGCATCAAATTCAAAGCCTTATGCTATATGTGTAAGGCTAAAACTGGATTAGGTTCACGCTACGTTCAGGATTTGGTGATGCCCTATGAGCCGGTCCTGAGATCTCTGAACCGAGAATGGTTCACTGTGCCTAGATTCCTCCTGGCTCGCATGAAAGGGCGCTCCTTTGCCTACTTAGGCCCGAAGTTATGGAACTCTCTTCCAGAGTCTTTGAGACACTGTACATCACTAATTGGGTTCCGCAAGGGACTGAAGACCTGGATTTTTTAATCTGATGCACCTAGTTTACCCTCCTTTTTTGCTTTGTCCCGGGAAACCCTTTGGGGGGCTGCACACAATACCAATCCCTAAAATAAAATAAATTGCATGCTTAAGTGCAAGATGATAGGCCGTCTTTAACCCTAAATATGCTCACTGTACATTTTGCATACAGTATGAATTTCTATTTTAAGAAAAAAAGCAAATTCACAAATTATTTTGTTTTCACATTTCTTTAGTCAAAATTAAATTATTTCGATTATATGGCACCCCTTCCTAACATTTCATTCAAAACCTGCATAAAATTGTTGTACCTTACTGTACTACCGGCAGCACTTATGCCTGGTTCATTTGTGTTCAGTTTAGGTGTTCAGTAAGAGTAAGAAAGGTTTTAGGACCTTTATCTGCCGTTCTGTTGACACCTATGGAATGTTTAAGTCAAGAATATAGATATTTTGACCTCTGTCCATAGAGAATTGTTAAAAACACTTTGAATATTTCACTAAATGTGGCAATAGAAGTAAATAGCTGTGAGTGACAACCACAATATACTTAAGTTATCACGCTCATAGTATTCTAATGAACCAGACTAGAGGGCTCATTAGGATGGCGGACGGACTTGCGTCCGTCCGCCACCCTAGAGGAGGAGGGACCGTCCGCAGGGGCCGCGGCGGTCCCTCCAGTGCAATTAGGATGTGACCGCCAGGGTGGCGGTCACATCCTCTATCTTTAACATTGCGGCGGGTGCAGCTTCAAGCTGCACCCGCCGCAATGTTAAAAATGCATGCACCGCATTTGCGTGCACAAAGCGGCAGGCACCGCGCGGTGCCTGCTGCTTTGTTCACGCAAATGCAGGGGGGTACCATAGGTACCCCCCATGTGCACCCCCACCCCCCTTCACCCAGGGGGCCCGCAACGGGCCCCCGAAGTGAAGGTCCGTATGCTTTTCCACGGCGGAAAAGCCGCCGCGGAAAAGCATACATTTTACACCATCCTAATATGGCTGGCGGTGTCTGATAGACACCGCCAGCCATGTTAGAGCTTTTCCGCCGCGGTTGTAAGCCAACCGCGGCGGAAAAGCGGCGGGCTGAAACCAGGACCCACCAGCCATCCTAATTTGGCGGTGGGTCTTTGGTGGGTCCGCAGAGGATTTTCCGCATCCGCCGGGCCGGCGGTGGCTTCCGCCGGCCCGGAGGATGCGGAAAATCCTCCATCATAATGAGCCCCTAGGTGTGAGATCGGAGTTGGAATGAATATTTAAAGGATATTTAAGTTTGAATTGATACTCATCCAGCTGGCATTCCTTCCCCTTACCTATTTGTCCTGTAGTACCACCCCATGTCAATGAAAAACCATGCATTGCACTATGACGCCAAGAATTCATGCACCAATAAGCATTGGCTACCTAAAGTTTTGGTCTAGGTATCTCCTCTTTAAAAGTGCTAGCTAGCTAGCAGGAGACAGTAAACAACTTTGCTTGTTCAGGATACACTAACCGCCATTTTAAGAGGAGTTTTGTTTTATGTGTAATATTACCTGGTTGAAATCATGAGTCTGAGGGCCAGATTTACTAACTTTTCACACATTGCAGTTCAGTAATCAAATTTCCTGTGTTGCATGAAAGAAAGAGAGGAGAACAGTGCCATATATACCAAGGTATGGCTCTGTTGTTCTTTCTCCCTGCGCTGGCACATGCTGCCATGCGCCAATGCACACAACCTTGTCCTGTGGTGCAAGGGTGTGTGCGTTCTAGCAAGCGTAGGCGTTGTACTGAAATTGGACCCTTCTAGCACAAAAACTAAAACAATGCTTTATTACTTTCTTCACTTTGTATGTGTGCTGTACTGTGCAGCATACTAGCAAAGTGGAGAGTTTTAAAACTTCCTCCACTGTCCACGCTTGCATCGAGGCGTGTAATTCTTTGGTGCAAATCACTATATACAAATGTTAGTAGATAGGGATTTGCTTCAAAACCAGTAGCACCAGCCATGTTACGCCCTCTTGCTGTCTATTGATTATGGTGTAGCCTTCCACTGCTGGTATCATGGAACTACTTATTATGCTTTTGTTATTGTCATTAACTCTTTAGCACTCAGTGGTAGTGCACATCCTGTTTTCCAGAGCAAGCTCACACACTTCAATTTTACCCACCCCAACTCCTCCATCTTTCCCTCCTGCCTTCCCTCTTGATGCCCCTCAATGACATGCCAGTCCCCACATGGTGGCCTTGGTGAAGCCCTGGATATTCCCTATAGTCCTCCATCTAGATGCACCTTAGCAGCATTGCAGGCACTGGAAGGCGGCCTTTGTGATGCCATGAATGTCCTCTACCACTTTCCCTGACGATGCTCCTCTGTGGTGTGCAAGCCATCAAATTATAACCTTGGATGATCCCCTGGATATTGCCACTCGTATGGTGATAGTCACTATTGGCTGTACTAATGGTGGTGACTTTTAGTCTCCACCAGCACTGGTAAAGTCCGTAGTGGGGTCCAGTCCTTCAGATTGTATAGAAAAGAATTAAAACATTATTTTCTATATTTTCAAGATGGCCTCCACATTGCATGATGTGTTGCGTCATGCCAGCAATGCATGAGGACATAGTACATGTTGCGTTACCCGACTTGGCAGCCATCGTGGAGTGGTGTGGCTCACTGGTTAGAGGTGGCAGACCCGGAAGCAGAGGACGGCCCGAGACCAGGGTTCAATTCCCGACGCGGCAGGGTCGTGGACCAGGGTCAGCGGACTCGATAATTCTCGCTTCGGTGCCTACTCTAACCAGGGATCACATTCGGCAACTCTGGGCATTAGCTTGCCTCATCTCCACAACGGCCCCCCACATACACTGGGGATGCCTGGTTTCACCTTGGAGATACCCAGCAGGGATCATCTCACAGGGAAAGCCAGGACGGGTTCCCCAGTGGTCTACAGCGCTGGGACGCCCCATTGCTGGGGTAGCCATGCGCTTTACAAGACAATCTAACATAACATAACATAGAAAGTATCATTTTAACATGGCCATCCGGTCATTGGCAAAGCTGATTGTGTTGCTCACTCAAAATTGGTAAAAGAGACTGATTGGCTTTGCTTTTGCTTGTTACTCTAATGGTTATCCTGGGTGATGTCTTCTGTCTTTTCCAGTGTCAGCTACAATCTAGTAAACATTTAATGTCACTCAAATGAGTTATCTACTGGATATCATATGATCACTTTTCTACAGCAATGTTTCCTCCTAACAGGGTATGTTTTGGGCTTGTTTAAGACAGTAGTGATACAAATTTGCTTTGTTTATTTATTGTTCTAGGTTTGGTTCCAGAATCGTAGAGCAAAGATGAGACGACAGATGAAAGTACACATGAGGCCTGGAGGTACAAATATCAGTAACGATTCTCCTTCCGACGGGAAATCCAAAACATGTGAGGAGGCTAAAAGGCAAGACTTGAACCCTAGGATTGCAAACATCGAGAGAGCGTCCATCCAAGACCATGCTCACCCTAACTCCCCATGTAGCAAGGAACCACAGAACACCCTGGAAGATGAGGGTATGTGTGCAGAGGATTACAGATCTCACAGCATTGCCACCCTGAGGGCCAAAGCTCGTGAGCATGAAGACGAGATACAGAGCTCTGCAGCTCTGAACCGGACTGAACCACACTCACCAACTCCACCAGACACAGTAGAGCTAAATAGATGCCTGGGCAAAGTCTGACATATAGAACTCTTCTTCTCCATGGTACACCAGGCGTTGGAACGCAAGAGCCAGATTCTGAACTTGAAGCAATGCGGGAAGGAAACTTTTATTCTAACTTTCAGGCATGGCTGGTATGAAGCCGCTAGAAAGACTTGCTCAGGATGCAGTCACTACTCTTCATCTTCATGGCCATGATGACTCTATTCCTGCAGGTGCAAGAAAATTCACATGGGCATCATCCTGCAATGACAGAAAAAAACTTTTTTATTTTTTCCAGAAAGTTTTTTTATTCGGATTTTGTACAATTAGTAAGGTATAGCTGAGAAAATACAGAGAAAGACAGCCATAGAGTGGACGGTACCGGCAATCCAAACGGAAGCAACAGTATATCCCATAATAAGTGGGTTTTATGTAGAGGAAGAGGTGAGGTATAAGTGTATCTGTTTATAAAGATGAGGTAGAATTGTCTAATGTTTGTATGGTAAGAGAGTAAAGTTATTTACTGAGGGAGGTGTGTGAGGTATCTTGTTTGTGTGCAGATGGGTGAAGAGCGATAGAGAGAAGGGGGTGGGAAGAGAGAGGAGAAAAGGAAAGGAGAGATCAGTAGGAGTTATAGTGTAAGGGGAGAGTGGGGAGTGGCAGATGGGTAGGGGTTGGGATGGGGATGAAAACCTTTTCAAGTATTTGGTCTGCACTGTGCGAAGACCCTTGTGCCTTTGAATGATAAATTGTATCTCAGTTCTGAAAGATATAGGGCATGGTGTAAATGTATGCGTATTACAAAATGACAGGCCTGAGGCTGAGGACCGGGCTTTACGTGGGATGAAAAAACTGAGGGTTCTCTCAAAGGGGCATGGGCAATGTAATTAGGGGCATAGCTTAAAAACACATAAACTAAAAATCTGTGCTTAGCATAGACTGGTATTTTGCTGCTTCTGTCATTCCATTCAGATATATAATACAAGTAACAAATACACCTACAACTAGGCAGGACTATTGGCTTTGTCAATGGTTGTTAGTTGCAAAAGATAAATAAGCAACAACTATGGCTTCGTTGTATATAACATTGAAAATGCTTCAGTTCTGACATGATGAGATTCTGAAAGAACTATAACGAGTGGCCTTGTAGTTACCTCAAAGGCAGTGAAGGGTGGTACTGCTGCAGAGTTAAGATTTTTTTTCCATTCTGAGGGTGAGGGCAAAAATGGAGAGCCCAATAGGGACCCGTCTCAGTGCCTGCTTTTTAGAACTGATGGTGCCGAGCACCGGCTTGACTTAAAGCCCTGGCTGAGGATAAAATTGAGTAAACTTGCCATTTAAACTGATTCACAGATAAAACATGCAGCCATGTTCTGAGAACAAGGAATGCTGCCCATTGGGGGAACTGACACACTGGAAATGACCAGGAAACTTCGTGCCAGGGTTTGGGTGAGGTGGCAAGTTTGTGCTCTGGCTTTTGCCACATACTTTTGAAAACTGTATGTCTCCTTGGGGATTCTGTTAGTAGCCATTGTTGAACCATCTGACATTATTTTCTCCTCTGTAGTACATTATCGTCTGTCTTTTAGGAGTCGCTTGATGCATGGGTCAGTCATTGAAGGTGGGCACAAACTTCAAATTTGGGTACATTCAGTTATTTCATAAAACACATTCCCCAACATTGTCTTTCATGTTTCTATTTCGAACTATGACTCAAATATCAGGTTGATTGTGCTGCCTGTGTGAATCGATGTGATAAGCAAGAGAGCCGAAGTTGACCCCCAAAAATGCATGATCATATTATTGCCTACCTTAGGCTGCGGTTTAATCTTTTTATCCATATAGAAGTAGCCACACTGAGGAGCCATTCAAGCCACATCAATAAATGAATATATGTGTACAATAAGCATTATCATAGTTCTAACGAGCCTAAATTTAGTTGTGTCAGTGTACTAAATATGTACCAAAAATGTCCAGCAACTTTATCAATGTTAACCCGTCTTAACATATTCGACTGTTTCTCCTTAGCTTCCAGGGGTTGATGTTCTTTTGAGACCGTCTTTTTGTATCATAGAATTGACATTTTTTCCAATTGCCATTACCTACACACACTGGATTTCATTATGGGATCAATTGATATGTGATCTTCTAAAAAAAATGCTGATTAGTATTCAGTTGGTTTATGAAATGATAGAAACTGTCTTCCATGTAAGCACATATGCAGAGAGCAGAGAACGCTGCAGGAGCCACACCTGACCTGCAGCTGGAATGTCTTGTGGTCTGGTGCATTTGAGTAATACATCTATTTTCTCTAATTGCTGTCTGATTTGTATTCAATTTTCTGAACTTTGAAGGCTCGAAGTGAGCAAATGGAAATCTTTTAGATTAGGAACTCCATATAGTGATAAAGTGGTGTGGCAGAGATTACCAAGATTGGAAGACATTGTTTCAACTGCAGTCTCTCACTTAAGCATACTAAACCAAACGTATAATTCTGGAATTTACACTTTGTGGTCTTCTGGGTAGCACCAGCGATCTCCTGACCTGCTCAGTGACCCAGGTACATAAGGGTACGGAAAACATGATACAGGTGGAAATGACCTTCTAATTCACTGCAGACTCATTTAACTCCTTCGATGCTGATGACGGAACCGCTCCGTCATCAGCTGCGGTGGCGCTGTGCTGATGACGGAGCGGTTCCGTCATGTCCCGCTCGGCACGCCTGCGCGGCGCGGATTCCGCGCCTGCGCTGAGCGTTCTATTGAGCGGGGCGGGCCATGACGGAACCGCTCCGTCATGAGCACAGCTCAACCGAGGCTGGTGACGGAGCGGTTCCGTCACCAGCATGCTGCCGCCGCGCGGCCGCCCCGCCCCCTTAGCGCTGCGGCGGAATAGCCGCCGCAGCGAAGGTGTTAAAATACTGTGCTTTGGGAAGATTGGGGTATCTGTAGTGCTGTTCACACAGGCCCCCTGGCCAATCAGCAAGCACCTTCCTTGCTGATGCTCTGCAATTAATTTCACCACCAATCAGTTAAACCTCACCTTTCCTGATGGCAGTGGTTTGCGACTCACTTCATTCGCATGTACAAAAACTCTTGCTTTGTCCAAACCAGGAAAGCTCGGAAGCACAGTTGAGCAGGAGAGAGAATGCGCTGCCTGTGGGGGTCAACTTGGAGGTTATCTGACTGTAGGACTGCGCCATTTTGCTCGTGACGATACATTTTGCACAAAATTATGTATGAGGCAGGCAACAGTCACTCATGTTCTTTCCATTTGTGTTGTTCCTATGCTCCAGAGATAGGATTTCTACTTGGACGAAATCTCAACTACGCAATGTGGTGTAATGACACAATCGTGGGCACTTCATGCTATGCAAAATCCTGAAAATTATGCATGATTGCACCAATATAAATGAAATTTCCCCCAGGCTTAGTATTGGTCTGAATACCCAAACATCTTATTCTCAAAAAGTCACTAATTCAATAGAAATTCATCTTAGCATTTGATTTCCACTATTTGACGTTCTAAGTCATGTGTCGTCTGTGTAAAAATAAATTTGGTGTTGATTGTGGTCTGTGTCCCCATCTGCATTAAGTAATCTAGCTTCGATGGTTAATTTGTAAAAAAAATTTAAAAAAAAAATGCCGGGGCTCTCAACAGGAGGCAGGTTGCACTAGCCCATTTCTCCTGTTAGCGCTGCCTAAAACAGAACCAACTGCTAACCATGAAAGTGGGGAGAGGAGCGCTGCCTAAAACAGAACCAACTGCTAACCATGAAAGTGGGGAGAGGATGTGGCATAATGGCCAGAGCTCCAGACATCAGAGCTGGGGAGCAAGGTTCAAGTCTCAGGGTCCGCTCAATATCCTTGCATTCTGGGGAAAATCCCTTAATGTAATGTATCCTTAACTGGTGCTCATGAAAAGCGCTAGTGTTGATGATTAAGTGCCGGTGCTGAGCATCGGAAACCACGGGTTCTAATTAAGCACTGCCTAGCTTGCTTATATGTAAGAAAATCTGTTTACTTTCTCGCAAACATATATATGCTACTTTTATCTAACATACTTGTAACTATGGAATAATAAACACTCTCTTTTTGTGTATGTTGATGGATGTGTGCACCAGATGTTAGCCACAGTCAAGCAAATTACTGAATGTTGAACATATCAATGCATCCCAGAGAAACACTATTTCATGCTCCATTAAGATAGGTAAAACCTTAAAAGAAGGTCTGTAATGGACATGGAACACCTGTAAATAAGGGTGAAGCTGGAGTCTACCACACATGTGTCATGGTAAGAGAAGGTTGAATGAAATGAACGACAGCGAATATAATGTGGGTACCCTAGTGCGATTATATTGATGATCCAGGTGTTTGTGAATAAATCTTCTCAGAACTGATGTGACTGCAGCAGACTACTCCCACCAGACCAGTACTGCATAGGGACTGTTGCATACTCGGTTCAGATATGGGTTTCTATACCGAGGAGCACAGTAAAACCCACCAGAACCCCCCCCTTTATTTGTATTAGTTTTGTAATAATGATTGTGATCATCAGAACGTGTCCTTATGGGAGGCCGATTGCATTAACTAGCGGTGCACCATTCACTGGGGCTATGATATATGATCGCGAACATCTTCATGTTTGTGAGACTGTTGTATACAATACGGTGCATGGATGCTGCCAGAGAGCATCAGGGGCAGCCCATCCCCCCTATCTTCGCTCCATCTCTTATAGACCTGTTTGGTGGGAGTATACAAGCCCTGTCACCAGAGCAGGCACCTGGAGGTATCACACGGCCAGCTGCCAGAAGCGCAGTGCATTATCAGAACACTGCAAGGGGTACTTTTACCAGAAGCCTCTCTGTAGGGAGAACCTGCTTCAGTAGATTTTTGAACGGCATGCAATGCACTGAACCTCATAGGAAGGATCCATTGCCCAACAGCCAGAATGTGGACGTAGACTCTGGAGATCCCCTTCAACTACGTGGACACTTTCTTCCAGTGCTTACTTTGTAAAACAATAAGTGCCAGGATTCTGTTCAGGTGGCCACTGCAGCTTGCACCACACATTGCCCCTGCCATGCTGCCACAGATAATAACAGCACAACTTCTAACCATCACACTCCTATAAGTGTGACAAGTCAGACTATTGACAAACGTGGCGATTGAGGCTGCGGGCGTGGAACTGCGCTGCTGTTTATTTTAACTTTCCTTATTAGCTGATTGCAAGCTGTATTTTATGAATTAAACTGTAGCGCTAAGCGCATTTAAAATTGTATTTTACCGGGCATTGGACTCGGGCTTGTTTGGCTCTGGACCCCGTTCCGCCCCGGCTGTGTGCCGTTTGCGCGGAGGGTCGCTGGTTCGAGCCCCACTTCCTGGCCTCCTACCCCTTCCGCCCTGCATCCCATCCTGCAGGTTAGCGGTCTAGTGGTCTCTAATTCCTTGCCTATATCTTCTGTGATAGCGGCCGCGCTCTTTGACAAACATGGCGATTGAGGCTGCGGGCGTGGAACTGCGCTGCTGTTTATTTTAACTTTCCATATTAGCTGATTGCAAGCTGTATTTTATGAATGAAACTGTAGCGCTAAGCGCGTTTAAAATTGTATTTTACCGGGCATTGGACTCAGGCTTGTTTCACCTTCCTCATTTGGCTCTGGACCCCGTTCCGCCCCGGCTGTGTGTCGTTTGCGTGGAGGGTCGCTGGTTCGAGCCCCACTTCCTGGCCTCCTACCACTTCCGCCCTGCATCGCCATCCTGCAGGTTAGCGGTCTAGTGGTATAAAATGGTGGTATGGCGGAAGCGCAGCGGGCGCGCCGACTTCGTGCCGAAGTCGCGCCAAAGTTAAGCTCGTCTGCGCCCGTCCGCGGCCGACCGGGACTCGGGGCTACGCACTCTGTCCTTCGTATTACTTATTCCTCTCAGGAACTCCACTCCCTTCGGCTTCTTGGCCCTCTCAACCCCCGCGCTGTCAGCACTGCCCAATCCAATGGCATTTTTGCCTCCCTCAGCCCTTCCCTTTTCCCTTTTGACGCGCCTGCTCTTATCCCCTGTGGTAAACCTACTCTCCTATCACCCACGGATATTTCTCCAGCATCCCAACTCATCTCTGTTGTATACCTTAACACCCGATCGCTTACCAAGCATCAGCTCGAGGTTTTCCAATTATTGGACAGCAGCGATATTGATATTCTTCTTCTTTCCGAGACTTGGCTCACAGATGACTCCACCCCCGATCTCCTGGTGGCCATTCCCTCAGGCTATTACATCTTACAGTCCAACAGGGGAACGGGCAGAACGGGTGGCGGGGTCGCTGCCATCATTCGCTCCCAATTTCACTTCACTGAATTAGTTACTACTTCAATCCCAAACACTGATATTCTTACGATAAAATTCACCTCCCCTCAATTGTCTTTCATATGTGTTCTTGTTTATCGTCCCGCTGATAATATGCCTTTATTTCCTTCACAATTTGGCAATTTCATTTCCCAATTAGTTATCAACTCGGCCAAAATCCTCATCTTAGGTGACTACAACTATTGGCCTCAGGACCCCCGGGAAAGCAGTCTGTCCGCTGATTTTACAGATCTGCTTTATGGCTTGGACTGTAGACAGCACATTTCAGTTGCGACACACATTAAGGGACACACTCTCGACCAAGTATGGTCGGCTAATCTTGCCATCTCCCCGCCCGCAGTCTACCCTTGTACTTGGTTGGACCACTTTTTTATTTCTTTCTCTCTACATCTTACTTTACCCATCCGCACCCCTCCCATTGTTAATTTCAGGGCACGCAACTGGAAGCGAGCTGACATTTCTCAGTTTCATTCTGTTTTGCTTAACACAATCCCCAGCGATTTTCCTCCAACTACCTCCCAAACTGCCACTCTTGATAAATGGCTGAGACAGGCTAGCGATGAGGTTGCCCCGATAAGAGTTGTCAAAACTAAACGTCCTCATGACGCTCAGCGCTGGTATACTGACCAACTCAAAGAGAAAAAATTAGCTCTTAGACAAGCCGAGCGCAGCTGGAGACGCAACTACGATCCCTTACTAAAAACCACCTATATGGATCTATTAAAACTGTATAAAAATTCCATCCTTCTGGCCAAAACTTCCTATTTTTCACAGAAAATTCTCAGCTCAGCCACTAAAACTAAGGACATTTTTTCAATCGTTAGAGAACTTTCTTTGCCTGACCGTATCACTGCACAACCCCAACCCTCACAAGTTTTTTGTGACTCACTCAATTCATTTTTTATTGAGAAAATCTCCATCATCAAAAACAATATCCCTTCCCCGTCTCCTTCTAGTGCTTACCTCCAGTGGCGGCTGGTGACATTTGAAAGTGGTGGGGCGGAAACTGATAATCAAACTGCACGGTAGCGAGCGAGCGTAGCGAGCGAGCCCGAACCCCCTAAGGAGGGTTCGGGGGGATTTCCCCCCGAGAAAATTTCGAAAAAATAGTGGAAAAAATGGTGCATTTTCAAGCAAATTTGAGAAAGCAGGAATGTTAATAAAGCAATTGTGAAAGTGCAGGTATTACATTATTAAAGAGCTGTCATATAACATAGGTAGCTGCTTATTCGGTATAACCACAGAGCTTCATCACAGACTTCAAGATACAATGCTGAGAACCTCACAGATTGTTTTTATTTAAACTGCAAACAACAACAAAACAAACACATTTTTTTATTTAAACTGCAAACAACAAAAGAACCAACTAAACATGAGTCAAAACCTCCATTAGAGAAAACTCTGATCTCTCTCTAGGATAAACATGACCTGGGGCCACAATTTATGGCAGAGCAATGCGGGGAGTGTTTTAGGGTGTCCCATGGCAATGAGGAGTCATGGGCTCCAACTGAGTGAATTCTATTCAGTTCTTCACCTCTATAGTTCGGCCCCCCTTACCATGAGCCCAGCACTCAGCAGTGTCAGCAGCACCAAATAGACCTCGGTAGCGCCTGTCCTTTTAGGGGCGCCCGGGCAGTCAGCGACTACTGTCCTCTGACAACCAGACCCCTTTTTGCTGTTGATGTCCAGAGGCTCAACCCTAAGTGTTGGACCCAAAGCAGATCGCCAAGTAACCCTACAGCAGCAGTGGCCCTGTGGGCAATGAAGTCCCTTCGTCACACACCATAAAAAGCTAGAGTCGATCCACCTAACCCCGCCAGCAATGCTTGCCTGCCTGCCTTAAAATCCCACAAGCCCCCTCTATGCAAACCACCCTCACACTTAATACTGTTTCTGTTCAGAAAAGCACCTAGAAGCAGTTCAATTATGTTGCGTGCGCCTTACAAACAACATTGACATGGATTATAACAGAGGGTCGGTCTGTCTCACTACTCACACATCATGAAAAGCTAGAGTTGAGCTAATGCCTGCCTGCAATGAATGCAGCATACAATTACAAGCGCTGAGTGCAAACCTCTCTCACACGTCACCACATACTGGTGCTGCTCTCAAAAGCACCTCCTAGAAGCAATTTAACTATTAGTAACAGTGTGCGCTTTACAAACAAAATTAACTTGGTTGGACGTACCAACTGCCAGCCGCCATGGCGCTGAGTGTATTAATTAAGTATTATACACTTTAGGAATCTGAGGCTGAGCTCGACCTCATGGCGACTGGACGGACGGTTCGAATCCAAGTGGGTCGACTCGTGAGCCTTTGTGTCAGTGAATGTCTGCGTTTGTGTGAGAGAGCATAAGCAACAGAGAGAGCATTGTAAGTGACAGAGAGAGCATTGGGACATTATGTGGAGGTATTTTAACCGAAAATGAGAGGAATGTTTTGTGTGTGCATGTCTGCTTGTTCTTGGGCCTGTGTGTGAATGCATACTCATGGGCAAGAGAATGTATAAATGCTGTATGTAATACAACAAATAAGAACTGAACCTGCAAATACAAGCATTTGCAATGCAATAGGTCTCGCATTAGGGAAGTGTGAGCTATTGGTATTGTACATTACAATTTTTTTAATGTGTTGGCTTCGAAAGAACTGAACCTGCAAATATAAAAAAACGCAGAAACTAAAGCATAACACATTGTTTGGCCTTGATGTAATTTTTTGTGAGGAAATACCCACTTTCTGTTCATACACTTATCATGTTTTTGGGTGTGTGCTGAAACTGCTGTAACTAACATGTTCCTTTAAATGCAATGAGCAGCTTACTCAGTTGAAAGGGGCATATAAGGAGACAGGTTATCAATTGTCTACATATGCCATGCCCACATGTGCAGAGGTAATTTGCACATGCAGGCAGTTTGAGACTGTTGATAAGCGTAATTTAAGGGCAAAATGATTACTTGAAAGATGGCAGTAGTGTCTATATATAATTATGCCCCACCCTCAGCTCTGCCCCTTGCCCCGCCCCCTAGCTCAATTTGATGAGTACCTGCACTTATTTTTCCACATTTAAAGCACTGGGTGTGGGGGGATTCAACAGGAAGGAACTCAGATTAGCTGTAAACTTTTTAAAGACGTGGGAAGGTATTGTAAAGCAGTAATTTCGCAGTGTGTAGAAGATTTGAGGGAGTGAGATTGTTTCCTGCAGGGCTCCACTACCTGTAATAAGATGATCCTTCTGAGACACTTCACTCAAGAGGGATGTATACGAACCTGCTCAGTGGAAATAAATGCATTACCTATAAAGGGATCATTGAATCCTCCAGAAGGGAACACCTAATGTATAGTCTTTCTATCCATTCGGATATATATACCATATTTGCTGTCCCAAAATGTTAGCACCCTAGCCATATGATGGTTCTCTAGAGGTAGAACAACAAAAGTATTTTGGGAACATTCCAACTCAATGGGAAATGAGAACTCGAAACCAAAACCAGTTTTAAGTTCGTACTATCTCTCCCTGCAAGAAAAAACAGAGAACTACAAAGAACGGTAAAGGGTATCTTAAACCATACATGGCTTTTTTGTCCCCATGTATGAGGAAAAGGCACTGGCCACTGTGTACAGTATAAAATTATACTGGATTTGTTTTGGGTTCTTGCCCCGCGTAGAAAACACAGCCTGAGGTCCTTCCATCCCCAGGCAGTCTTGACCTCTTTCCATGTCCGAGTCTAACAAGATGACCAGTCCTCCCTCTAGCCATTACAATGCTCTTGCTAAGACTTCCAGTGGGTGGATGAAAACTAAAAGCAAATGTTTGGGAACTAAACAGAAAAGGTGTTTTCAGGCATCTGCTTTTAAAACTGAAGGGCCACCAAAAAGAGAAGCCCTGTGACAGCGGCAAGCATTCATTCAAAGTCGGGATGCACGTTGCCATGCCAGCTGCAAAAATAAATGGAATGTGTAGGACTGCAAGAAAGACAGGAGGAGAATAATACTTATAGAAAACAACACCACAAAAGAAATATAATTGGAGGAAAGGGTGTTTACAAACCAATACTGTAAAAACGAAAAGGAAAAAATTAATTGCTGATAATTTCATGAGACGGACTCTGGACTGATGTTAAAAACGGGAGCCGAGGGTCTGGTGCTAATTATGGACAAGGTCTCTCAGAGTTTCAGTACGGGCTGCATGGCTAATCTCCATCCCAGTTTGTCACCTTCTCGCCCGGGCAGGACCGATGAAAAGGAAACCCTATTTTAACCTCATCACCGTCAGTTATTCCCAGGCTCACTGTACAGCAGCAGACGCAGATGCCAAGCCAGCTGAACACATTTGAACAATGAGCAGACGACTCCGCCTTTCCTTCAGGTGCTGCTGCTGGCCTGCAGCACTGGCTTCTCTTCCGAGCTGCAGGCCAGCAGCAGCACCTGAAGGAATGCATGCTCCCGGCCTCTAGTCTACACTACACTACAGATGTGTTCATGCAGCCTGTGTGCTCAGCAGCGTGTGAGCAGTGCTCACTGCTCACACACGCTGCTCACCTGCACCCTTCACCATACTCGAGGCCTCTATATGTGTATGCGGCCTGTGTGCACTGCTTACACGCTGCTTACCGGCTGAGGTTTTCACCGCATGCACATGTGTGTGCAGCCTGTGTGCTCACTCACACGCTGCTTTTACATGCCCCCTTCACCGAATGCTCCTGGCCTCTATATGACAATGCGGCCTGTGGGAGCTCACAATCACACGCTGCTTAACTGGCCTCAGAAGACACGAGACATATTTCACCCACACACAACACTGCCCTATATGACACAAATTACCCCTAAATCCAAGCTCCTATTGGGGGCCTCCGTGGAGAGACAACCGACCACTGGCACTCACACCATTCACAGGGGTCAGGTCGAAAGGTCACACAGGACACCTCCACGAGAATATCTCACACCCCAAAGCCACCAACCCATAGCAATGTTTAGGAACATTCACTTTAGGAACATTCACGTAAAGCGCCTGGAGGCCAAATAATTGCCGAATATTGCGCTATAGAAATACCCGGTAAAATAGCATAACATACAGAAGGCCAAAACTGCCGTGATTGACGCTGTGTATACCAAACTGGTCTGCAGGAGAGAATATTTGTCTACAAAAGAGGTGAGATTGAGAAATCACTTGATTTATCAACAAAGCAATCAAAACATGAAGGCGAGCTTCACATAATCAGGGGGTTCGCAGTACAATATCCTCCGAAATTCTCATTTTTAGGAAGCGCTGCTAATGGTTTCTAACAGCTGGACAGAGCAGGTGGCTTCGGGGGGAGGGGGGTGGGGGGAGGACATGGCCCTCTCGTGTTAACTTTGTGGGTCCACCTGTGGGGGGGGGGGGGGGGGGGGTGGATGCAACTTGCAAGAAAGTCACTGCTCAGCAGCGTGTGAGCAGTGCTCACTGCTCACACACGCTGCTCACCTGCACCCTTCACCATACTCGAGGCCTCTATATGTGTATGCGGCCTGTGTGCACTGCTTTCACGCTGCTTACCGGCTGTCCTCTTCACCGCATGCACATGTGTGTGCAGCCTGTATGCTCACTCACACGCTGCTTTTACATGCCCCCTTCACCAAATGCTCCCGGCCTCTACATGACAATGCGGCCTGTGGGAGCTCACAACCACACGCTGCTTAACTGCCCCCTGGCCCTTCACCAGCGTACTCGAGGCCTCTGGCGGCGGCCTACATGTGTATGCACTGCAGCACGTGTGCTCACACGCTGCTGCTTACCTGCCCCCTTCACCGAATGCAACCGGCCTCTAGTCTAGACTATAAAATATGTGTATGCGGCCTCATGGCAGAGCTTCTTTACCATTACCAATTCCAATTGGAACCACCAGACCAGACAGAGGGTTTGGACAAGGAGCGCGTGATAACATGGGCGACACGCCGACACAAGGACGAGATGGAGCGCTGAGCAGAGTTTAGGAAGCTACTAATCCAAGTCGGGTCAGGGGCCGCTGAGAACACACAACTCTTCACTACACTGACAAGCAGTTTAACTTACGTGGGTGGATGTTGCTGGACCGGACGACTGGTCTCACTGGAGGACGCGTTGGCACTCACTCAGACTGCACAGTGCACACTACTACTGACTGCTGCACACAAAGCAAAGGTCGTCCAGGCAGGCGTTACTCCTCCTAGGCTGCACTCTGCAGCACGCCACTCACACACAACGCAACAACGACGGCTTCACTGCTGGGCTGGCTGGTCACGACGAGAGGAGTCTCACGACGAAGATGAGTAGTCACGACCAGTCGACTGATCACTATGACTCACTCATCCTCAACTACTTAATTTATTTAGACTAGTTCTACTTTCAGTTTTACTTACTGTAGTCTGTTGTTTACTGTGGTGGACAGCAGTGCAGCACTGGTGTGCCACGCGCTGTGACGTCCCCACAGCTTAGACAAATGGCCAATCACAAACGACATGGCTGGATATAGCCATATGTGATTGGCCATAGTGTGCGGCCCTCAGCATAGCAGCGGCACCATCCATCCATCCTGCTGCAGCAGCCAATCCTGGCGCAGCGTTAACAGCGCCACTGCGCCAGGATTGGCACACGAGCAGGACAGTATTTGCCCTAAATGAGACCGGGGGCCTGGGTCCTCATAATGTCTCTGAGTGCTAGAGAGGGGGGGGGGGAGGGAAGGGCTACAGTCTACGCATGCGCGGACCAGGCAAAATATTGAAGACTCCGGGATTTTATATGCGCAGTATGCGAGCTGTCTGTATTATTGTAACTGTGTGCTGCCTGCCTCTGCCTGTCACTCTCTGCCTCAGCCCCGCCCCCGGCCCACTTCCTTGATTCCCGATTCAGTCGGGATTGTCCCGGGCCGGTAGCGCGCAGTGCTCGAGTGCCTGCACGCTCGGCTCACAGTTCACACATTTATTTAAAAAAAAGTTATTACAATCATTTTGGCAGTGCGGTCGTCCATGGCTAGTGGGGCAACGCCCCAACGCCCCCCATGGACGAACCGCCACTGCTTACCTCTTACCTTCCATGAACCCCTGTTGCCTGTCCGAATTCCCCCCTATTTCCCAGACTGAATTCATCTCCCTGCTACACGCAGTCAGTTCAGGCTCCCCTAACGATTGCTGTCCCCCTCAAATTCTAAAAGCTGCTTTTCTGGCCTGCCCAGGCCCCCCTGGCTCTTCTCAATGATTCACTTGCCACAGGTTCTGTCCCTAATGCTTTCAAACAAGCTGTCATTGTGCCTATCCTTAAAAAACCTGGCACTGATCCATCCGTCTTGAGCAATTACCAGCCTATTTCCCTCTTACCGTATTTGGGGAAGGTTTTGGAAACGTATGTCACTCGATGCCTCAGCACATTCATTGAGAAGTCCTCCTTCCTCGATGACCAGCAGGCTGGGTTTAGACCAGCCCACTCAACCGAAGCGGTCATCGCGGCGGTGATGGATACGTTGAGACTAGGTGCTGACAGGAACTTTACCCGGGCCCTGGTCTTACTAGATCTGTCTGCGGCTTTTGACACGGTCGATCACGATATTTTGATCGACCGTGTCAGAAATGCGGGCATCCAGGGCCTGGCTTTAACTTGGATTAGCTCCTTCTTACACCAACGTTCTCAATCGGTTCATTTATCCACCTTCTCTGCTCCTTCCTCTTCACTTTCCTGTGGTGTCCCTCAAGGTTCTGCCCTCTCGCCCCTTCTATTTAATCTCTACATGCATCCTCTTTTAGCTTACTTTCGTCACACCCCAGTAACCATTTTCAACTATGCAGACGATTTACAGCTAATCTTCCCCATCGACACCTTTCCTGCTTCCCGTACCAACTTTCAGTCCACTATGCTTACCATCTCTGAGTGGATGCACTTCAGCCAGCTGAAGCTCAATCCCAGTAAGACAGAGCTTGTCCTGACAGGAGGGTCCTCCAACCCCTGGGATTCCAGTTTCTGGCCCCAATCTCTTGGCCCTCCACCCTGTCCCGTCGATACCGTGAGGAGCCTCGGCGTGATTATCTCTAGCGATCTGTCTATGAGACCTCAAATCAACGCCGTCACTTCTGCATGCTTTTACCACCTGCGCAGAATGGCAAAATCCGAAGGTTCCTCACCACAGAGGCTCTAGTACTTGTGATCATGGCCCTTGTCATCTCCCGTATCGACTATGCCAATTCCCTTTATGTCGGGACCCCTGCTTACCATCTCCACCGGCTCCAGCTGGTGCAAAATCAGGCGGCTAGACTGGTTTTTCAACAGCCGAAACATCAACATGTCTCACTTCTGTTAAGGAGGCTGCACTGGCTCCCGGTAGCCTCTCGATGTATTTTCAAACTGGGATGCACTGTCTTTAAGTCACTAACTGGTCTTGTTCCTGCTTTCACCTCACGCAGTCTCAAGCGTTACATTCCGTCTAGGAATCTGCGATCTTCTGATCATAACCTTCTAACTACTCCCAGGTTCAAACGAAAAAAACATGGTGGCTCTTGGTTTTCTTTCCTTGCTCCCTCTACCTGGAACTCCCTCCCCGTTACCATCCGACTCTGTCCTGACTATATATGCTTCCGTAAACTCCCCAAAACCCAGCTCTTCCAGCTGGCCTACAACTAAACCCTCTTGCACTCTTCTCTGTTTGTCTCTGAGCGCCATGAAACCAATTGGTGTCCGTGCGCGGTACAAAATCTTTTAACATAACATAACAACACTATTCCAGGCCCCTAAAGCTATAAGACTGGCTTGGGCGGTAGGTAATAATAATTTCTAATGTATATTGAATTAATAATTAACTGTTGTTGTGGTCATCTCTGAATTAGCCAGACAGCACCCCCTTGTGGCATACTGTCACAAGCGCTGGTGCTGACAATTAAGTGCCGGTGCTGAGCCCTTGAAACCATCAGCTCAAATTAAGCAATGCTTTCTTCAAGTTAGACCTGCTACAACCCTAATGCTAATGCTTCCAGAAAGGGGAGCTGAGGGCTGCCAATTTCCTCTTGGCTGGGGAAAGGCCCTGATGAAGCTTTGCTGGCCTTCCCTGGTGCTGTTGTTGACCTTGCTTGCCTGGAAGCCCGAAACCAGCTAAAGTAATTTAGAGACAACCACAGTACCTTGAAGCCCTCCCTACCCAGGGAAGGGAGGAAGGCTTCATCACGATTCTATCTCTACGGATAGACAGAGCAGCGACTGCTCTTACCGGTACCCGTCCACCTTTTTTAAAACATTGTGATACTGTGATTTAAACAACTGTATTTTAGTGATTTTAACCTGAAATACCAGCAACTTCTTAAAATTCTTAAAATTACCTGCACGCACTCCTGCCTGCACCCTTGAACGTCCGGCTCCCCGGTCCACCACGGGATTTCTCCCGATTGTTGTGGAGGGAGGAGCGGAGCTCCGAGCACTTCCGGGCTAGAGGGGAGGAGGGGGCGGACCTCACCGGCAGCACCCTGCAAAGGCTGCCACTTCACATTTGCTCAGCGGAGGTACGGATAGACAGAGCAGCGACTGCTCTTACAGGTACCCGTCCACCTTTTTAAAAACATTGTGATACTGTGATTTTAACAACTGTATTTTAGCGATTTTAACCTGAAATACAAGCAACTTCTTAAAATTCTTAAAATTACCTGCACACACTCCTGCCTGCACCCTTGAACGCCCGTCTCCCCACGCCTCCCCGGTCCACCACGGGATTTCTCCCGATTGTTGTGGAGGGAGGAGCGGAGCTCCGAGCACTTCCGGGCTAGAGGGGAGGAGGGTGCGGACCTCACCAGCAGCACCCTACAAAGGCTGCCACTTCACATTTGCTCAGCGGAGGCACGGATAGACAGAGCAGCGACTGCTCTTACCCGTACCCGTCCACCTTTTTTAAAACATTGTGATACTGTGATTTTAACAACTGTATTTTAGCGATTTTAACCTGAAATACCAGCAACTTCTTAAAATTCTTAAAATTACCTGCAAGCACTCTTGTCTGCACCCTTGAACGCCCGGCTCCCCGCGCCTCCCCGGTCCACCACGGGATTTCTCCCGATTGTTGTGGAGGGAGGAGCGGAGCTCCGAGCACTTCCGGGCTAGAGGGGAGGAGGGGGCGGACCTCACCGGCAGCACCCTACAAAGGCTGCCACTTCACATTTGCTCAGCGGAGGCACGGATAGACAGAGCAGCGACTGCTCTTACCGGTACCCGTCCACCTTTTTTAAAACATTGTGATACTGTGATTTTAACAACTGTATTTTAACGATTTTAACCTGAAATACCAGCAACTTCTTAAAATTCTTAAAATTACCTGCACACACTCCTGCCTGCACCCTTGAACGCCCAGCTCCCCGCGCCTCCCCGGTCCACCACGGGATTTCTCCCGATTGTTGTGGAGGGAAGAGCGGAGCTACGAGCACTTCCGGGCTAGAGGGGAGGAGGGGGCGGACCTCACCAGCAACACCCCATTTAACCGGATGATCTTCACTACGCGCAGCGGACGCGCACAGCGGGCGGGCCGGTGGCGCGCCAATGGCGCGCCAAAGGCAAGCTCGTCTGCGCCCTTCTGCGGCCGGCCGGGGCAAGGGGCCACCCCCCTGTCCGGTCGCCCACCCGTAACAGGAAATATAGTTCGCGCTTCCTCCACCAACTAAGGAGGGAGGCTGCCCCACCATGTCACCACTCCTGGGATCTATCAGCGCACAGAAGGATACAAAGTTCCCCGGGGGGAGGGGGGAGGAAGGGTTTTACTTGAGTGGAGAGAAAATCATACAGAGTGTGCAGTCAAGGAACTAAGGGGTTCCTCTGTCGGAATTAGAGAGCCTCACACACCCAGGGCGTTTAGGTGTGCAACGCACCTTGACCGTAGGGTGTCCAGTGTCATCATTGGCTCACTGCTCCTCGTCAGACCGGCGCTGCAATGTCTGACGGGGTGCTTGGAGGCACCCTTTTGACGGAGGTCTTTTATTCCTTGCCGATGGTGTGTGTGAGTCAGAAGGAAAATGGTGTAGTCAGTGTGGAGTATGTGAATGTTAAAAAGGGTAACCAGTCCACAATAGGATTTATTGCGTGGCTGCTTCCCTGATTAAAAGGGGGTGAGAGGGGAGCTAGAGACTGTGGTGAGTATCAGAACCTAACTCTACCCCCTGGTGTGGTCAACATGTTTCTCGCCATCCGGCGATTCGTCAGGACCAGAACAGAGTACTACACGTGAAAAAAAGGGGGTTCAAACACAAAGTGAAAAACACAAATACAACCTCACTGGGTCGGTTGAGTAGAGGGCCTAAAGTCCTGCTCTAGTTATGCGACCCTAAGGGCGATTAGGAGGGCCTCGCAGTTTGCTCCCGTGAGGCCAGCGCTGTTTGGCGGTTATGCCTCAGTCCGGGCGCTGGGACGCTGGTAACACCTACCCCTCACGCTCGCGGCACTTATCAAAACAACACACCACCTGCAGTCAGTGCGGGTTTCAATTATCACCGAACCCAAAAATAGAACCCTCACAATACTCTATGTTCTTGCTCAACTGTAGGTCCCTTCCCAAACACACCCTGGAAATCTATTTACTGATAGAGGATGCAAACCCGGACATCCTCTTCCTTACAGAGACCTGGCTGCACGAACAATCAGAACCCGACCTGGTGCAAACCCTCCCTCAAGGATACCAAATATTACGCAATGACCGCAAAACAGGAACAGGAGGTGGACTAGCACTAGTCCACAAGACTTGCTATGAAATCACTAGCATCCCCGCCCTTGTCCCAGACAGTGAATGCCTACCCTTCACTATAAAATTTAGTCCCACAAACACGTTCTCTGGTATGCTTGTATACCGCCCACCTGGGACACAAGGACAATTCCTTCCTAACCTCGCGCCAATTATTGCAAACCTTGCCCTCAGCCCTGCAAATTTTACTCTCTTGGGAGATCTTAACACCCACCTTGACGACCCCAATGACCCGAATGCCAGAGAATTATCCTCCAGTCTAGATGCCCTCGAACTAGAGCAACTGGTCCCTGGGCCCACCCATCAAAAAGGCCACCTTCTGGACCCTATATTCAGCAACTGCCCTAACCTGCAAGTTGGAAACCCCTCTCCCCTCCCCTGGACAGACCACTTTCTCATCCCTTTCACGTGGACCCCCCAACCACCATTTACCAAAACACACGACAGCCCAAATATCCCGGAATTGGTCCAAGCTTCCCCAGCCACAATGGCTGGAGTACCTTGAATCGACCAAACCTATCACAACCTCCAACCCTATAGAGGGCAACGAGAATGATAACATCTTGATCACCAAATCTCTCGATCTGGTGCTCCCACTCAAAAGTACCAACCCCAAACGGGGGAACGCGACCGCCCCGTGGTACACCGCTGACCTCCGAGACGCCAAACGGAACTGTGAAAAAATTGAGAGGAAATGGCGCCTAGATTATTCACCGACTGGAAAAACAGCCTACATGGCAGCAATCAAAAGCTATAAAACTAGTATTAAACTAGCGCAGGCAAAGTACTTCGAGGAAAAAATTGATAAGGCAGCCTCAAAGCCTAAGGAGATTTATCAAATAGCAAAATCCCTCCTTCAACTGCCAGAGACACCAAAGGAGCACCGCAATACTCAGGCTCACTGCGATGAGCTACCGGAATTCTTTTTTCGCAAAATAGAAACTATTAATTCTTCCTTCTCGCAACACACCCCTCCGAACAGCTGCTTTCTAGACCTAGACCCCGTGTCACCACCCCCCGCCTCACTGGCACATCTCCCGCCCCTGGATCTCAGTCATTTAGAGAGTATCATGCAGCAAGTCAAATCAGGCTCACCCAATGACCCGGCCCCTCCGCGAGTTCTCATCCCGGTCACCAGTCAGATCTCACCCACTATTCTGGACCTGCTCAACACCTCCCTCCACGTTGGCACCGTCCCGCCCCCATGGAAACAAGCCATGGTCAAGGCCCTTCTAAAGAAACCGAGCCTAGATCAAAACAACCCCTCCAACTACAGACCCATTTCCCTATTACCCTGACTCAGCAAACTGCTAGAAAAGCATGTCAACTCAGTCGTGACAAACTTTCCAGAGTCAAACGCCATACTTGACCCCTCACAGACGGGCTTTTGGCCCCTCCATGGGATAGAAACTGCCCTGGTCGCAGTGACGGAGGAGGCAAGAAGGATCTTGGACAACGGTGGGTCGACGGCCATCGTTCTCCTCGACCTTAGTGCCGCCTTCGACACTGTAAACCACAACATCCTTCTCCACCGTCTTAGCAGGATAGGTATCTTGGGAACGGCAATCACCTGGTTGAGATCATTTCTCACAGACCGCTCGTTCCAGGTATTCGAGAAAGAATACACCTCCCCAGCAAACCCCTGGATTGTGGGGTGCCCCAGGGCTCCTCCCTAAGCCCAACCCTTTTTAATGTTTACTTAAGTCCACTAGCTGAGGTCGTCCGCCCCTTTGGAGTGAAAATTATCACCTATGCGGATGACACACAGCTAGTGGTAGCACTGGACCCCCCATTCAATTCTCACCATAGCTTACATAAATGTCTAGAAGCAGTCGCCGCATGGATGACTTCATCCTGCCTAAAACTAAACGGGGAGAAAACAGAGATTATGCTCTTAGGAAATACCATCGACAAACCTATTGACTCAATCTGGCCCCTCTGCCTAGGCTGTCCCCCCCTACCCAAAGAACAAATCAAAAACCTCGGCATATGGCTGGACAGAGCACTCAATTTCAATCACCAGGCAACCAAGCTATCTGCCGTCTGTTTCGGGCTCCTGAGGCTACTACGCAAGATTCTTCCCCTACTCCCTTTTCACTCAAGGCGGATCATGGTACAAGGGCTTATCCTATCTCGCCTGGACTACGGGAATGCCCTATACCTCGGGGCCCCACAGTCCACACTAAACAATCTCCAAATTATCCAAACTGTGCCGCCAGGACCCTTCTCGAGATCCCCCGACGAGTCTCAGTCAAAACCCGACTAAAAGACCTCCACTGGCTCCCGGTAAAATCTAGGATTGAATTCAAAGCCATGTGCATTGCCCACCGGTCCTATTGGGGAACACGTCCCTCTATTAACCGTCCCCTTGTAAACGCCTACCACCCCAATAGACACATTAGATCCGGGGCCTCCTACCTCACCACAGTGCCTCGAATCAAGAAAGCGAGGTGTGGAGGCCGTTCACTCTCCTACAACCTGGCCAAGATCTGGAACTCGCTTCCCCTCACAATCAGATCAGAGCCCAAATTGCTGACATTCCGAAAGCTCCTCAAATCCTGGCTTTTTAATAAACCGGTATAAGTTCCAGCAACTCTGCCTTAGTCCAAACCTCTGCAGCGCTGGGACGCCTCAGGGTAGCCATCGCGCTATATAAATCATCTTTTCAGTTCATTTAATTTCATTCATTACATATACAGGCGAGCTGCATGGTGACTCCACTTAATGAGCACGCACACTCCCTAAACAATCTTCTGTTGTTTTAGATACTCCACGCCTGCATGTGGTTGGCCCGTGCGCTACCCACATCAAGAAGGACCTGATGGTCTCACTTACAATATTTTGATGCACAGCAGTGCAGCAAGCCTTCCTGCTGCGCTTCCATGCACCAAAATAAAAGGGCAGGAATGCGCCGTATCTACAAGATATGGCACATTCCTGTTTTTCTGCCCTGTGCCAGCACATAAACAGCAACCGTGCGTCTGCGCAGCCACCTTTGCGTCATTTTGCAAGGGTGCCTGCGCTGAGGTGGTGATTGTTTTAGTGCAGGATGGGACAGGTTCCTGCACAAAAACCATCATTGAAGGCATTTTCCTCTCTCGATGTGTGCTGTAGAATGTAGCATGCATAGAGAGAGGAAAAAGCGAGGAGAAATAAAAATATTTCTCCTTGTTGCTCCTCCTTACGTCTCCCCTGGCGAGACTTAGGAATCGGACACATTCCCCGGTTTACAAAATGTTGTAAATCTGAGAATGCTTCAAGTTCCATGGATGTTGCATGGGAACACCCACAACACCACCAAGAGAAACATATTTACAAGGTCATGAAAAGTCACGCAGGGTGGCTTTACATGGCCTTGTAAATATGGGGAAGCCCATGGTGCTGCCGATGCGTAAATAAAAGTGGCACACCAGCGGCGCAATGGGCTTGGAAATAAGCCCCTAAATGTGCAATTTATCCAGCAGGGTTTACACACTATTGTAAAATGGTTCACCATAATCCTAAATCAGCAAACCTGTTTACCTTTCACAATACTTTATTCTACTTTTCCAAGTTTCGAGACACTTTGAATTTCAATTACAAAGTTACTATTGCATTGTTTTTCGTTGCCCTGTGTTTATCTCTGTTTCAGCCACCTTTCAGTGTTTACAAGCATTAACAGTTCGAACTGAAATGTTGCCAAACCTCTAACAAAGTAACAAGTTTAGGCGGGAGGATATTAAACCAGAAATTCTTTGGCAATGTTTTCCAAATTTTAAGATTAAATAAAGTAAGAATTGTGATGGGGACGGTGAACGCTCTCATTACTTACCTGTAATCTTTATTACACTGAGTCCTACTCTCCCTCTCCATGGGCCTTGCATTTCTTCCCTGAACTCCCATGTGGAAATGTATCGACCAAAATGGGTGGCTTGAGAATTAGGCATGTGCCCTGAGAGTACGATATTGGAGGAGCTTGAGACAATGAAATACAACAGGATATGAGCGCATTTCGAGATAGAAAACTACTCTTCTGTTTAATCTACAACAATATTTAATCTTGAAAGCTAGAATCCTAAAATGTACATTGCTTGAAAATCAGCCATAATTATTTTCTAACAGGATGCATTATTTGACAACTAGTGTCTTGATTCCTATAAGGATCAACGCATCATTAATCGGTGGAATATAATATTTAACAACATCTGGACTAAGGAAAAGTTTCCCAATTAAAAAGAATCTAAGATATTTTAAACTGTAAAACATTGGCTTTTCTTAATCAGGCAGATTTGATAATGGCTTCCCTAAAATGTCACATTGTGCGCGTGATGTAAGTAGCCACACCACTAAACACCAGCAGAGGGCGGTATAATCCATAAAAAGATAGCAGTTCGTGGTGCTTGCGTTGAACACTCTGAGAAACCTCTCGAACAGGAGCCGAACTACACAGGGAAGCAGAGTTCAAACTCTGTATTGGAGATCACCACCCGCCCTTCGTGTGTTTAAAGAAACCCTTCAGAACCTCCCTGAATGACAAACATATTTTTGTTTATTACACCTGATAAAACCCGACTATGAATTGGAATAATCAGGTGCGATAAATACCACCCAATTACTATTTTTCGGGGAATAACTTGAGTGTTTGGTACCCATGGCACCAAAATCCACATGTTAAGGTTAAATACTGGGTATTGTCCCCTAGATAAACACGGCAGGTTTGGCCTGCAAATATTTATCACAAACCCAGGATTGTGATATGCGTGGTATCAGCCGTTAACAGGCATATATCGCAATTATCTGGGCTCCTGTTGTGAGGGCTTTTGAGGATTATTTGGAACCCCTCAATAAGCTTCCCCAAACCTTGACACCTTTTCCCAGTCAGGACGTAAGTGAAACAAGCATTGACAAAGCCAATAGGTCTCGCTTTTGCGAGAGTTCGACCTATAGGCGTTGTAAATTACAATGCCTTTTACCCATGTGTTATGGAGTAGCGTGGATATATGTGGTGTGGAGCGAAATTATGTGGGTTTGGATTGGAATTATTAGCTGTGGAATTGTGTGGTGTGGAGTGGATCTGACAGTTATGCGGCATTGTGAATTGGAATTATGTGGATAGTAGTTATGTGGTATTGAGTGTACTAGAATTATGTGGAGTGGGTTTGTGTGTCATGGAGTGTAATTATGTGGAATGGTATTTTGTGTTGTGGAGAGGTATGTATTAGAGTTTAATTATGTGGAGTGCTGTTGAATTTTGAGGCTCTCCTAAGCTCCCCTAAGTGACTCCCCTAAACCAATCACAATGCTGCTATGCAGCGTTGCAATTGGTCTGAGCGCTGTGGTTCGGCGCTGAGACGGGGACATAGAGCATGTGCATGTTCCCCACCAGGCTGTGGATTCCAGCTTGGTGGGGAACATGCAAAGTATGCATTACTGTTTGGCCAGCCCAAGACGGCCAACCAAACAGTCATGCACACTTAAAGAATGCCACAACTCCTCCCCCCTGCTCTGGTCAGCTCCGCCCGCATGAAACTGAGCCACTGACTGCAATAGTAAAAATAAAATAATAACAATACGTTATTATCATTTTATTTTTTGTTTTGAGCAGTGATGCGACACTACTCTGCCTTAGTGGAGAAGCTGCCACTGGTTGAATTATGTGGTTTGGTGTTAAATTAGCTGGTGTGGAATGGAAATGTTTGGAGTTGAATTTCGTGCCTTGGAACTGTGTGACGTTGAGTGAAATTATGCTGATTGGAATTATTTGGCATGATGTGGAGTGTATTTATATGGATTGTTGCTATGTGGCATAGTGTGGTTTTATGTGTGGTGCATTTATGTGGTATAAGTAGAATGTAAATATGTGGAGTTGAATCAGGTTGCGTTGGGTAGTATTATGTGGAGTGCAATTATGTTAGGTGGTGTTGAATTGTGTGGCGGTAAATTGTGTGGTGTGAAATTGTGTGGTGTTGTGTGTCACACTAAACATCCAGGTATGCTACACAGAATTGGAAGCTCTGGATCAACCTATGGAAAAGTAGATAAAAAGCAATCACAGAGAATTAAAAAAAATTAATTAAGATCTGGCTGTTCCCTAAAATAAACATTTCAATGGGTCTCAAATTAAAACAACTAATGGTCTGTTCATTCAGACAGCAACCCCATCACCCAAACTCCTTTGAGCCTCACCTCGTGCAATAAAGCGCTGCAACATGCCTGTGGCGATATGAATGGCACACTCATCCAAAAGTCATACTCCCAAATGCGGCCACTTATAGGCCACAACTCACCCAACATTCTTCCAGTCATGATTGACAAAGTAGCAATTTACTTGTTGATACCGAAAGCACAGTATAAATGCCAATACAATACTGCTTGCACTCCAATGCTGATCCATCAACGTGTGCCTCTAAGCAATGCCCTTGTTGTAACAACTTGGTCACCATCTGTGCGTGGGACCTGCCAAACACCAAAATGTTTATAATAACATGTAGACAGGTTTAAAAAACGTTAATAGAATTTTGACATGACGATACACATCCAATGCTGTCACCCCTTATATACACTAACCCCCAGATTCATCAAAGTCCTGTTTTGCGAGTCCTTAATAGCGATTTTTAAGGAATCGCTATTAAAGACTCGCAAAACGGGATGCATGTAGAAATCACAATATTTTTTGCAATTTCTACTGCTTCCTTATTTGCGATTCGCTAATTGCGAATCGCAAATAAGGAATGGCTTTCCCATTCATTCCTATGGGCCTAAAGGCCCATAGGAATGAATGGGGAGTCATTCCTTATTTGCGATTAGCAATTAGCGAATCGCAAATAAGGAAGCGATTTCAATGGTGCCAGAGCACCCCTGAAATGGTAATGTACACTGGTGTTGCACACACACATGTCCAAAGGACATGTGTGTCTGTAACATACAACTTAGAAGAATGCAATGAAGTGCATTTTTCTAAGTTTTCGCTATTTACCACGTAGTTAGACTTCGCGGTAAATAGCGGCCCCAGATTGCGAATTCGCAAGTTTAAAATGGTTCATGAATTGCATTTAAGGAATCTCAAATTGAGATTCCTTAAATGCAATTATTCGCAATGTAGCGATTTCTAAAATTGCGATTTTTGCATTTGGGATGATGAATCCCAAATGCAAAAATAGCGCTCGCAAAGGGCTAGATTCTCAGAATCTGGCCCTTTGTGAGCCGATTTTGGCTTGATGAATCTGGCTGTAAAACATTTAATATGATTCGCAATTTTAAAGCTGGCATTTATCAGTGATGGTTTCAAATATTTACATTTGTGTGAGATTCTTCCCTGTAAGTAAATGATGCAGTTAACTGGGAAATAACCGAGGACACTAAATGAGACTTTAAAAGGAGGCCAAAACAAAATTAAATAGAGCGCTCTGAAACAGAGAGGTGAAAGTCAAAACTGAAAGCTCAGGAAATGATGTTGTAATAGGATATGATTGATAATAACAATGTAGTTGGAAAGCTCTTGGTATTACAAATTTAGATAGTCTTCAAGTGGATAATGCAATGCAAGGTGTTAACGTGATAAATTGTTACATTTGTATTTTGCACAAGCAAAGCTTTTGGCAAGTGAGCGCACCCCCCGAATATTATCAGTGAGCGGAGGACATGGTGTACTTGAAAGCCGCTGCTCGAGAATACAAAACAGTCTTTTCCTGGGTGTTGTCGGCAGCCCCAAAACTTCACAGCCCATGATGCCGGGACAAGTGACATAATCACGCACATCGCGTGTAGTAAGCTGGCAGAGCCATGGTTAATTCAATTTACCTTACCATAAATTTTTTTCTGTTTAGTTGTATTACATGCCGCAGGAAAAAGCACGATGCATGAGTTGCGTACTACAATGCCAGATATAAATTCTTCATTGGCGTCACTCTTATTACACTGAGCCCCTCTATTGACATCATAGCACAAAGATCAAATGGTTTGTATTACCTGGAGAATCATGAGATGAGTGTTTTACCGTCTGTGAATCAGTATGGTTATGGCCACAGGAATTATGTGGCAAGAGAGAGACAAATTGTGCGGCAAGAAAAGCCAAATTGTGCAGCATATTTTGTAATAGTATTACTTCATTATTTCATCATTTTTAAACTTGCCAACACTGTCTGGGCACTGTTTGCGCCTCATTAGTGCCATTTTAATACCCAAATATAACAATAAGCTACCAAAACGTGACAAGCCCAGATTTTCAAAGGGCCTTTCACTGCGCAGCAGCACGTGTTATTCAATTTTTCGTAACATTTGAACCATTTGAGCTAGAAACAAAGGGGCAGATGTACACGCCCCTTGCGCCACGTTTACGCCGCTGTTGCGTCACGCAAGGCGGCGTAAACGTGGCGCATCCCTACGAGGCATTTACAACGTGACGCATCCATGGAGATGCGTCACGGTGTAAGGCCCTGCGCCACATGAAACCTGCGTCAGGTTTCATGTAGGCGTTCCGGTGCAGGGGGGGGCGTTCCGTCGCAGGAACGCCCCTGAAAAGTGACTCAGTGAAATCTACAAGATTTCACTGAGTCACTTTCCCAACGCTGATGCATCAAAACCCTGCGCCTGCTTGAAGTAGGCGTAAGGCTTGACGCACCACGTTAAAGATAGGGCAAGTCGGAAAAGTGCTGGAGTTGCGTGCCGCACGCAACACAACTTCAACACTGCGCCAACTTTACGCCCAAGATGCGACACGCATCTGTTCATTCCTGCGTCATGGTGCACCGCATTTACAATGCGGCGCATCATGGGTGGCGCAAGGATGAACTTGCGTGCCGTATCTTTCCTGGCGCATCTCTGCCGATTTGCAGAGATGCGTCAGGCAACGTAAATCTGCCCCTCAATGTTTTCTGTTAAAATCTGCAGATTATGCGACAGATGATGGATTATGTGTCAAATGAGGCAAATCTACATTTATGTCGAAATCTCCGTGGTTGCACAATCACATAATTCCAGTGGCCCTGAGTATAGTCCATGGCAGGAAAGCTTCCCCCAGAGAGTCAAGCCTGCCAGGGACAGGGTGATCCAGGCAAGCATTCTCTGCAGAGGGGCTGCAGTGAGCAATGATTTAACGGAGTCGGCAAGCAGCGATGAGGGAGGGGGTTGGGGCACAGAACAGGTGCACTGTGAAAACAGTGTCTGACATTTGATCTCAGTCTTTGAATGCTCCGCAAATGTGGAGAGATAAGAATATGTTTACAGCCCTGTTTACAATGGCACTATAGCAAGTGAAAACATGGGCACTCCTAACGAGGAACCCACGAAAAGGAAAGCTTCTTCAAAAACGGGCAGGAAACAAAGAAAAAAATACTGCCCAAAACGAACTGATAAGCACCAAAATGTAATGATACCTGTAATTAAGAGGTTCTCCGTAGAAGTAAATAAAATACAAAAAGGAGGGATAAAAATCAAACATTAACCACTAGCAAGCAAGCCATTTTAAAGGACAATCAAAGCAATGAATAAAAAGGCAATGGGCGGGCTGTAAGCCCACAAAGTGTATACAACATGTCTGGAGAAGACAGCGTAAGCGCTGCCTAGGCTTGACCTAAAAAAGACTCTACTGACTCACTCAGACACCTTTGCACTATGGTGCAAAGATGTGTGTGTGGGACACAGCAGCAAATTTCTGCACCAGTGCTAAGGAAAGGGGAGGTGACAGCCATATCTCCTTAAATATGGTGCTTTCCTGCTCTTGCCTTCTTTAACAGCGCAGCATTTTTGGCTGCTCCGCTGCGTGAAAATGTAGTAAATATGGGCCTAAATATTTTCACAATATAATAAAAACAAACAACAATTATAAAAGAATGTAGCAGATGATTTACAGTTGGGTTAAGTAATTTTGGTGTAATAGAAGAACACAAAATAATAACAGATGTGTCCTGGAATGTGACTTGAAATCATTCAAAAAATCATAATGTTGTTCAATTAAACTTTAAGAATCTCGAAGGATAGAGGCTGTGCTGTCTTTACATGTGAACCTCTCCCTATCAGTCCCCATTCCCACTCGTATGTTCTGCTGATTTAACTCTCTCCACCAATTTGACTTTACCTTTTATGTATTTGCCAAAATTAGATCTATAAAGATCTGAAATATTTAATAGTTAATTTGATGTTATTGTCATTGTTCTCATTAGTCATATTTGTTAACCACAGCAGTAAACACTATTTGCATTCGTAGGTAATTATATTGGGGTCTGTAGTCTAGCATTATTTTTATTTGTAAGTAAGAGTCATACAACATTACAGTATCTCCAAAATATTAACAAAAGGTCTGAGTGCAAAACATTTCAGTGGAAAAGTGCCTACTCATCATTCTGCAGTTGAGCCATGCCCTCACAATCAACATCCCTACAGAAACTGACGTCACTGAGTTCAGCCCGTTTGAAGCCAAACTATTAACCAGGAAATTTCCTCGGGCCAAATCTTCCAGATTTACCGCTCTCTAATCATTAAGACTGTGAACCGGTTCGACACACTGAAACAGAGGTGGGAGTCATGGATCAGGGAACTGGGCAGCATAGAATGGAGAGAAGCTAAGATGGCCCCTGAGTGCTGGCCATCTCCACGCACCTTAGACTGATCCAACTGAATTATCTTCACTTGACTTATAAGACCCCTATATGACTATATCGAGCTGGTAGAATCACCCAGGCCACCTGTTTTCGCTATTCTGCGCTCGACGCACACTTTTATCATGTTTTTTGGGCCTGCCCGTGATGGTTTGCAACTGGCAGAAGATAACACAAGAACTCTAATGGGTGCTCAACTGACCTGTGGTTCTTACCTCTAGGGTGACCTTACTGGGCATACTAGATGATCTTGGTGACCCAACAGCAGAAGAGATATTCATTGGGGTCACCTCTCTAGTTGCCAAGGGCGATATCGCCCAGAGATGGAATCTTCACAGACCCCCTCTTTGGTTGAGTGGGGGGCGGTGGTGGACTGGTGTGCCCGACAAAAAAAAACTATTAGGTTGCACGGGGCTGCTGAAATAATGGTGCTGTGTATGTTTTGTGTTGTTACTGTAAAACAATAAAGCTTGTTTATAAAAACTAAAAAATAAACATCATTACAAAAAGCCCATCATTCCTGATGGTGTCCAGTAATCCTGTTAACAGCTCCAGCTGGAAACAGAGGGCCTTATTTAAGAAACCTTGTGACACTTTGTGCCACCGTTGCATCAAAGTTTGTGACGCACCGGCGGCATAACAAATGCACCAAGTTGGTCCCTATTTACAAAGTGACGCATCTAAGCAGATGCGTCACTTTGTAAAGCCCTGTTATGCAGGGTGGGCGTTCCCCAGCAAAAAAAGCCTTTTAGAAGTGGCATTGTGAAATCTATCATATTTCACTGCCCCACTTCTAGGACACCACTGCATCAAAATATCACATCTGCCTCACAGCAGGCGTAAGACTGACACTGGCACATTTAACATGGGACTTGCCCATGTGTAATGACCCATTGCTGGAGCTGCGTCACTTTTGCGACATACTCCAGCAATGAGTCATTACTGTGCCTACAGATACGTCAGAAATACTGAAGTATCTGTAACTTCTTGCGTACATTAAATATGACGCATCCATCGTGTCGCAAGGAGGGCACACTGAAAATGATCGAATTGCTGTTTTCATAAATAAGCCCCAAAACATCTGCAGAGTTACTGTGAAGCTTTCATGTTTTCCCTGGATATTGTGGCTGCTGAACACAGGCAAAATCTGGGAGGGTAACATTGGGATGAGGAATAACTGGGGAAATTGGATCCTGAATTGCTGATTCCACAGAAATCCCTCATTCCAATGCGAAATCTCAGAGTTTAATCCGGAATCCCAATTAATTTCACCTTTAAATTAACTGCATTCCTACAATAATTAACCCTAGGGATTTGAATTTAACAGCCTCACATTTAGAGGTATCGTAATGAGGCTTAATGTACTCAAGAAAATCAGGGCCTTAGTCAGGAATAGTGTTGCATCGCTGGAGGAGAACAGCGATGCAACACTTTTCAGTTTGCCATACTTGCGACACCATGGATGCATCGTATTTACATTACGGCGCTTCCTGTCGCAAGGGTTAACAGATACGTCTGAAATCCTAAAGTATCTGTTGGTGCACAAATGGAGCATTGCTGGAGTGTGTCTGAAAACAGACGCAACTCCAGAAATGTGTCATTAAACATGGGGCAAGCTCCATGTGAAAAGGCCTGCATCACCCCTCACACCTGCTTCAAACAGGCACACAGTTACGCCGTAAAAGTGGCGCATTGAAATCGCATAGATTTCACTGCTCCACTTCTACGAGGCTTTCCTGCTTCAGATCACCCATCCTGTATACATTTCACCTGTGGCAGGTATCATGCAGCAGAGGGGTTTACAAAGTGACGCATCTGTCTAGATGCGTCACTTTGTAAATAAGGCGCAATGTGGCGTATTGTTTATGCTGCCGCAGCATCAGTGAAATGCGATACAAAAGCGGCGTAAGGGCCCCATAAATGAGGCCCTCAATGTTTTATTCTAATTTTTGATGTATATGGGAGACCTGTTCAGTATCTACGAGGCTACTTGGGAAAAAAGATGTTGTCTGCTCGATACCTGGAACTGCGCTTCATGCTTGTATGTCATAAGGGATCTACTGATCTGACAGCAGAGGTTGGTCAGAGTTACCACTCGCCCCAGTCATGCAGCTGTGCAGCAGAAAACTTATTTCAGACTAACTAAGAAGCCCCAAGGAGTACATGCATACCAAACAATAGACAAAGCTAAAGACATCCAAAAGTCATCAACACAGGTAAATCCTTTGTGGTGGGACGGGAAACAACCTTTACAACGCAACTTTTACAACGCACTACCATTACAACAAAACTTTTACAACGCAACATCCATTACATCGCATGCCATTACAATGCAACCATTACAACGCATGACACTACAATGCATACCACTACAACGCATGTCATTACAACGCAGTCATTACAACGCATACCATTACAACGCATAGTACCCTTACACTATCCAACACTTACCCTACTGTTGCACCCCCTGGAGTTAGAATAGTAATTTTTACCCCTAAACTATCCAACACTTACCCTACTGTTGCACCCCCTGGAGTTAGAATAGTAATTTTTACCCCTACACTAGCCAATACTTACCATACATGCAATGTAATGGTATGCGTTGTAATGGTATGCGTTGTAAAGGTAGTATGTATTGTAATGGAATGCGTTGTAAAGGTAGTTTTTAAAAATTAGTTGTAATAGCATGCGTTGTAATGGAATGCGTTGTAATGGATGTTGCATTGTAAAAAATGCGTTGTAAAGGTATGCGTTGTAAAAGTATGCGTTGTAACGTCATACATTCGGTGGGTCAGCCTGCATGGAGGCCACTCTCTAATTACTACTGCTCTTTTGTAACACCGCAACCTTAAACTTTCAGTTAAAAAATGGTTGTTGGCTGATACTAATGAAAGGAAGTCCAATTAATATTCCAAAAATACAAGCACAAAGTGGAAACGTTTACTGAGTGATTACCCCTTATCTTTTTTAATAAAATTTTCTCAAGGCTAGTCATGCAAGAGGAGACAGAAAATATATGAAGTATTCCAATCAGCAGATGATGAATCAATTAATTAAATCGACCCAAAGTGCCCTGGAACTGTTACCACCACAATGCTCAATTTAGGTAAAATCTATCTAGAAGTAGAGATAGCCATATCTGTTACATAACTGTCCTTTAACTATAAATCCAGAAGCAAACACCTCAAATTGTCTCAAACACATGCCACTTAATGCAACACTCCAGCCCCTAGGAATCCTATGTCGTGATGCATTGGGGCAAACTGAGTGCTGTGATGTGAGCAGTGTGCGCCCAACCTCTTTTTGTTTGAAAAGGCTCCCTTGAGCTAATGAGCTGACAAGCTCTGGCTGAGGCACCTACACCCAGGGAGTGGTACAGAGACCTGAGAAGATTTTGGGCAGCATTTCCAGCACCCCCAAACAATGTTGGTGCTCTTTTAAGATGGACAACTATCCTGAAATACGTGTCTAGAGCCCTATACATAGCACTGGCTGCACTAACAAGGGTGAAAAACTAAAGGCTGTCACTGTAGGAAGTGTTGTCATGCAGTGCATTTACCATGATGCACTGGGGCGAACTGAGTGCTGGGATGTGAGGCAGTTTGCTCCCACTTCTTTTTCTTTGAAAGGGAATTTTATATTATAAGGCTGGAACATTGGGATCCACCACACCAGCCTGGCTCTTCGCTCAATTTATTTTTTTTTCAACTCTTTTTATTGAGGTTTTAGTTTTGTAACATTTACACTTCTTTGCCATGGTTACAATCAAGGGAGATTAATGTTAGATATCATTGCAATATCTGGTGAATACGGTTAATTAGACCAACACATAAGTACGTTATGAAAGTAATTCAGTTCTTGACAGTAGAGCTTTGTCGTTGGACTCAAGTCAGGTGCATAATGAGGTATGTGATTTGAGTGTTGTTGGGTCATGTCCCCTATGGAATCAAGTTCTTGTAGTGTGTTGGTAAGTGTACAATCCTCTATGAAATCAAAACTGGGGAAAAGGTGGTGGCTGAATGGCAGAGCGGGTGTGAGCATCAAGTGTGCCTGTGGGACTGGGGCCGGTCACAGGCGCCCGAGCGAGCCAGGAGGAGGCGGCGGGGCTGTGAATTAACCAATGGGTTCATCATGCGTCCATAAGGCGCAGTGGCATCTTGTGCGAGTGTGTTGTGGAGGGGTCGTGAATGCGCTTAGTGCTCTGTACTGGGGCGGGCGAGCTTAGTGGAGGGGCTGCATGCATTACTATGTCTGACAATCTCAGGAAGGTTTGCCTTCTTGTGATAGTTTCTGGAACTGTGTGAGCATTGTGTTCCAGGCTGTTACTATGGATTTCTTGGGGAGGCAACGCGCCTCTTCGTAATGGAGATTAGTGCTTTCGCCCTCCTGCCAATGCAGCATTGCTGTGCACCACTAGGTAAGTGAAGCGGACTGGGATGGCGCTAAAGCGCAACATAAGAGTGCGTTTGACCAGTAGGGTGGCCAGGTTCACAAATAGAACTCGACCCATCAGTGTCTTCCTTCGCTTATATATCCATAAGGTGGTGGCTGCCCAGTTATTCAAGTGTAGGATTTCAGAGACCGTAGCAAGGGTCTCATGGACAGCGCACCAATAGTTTGCCAAGGTGGGACAGGACCATAACATGTTCTGGAAGTCTGCCTCATTAGAGTGGCATCTTGGACAGCTGAGCCCCACTGTGGCTAATATGCTATTTAGTTTGGACGGGGTTAAGTGGGCTCTGTGTAGTATCACGTATTGTATATTTTTGAGGAATGGTCTGTGGGGATTCAAGTGCCATTACCCACTCAGAGTCATGAAGGGGATGCCCAATGTCTTCTACCCATTTCTGATGTGGAGGCAACAAGGGGACCCTTGTATGTTCCTAGATGGCCTTGTTTAGTCATGTTATCAAGTGCCGCCCACGATCCATAGTGAATAAGATGTGTATGACAACGTTCTTGTGTATGACAACGTTCTTGTGTATGACAACGTTCTTTGTCAACCGTGCGTCACAGTTGACGGAATGTGGCCAGCAATTGGCCATGGACCAGAAATTGGCATCGGAGAATTCCATGATCTTCTTGTAATTGGTTGAACGTTAGTAAGTGTTGGTCTAAGAATAAGTCTCCCACTGTGTCGATGGACCTGCCATGCCAGGCGACTAAGTTTCCGGCTGTAAAAAAAATCAGAAAATCGCAGCATAGTTCGAAGGGTAATACTGGGTGCATAGGGTAAGTCATGGCATGTCATTTGGAGGATTCATCCGAGGCACCTGCGCACCCTATATCCTTACACACCCCTAAAAATGCCCTTACCACCCTATACTTCTACCCACCCCATAACTCTAAAAAAATCTCTACCAACCTATACCCCTACTCAACCCTAAACCATAAAAATGCCCTTACCACCCCATACCCCTACCCACCCCTAAACCCTAAAAATGCCCTTACCACGCTATACCTCTACACACCCCTCAAGCCTAAAAACACCCTTATCACCTTATACTCCTAACCACCCCTAAACCCTTTAGACAACCTTACCACCCTATAACCTTACTTACCCCTTTACCCTAATTTATACATATCTATCTATCTATCTATCTATCTATCTATCTATCTATCTATCTATCTATCTATCTATCTATCTATCTATCTATCTATCTATCTATCTATCTATCTATCTATCTATCTATCTATCTATCTATCTATCTATCCATACATACACACACACATACTTACCTTAACTATATTTACCTTGCCTTGTAAAGGCATATGTGTGGTGAAGTCATATGCGTGGTAAGGCATGCACGGTGAATTCATTGCGTTGTCAAGGCAATGCATGGTAAATGATGCATGATAAAAACCCTGCGTGGTAATGCCTGCATTATTTTGTCATTTTTACACTTGTTAATATTCTCTGGGCATTGGTTGCACCTCATCAGTACCAGTTTAACACCCAAATATAGCAAATAAGCAACAGAAAGGTGACCAATCAAGCTTTGTAGAGAGCCTTCTACTGCACGGCAACATGACGTTGCTGCATTTTTAGTAACTTTTGAGCCGTTTAAGCTAGAAACAATATTTATTTTTTGTTAAAATATGCAGATTATGCAGCAGAAAATGGATTATGTGGCAAAATATTTATGCGAAAAACACAGCGGCTTACCAATCGTATAATTCCAGTGGCTCTGTATATAGTTAAGAAGAGTTAATATATGCT
Organism: Lissotriton helveticus; assembly: GCF_964261635.1. Classification (NCBI taxonomy): domain Eukaryota; kingdom Metazoa; phylum Chordata; class Amphibia; order Caudata; family Salamandridae; genus Lissotriton; species Lissotriton helveticus. The sequence continues at coordinate 140,635,452 of NC_136071.1, read as the reverse complement.
TATCTTTTAGATGTAGGGGTATGCAATGTAGCACCTACAAAAATGTTGTAGGTAGATATCGTTGATTTCAACATAGTGGCACACACCCTTGCTTTAAATGGAAATGCAACTTTTTATTAGCATTTGGATGGAATTGCTCAAACCTTTGTTCAATGAAAAATGCTTTGCTGAATGATTTGTCCTCAGCAGCAGGTCTTGTCACGTGGTGTGTAGGCATGTGGTCTGTGGTGTGACACGTACATTGTGAGGGTTGCCGCAGCACGCCTCCATACCACGAGGAAGCCATCCAGCAGGGAAGGAAGTGTGCGATGGCTCACCTCTTTCAGACCCGCGTCAGAGCGGTGACCGCAATGGTCATTCTGTGAGCAGGGAATGACTAAAGCATTGTTATGTCCCACCAGCACACCAGCTGCTAACAGAAATATCAGTTATCATTCATCAAGAAGGATTTCCTCCCCTCAGCAGACACAAAAACAAAACAGCATCATCATCATCGGTGGGAGGAGCCTGTAAAAATAGTGTTAGACATCACCCCCCCCACCCCCCCCCCCTGTGACTGGTTCTTCCATGGGGTCTGAACTGGAGTGCACTCCAGAGGAAACCAAGTCAGTTCTGATAAAATCTGGCCTGCTGTGCTGACTCAACCCAAGTGTGCTGGCCGCCTCGTACTAACAAGCATTGCCTTTTAAGTTCTGACTAAGACTTTAAACAAGCCTGCTGCATTGAACACATGGAAACAAAAAAACATGCTTTCTGTGTGCAGTGCATCTATCAGACAAATATTTTAAGATGTGGTGATGTTTTAGAATGGCGCTTTGTTTGATGCTGTCTGCTTGGGTTTGTTTGATGATGTCTGCTTGGGGTTTTCGTATCTAGTCTGACATCATTCACCTGATGGCCCCTTTAAGATTTCACTGGAGTACTATGAATGAGGGTGGGCCGGATAACTGAAGGGATTTAAAGACTAAAGACTTTGGGGCTCATTTACAAGCCCCGTGCGCTGCCGGAACTTCACTTTTAATGACGCTCCGGTGACGCACACTACAAAGCCATATCTACGAGGCTACGTAAAGCCACCCTGGGTGGCTTTTCAGGGCCTCGTAGAAATGGTGTGAGGCAAAGCAACGCAATTCGCGGTGTTGCCTCACACTGCGATAGGGAGGCATGCCATGGGCGTTATGGTGGGTGTTTCCACATAACACCCATGTCATTTGACACATTCTAGAATTAAGACATGTTGTGATCCTGGGAATGCGTCCAAAGTCTACGCCTCCCCAAGGGTGGTGTAACGGTTGTTTTCATGAAGGAAGGTGCTCCTTCCTGCACACAAACAACCTGATTTCAATGCAGGCACCCTTGCAAGGAAGCCTGCGTTCGTGCTAGGCAGCCATTTTTGCGCCAGCACAGGTAAGAGGCCAAGAATGTGCTGTGTCTCATAGATATGGTGCATTTTCGTTTGATGTAGGGCAGCGCAGCCGGAAGACTTGTGGCGCTGCCCTACGCCCAAAATAAGTACAAGAGGCCCTTCATTTATACTTGGAGGGAGGCTCACTGTCTACTGCCTGCCACCATGGTGGCTCCTCTAAAGACACTGAAAGTTGCTATGATTCAGGCAACCACTCAGTAACTTTTTTTTTTTACTAAACCAAACTCCTAGAATCTATTTTTGTAAAATGAAAAACTAATGGACCTTACACCTGCCAGTCCTGAACTGAAAAAAGTACATTGGACTGTTTACTCTAAATAAGACGGACCATCTGTGAGCAACGGCACCAAGTCGGTCGATCGATCGGTCTAAGGTTTCTGTCACCAGATTCTCAAGAAGCATCGCTGGCAGAAACATGACCGTTTGCCTAACTCTACATAGAGTGGGCAGATGTCAGTTTTGCAGAAGGGTACTCTACCAGATTGTGGTGCTAAAGTTCACTTTTCCCCAAACTGTAAATGAGGGCCTCAAGAACCTTAATTATTCCAGAGAACAACCTGTACCTCAGTCACTTCATTCCTATGTAAAGGACTCTACCTACCAGGTTTGTGGCATTGATGACTGGAGGAGGCAATCAGGCAAACATGAAGGGGCTTTTTTACAAGTCCCTTGCACCGCCAGTGTGTCACTTGTTTGACGCACCAGGGGTTCAGTGTGTTGGCCCATATTTACAAGGCCACACAAAGCCACTCGTTGCAGCTTTTCATGGCCTTGTAAATACAGTCCTTTTCACGCATCACTTTGCGTGAAAGGGGCTTGCCATGGGTATTGCTGTGAGTTTTCCCAAGCTAAACCCATGGATTCTTCTGCATTCCTAGATTTACAATACTTTGTAAACATGGGAATGCATCAAAATTGTATGCCAAAGGAGGCGCAACAATGAGAAATACTTTTATTTGTCCTCGTTTTTTCCTCTTTGTGTGTGTGTTGCATTCTGCAGCACGCATCAAAAGAGTAAAACTCCATCAATTATTATTTTTGTGCATCATTTGTCCCTTCCTGCACAACAACATTCATCCCCACAAAGCAGGCATCCTTACACCATGGTGCAAGGGTGCCTGTGCTGGTACATGGAAGCTGTTAGATCTGGGGGTCTCTAGTTGGCAGAGGTAGGTACCAATGTCCAAATAGGGACCCTTGCTTCTAGTCAGGGTAAGAGGGATAAACTCTTTAGATAGCCCCTGCTCACCCCCTTGGTAGCTTGGCAGGAGCAGACAGGCTTATCAAAGGCAATGTGTAAAGTATTTGTACCAACACTCACAGAAACACAGTGAAAACACCACAAATGGACTCCACACCAGTTTAGAAAAGAAAGTATCTTTATATAAACTACACCAGACCAAAACGACAAAAAACCAACATACACAGTTCAAGAAAATGATTTTAAAAGAAATCTAGGGTTTGCGTCAAAATAAACAGTTGCGTCACTTTTAGTCCAAAGTAACTGTAGATGCGACAAAAGTTCCAAGCAGTAACTGAAGCGTTTAAAAACAAGAGATGTGTCACTCTTGAGACCCTGGGGAGGCGATGCGACAGCCCCACTGCATGCAGCGGACGTGTTGAGACGAATCCGGTTCTTTATGGGGAGGGGATGCGATACCTTGTGGGGATTACGGCGCGTAGCTTCTCTGGTAGGATGAGTCTCGCACAGGCATGATGCGACGATCTTCGGGGTGGTAACGATCTTCGGTGCAGCGGCGATTCGCGGCGCAGCATTGATCCTCTTCTGCCGAGGCCCCTCGATGCGCTTGCGCTGGACTCTGCGACGATGTTCGCAGCGACGTGATGCGGTCAGCAAGCAAGCGGTGCGACAATCTCTCACAGCAATGACAGGCTCTGCGATGATACTCGCAGCAACAGAAATCTTCCCGCACCGGGGCGATGCGCTCCGCAAGCGAATATCGCGTTAGTTCTTGCAGCGGCAACAGGCGCTGCGACGATCTTCGCAGAGACGGGAATTCTCTCGCACTGTCGACGATGCGCTCCACAAGCAAGCGATGCGTGTACATTGTATATCTTCTTCTTTTCTTCTTGTCCAGCTCCCCAAACAGCAGGAAAACAACCTCCAGAGGCCCCACAAATGGATCAAGAACTCTAGGCAGGTCAGAACTCACACAGCAGAGTTCAGGGGGGGAAGCTGGGGTGAAGTCCTTTTGTTCCTGGGACTTCTTAACATGAGGCCAGCTCTCCTCAGGCCCTTGGAGATCTCTTCAAGCAAGGAGACACAGCAACAGCAAAGTCCTTCCCCTCTCCTTGGCAGCAAACCAACTGCAGTTCAGCCTTACAGCAGGTCAGTCCTTCTTCTTCAGTCTTCCAGCTTTCTCCTTGGCAGAGGTTCCTTCTTGATTCTAGGATGATCTAAAGTTCTGGGGTCTGGGTATCCCTTTTTTTACTAATATTGTCTTTGTTCTCTGAAGGCAGAGAGGCCTTTGCCTAGTCCAAACCAGTTCTGGTCAGTCCTGGAGCACTCTGTTTACATGACTCCTTCTTTCCTTTGAGAGAGAGGGGCAGGGTCGTCAGCCGCCCAGCAGGAGGTGGAGCCAGCATTGTGGAAGGCAGGCACAGCCCTATTCCGGTCCAAGTGCTATCCCCTCCCACCACTCAAGATGCAGATGGAGCTATTCAGCCCTGTGCTGACTCATCCAGCCTCCTGGAGCCACCCAAGCCCCTGTCACTCACAAACCACACAGTCAATTCACAAACCGGCAGAGGCACACAGAAAGGTTAGA